>NC_090447.1:1143925396-1144568857 GCF_031143425.1 Pleurodeles waltl
CAAAGAACATGAAATACCTGATTCCCAAAGTTCTCCAACAAACAAATTTACTCTGAAATCAAAACACAAACCAAAGGCACGGTGGCATTATTCAGAGAAGAACAGATACTCTCTAGCCTAAAACGTTCAGGGTGAAAATACCAATGGGTAAATGATAAATTGAAATTGAAAAGACAGATGTTCCATTAAAGAAATAGGCTTCAACCTCTTGTTTTGTAGACGTTCACTGCACACTGCAGCTACTCAAGTAAATAAATAAAATATAATGTACACCTTTCTTTCTTTCTCCCCCACTCACTGCAGCTTTAACTATTGCTTGATATATTTAAATACATTATATTTACAATGGTTCATGTGCCAAAGTGATGTATGTAGATTGCTGCAGAGGTCTGTAACAGTGGGGAAGGAAATATCAAAGGCTAAGAAGGTTCAGAGGTTGCTACAGAGATACGTGGGTTACCTGTATAATTAAAGTGATGTATACCGGTTCACAAGGCATAATAAGAGCCAGTCTAAATTCATACACTGCCTAAGGGGCTTACGGATGCTCTGTGTCTACAGAGCTGTACAGCTCCTCACAAAGTACGACAACAACACAATCTAAGGCAGTGCATTTTTAAACAAGCATTTGCAATGCAATAGGTCTTGCATTCGTGGGAGTTTGAGCTACTGGCATTGTAAATGACAATGTATTTTACCTAATGTAGTGGATGTATGAACAAAGACACAGCTGCAGCACTGTCTAGAGGAGTAAGAATGTGGAATTACCACTGGGATCAGGCAAGCAGCTGCAGCACTGTCTTGAGGAATTAGAATGAGGAATTACCACTGGGACCAGAGAAGCAGCTGCAGCATTGACTACAAGACTAAGAATGAGGAATTACCACTGGGATCAGAGAAGCAACTAGCAGCTTTGCCTAGAGGAGTTAGAATGAGGAATAACCAATGGGATCAGAGAAACAGCTTGCAGCACTGTTTAGAGGAGTTAGAATGAGGAATTATCGATGGGATCAGAGAAGCAGCTTGCAGCACTTCCTAGAAGGACTAACAATAAGGAATTACCACTGCTTATTGACAGAGCTCTTTAAGGGTTACTTGTTTAATGTACTTTTCCTGACTTATACAAGAACTAGAATAGGGATCAGGTTTACAGGACATGCATTATGCTATGTTCTGCATTGACTAAATAAAGACTAGATGGATTTTGAACTAATGATTAATAAAAAGTCTTAAATCAAACTAAAACTCTCATTATTGACTAGATGAATAGAAAGATTGTCTCAGTTTATTAAATGTTTGATAATGGCAGTTTGTTCTCTCCTCTCTTTTGACATCATTATCCTAGCTCGTCTTCCTTTAATAAATAATTAAGAATAGTTTAGACAACTCTGAGTTACTTTTAAAGTAATTTCTTCCAATATGTGCTCTTGTATGTCTAGAGTTGAAAAATAATTATGAACCAAATTTTGTCTGTTTTCCCGATATTTTGGAAGGCTTTGATATGGATAACACGGGTGATGCTGGTTAATAAGTGGCTGTTGCTGCAACAATATCTGCTTTATAACAATCAGTGACATGCACTGATCAAAGGAACCCCACACAAGCCACCCATCAAGCCCCAGACCCTCTAGTTCAGTAACTAACATGCAAATCATTAATCTGTTTGAAAAGGAACGTACAGTGCAGGTGGGATGACTGCAAAATGACCACTGCTCACCTCTGTCCAAGACATCGGTCAGCTCAGCCGCAATGTCACCCATCAAGCTTTGCATGGGCTTCAACTGTACAGGTACAAACAGGGAAATGTCCACTGGCTGACTGTCGTTCCTCTTGGAGTTCACCAATAGAGCAGCCAGAGACCAGCCAAGGTCAGCGCAGAAGCCCACCATACCTTTACAAAGTAAGTGATGGAACACACTGTTTGCCTCAGGAGAGTAACCAAATCAAGCAGAGCACAGACATGACCAATGCAGAATAGAATATAGTCAGTAAGTTCTTCTGGGAAACAGTGAGCAGTAGCACTGGGAATTCTAGAGCGCGGAGAAGAAAATAGTTACAGGAAGCAGAATCCATCGCCATTCTATTGAAAAGCGTCGGCCAGGTTATGTGTGCGTGATCCCATGAAAGGTGGAGAACAGAGGCAGAACGCTCCACAATTTTGTTAGAAATCGTCAGACATTTTATGTGGATGATCACACAAAAGAAGTAGAAAAGAGGCAGAACCCGCCACAGTTCTTTTGGAAATCGGACATGTCGCATCCACAAGATCCCACAAAAAAAGAACAGCGATGAATACACATTGTAAACAGCAGAGTATTGGTAGCATTCATATAAAGCACTAATTGTTGGAAAGAAATAGCATTTTTATTGATTTACGCACTATGTGGAGTTATGTGCATGGCAACATTGACAATGGCCCCTGCAATAACAGTAGTACCATTGAAAGGCTGCTTTAGTTTTTCATCCCTCTTCGATGTTTATGTTGGGGCAGGAATCCTTCGCATTTTAGACTGCCTTCTGTGTACATGTCGTAACTCAAGCTGTCCTCCTGAACAAAAAAGCCATGAAAAATGCCTATAAAACAAGCAGCAATGAGGGTGTTTGTTTTATGATCTCGGTGTTTGAATGCTTAGCAAAAGTGACCAAGATAACACTGTGATTTCCAGCCTTGTTTCCCGAAACAGCATTGCAGTAAAGCTAAGCTGAGAGCAAGAATGCTGTGCAAATGAAAAGGGAAGCTTTGCTGAAAAAGACCACGAAACCAAGAAAAAAAGTCCCCCAAAGAACAGATAATCACGACAAAGAGTAATTATACAGTAGTTAATCCCTGCTCCCAAACAGAAAAAGGAGGGACAAAGAGGCATGACTGACCACTAGCAAGCAAGGATTTTTAAATGACACCGAAACGAACAAATGAAATGGCTCTAATTCCACAGAAGAAGTATACTTAGAAGTATACAAGAGGGAGTACGCTTATGCTCGACCTAAAAAGGGTCCGGATAGTACTTCAGTAGGATGCAGAGAACTTAGTTGAGTGTGGGTGGGAGAGGTGAGGGCAGAGGACAGGCAAAGATAGCAGCCATATTGCTGTGGCAGTCTGACAAGCCCATGAAATGCTATAGTGGGATACAGCTGAGGTTTGAGAGTCCAAGGTAGACCAAGATTAGGTAAGACTCAAACTGGAAGTGCAGGCCGACTGGCTAAAAAAATGAAAACAAAAAGACAATGAATCAAATAAGTCATGGCTCGAACAGAAGCACATGCAAACAAGTGGCAGAGTAAGGAGAAAGGAGGAATCAGATTACACTTCCCATGGGGCTCAAATTCAGCAGCACTCAAAGACAAACAAATAAGCCTAAAGAATCCCTCCTCGGGCACATGCTGTCTGATGGTCAGGTCGGATCAAAAGGAAAAGTAGTGTGGGGGGTATGGGAGGCAGGGGGAGCAGTTTCATACTCTGACTCCACAAACAAGGGGAATCATCTGCATGACCAAGGGACTTCACGGCCTGCTGTAGATGTCACATATATCAGGGGTCGGATTGGGACCCAAAATCGGCTCAGGCAACCTAAAAAAAGAGCCCCATGTTAGCAGATCACGACCTGTCTTGAAATATTGCTTGATTAGTATCATGCAGTGCTTATTATGTGCTTGTTGTTTCCGGTGCGGAGTACCAGCACTTATTTTTGAGGGCCAGGGCTTTTTCTTTTGCCTCAAGCATTTGCTGCGAGCAAAAGACACATATGGGAAAGACGGAGGAAGGGGAAAACGAAAAAGCGTCACAAAGGGAGAATGTAGAAAGGTGCTAGAGTGAGCTGAAGGGGCAGGGAGTGGCTTTATATGGATTGAAGAGGCCCGATATGGCTTCAGGATTACGCTGCCTCATTATTCCGTGTTCCCGCATTTAATTGCAGCAGCCGCATGTTTAAGAGGAGGGCTTTGGGCACCGGCACGTTTTTATTTACAAATTAAGCACTGGTATCATGGGGCTAAGTTATGGAGACATTTATGTTAAAGTAAGTGTTTAAAGCATGTAGGGCTTGTCACCTCTAGTTAATATTTTCCAGGACAATGATTGAAAATGGAAGCATTCAAAAAGAAAGAAATGCCTGTTTGTTCAATGAAACAGCATACCCCTTTACACCAACAAATTCTCAGTGAAGATGGTTTGTACCTTTTACATCATCCACAGCAGTGGCGTAACAAAGGCCCCTGCACCCTCTGCAGTGGGGGTGGGGGGACCAAGCTCCAGGGGACCCTCTCAGTGCAGCATACCCTTGCCTGAGAGCGCCTGAGTGACTGGAGGTGCGGGGGTGACTGTACTTTGCAGAAATCCCCTCAAGTTTCTTTACGCCATTGCTCCATAGCAAAGGGAAATGGTCCCTGTACACCCATTGGCACCAAGTGCACCTGTCTTTTTCTGCAGCCTTCACTCCTAGCAAGACTGTGCTTCTTTTGTTGTCCTCATTGGCAAGCTGGTGCTGTTGCCATCCTCAAGAATGAGTGCAGCATTCTTCAGGAACATTCCCCAGAGCTGGTGTGTGTTTCCTAAACTCTGAGGGCAGGCTTTGACCTAATGCACTTTCCTCAATTGCACATATGCAGCTCCTACATCCATGCTAGGAAAAGAGGATACCGTCAAGACCTTGACTGAACTGTATGTTGCAGGCCAAGGCCGAAGACATGACTCATGCCAAAGTATTTATGTAGTGCAGTTGCTGCCCCAATTAGTGTAAGCTGTCCACATGCTGCACACATTGTGTAAAATGAATGTATGGTAAAAAGTGATGCTTTTGAATGACTTTTTTTCAGTGTTCGAATTATTTTTCAGTTTTACGTATCTTTTTTTTTGCACTGGTTCTATTGTGTGACCTTCCCTAGAGACAAAGCAAGGTTTGCTATAAAGTGCCTTAACATCAACCTATACAGGCGTGTTAGATAAGACTGGTAAATAAGCAAATAGTTAAGTCTTGTTCCCGTACCACCCTCTCCACATTTCAGGTGCCTAACACTGCCTGGTTCCACTGACTTCTGTTCCAGTGGCAAAGCCTTCAAATAAGCTTACAAGTGCATCCTACTAAGGTTCAGCCTGTAATTCAGTACTGAACCAACATCAGCACCTCCTGTTATCCCAGTGCACTCAGCTGTCCCCGGGCACTCTACACAAGTTTAAGGCACCTCAAATTTGACCATGGACCCTTTCTACTGAAATAATGGGAGGAACATACTTCTGACTTAGCACTAAAGTCAACCACATCTATAATCGTAATTCTAAATGGCACAATTGCGACCCTTGCTCTGCGCTATGCAGGGAGGCCAAAGATTGGATGAGCATGTTTTCTGAAGACCTTTGTGGCACAGTGAGAGGCAGTGGGAGAAACCCGCACTGCTTTCGGACTTTTGCCCCGTCATGAACCCTTTCCACACCCTGAACTCCCCCAAACACTTAAAAGCAACTTAGCTTGCGTAATGCGCTGCACAAAACACAAGCTGCATAACAAAATACATTACTAAAACGCATCCGGGAAAATTGAACAAACAGGCTTGGATAAACTATACACTATGAAATCAAATTAATGAAATGTAACAAGGACTACATCAATAATTCGTATTACTTTTCGAGCTCTTGCAAGTATTGTCGCGAAAAAGGGTTTTTACTTGCAATGGCATGAATATATGAGATGGTAGGGATCCACTGCTGTTTTTAACTGGACACGACCCACATATGCCCCTGGACTCACCCTTTACACCCCTCTGGGCTGCTTGAAACCATAGAGGTCAGTGTCATGCAAAAAGGCGATTTGATGCTCAACGACATTGCTAAATATCCATCTGATAGTAGACCACTACGGGCTGCTTTATTCCACCTTATTCCCTCGGCCCCTCCGCCTCCCCCAACTCAGAGTGCAGTTCCAGGCATTTATACAGGACGCATATGCTTCCAGCCTATGATTAATTTGGAGGAGGCAAAGGGCTCACATGGTTTACTCGACCAGGCCGGCCCATGGCCCATTCTGTGCATGAGAATGGGACAGCCAGGCTGTGTTAAATACACACCTTTCTAACCCATCGCCCAGTGCCCGAATTCCCGACCTCCTAACCCGACCCTGCATATATCACCTAAACGGCACCTAATCATTTTTAATTACAGCGTGGCAGCGATTTTCCAGCTGCGGGCCCAACTACTATACGCAACAGGGATCTTCAGCCAATCCCAGCCTTAGATAGAAGCTTAAGCTTTCAGCCAATGAACTCCAGTGAAGGCTTCACTGAACCGATTGCAAGTCACCTTACATTTGCCATTACTGAGGTTTTCCAGTGGCACATCTCTGATTGACTAAGTGCCAGCATGCCTCAACGCAGGGCCCTTGTTAGTGACCGATACCCAAGTGAAAAGGAGCAATCCCAAACATTTCAGATTCTAATCAGACATACCAGGCTACGCGGCTCATCTAGCCACAAGAGTGCAAATGAAAATGTCTACTTATCCGATGGACTGAAAACATCACAGTTTTTTGTCCTCAACAGGAATCCTCATGTCATAGCATGGGGCAATACACATTCTTTGCCCCTGTACTTTTCAGCAATCTGTACACTTTTAGTTTCACCTAGGGATTTCACACCTCTTTTCCCTGACAAACTGCAAGTAGGTAGAATCTGCAAACAGGAAATATTGACGACCACTTCGAAAACTGCAAAACGTATTGTGAAAGGTGTTGGACACCATATATATATATATATATATATATATATATATATACACACACACACACACGTATACACACATGCATGTGTATGTGGATTGCTAGGAATGCCTCCTGCTCAATGCTTACCACTGGTTTTTTTTGTTTTGTCATTCGCTGCCTTTATTTGTTTTAGTCCGTCCAGGATATCTTTGCCTCTCCCATTGAGTATAACCACTTTACCACCTCTCTGATTGGCTTCATTTCTTCCATGAGTGCTTGCTTCTCAGACACTCTCTTTTCCTACAGCATTCCAAGAGAGTGCATATTTCAACCAGCTGTCTCCCTTGTATGCTATGCTTCTACCAGCCATGCGTGCTTTTTTTTCTCCTACATTGTTATTGTTTTTGCCCTGTGAAGTCGCAGAGATTGCTGATTTTTGTTTTTAAACTGCAATTGGGACAGGAATGAGTGCAGCAAACATGGAGAAAATGAGGGAGAGCAAGACACATCGAGAATTTGAGTGCAGCCCACCATGGAAGCATGGGTCAATTTTTGTTGTGAAGAACAAAATGCTCACCTTTGGTAATGCTCTTTCAGGTAAAGATTCAAACTAGCTGCAGATTCCTCACCTTTTCAATATTTCCTAGGCGTCAGACTGGACCAGAAACTTCTCAGCAGTACTTTTGCGTGCCGGAAGGTGGCACCATGCAGCTCCTCACTGACGTGGCTCCACTCTGGAAATGACATATGGTGCCTACATAGGTGTTACGACCAGACGCTGAAATCAGTTGCTTTCAACACTGTCCGTATCCCTAGACAGACAACCCCAAAAGTAAATTGGTGTGACCAGTGTGCAGGTTTTTAGACTTAGGATCTTATTAATTGATATAGTCCAATCACAGAACAGGGAGGCTGGGAGGGTCAGTGTGGAATCTGTGGCTAGACAGAGCCTCTACCAGAAAGAGTGTTACTGAATGTAAGTAACTTGCTTTTCTGATGGAGACTTCTAGCCACTGATTCCTCATCTTTTGAATCGATACCAAAGCAGTACCTAAGAGAGGTGGGCTGCGGATGCCCTTAAGCCAGAAAGTCTTGCAGGACTGAACAGGGGAGGATGGGAGGGTCAGTGAGGAATCTGCGGCTAGATAGAACATCTTAAAGAAAGAGTGTTATTGAAAGTAACTAACTTGCTCTTGTTATAGAGACTTCGTGATACTGATTCCTCATCTTTTGAATAGACACCAAAGCAGTACCTAAAAGAGGTGGGCTGTAGATGGCTAGAAAGTCTTGCAGGACTAAGCAGGCAAAATACCCCTCTTGGTGACCAGACTATCCAGGCAATAGTGCTGCCTGGCTAATGTCTAGGACAGGGACCTCACCATGATATAGCAGTGGTAGCAGCTTTGACCAGAGGTATGGTAGAATGAGCACACATGTTCTGGAGGCTAGTTTTGGCCAATACAATACACATCTTAATGAGGAGCACAATCCAGTGGGAGACAGTTCTCTTCAGCACTGCCTTGCCTCCAGCAAAACCACAAAGAGCTGACATTCTCACCCCATGGTCTTTGGCACAATCTATGTAGAAGATCAGCGCTCTATTGGAGTTCAAGCAAGGGAGCCTCCCCTGCTCCTTAGAGGGGAGAGGTTAAGCATAGAATGCCAGCAGAGTGATGGTTTGTCTAATATGAACCGGCATCACAACTTTAGGCAGAAAGATTGCCAGTCTGCAGAGCCAGTTTGTCTGGGAAGAAGACATGTATGGTGGAGTATCACAAAGAGCCTGAAGCTCATTCGCACACCACGTCGAGGTGATAATGATTAGGAACACAGTCTTAATAGTAAGGAGCCGTAAAGGAAAGCTGTGAAGCAGCTCAACGGAGTGCACATTAGATAAGTCAGGACCAGACTAAGGTCCCATTGGAACATTTCAAAATGAGAAGGGGGAACATTTGTTGTAGCCCTTTCAAAAATAACATCTCAACCGGTGGTTTAAACAACGAGGGCTGATCTGGCAACCATAAGAAGGCTGAAAGGGCCGAAAGAACCTTTAATAGTCAGTCAGTCATAATCTCTATTTGGATCTTCAAAAAATATCCATAAAAGAGCACACATAAAACATTACATAAATTAATAAGAAGGAAAAATCCAGATAAATACAACAGCAAAATTATACAAATTTAAAACCATTAAAATAACTATTATATCCATAAAAATTATTTAATGATTCAAGTTAGGCTTAACAAATACTGTAGACTGTGCGATTATCCATCAAGAAGTTCCATACAGTTAACAGTCAGTTCACCACCTTTTTCCTCTCTCTCTGAGGCAATAAAATGATAAATAGCAATGCAGACAGTAATCGGTTGTAATAACTGCAGATAAAAAATTGCTTCCTTGCACATCCTAATATTTAATAACCTAAGAATTGGAATTAAAAAAGCCCTCCTCCGCTCTTTATAAAACTTACAAAATAAAAGCATGTACCTTTGTGATTGCTCCAAACGGGCATCGCATGGGCAGGGCATTAAATCCCTGGGGCAATATACCTTTGGTGGGTAAGCCACCAAGAAGTGAGCCAGCCCCAGACAAAACCTCATCAGATTAAATCTATAGTGTCGTGGGACAACTAAAAGATAGGGTTCAATTTTCGGCATAGTGCATAGAGGAATATATGCTGCCACCATACCTTTCCCCAAGTCACGCTTCCATCAATTAACCATTTTTCCATAAAATTAATTTTTAACATCTGTGGCATCCTGTTTGGCTATGGACCTAGGATTGAGAAATAGGTCTAATCTATTATGTCTGCCCAGCATTTACTTAACATACATTACCCACAAACACTTCTGCACCCCGTCCAATTTCATACAGTCCATAAGCAATGACTGGATAAGGGCTGCTTCTGGTCTAATCCAAATGGACATCCAGAGAGATAAGGGGGCTAACTTAATTAAATCTTCAATAAAAGGGAGTCACAGTTATTCAAGCGGAATAATGGCAGGTACACTTGCGAGAAGTGAAAGTAAGCTTCTCAAAAATGTATTTTCACATATTTGCAAAGATGGTTCACCTATATATACACCCACACTCCAGCACCATATATAGCAACTGATGCAGGCCTGGCATTATAAATAGTGGTGATTGGCTTTAATGGGGCACAACCCAGTTTAGTAATACATTTGCGCAATGCTACCACCACCTGATTTTATGGTGTGACCTTTATTTCTCTAAGGTGATTCCATTTACACTCACTGTCATAGGGGATCCTCAAATATGTGAATGTATTCACACAGTTCAGATGGATGCCTTCGACACAGAACTGAGGCACTCTACTTCTCGGGAGACCACACACCATAGTATAAGATTTAGCTTTATTGGTGGTCAAATACAGTGCCGTCATGAACTCCACAAATGTATTTAGCATTTTCTGTGGTCCCCTCCCCGTTCTAGCCATAAGGACACAATCATTGGCATACAATAAAACCGGTTGTGGTCTGCCATCAATCTCAGGGGGGTCTGTCTTTTCATCTGCTAAAGCTTCCTCTAAGCCGTTTACATAAAATGTAAACAGAAAGGGGGCCAGAACACACCCTTGTCTGACCCCTTTCTCAACCTTAAAGAAACAGGTGCATTACCCCTCTTGCCCATATCTGATCTTTGCTTCCACATTACTATGAAGTTGTGCCGGCAGATCTACTATCTTAAAGTTTGCTCCTTTCTTTCCTCAGCATTGCCCATAATTTACTTCTAACAACATTATCAAACGTAGCAGTTAAATCCATAAACACCAGATATAAGCAACTTGTTTAACCCACACATACTTTTCTCTGAACAAATGTAGGTTCTGACATTGATCAACTGTCCCCACTGCCTTCTGAAAACCATACTGTGCCTCTGAAATAATCTTATTGTCAAAAGCCTATGTATAAGATTAGCAGGGGCATGTGTACATGGATAGTCAAACTACTTAACTAGTTTGATTAAATCAGATTGAATTGGAAGAGTTAAGTACACCTTTACAGATGCACCTATATCTTCGAAAGCTACCAAAACCTGGGAAGGGGCTGGTTCAGTATTCAAATAGAAGTCAAAATTTGTCAGATTTTTACAGACTACAGAAGATAAGAGAGCCTTGGAGTCCACTTTTTGCCATTTACATAGCGCACACCTTTAGTCCTAAAATAGTCGATAGGACATCCCGCTCTTTGCATGCTTCCTTTGCTAAATCCACTATGAATTGTTAGGACCAGCGGGTTATGATCACTTAGACCTCTGGGAATTACCTGAAAGGCACCCATTTTATGAAGCCATGACTTTGACAACAATATATGATCAATAACTGAGCCACTCCCTCCCAGTAAAATTTATATCAGGGGCGGTATAATTAATTGAAATATCACTTGTCAGTACTAAATCATATACCCTTAGAAGATTATTTAACTTATTCCCACAGACAGTATGAGTAAAGTGAGAACGATCGCTGCAATCCTCACAAACTATCACACAGACATTTTCTTCCCCTATAGTGTAGAGAGAAACATTAAAATACACCCACACACAACTAAATAATACTTATCCATAACCATACCATCTCCTCAATAGCCTTGGCTAGGGAATGTATAATCTTAATATTGTATCTCAAAAAATTGTTATGATAAAAATCTACAAGTAGCATTATCGGACTGCACTTCAACGATAACACCACTAATTGGTAGTAAAGGGAATCAGTTCGATATTTGATCACTTTAGCACCTGAAGAGATATTAATCCTTGTTAGCAGACTCCCACTATTTCGCCCTGCAGGCATCCGTTTTGCCAAAGTTGTAATTGATTGGAAACCATTAATATAAACAGCTGTGTTAGCCTATGTTTCCTGTAGGCAGACTACTTGATTTTTTTTTTTTATCAGAGTAAGCCAGTTACTGTTTGCGTATTTCTCCCCAGTACCGGCCACATTCCAGAATAACATCTGCCAAGGATGCATAGAAATCCCCCCATCCTCTATATATTGTGTAGTAAAATCTAACCCTTGTATATCAGAGCTCCCACACTCTGATTTCCGCAGGAGTGAATTGACCCTTCTCTCCCCTACTTTCCCCCCCCCTCAAAACCGTCACTCATATAACCAATAAAAGGGGGAGCTACAACTAAGCCCATCCATTTCGGCACTGGGGTTATAGGTCAAGGTTGTCAACTTGGCTGGGGTGAAAATCCCATCCCTCTCCCCAAGGCAATCTACATCTTCCAAAAGGGTGCCCAAAGGGCCATAACAATTCTGAGTAGAGACAGAGAATTTGAGAGTTTCCCCCAGCTAGGTATACTCGACTTGACTGGGCTGATAATGGTATCCCAAAAGAACAACCTGTATATTAGAGCTATAGTCCTGCGGGGTTCCAAACTGGTCCAGTATTCATGCTACCTGATAAGGATTTCTGAAATTTACCACCACACAATCACCAGGGAGTCGTTTTTACTGTGGCCTACCCACTGTACTCTCCTCATTCCAATGATGCCATTTCAAAGAAACTCTGTATTTGCTACCCGCATGAGCTTTTCAACCAAAACAAAACTTTGTTTTTCAGTTGGAACTTTTGCTCCATAGTTGTGTTAGATAGTACAGGAACATTTTTTAACACAATTACATAAGGGGTGCATTGTGGCGGGAGTTGCAAAACATGTATGTTTCTTCCCTTGGGAGAACGATCAGGCTCAGAACTCTGCGACCCTTCCCTCTCAAAGCCCCGCAATCACCCATAATTTCCTGCATTTCCTCTCCCTAAATTCCATGCATTCCTAGTGCTCCTCGCTGTGGCTTGCGGGGCAGGTGGTGGCGCTGCGCAGGGGAAGTCCTTTGGAGGTGGGGTGGTGGCAGATGGGTTAGCACCCTATCATGTGTTCCCATGTTCCTGGCCTGCAGTGAGCACGGTGTGAACTGGAGAAATACGCGGCAAGTAAGGTACTCAACCTTGATTTATGGGTAAATCCTTCCAGACCACAGCTGCAGTAAACCAACTTAGGGGTGCAGTGGTATATTCTATTGCTGTGAACTTGACTGAGGCTTTCATTCATGTGAGCCTGACAGTTGACCTTGCACCACAGATTATTCATCCCCTCATTCAAATCCCCGCTTGAAGTGCATCTCCTCCTGGGGTTGTTGGCTCCCTTTCGGAGGTCGGGGTCCATGTGCTGAGTGTTTGTGCAGCACCTGCCCAGCGCCCGAGGAGTCTGGCGTTGAGGGCGACAGAGGTGCTGTACCAAACTGATTAAAGGTCCAAAAATGGAGTCTGACCGTGGGTCACTGGACAAGGTACAGGGAAGTTCTGCCCTAAAGAAACGCAGGAGGTTCACCTTTTGCTCATTCTTCTGATGCAAAATACAAATTATTGAGAAAAGGCAGCTGCCTTAGATAAGTTGCGGAAGTGGGGAGTAGAGCTAGAGGACAAGCAGGTATCTACGACCTGAGTAGTAGTAGTACGGTATGCCTAGAATAAGGAAAAAGGGGAGTCAGGAAACAGCACAAGACATCAGGGAAGGAGAGAACCACAGATGGACAAATGAGGGTATCCACACTAAAATTATGCGCTATGGAATAAAGCCTAGTGGAAGGAGACACACCCCAACACAGATGCTGCTCAGAAATCCCCGCTGGACACTAAGGCCCATTCCCAAGTTCATGTTATGTCCCCACTGATCTAATGTGGGTAGGCATTTTTTGGGGGGCTCATTCCTGCTCGCCGCATTAAATGGGAACAAAGTGTATAAAATTGGTATCTTACTCTCATAATGTGTTGGGCAGGACTGCCTTCGTATCCTACTCAGAGCTGGAATCTGTTGGGCCCTTGGAGCGGTGGCTCTCCTCTACTCTTCTCCAAGAATATGGATCTTAAATACCTCGGCCCCTCAAACAGATCTTCCCTATTCTGCTGAGTCTACTGTTTTAGGAGACTAAACACCTGAGAATCTCCCAAGAATAATTGGCAGGACCCATGAACAGAATGCTTTGTATTTTGACAATCTAAATTGTGAAGTTACTCAGACTACACATTTATCAAACAATTTACTTTTCTATAACACTGAACACAAAAACTTCAATTGTAGGAGCGTTTCCTATATTGGATGTATACATTTTGTTGCAGAAAATCTTACAGGGTATCCTTGAATCGGAAATTTTTCAAAATATTGAAAAAAAAACATACTGGTCTTTCTAAGTAGTGTTTCAGAGGAATGTAAGGCTATATGCATTTGTGCATGCCCTCTATAGTGTTAACCAAGGAGAATGTGCAGGTTACGAAGGAAGGATTAAGTGGTGCAGAACCCTTAGAAAGAGAGGGGGGCTTCTGAAGTATTAATTTACAAGGTCCCCAACGTAGTAAAAAAAGAGGGGGATTATATATTTTACAAAATAACCTTTCTGCCTTGTAGGGATATCCCAAAGATAATTAGGGCTAAAAGGTCTCACAAAATCCCTATAGATTTAAACGCTGGAAAAGGGTGCTGAGGGCACTGGTGTATCTTCCCATTACATATGTAAGGATTTAACAACAACAATAGCCTACACAGGAAAGCAGATAAAGTTGGGCACTTCTAGTACACAAGCCTCTTATGTTACATGCATGGGCACAAAGGGTAGGAGCTATCGGGGAAGACGCCTTTTCCCCTAGAGGGGCATAGGCTGAAGATGGTCATACCTCCAAATCCATTATTGATGTTAAACAGTTTTGACAAGGTTTATCCAAAGAGGAGATGGCTCAATTCAATCAAGCCTTGAAGGGAATAAGAATAATCTTGTAGAGATCCCAAACCGCTTGGATGGAACTATTCCGTCCTCAGCTACGGTGGTCGTGTGCTGAGGATGGAATCATTCTGTCTTCTGCACACAACAAGGAAATCCCTCTGCAGGGAGTGGTGGTCAGAAAACCACTAGACACCAGAGATTTCTATATAACATGTCAGGGAGTTGTCCCTTGGGCAAGGGTCGCTCCCCATTATGGTGGCATTATTATGGCCATTTTCTTTTCCCTACTTGAGGGCAGATCGGCCATATTTTTAGGCTGATATGTCCCTAAGGGGTGCAGAAAGCCCACTTGACACTAGGGATTACTTTTATTTTTTTTATATGTAGGAGTGAGGGCTGCCCAGCCTGGGCATGGCCATGCCCCTCATCCCATAAAAAGGACAGTTGTTATGCTCCACTTGCAATGGTGAACAGCTGCACTTTTTGGCTTTGGGTAGGCTGTCACATGGAAAAAACACAAACTAACAGACCCAGACAGTTCTGAAAACTAGGCATGTGGGGGGGGTCCAGGGTGGTGTGCTTCGCATCCATCCCATACCATTTTCTTACCCGAAATGCCCAGCAAACCTCAAATGTTGACTAAAACACACATATTTCCTCACTTTTCTGTGATAGAAACTCCCAGACTGCGCAGGAATCCACAAAAATTCCAACAACCCAGCATTTGCGATAAAAATGCTGTGCCACTTGTGTGGTGAGACCTACTGCCGGCGACAGGAATGGATCCAACCGAATATGAGTCCCCAGTCAAGAGCTCCCATTGCCCTTAGTTTGAGAATTTTCTGTCGCTGGCACTAGGCCTAGCCACACAAGTGGTGCAGTATTTTTATCAGCACAATTGGGGCTTTTTGTGAATCAGCCATCCTGATGAGGAATTACAAATGAAAACGTCACCAATGCCAGCTTTTCCTACTCATTTTCAATATTTTATTTATTTCAACACTTGGTTTCTCTGGGAAAACCTTGAAGGATATACACAAATGACCCCTTGCTGAATTCAGAATTTTGTCTAGTTTTCAGAAATGATTAACTTTCCAGGATACACCTGGGGTTTCACACCTGTTTCCACCACAAACTGTAATGAGGTTGAAAGCACACAAAATAGGAGAAATGGCTATCTACCAGAAAAATGCCAAAACTGTTAGAAAATTGTAATTGTAATAGTATTTATATAGCGCTTACTACCCCCGACGAGGCATCAAAGTGCTTTTTGGGAGTAGCACGCTACTCCGGAACCCAAAAGGAATTAGTGGTGGATTAGTATAGGGAAACATGAGTACAGTTTTAGTATTATTATGAGTTAATTTGAGCCGCGGATATGTGAGTTTGTTTGTTGGATTGACTGGAGTAATGGAGGAGTACGAGAGGGAAGAATCCAGAAGTGTTAATTGGGAGTTTATGGTAATAGGATTTAGGCTTGGGATGAGTAAAGTGGGGGATGGAGGAGGGAAGACTCTGTGTAAAGGGTTAGGGAGATCATAGTACCAGGGCAAGATAAATGAGGGAGAATTTAGTAGGGTTGTTTGGGAGATCATGGTAGTAAAGTGAGGTTTTGGGTGAGTTAGATGTTGAAGAGGAGGGAAAAGCTTAGGCAGGGTTATTTAGGAGATGAAAGTAGTAGAATGTATTTGGGATGAGTCAGAGTGGGAATGGAGGATAGATTGATAGAGACATGACATATGGTGATGGGTAGACAAAGTGTGATATAAAATGAGAGCAGGGATTCATAAGTATCTAATATAACAACTTATCTAGGAGTTATGCAATGACCTATGAACATGTTAAGCATAGAATAACATAACATACACACACACACACACATACACGAATTCACACACATATGCACACATATATGTACATACATATACATATTTAAACCATGAGTAAATATACATTAGTTAAACAGGTTTAACGAGTATATGTGTAGTTTATTGTTATGACATAGTAGTGATACATATGTTCTAAAGAACTATATATATATAGCTAGAATATACACATAAACAGATAAAAAATATTTATCAACACAGGCATATGCAGTCCATAGCTGTTTGAATATGGTGGTTATGAAGGAAAGAGCCAACTCTTAAGTAATTTTCTGAAGACAAGATAGTTATCTGGGGCTCTTATAGTTGGGGGTAATGAATTCCATAGTTTGGCTGCTTGAATGGAGAAGGATGTACCACCTATAGTCTTTTTCTTGTATGGTGGTGTTCTAAGGCGGGGTGCCAGTCTTGAACGGAGGTTTCTTTGTTGAATGTATTTGGTTATTTTGTTTCTGATAAAGAGCGAACCTGTTCCATGTATAGCTTTGTGGGTGATACAAAGCAGCTTGAAGGTGCATCTTCTGGCAACGGGTAACCAGTGTAGTGCTCTCAAGGCAGGGGAGATGTGAGATTGTGGCTTTACATGTAATAGGACCCTGGCTGCGGAGTTCTGAATACGTTGTAGTTTTTTCATAATAGGTAGAGATGATTCATGGTAGAGGCCATTGGCATAATCCAGTTTGGACAGTACAAGCGAGATAGTAGCTTGCACCTTGTGTGGAAATCTGAGGTGGGGGAAGATGCGTCGTAGAGTCTTCACGGTGATGAAGCTTGTTTGTTCTAATTTGTCTACTTGGGCATTCCTTGTTAACGTGGAGTCCATGGTGATTCCAAGGTTTTTAACTTCCTTGGATAATTGAGTAAGTTGTCCGAGATCATCAGGCCAGGTGCACAGTGGGTCATAAATTTTCCAGTCACCACATATGAGTATTTCTGTTTTAGAGGCATTTAGCTTGAGATGGCTCCAAGTCATCCACTGATCAATGGCTCTGAGGCAACTGAAGATTTGTGAGTTTTCAATGTGTTTGGGGCATTCTAATTTAATTAGTGTTTGTGTGTCATCTGCATAGTTGTAGTATGTGAGATGAAAATCATTGATCAGTTCTGGTAATGATATCATGTAGATGTTGAAAAGCAAAGGTGAGATGATTGATCCTTGGGGGACCCCTGCTTTTGTGAGGCAGGGTTTGACGAGAAGGGGGGCGAATAGATGATATTAGTTCTTTTTTGAAGGTAAGATGTAATCCAGTCGAGAGCAGTCCCTTCTATGCCGGCTTCGTGGAGTCTTTGAATTAGGGTGTCATGGTCAACTGTATCAAAGGCAGCAGAGAGGTCCAAGGGAAGTAGTGCAGCAATTCCATTGCGGTCAACTGTGTTTTTAAGATAATCCCAGATTGCTATGACTGCTGATTCAGTGCCTCCTCCTGGGCGGAATCCAGTTTGGAAGTCTGAAAGTTTGGAATTGTCTTCAATGAATTGTGACATCTGGGTGAATGCTGCTCTATCAGTTTGCCCAGGAAAGGTCCATTTGTGATTGGTCTGTAGTTGTTGGGGTCTTGTGGGTCTAAGTTTGTTTTCTTTAATAACGGTCGTATGTATGTCTTTTTCAGGTCTTCAGGAAAAGTTCCAGTAGTTAAATAGTTGTTGATGATTCTTCTTACAGGTGTGGCAGCAGAAGTAGATAAAAGAATGTTCTGAAGATGTGTGGTGGGCAAGGGTCAGAAGGGCAACCGGAAGGTCTGCTTGCTTTGACCAAATCCATAAATTCACCTTGTGATATTTGTTTGAAGGACTGTGGAGGCTTGTTTGGTTTATACTTAGAGGGTATTTTAGGAAAGGGGTTGGTGTTGATGGTTTTCTTCTGTTTTAAATAGGAGTCTAATGTGAATTCTGTCTGAGTATTACCTTTTTTTTTATTTTATTTTTTTCGCTTTTTTGATTGATGATTTGTATATTCTGTTTAGTTTGTGTAGCTGCAGTTTGTCTTGACTGCTGTTTGTTCTGAGCCAGGTCTGCTGCAACTTTCTGATTTGTTGCTTTATCTTTTTAAGTTCTGTGTTTCTCCAAGGTGTTTTTTTGTTGTTGTCGTGTTTAGTTTTTCTGAGTGGTATTAGGATATCAAAAGCTTCCTGTAGCCACTCAAAGTTTTGAACATAATTCATTGTATCTAGATCTGTGCTGGCTGTTAGTTGTGTTTCTAAGTCATCAAAATTGAGTTTGCTCCAAGGTTGATAGGTGCATGTATGTAAGTAGTTGTGGGGTGTGTTGATTTGTGGAGGTTTATGTTGGAAAGTTATCAAATGGTGGTCTGACCATGTGATTGGCGTGATGCTATGAACGGTAACTAGTTCAGGCTTAGCAAAAATGACATCTAAGATGTGTCCAGCGATGTGTGTGAGATTGTGTATAATCTGATGTAGGTTCAATGCGACTAGGCCAGTGGCGATAGCTTTTTGGATGGTGCATATTGGGTTTGTCAAACCAAATGTTTAGGTCCCCAAGAATGCATTGGTTTGAGTATGAATGTTGAGTTGTTAGGTGGAGGTCTGTAAAGGAGGAGAAAGTTACAGGAGGAAGTTGGGGAAGGGTGGCATCTGGTGAGGAGGGCTTCACAACCTTGCATGGAAATATTGTCTGTTTTACTGAGATTTATTGCCTGTTTGAATATAATAGCTAGTCCACCTCCTCTCTTGCCTATACGGTTTTGTGTGATGGTTTGACAGTCCGGAGGAAGGGCTTCATGCAACACTGGGGCCATGTCATCTCCCAACCATGATTCTGTTATGAATAGTAGGTAAGGTTGTGTGTCTGTGAGCAGATCGTAGATGTGGTGCTTGTTTTTTAAGTGTGACCGAGCATTTATGAGCTGGCAGTTTAGAAAAAGTGTGTTAGTGGCAGTGTTGTTTTGCTTAGGAGAAAGGTAAGCAGTATATTTTGAGCTTGTAGCAGGTGTGTTGTTAGTTGTGATAACTGTGTGAGGGTCACAATAGTCTTGCTTTTCAATATAGTGCTCCTCTTCCAGCAGGTTTAGGAGGTATTTTGTGTCTCTGTGTGTGCGGTTGGTGGACTTGGTGGCTGAGAGAGACATGCAGAGTGTACTGTTTTTTGTAGGGTAGACTTATTATGTAATAGAACAGGGAATGCAAAGTTGTTCAGAGTGGCATATTGTTTATTTTGTTTACATCTGTTTAGTGTGGATGGAGTATGGGTTAGGGGTGGTGGAGGAGCATGTGGATCATGATGTAAGGCTCTAAATTGTGCAATGGATGAGAGGAAGGTGAATGAAAGTTGCTGGGTTGGGGTGATTGTGGTAGATGTTTGTGAAGAGTGAGAATGTAGGGGTAAAGATTGGACGGGATTTTTATTCTTTGTGTAGTCATGAGGGTGGGAGTGGGTGTGACGATAAGTATAATGAAAGTTTGTGTTGACTGGATGTGCTGATGTGTGTGGTCTGTATTGTTTTTGTGGAATAGTGAGAGGGGATATTGATGTAGTTGTTTTCGGTGAGGAATTTGTATGTGAGTTAGTACTGGTGAGTGGAATTAGAGTATTACAGGTGGTGTTGATGTGTTTTGGAGATTAATTTATGAGGTATGTAAGAGGGGATGGATGTGTGTCAGGGGAGTTTGTGTTAGTTGTGATGACTGGAAGAGGTAATATGTGTGGTGAAGTGGAGTGTAAGGATAGTATGGTTGAGCGCAATCGGAGAAGAGAGGGGAAGGGCGTTTGTAGATGGTGTGCTGGAAGGCTGGGTTTAGGAATTGTCATGATAAAAGATGGTCTGTGTGGAGCAAATAGAGGATAGTGTTGTTGGTTTGTATGAACACGGAGTGTGTATCTGGAAGGCTGAAAGTAATGAATAGTGTGGTTTTGTGTTGTGTGGGTGATGGCAGGTTGTGTTAGTGGGAGTGGACAGAGTAGTGTTTGCTGTGAAAATGAAAGTGTTTTACTGTTGTAGTTGTGGTGGATATGTGTATAGGTGTTGTAAATGGGGTATTGTGTTGGATGATGGGAAATTGCAATCTATATGTGGTCAGTTTGTGATGCAAGAGTTGGATGTCTTTGCAGATAGTGTGTTTGCATGTTGATGGACGTGTAGGGTGTAAAGACCTTTTTGGTAAATGGATAATTGGGCAGCATATCTGGCCCTAGGCCCTAAAAGGCCCAAACAGGCAACTGCCCTTGTCCTCCGCACCCTTAGACTCGACGCACGGGCTGAAGACGCCCTGAGCCAAGGCTTAAATAGCCCTATTGGTCAATAGAAACCTAGTCTTAACCCTAACCAATCAGATTTGTAACCCTATTTCAAACAACCAATGAGAGACCCAGCCCTAATCACCAATCATACCCATAATCCTTACAACCAATCACAACCCCCAACCTAATAATAAAATCCAACATCCACTAGTATGCTACTTTTCTCTCTGGAGTGTTTAAATGGTGTGCTTCAGCTAGGGTTTACCTGGGAAATTGGAAAGGTGGAATAATACAACCTATTCATAAAAAAGGGATCCAGTGAACCTGAAGAACTATTGGCTGATTAGTTTAATAGATGTGGGTGCTAAGAGCTATGCTAAGATGTTACTACAGGCTTAAGCAATGGTGTGAGAAAGCCAGTACAATTCCGATCAATCACGGTGGCTTTAAGGCAGTACACACCACTTTAGATCAATACTTCAGCCTCTGGGCCGAAATCCAGAGGATTGGGGAGCCTTATATACATGTTTTGTGGTATCAGAACACGTGGCAGCGGGCTATAGCTCAACGCACCTCATCCCCTGCCATATAACCGTAATTTAAGTGGAAGATGAAAAATTCCTTTTATGTGCACTCATACCAACACCTTCTACCAAGGTGCACTCCTTTGAAGAAGGAACTAAATACAATTTGAATAATGGCAGTGCACCACAATTAACAATATTGAAAAGTTCAAATATTTAATATAGTTCCATTTAAATCTTCTATTTATTTGTTTTTCTTAAAACAGCGCATATTCATAGCAGAAACAGCCAACGCGTTTCGTCCTTTGATACTCTTTTTTTTAATCTGTTTTTATTTTTCAATTGAAAAAATTACAAACCAACAAAAAGTTTCAACACAGTGCAGGTTACAGCAGAGCAAAATGTCACCGACATATAATGATGCCCGAAGGGCACACACAGCACCGTTTCATCAGCGAAGACTTAACCACAACACTAATCCCGTCCTCTATCCCATATACCAGTCCCGCATCCTGATGTGATCAGACATTAGATAGCATAATCAAGTCAAATATATCAACTCCACAGTTGGTTGTCAAGAGTTCAAAGAGGGAGAGTGTGCATCCCCATCCCCGCTGCCCCACTGCTACTCAGAGAACCTACGTCCTCCTCATCAGTAAACCATTCCGGCAGTGCACCCCAAGCAGCCACATCAGTAAGTGCCCTCTCATCGCTTCGTGTTATGCGCATATGTTGCTCCTCCGCCGCCCCCCACTCCAGCAGATCTCGCAGCCAGGAAGAAGTTGCAGGGGTCCGCGCGTTCATCCAACCAATTGCCACTCTACGCTTGGACAATACTAATGCTAACTGTACCATCCTATAAACAACCCCTCTACCCCGCGGTCTACGCACCACACCCAGAAGACAAGACAACGGAGTGACTTCCAATTCAAGCTCAGTAGCCTCAGCAATTGCTGCCATCTCTTCCTGCCAGAATACATGAACAGCACTACAGGACTAAGCCATATGCAGAAATGAAGCACCAAGCTCACCACATCGAGGACAACAAGCACCTCGACCTGGGTCTATCTTATTTAGCTTACGGGGTGATATATGTTCTGTGCACAAAGTTCAAATGCAATACTTTAAACCTGTGATTACAGGAAACCGTTCGGACCAATGATAAGGCTGCATCCCTATAAGTGTACTCAAAGGGCAGCCCCAAATCAACTTCCCACACCTTAGTCCCGCGCTTCTCACACCTCGTTGATCCTCCTGCAGCACCCTATAGAAACGAGCGATCAGGTGCGTATCCTCGCCCCAATTAAGAAAGGCCATTCTAAACCGAGGAGGCCTTAGGGGCCATTGGGAAACCGTCCCAGATTTCGCAGGTCACGCTTTCAATTTTTGCATATTGCAGAAACTGGCCAGAGCCCAACTCAAACAGATCCTGAGCATCAGGGAATGAAAGATATTCACCATTAGGGTACAGATCACCGACCACCTCACAACCACCCAACCGCCAGGCCGCCATCGACATTGTCCTGGCCATATCCCAGAACGAAGACAGATCCCATATCCTTAATTCCCTATCAAAGGAAGCCCGTCAGAGCAACTGTTTAACCACCTGTTCCCAGATCCCAGCAGTAGCCCTCACCAGATAAGGCACTGTGGGATCAGATCTGCCCCCAGACATGAGAATGTGCGCCAGAGACCGCCCATCACTCAACTTCCCAGCGCAGCCCATCCCCAGGGAGCCTGACCTGAGGAACCCCAACAAGGGACCCCAGAGGGAACAGAAGTGATTTTTTCCTATTGATCTTGAGACCAGAAACAGCCCTAAATACCTTCATCCTCTGCAGCAGCTCTGGCACCAACATGCAAGGATCCCGCACATAGACCAATGCGTCATCCGCATACATGGAAATTACGTGCGTCGTCCGACCCACCGAGATCCCCCACTGCATCAACTACTCACGAAGCCAAATCATCAAAGGCTCCACAGCCAGGGCAAACAGGAGAGGCGAGAGCGGGCATCTGTCGGGGCAGTGTACAGTAGTCGAACCCAGGTGCAAAAGCCGGAGCCAAAGCCCATGCCCGCAACACCTCCAATAAATATTCCCACTCCACTGTGTCAAACGGTTTCGCCAAGTCAAGAGACACCAGCGCCAACGCCAACTCCATTCCACTAGATTCATGCAGAACATGTGCCAATCTACGTAGATTAAAGGATGTACTGTGACCCGGTATGAACCCGCATTGGTCTTCATGCACCAGGCCCTGAATCACTCCCCAGAGCCGAGTGGCCAAAATCATACAGAGTATCTTGACATCGCTGTTCCACATGGTTAGCAGTCGAAACAAAGAGGGATCCGCAGCATCCCCCCACCCCAGTTTGAGCAACAAATACACTATACCCTGGCGCATGGTGTCTGGTAACTTACCACGCCCCTGCGCCTCCTCAAAAACTTCCAGCAATCTTTCCCTAAGCGTGGAGGAAAAAGCCTGATACAGCTCCACAGGAAAACCGTCACTACCGGGGATTTGGATTTTGCCATTGCCGTCACTGCCTCTCCCACCTCCTCTACAGTGAGCGGGAGTTCAAGCGCGTTCCTACTCTCCGGGTCCAGCCCGGTGATACAGTGCCAGCCCTAGATGCTCTTTGGAAGTGGGACGCCAATTCTCACAGAATGCTCCAACGCCCCGTGAGGAGCACACCCTCAGTATTCCGAATACCCAGTATGGACGGGCCTCTACCTCCAGTTTCAGGATCCACGCTAGGAGTTTCCCGAATTTGTCGCCTTCTCAATGCAACCGCTGCCTATACCCTTCTCAAAGTTGTTCTGCTTAGTGTGTCCCAACATGCATTCACCTCCTTGTGTAACCTGAGCTCCTCTCGCTTAGCCGTGCTCGATTCGGGCGGCTGCCGCTGTACCTCCCCCAATGTCACCTCTAGAGCCATAAGATCCTGCTCCAACTGTCTGGGAACCCCTCCCATCATGCTTATGCACTCTCCCGGAATGACTGCCTTCATAGCCTCCCATTCCAAGCCGCGAGACGCAGTCGTATTCCAATTTAAGTCCAGATACTGGTTTATGGCAGCACCTACTCGTTCCCGACAACCCTGATCAGTCAACAAGTCCGCAGGCATACGCCAACCTCAAGCCGCACAGGGGGGCTGTCTCTTCCCACTGCAACTGAAGCCGAACTGGAGCGTGAGCTGACAAAAACCGACCCCCGATGAGCAACATCCAGGCCCTGCGAGCTGTTGAGGCCACCCAACAGAAACCTGTCCAGTCGAGAAGAAGTATCATGAGTTCTGGAATGACAAGTATATTCCTTACCGTCAGGGTGCCGTTCCCTCCAACTGTCCCAGAGACCCAAGTGCACCATCACATCCCTAAGAGATTGTACCATTAGTGGTTTGGTTCCCAACTTCGGCGGGTGGCGATCCAACTCCCCATTTATCACACAATTATAGTCCCCCGCCCAGACCAAGGGCTTATCCAAGCTCTTCCCCTAAGATCTCAGGTATTCTGGAGTAGGAGGAATCATCAGTGTTGGGAGCATATATATTAAGGATCACAATGGGTAAACCATCCAACATGCCCTCCGCCAGAATAAAGCGACCCTCCACATCCACCTCACTATAAATGTTGGTAAAGGGAACCCTGGGGGCCACCCACACAGATACCCCACATGCGTAGGAAGAAAAGGAGGATGAAAACATCTCTCCCGCCACCTTTTAGCCAATTTATGCGCTTCCTCGTCCGTCATGTGAATCTCCTGAAGACAAGCCATATGAACCTTGTGCCTACGAAGGAACGAGCGCACCCTATGGCATTTTGTATAACTTTTCAAGCCCCGGACATTCCAAGTCAGCATATTAATAAGACGACCAATGGCAGAAGAAAACGAAGCCCCCACTCAGAGGATACAGTACATTGTGCGCTATCCCACTCCCCCCCCATGACGAACCAGAGAAGGACAGCCTGCACACCCCGCTCCTTAACCCACACTGTTGAATAAACTGTAAACAAGAACATACCCCCCACAACCCCCCAGCCCCTACCCCGGACCCTACCACAACAAATGGCCTACCACAACTGTGGAGTGACCACCCCCCTGGCATCAGATCACGAAAACCCAGAACCCCCCTGAACCTGAGAACCAAGACGCCAATAGCGCCCCAGAGGGCCAGCCCCAACCCAGTCCCGCATCACCTCTTCAGGACTCCCAACAAACAGCAAGAATAACAGTCAGGTCATCTCAGCATCCCCGCCCACCTCCAAGTTCTGCTCCGAAGCTGTGCCCCCAACTGAGTCAACAGGCACCAACACCATTGTTCCATCACGCTGTATCTCAACCCTGAGGCAAGACTCCACCAGCCGCCCAGTACCGTGCGATCTCCAGTCCGGGCTTCCTGAACCAGAGGCCTGTCGGGCAAAGCCCCCAGAACCCACCGGTCTGCCGGGGGTCACCTTGTCCCACATCTCCAACCAAAGCCACACCTCCTCAGGGTGCTCAAACAAGTGTGACTTGCCTCCCGACAAGGCCTTCAAATGTGCAGGATACAGGAGTGTTTATCTAATGTTCATGGCTCGGAGCTTCGCCTTGACCTCCATGAAGCCTTTACGAGAGTTCTGCACCTTATTGGTGTAATCAGGATAAATTGAGATCTTGCAGTTCTCGAATAACGCCTTATCTGACCCCCGTGCAGCACGCAGAATACAGTCCTGGTCCTTGAAGTTGAGCAAGCGTGCAATAATGGCCCGAGGTGAGGGCACCAAGCCGCGGAGGCACAATAAGGGCCCGATGGGCACGCTCCACCACAAAAACTCTAGATAACCCAGCCGGCTGGAGCACATCCTTGATCAAGTTCTCCACAAGATATTCCGTGGCAGACCCCTCCGCACGCTCCGGAAAGCCCAGCAACCTGACATTGTTCTGCCGGGACCTTCCTTTCACGTCCTCCAGCCGCACCTCTAGCCGTCCCATTTGCGTCCGCAGTGTCCCCACCTCTGACTGTAGCTCAGCAATGGAACTCTCCGCCACCTTCACCTTGGTCGGACACCTTACGAAGATCTGCTCTCAGCAGATCGACCTCCACCGCAACTGACTCTATTTTGCCTTCCAGTGCCACCCGGGAGCCCTGAATGGCCGCAAGTAGTTCCGCTGGCGATGGTTCACCAGCGCTCATCGGCGAACCGGCTGCATCTCCACTCCACTCCAATCTTGCCGTTCGATGCGGGAGAACCACAGGGGTAGTATACTCTTCCATAGTGTTGCCCTGAAAGGCATCTGTCCGTTTGTGGCGCCCCATGTTGCCTCACACAAGGCCCAAATGCAACTTGCCATCTCCCGCAGAGTACTGACAATGAAGCACCACAAAATTAATGTTCGCACCACTCCACTCCTTGAAAGGTCAGTGTCCAGCCAAACTAGAAGATCAGATGGCCGCCAGTCTCTCCAGCAGGTGCAAATCAAACAGGTAACACTCACCAGCAAAGTCAGTATAGGGACCCTAGCACAGAGGAAGCCATGCAGAGTGAAGAAACAGAGAAGCCAACACACCTCTGCCAGGATGTCCAGGAGTGTCTCCAGGGGCCCTCGCCGCGACACCGGCCGCCCCTCAGCATGGCTCCGCAGGTCCAAATGCCCATGAAGGCAGTTCATCACTCCAGGGTCTCAGGGGGACACAGCCGCACACCTCCCTTCCCGGACGGCTGTCCCTCGAGCCCGCAGCGACACCAGTCCAGCAGGCGCAGCAGCAGGACAAGCCTCTTGGCCAGCCCGGAAGCAAGCCCAGAGCGCCGGCCTCCCGCCCCGGTCTGATCCTCACGTTGCCACACCACTAATGGCCGCCCGTCCAGCTGCAGGTCCACCGACCCCTCCTATACTGGCCACGGAGGGCAGCCACCACACTTTGGATGGCAGCCTCTTGTGTAATCGGGGGGGAACGTCCACACCGCTCCAGCCCCCTCACGACCACTCCGCGCACTCCCAGCATGGAAAAGAGCCACGAGGCCCACACAGCTCCAGCGCAGCACGGCAGGATCGCACGAGCGCCGCCGCACCCTGGAATCAAGTTCCAGATGCACCTGGGCACACCAGACGTCCTCCCGATCCAAAAAAACGGCTCTCCCAGCCCCGAGGAGCATCAGGATCGCAGCAGGATTGGACGTGAGCGCACTAGAATCGCGTCCCGTCAACCATGTTCCTTGGCCCTTTGATACTATTTTAACATTGGAAATGACCTTCTAAATATAGCGGATCGAAATTTAATCGAACCATTAGCCCTGAAGAAGTCCTCTTTTAAGGACGAAATGTGTTGGCTTTTTCTGCTATGAATACGCGCTGTTTTAAGAAAAAAGAAGGTTTAAGTGGAACTACATTATAGAACTTTTCAATATTGTTTATTGTGATGCACTGCCATTATTCAAATTATACATGTTTTGTAGCTTTCCAGGCCACATTTGACCTATTTGATCAGGATGTGCTGTGGTTCAAACTAAAAACTCAGGGATTCTGGGTAACATCCTAACGATATTAAAAGGTCTTCACAAGGAGAAATGGGCTGCTGTGGAGCTGGAATCCAGTGGTAGAATTTCAAGTTGATAAAGATTAATAATGAGCTGCACCAGGTATGTGTTTTTGCACCCACTTTATTCACCTCTCAGCTATGCTTTCGTTTTCACCCAAAATGGGAGGCACTCACGTCCCTTGTCTTCTCTATGCAGACGACCAGGTAATTTTTGATAGTACTCTGGTTGGCCTGAAAAGGAAACTGGAGAAATTCAATAAATACTGCCCAATGAACATATTAATAATTTATTCTGATAAAACTAAAGTTATGACTTTTGGCAGGCAGCAGTACAGCTTTGCCGGGTCAATAGGACAAACTAGGATTGGGGAAACCGCTGAATATAAATATTTAGGGATGCTTTTTAATAATTCCCTGACTTGGTCATCACATATGTGAACACTAAGCACTAATGCATTTTCAACAATTGGTGGATTAAAAACATGTTTATAGGGATTATGGGGGCCCTTCCCTTTCCACTGTGCTGACGGCATTTAAAGCACTGGTTCCTTTGTAATTCCTAAATGAGTGAAACTGTTGGGAGTGCCCGGCCTTAAAAACGTATTACCTTTGCCTAAATGTGCCATGGCTCAAGCTATAAGACTGGAAAACGGGTTGAAATCCTGGTATTTCATTTTGCTGGTACGCACGCTCCTTTGCTTTTTGGAATAAGTTGATAATGTCTGAACAACTGAAAATGTAAACACTGCACCAAGACAAAGGACCTCATTATGACCCTGGTGGTTACATCAGTGGCGAAAGTGCTACAATTAGACTGCCGGCAGCACCAGCTTGCCGCCAGTCGACAGCCTGGCAGTCTCGGGGGTTGTAATCTGCAAGGGCAATGCTGCTTGCAGTGCTTCCCTGGAGATTACAAGTCCCTTTTCCGCTAGCCATTGCATGGCAGTCGCCCCGCCATGCAAAGGCTGGCAGAAAGGGGGTGCCGGGAGCTCCAAGTGCATGGGCAGTGCAGGGGCCCCTATGGACAGCCCTGTTGTGCTTTCCACTGCCTGAATTACGGGCAGTGGAAAGCGCGACGGGTGCTGCTGCACCCGCCGTCGACTCACTTGTGAGCCAGCATCAATGTTAAGGCTCTGTGCACCGCAGGGCCAGCAGGCGGAAACAGCCGGCCCTGCAGCGAACTCTTTATAGGGCGGGTGGTGTTCAGACTGCAACAGTGGTCTACCGGCAGTTTGAGTTTGGCTGGCGGCGTCCGCCACCCACCAAACTAAGAATGAGGGCCAAAATTATTAAAAGTGAGCTTAGTTAGGGGGAAAAAGGTAGGGATGCAGTTACGTACTATTGCTATGGCTTTGCCACATCAATAATTTTGATGTGGCAGCCTCCAGGGAAAGAGACTTTCATTACTTGTAATCAAAGCCCTCTGCTTCTGATTTATGTGAATCCCAGGAATTATTCAACTCTTCATCAAATCTGCTTGAACTTGCTTACAAAGAAATGCACAATGTAATTTGTAGATTCAAAATTGGTTTCCCTTTCCTCGCCGCTTATCACTTAAGAATATCTTAACATGTTCTACTGCATTGTCAGTATTTTTGATGGGCTGATCGGAACATTTTCAATTTTTTAATTTTTTAATTATAAAATCAAGATTGTTGGCATGGATTATTTTTTATTCCAAAAGTGATCCTTGGATGTAGTTCGTGCTTTAGTAAGATTCCTAAAGGTTTCAAAAGAAATCGTACCTTGATTGGGCTCATGCAGTCCTAATAAGTTTTAACATCCTTTTAAACAGTCAGTATTCTCATTCTCTCTATAAACACTGTTTTAGACGATGTGTTAATGAATAATATAGCTTGGCTTTATCTGTTTTTGTAATAAGGATAATATAGTATGTATTTATGTTTTAAAAGCTGCACAAATAAATATTATTGTTGATAGTGACAGCCCTACTCTCCTTAAAACAGTCAAATCCCATCAAACGGCATGTCCATCGATGAGCACTGGACATCACAGGGTAACACAGTCAATCTCAGCCACAGGTGGTAACAAATGACAACCCTGGGGCCTATGGCCCGACTGATGGAATCTGCGGTGTCCAAACCACAACAAATTGTGAACTTGGCTGCATCACAACCATCTTATATTGCCTGAGAGAGCACAAGGCAAAGGCCTTCAGGCACACCAGAAAGAACTTGTGCCACTGAATACCAAAGGGTGTGAGAGTAGCGTCCCAACATACCGTTGGCATTAACATAGTGGGGGGACCAAGCTGGCAGAAGAAAAGACACATTTCCTAAATGTTCCCACTTGTTTAGGTTCCCTATCTGGACAGAGTGGTAGGAAATGTGTAGGGATTAGAGCAGCTAGCAGAAGCTTGCACAACATACCTTTCTGTTGAGGGTTGCTGTGAAAGAAAAGTTGAGTCGCCAGGAGCAGGGCAATTCAAGTGGGAGGAGGTGCTGCCTCAGTCGGATTCAGGTGTGACTTCAGTCAAGGTCAGACTGGCATCGGCTAAGCATCCGAGAGAACTCTCAGGGCCACCTACTCTGGCATGGGTGAAGTCGCTGTGCCTGTGGTCAGTGCGGCTCTTGGCACCAGAAGTGGTGTCACGACAAAAGCTGGAGGAAAGACAGGCTCAGAGACTCCCACTGGTGCCAGGGGCCACACTGCCATTGGTATCCCAAGTTGAAGGTTTCTCTGCCAGAAGGAGTCAACAGGGATCCAAAAAGCCACAGTATGGCTCCGCAAAACTTTTCACTCTATGGCTGAAGACCCAGAAAACTTGTTTTGTGCTGGAACCAGTTGTGGGATTGTCTACGAAGTTGGCTGACTTCAGAAGCAAAATCAAGAAGGGTGCCTCCGCCCCTGAGGCTGCTTAGGAAAATTTGAATGGGGTAGTGGGTGGAATCCTGCTTCGATTTCTTGTGTTTTTTTCACTACCTAAAGACTTGGAGTGTAACAAAGACTGGCCTCCAGAGCTGCTTTGTAGACTCTGGATATGGGAACAGGACTGAGATTTGCCTTTGGACATAGATCATGACTTGGACCTGCTCCAGGGAGAAGTGTTTTTGTGCTCTGTATAGACTTTCATAAGCAAATGTTAGTGATGGATCCCATCAGGTGTGCCTGTGGTGTTTCATGTTGGCCTTCGGTTTTGTCAATGTGCAGTCACTGTAGTCTTTGGAATTATGGCCCAACTAAGCACCACAGGCACACCTGATGGGGTCCATCACTGACATTTGCTTGTGAAATCCTATACAGAGCTTATAACATGTTGTTTTTAGGGGTGATATACTTTTCACACTGAAGAAAGTTGGCGATAACGTCAGAGAGATAAGTAGGAGAGCTTGGGATGCCATCTAGAGGATGCAAGAAACGGACATCAGCGTGCAGGAGTTGTACCTATAAAGGCCCCGCATGTCAATTCCAGAGTGGAACAGTGTCAGGACAAAGCCACATGGTGCCACCTTCCAGCGCAGAGAGGTACTGGTCAAAAGTTTCCTCATCCAGTCTGATGCCTGGGAATATTCAAAAGGTGAGGAATCCACAGCTAGAAGTCTTTATCAGAAATTGCTTTATTTAGACAATTTGGACACATACTTTTTAAATGTGTTTTGCTGTACAGCGAAATATGTGCCAGTGGCCAGATCTCAGTAATCGAAGTGGGAAAAACTCTTAGCTGGCCAAGTTCAGCAACCTGTGTTACCCTGCTTGTTTAAGTCCCCTATCTGCTCAGTACAGGAGCGCATAGAAGCAGGCTATTTGCTCCATGTAAATCTTGGCCTTTTTGTTGCTGAATATATCTCCACATGAATTTAGAGGTTTGGACGTGGTTCTGCTTTTCAAATCAGTTTGCTATAGTACCTTTGTTCTGAATTGGGTATTATGTGATACATCATGTAATATCACAGTCCTATGATTCTGTAGTGAACTGAAGAGTGGGTCTGAGAACCCTATTTTAATACCCTGGTGCTCTGCTCCTAGAAGGTGGTAGGAGCTTCTAGAATGGTTCTGTGTGGTCCATTGGGGCTCAGCTAATCCCACTATTGTGGGACTGTCTTGGGGGGGAATTTACAAAGTCTGTCAAGTTGCATCTCCTCTCATTTAGGATTTACAGCTTATTAAGTGTAATAAAGAATCCCCAATGTTATCGTACGAGAGGGGCAGGCCTCAAAGTAGTGAAAACAAATTTGGGAGTTTTTCACTACTAGGACTTGTAAAACTTAAAGGTACATGTCCTACCTTTTAACTACACAGCACCCTGTCCTATGGGCTACCTAGGGCCTACCCAAGTGGTGTCAAATATGTAATAAAAAGTGAGATTAAGGTTTAGCAAGGGGTTTTAAATGCCAAGTTGACATAACAGTGGGACACTACATTCAGGCTTAAAGGGCAGTAGGCCTGGGAGATGTTTTAAGGTGCTACTTAAGAGGGTGGCTTCAAAGGTGCTGCAGGCCTATTGGTAACATTTAATTTACAAGTCCTGGGTCTATGGTATACCACTCTACAAGGGATTTACAAGTAAATTAAATATGGCAATTAGTTTCAAACCAATTAACTGTGTTTTAGGTACAGAGCACAAGCACTTTAGCACTGGTTAGCAGTGGTAAAGTGCACACAAATCCTAATGCCAACAAGAGCAAAAATCCAGCAAAAATAGGAGGAAGGAAGGCAAAATGTTTGGGGGTGACCCTATAGAGAGGGCCATTTCTAACAGTATGACACCTTGATTGCATAATGAGCACATAACTATGGCTCACTGAAGTATAATCTACATACAAGAGTGAAGTACGCATGCTGTATCTCTCGTTTGTCTCAACAAGCTACAAATCACACTTTATTATGTGAAAGATGTCTCATTATCTTTCTGTATCAACTTCTTCCTAATACAGGCATTAATACATGCCCATAGAAAGAACTCAAGGCAAGTAGACCAGTTTTTGTGTTATATGTTGTCTGTTACTAAGAAGACTCTGACCAAACTGGACTCGACATTAGGAAGTAAAATCAAGGGCTAGCTCCAAAAGCCATGGAGTGGAGTAGCGTATCCATGAGGGCTGAAACATTTTGACTAAACACTAGGGACAAAGAGCATGTAAACCTCTGTAAAGATCCTAAAAAAACCTGATTATAAGCATAACTAAGGTCCCAAATAAAGGAAAATCATGGTGACCTACAGGTATTTTTTATTCATATCTGCAGTCAACCCCGTTGAGACCAGCATCCAAAGGGCTGCTGGGAAAACAGTTGAGCCTATTCTGGTTTATAGGGAGTAGGCTGAGACCCGATGATGTAGCATTACACCAACAGGGTATGTGAAGGGCAAACAAAAAAAAATATGTGGTTTTTGGAAATAATTCAGTGAGAAGGCGATTGAGTAGATTTGGTTTTAGGATACCCTTATGTGATGAGTAGGTTAGTCTAGATCCAGAGCACCTTAATCCTTGATATTTCAATTGCAGAACCACAGACGCACTACCACAGTAAGCAAAGCCATCTAGAACCTCGTCAAGGTACCTGAGCAACGTAGGGTTCTAGACCTCAACATGTGCTCTGGAGAGTAAGTCGATTGGTCTAGAGTCTTCCATTGTAGCATGACATGTTCAAGCTCTCTCCAAACCCCTGATCTGTCCTTGTGCAGTATGGCAACCCTTCCAGAACCAGGCAGAGTACTGCTGAATATCTGAGTTCTACAACCCAAAGCTATATTTTTACCCAAAAAGTCAACGCTTCCAGAACCCTGCAATTTGATACTGCATATTTGATGTCTGGAAACCAGAGCTGTGTATTGGCTCAGTGAGTCAATCCTTCTAAAGCAATGCAGTGTAATTCAGAATATCTAAGTTCCAGAAGCCAGTGCTGTGTATTGGCCCAGCAAGTCCATCCTTCTAGAACAATGCAGCTGAATATATAAGCTCTAGATCCCAGTGTGGTGTGGCAGTGGTCCAGAAGGTTGCTGTGGAGTCAGTAGTTTGCAATGGAGCCCAGTAGTTTGCAGTGGAGCCCAGGATGTTCCAGTTCTAGCCAAGGATATGTGCTACCTCTCTGCCCTGAAGTGCACTGCACATGTGGCTGCACACTTCAGTGCCCGCAATGAGGCATAGCATAAAGGACAAGTCATTGTGTTCATTAAATTGATAGCCCAAACCGAGAGGATGCTCTCCCTTATACCTCATAATAGTTGTGGTATTGCTCAGTGGTACTCAAGTTATCATCCCAGGAAGTATGAACAGCTGTGTGACCCTGAGATCTGGATCTGTGATGTACAATGTTGTACATGCATCCCAGCAGGGGCTACATTAACCTCCTGAGATATCCTACTAGCTGCAGGTAGTCAGAGAAGCTGCCTGAAAAGCAGGCAATGTGCAGTGAATGCAGAGTACGGAACCGGTCCCTGTGGGGTATGAGTGCCTGTGTTGAATCATTCATTCATTCTTATTGTGAACATGATGTTCTCCACGCTGTAGACTTATGGACAACTCCTTTTTAGGTCCTGTCTACCAGACAGAGCAAACTGTCTGGTTGCCGAAGATCTATTGTAACCTTACAGTGGACTTAGAGATCACCCACTGCTTACAGTTGGCTGGCTTTACTGTTCACTCTATTTTCCTTGCTTCTTATTCAATGGTTTCCTCTTTTTGTGTTTTTCACTTCCCTGGAGCATGGCCTCTTTATGGTCGTTTTGACTGGCTGACTTTTATCCTTCCCTGCTCACATTTAAGGAATTACTTTTTTCATTTTTATTCAGCACTCCATGAGAGTGCACATGTTTGCTAGCTCTCTCCCTCTTGTGCTACTTCACCACTCAAACAGCTCCCGTGCTGTGTTGCTCACAATTCCTCCCAGCTCATCTGTAAAAGCTCAGAAACAGGGATATTTTTATTTGGATATGGCTGAAAGGCAGACTTTCAGGCCTGTTTTTAGGTTTCGCCTGCATGCCCACTTGTGTGAATGCTTGGGAAATCTTTTGTTTGTAAAAAAAATAAAAAATTAAAAGGGGCTTGGAACTAGCCCCTTACTTAACTGAACTTATCATTGGCTTACATGAATACAAGCCGGATAAGGACCCGTTTCAACGACCATTTTTAAATACTGCAGGGTCTGAGACGTGGAGGGACCGGCCCACTTAACTCGTTGGGTGCCCTGTACGTAACTGTTACTTTCTCTGCTACAGCGCTGCTGTGCCGAGGACATACCGGTTGTGCCCTGCACCCTGCCATGGGCTGCTCGCCAAGGTGGGCATGTTTTTATTAGGCCATTTCTGCCCCCCTTGGGGGGCAGATCGGCCTATTTGTATTAGGTAAATCTGTCCCAAGGGGGGCAGAAACCACTAGACACCAGGGATAAATTTTTTTGCCCCAATTTGATGCAAGAGGAGCGACCCCTTAGGCAACGGTCTCTCCCTAGGGGCAATTTTATTTTAGGCCATTTCTGCCCCCCTTGGAGGCAGATCGGCCTACTTTTATTAGGCCAATCTGCCCCCAAGGGGGGCAGAAACCACTAGACACCAGGGATTTTCTTTTCTATTTTACGTAAGTGCAGCGGCCCCTTGGGTAACGGTTGCTCCCCATGGAGGCAAATTATTTTAGGCCATTTCTGCCCCCCTTGGGAGCAGATCGGCCTAATTAAATTAGGCCCATCTGCCCCCAAGAGGGGCAGAAACCACTTAGGCACCAGGGATGGATGTGTGTGTTTTGTTTGGGAGAGCAGCCCCCTGGGCAAGGTCGCTCCCCATGGGGGCACATTACTGTTGGCCATTTCTGCCCCCCCTTGGTGGCATATCTGACTATTTTTGTAAGGCCCATCTGCCGCAGCCCCCCAGACACAAGGGAAGAATTTTCTTTTAAAAAAGGAGGGTGGGGGTATGGCCATACTCCCAACCCAGAGGGGCAGAAAGCCTACTAGATAACAGGGAATTAAAAAACAAAAACAAAAAAATAGCGCAGTGGTGGCTACCAACTAGAATGAGCATGGTTATGCCCCTACCCCAACTGAAGGGGGCAACAGTCTTTCAGCTCTCCCCCACACACTGAAAGATCTTATCCCAACGGCAAGCAAGAGGACATTTGATTATTTTGGGTTTTGAGTTTACATTTGGGCCATGAGGGCTTGGCTAACTCTCAAAACCGTCCCACTTGGAATGGTGAGGGCTACACTTTTTGAAAACTGAACATCTGAGTGAGACCAGGGTAGTGTGCTTGAGATGCACCCGGCACCATTTCCTTACCTACAATGCCCTTCAAACCTCCAACTTTGCTTGAAATCACACATTTTTTCTACTGTTTTGTGATGGGCCCTTCCAGAATCGGCAGGCCCCCACAAAATTCCTACCACCCAGCATTGTTGCATCTATAACAATAAACATTCTGCCCCACTTGTCAGCCAAAAAAACATTTTTTTCAAAGTGCCCTTTTGAACCCGTTTTGGTTCACCCTCAATTTCTACATGTTTTTGGCTCTTTCCCGTCACAGGAACTTGGCCCACCTACACAAGTGAGGTATCATTTATACCGGGTGACTGGGGGGAACATTGGGTGGTAGGATATTTGTGCCGGTGTGCTGATCCCACACAGAAATGTGGGGAAACTTTGATTTTTTTAGCTAAATTTGAGGTTTTCTGAGGATTCTGGGTAAGAAAACACTGGGGGATTAACGCAAGTCATACCTCCCTGGACTCCCTCGGGTGTGTAGTTTTCAGAAATGTCTGGGTTTGGTAGGTTTCCCTACATGGCTGCTGAGCCTAGGACCAGAAACGCAGGTACCCCCTGCCCTGCAAAAAAAAGGTAGTTTTGTAATTGATCATTTTGATGTGTCCACGTAGTGTTTTGGGGCATTTCCTGTTGCGGGCACTAGACCTAGCCACACAAGTGAATTACCATTTTTATCAGGAGATGTGGGGGAATGCTGAATGGAAGGAAGTTTGTGGCTCCCCTCAGATTCCAGAACTCTCCGGGACCCTAATGTCAGGAAAAAGTGTTTTTTGCCAAATGTTGAGGTTTGCAAAGGATTCTGGGTAACAGAACCTGGTGAGAGCGCAACAAGTTACCTCATCCTGGGTTCCCCTAGGTGTCTAGTTTTCAGAAATGCCCAGGTTTGCTAGGTTTCCCTAGGTGCCGGATGAGCTAGAGGCCAAAATCCACAGCTAGGCACTTTGCAAAAAAAAGGGTCAGTTTTCATAAGAAACATTTGATGTGTCCATTTTGTGTTTTGGACCCTTCCCTGTCACGGGCACTAGGCCTACCCCTACAAGTGAGGTACCATTTTTATCGGGAGACTTGGGAGAATGCGGGATGGAAAGACATTTGCGGCTCCTCTCAGATTCAAGAACTTTCCATCACTGAAATATGAGGAAAAAGTGTTTTTTTGCCAAATATTTAGGGGTTGCACAGGATTCTGGGTAACAGAACCTGGTGAGACTGCCACAAGTTACCCCATACTGGGTTCCCCTAGGTGTCTAGTTTTAAAAAATGCACATGTTTGGTAGATTTTGCTAGGTGCTGGCAGAGCTAGAAGCCAAAGTCCAGGCACTTTGCAAAAAACAGGTCAAATTTCTTTGGGAAAATGTGATGTGTCCACATAGTGTTATGGGGCATTTCCTGTCGCAGGCACTAGGCCTACCCACACAAGTGAGGTACCATTTTTATCAGGAGACTTGGGAAAATGCTGGGTGGAAGGAAGTTTGTGGTTCCGCTCTGATTCCAGAACATTCCATCACCGAAAAGTGAGGAAAAAGTGTTTATTTGCCAAATTGTGAGGTTTGCAAAGGATTCTGGGTAACAGAACCTGATGAGAGCCCCACAAGTCACCCCATCCTTGATTCCCCTTGGTGTCTAGATTTTAAAAATGCACAGGTTTTCTAGGTTTCCTTAGGTGCCGGATGAGCTAGGGGCCAAAATCCACAGCTAGGCACTTTCCAAAAAAACATATCTGATTTCAATTTAAAAATGTAATAATGTGTCCATGTTGTGTTTGCTGTTGCTGCACTAGGCCTACCCACACTAGTGAGGTACCATTTTTATTGGGAGACTTGGGGGAACACAGAATAGAAGAACAAGTGTTATTGCCCCTTGTCTTTCTCTACATGTTTTGTCCTTCCAAATGTACGACAGTATGTGAAAAAGAAGTCTATTTGAGAAATGCCCTGTAATTCACATGCTAGTAAGGGGTCGCGGGAATTAAGGGATGTGCAAATTACCACTGCTTCTCAACACCTTATCTTGTGCCCATTTTGGAAATACAAAGGTTTCCTTGATACCTATTTTTCACTCTTTATATTTCACCAAATTAATTGCTGTATACCTGGTATACAGTGAAAACCCATTACAAGGTGAAGCTCCTTTATTAGCTCTGGGTACCTAAGGTTCTTGATGAACCTACAAGCCCTATATATCCCTGCAACCAGAAGAGTCCAGCAGACGTAACAGTATATTGCTTTCAAAAATCTGCCATGGCTCGAAAAAGTTATAGAAGAAAATGTGGACAGAAATGGCTCTTTTTTTCACCTCAATTTAAATATTTATTTTATTTTATGGATCAAATCTGTTTATTAGTTTTCAATTTTCAATTTCAAACATCGCATATGCAATACAATACTATATTGCGAGAAGACTCAGTAACATCTTGCATAAAGCGAAACAATAGAAAATAAAGTTAGTAATTAATGCAACTACGTTTCCCCGCTGCCAGATAGCCATTCCATGATCATACCCTCCCAGGCTCTGATACCCGGTGGAAGTAATAATATAAACATATCTCTTTACAAGTGCCGTCCCTTACAATCAGATCAGGTTCAAAACCCTCAAATAAACTGGGCATGTCAGCTCTGCGAACTCTTCGGACAAAATACTCAAAAATGGTTGCCAGAGATCCCTAAAGTCCTCAGCTCGCTGTTGAGATGTCAGGCTGAGCTTTTCCATAGCAAGGATAAACCAAAGTCTGTGCAGCCACGAGACTGTTGTCGGGATTCTCTCTGACCCCCAGTGAGATAACAACAACTGAACTGCTGCATTCAAGGCTAGAGCCATCTGTCGACCTCTCAATGATCTCAGGGGCAATGTCAGAGAATTGGGAATGCCCAGCAAAACATATGCAGGGAATCTAGGGATCTGAGTATCAAAAGCCCAGTCCACCGTGTCTAGTATATCCTTCCAATACCTATATAATTTGGGAAAGTGCCATAATAAATGCACGAGTGTACCCCCGCCCCCACAACCCCTCCAGCAGAGACTAGATTTATCAGGATCCCAGGCGTGAATCCTACTTGGGGTATAGTACCAGGAGGAGGCCACTTTATAGGCTGTCTCAGTACCTGCTGAGTGGTAAGCTGTGTGATGCGCCCTGTAGAAGACACTCTCCCACTCGTCTTCCAATAACTCTCTTTCGAGTTCCCTCTCCCCTCTCAGCTGCCCCTTAGTCTTGGTCGGGCGAACCGCGCCCCGTAGAAGGACATAGAGCTCAGAAACCACATGCTTGTCATCCTTTTTCATTAGAGTCCATTTTTCAAACGGTGTTAATGGCCTATCTATTAATGACCTGTTGGCCGGAAGCAGGGCCCAGTGTCTTATTTGATAGTACATCATCCTGTCAGCTTCGGTTAGGCCGTATAGCTCCCTCATCCGGTCAAAAGGGATGACCCCCTGCTCATCAAATAAAAAACCCACCCTCTTACAGCCCCCCTCGTACCACCGACGCAATGTTTCAGACTGTAAGCCCGGGCCAAAGTCGGGGTTCGCGCCCAGAGGGGTCATTGGAGACGGAAATGTCGTCAAGCCCGCTGCGGCGGCCACCTGATCCCACACTCTCATCGAAATCCCCGTGACCGGAGATATATACAAACCCTGTGCTCTGTGACGGCGCTTAAGCCAAGGTTCCTTTCATATATGAGAGCCCGCTACTGCTTGGTCCATAAAACACCAATGCTTCTCGGAGGACGGGAGGCTCCATTCCAAGAGGAAACGCAACTGAGCAGCTTGGAAATATCGAAGAAGTCAGGGGACCGCCAGTCCCCCTTCTCTCTTGGGGCGGTACAGGATCTGCCACGATAACCGCGCCGTCCTCCCTTCCCATATAAATCTTAGCACTGCCGATTGGAGGGTCGCTATCGTCCGCGGCGGGGGCTCCAACGGGAGCGCCTGAAACAGATACAATATGCGTGGTAGAATGGTCATCTTCACTGCCGCGACCCTGCCCAACCAGGACAATTTAAGTTTCCCCCACGCCTCTAAGTCTCGGTGGACCTCCTGAGTCAGATTCGCATAATTCACCGTCACTGTGCGAGCGACTGTGGATCCCAACTCGATCCCCAAATATGGGAGCCCCGTGGAGGACCACGTGAAGCGGAATCAGGCCTTCAGGTCCCGCTCCTGTTCTGCGCTAATAAACTTGCTCATAGCCTGCGATTTAAGCATATTCATTCGGAACCCCGAGACTTGCCCAAATTCCTCCAGGACACCAATTAGCGCCGGGAGCGAAGACGTCGGCTCCGCCAGAGTAAGAATGACATCGTCCGCGTAAAGTGATATGAGATGTTCGTCTCCCCCAAACTTCACACCCCTAATCTGAGGATTATCCCGAAGCCTCTGCGCCATAGGCTCCATATAGAGCGCAAAAAGAAGGGGCGAAAGAGGACACCCCTGTCTGGTGCCTCTTTGGACTGCAAACGGCAATGAAAGTATCCCAATAACCTCTTTCGCCCTTATAGGTAAATCTAGCGCGGTTGCCTATTTCAAAGACAGGGGAGTGATTGCTATATCCTCTAAGAAGGATTCTGGGGTTAAGGCACCGGGCTCTTCAGCCCTGTATAGATTCCGATAGAATTCTGCGAAGGCCTGCGCTATTTGGTCACTCGAGTGTGCTTCTATTCCCGAGGGGGAGCGCACCATTTTTATAATTGAAGCTGCTTGCTGCGCTCTTAACCTATGTGCCAGCAACTTCCCACACTTATTGCTTCCTACGTAGTACTTATGTTTAAGGTGGGCTACCGCGTACTCTTCCCTATCCCAATCCAATCTACTCACCTGTTTCCGCACCTTCTCGAGCTCTCGCCATATTCTAGGAGCACCCGTACGTTTATGAGAGCGCTCCAGCACCCTTACTCGCTGTTCTAGGTCCCCCCTAAGTCTACTCCTTGCCTTATTATCTCTAGAGGAAAGGGACATCACTTCACCTCTCACCACAGCCTTCAGTGCCTCCCACAGTGTTGCGACGCTAACTGTCCCATCGTCGAATCGCCTCTACCGTCTCAGCGTTCTGAAGCATTGAATCCCTAAATCACCATCCCAATGCACCAACCCTCTCCAAGTCCACGTGGATCTCGACTGTAATGGGGGCATGATCTGAGAAGGCCCTCGGCTCAATCTCTGCGTCTCTAACCCTAGAGAGAAGCTCCTGTGATGCTGGAAAGAGGTCCAACCTAGCGTATGTTTTGGTTGCTGAAGAGTAAAAAGAGTAGTCCCTCAACGAGGGGTGCACACTTCTCCAGACATCCACTAGACCACACTCGCTGAGCCATTGCCTCCCTGCGTCTGAAAGAGACCCCGTCTGCCCGTGACGCTGACCTGAGCGATCCAGGGCCCAATCCATCACAAGATTAGAATCGCCCCCCAGCAAGACAGCACCGTCATGGGATTGGAGCAGCGGAGTCAGAGACTGTCTCAGGAACAGTTCTTGTTGGGAGTTAGGTGCATAAAGGGAAGCGATCGTGAAGGAAAAGCCTCCCAGTCTAAGTCTCATGGCCAAAAGCCTCCCTGAGATCTCATGCAGTTTTGATATCACTTCCCCCTGGAATGAACGTGATAGAAGTATCGCCACCCCTGCATGCTTTGATGGTAACGAGGACCAGAACTGTCTGGGGAACCACTTAGAACGCATACGGTAGGTGTCTTTCAAGACAAGGTGCGTTTCCTGCAAGAGACAAACATGACTCTCTGATCTCTCTAGAGCCGACAAGATGGCAAGTCTCTTAGTAGGGTTGTTGAACCCCTCAAATTTAAACTTAAACATTTAATAATCATAGCCTATACTGAGGAGAGCCAGCAGAGAGGGACGGGCACAGCAGAGGGCTACCCCCTACTTTAACATCTAGCCCACCTAGAGCAATCAGGCCCGAGAGCATTTCCATAAAAAGCCAACACCGCAGGGAAACAGAACAACAAACAAATGATAATCACAACAGGTGCATAGAACACAGAAGTCCTCGATTGTCTACAATCACAAGGTGCGATTTCCACGGGGCAGTATTTCCAACCAGATCGAGTGTTCAGGTCCACAGCCTCCGCCGCCCGAACCGCTTCAACAGTCAATATATTGTTAGCGATGCGGCTAGTAGCAAACCTGGTCGCCCCCGGGGGACCAGACTAGGTCGAAGTTCCAGCAGCCACATTGTTCAAAGCAGCCTCTCTCTTGAACCTCAGCTCCGAGGCCGTCGGGCGCTGCAGCTTCCTTTTCTTTTCTTTTCTCCGCTAACGAGGAGTGCCCTACGCCGGCAGAGCCGCTCCCTCGCTCGACTCACAGCCAACGTCCTCCAGACCCAGGACGCGGCCAGCCTCCAAGACGGTTTTCACCTGCCGAACCTGCTCCTCCCAACGGAAAACCAGTCGGAACGGGTGGTCCCAGGAATATGACATGTTGTGTGCCCGCAAATGATCCATGATCGGTCTAAACTCTCTCCTCCTCTGCAGGGTCCGCGCCGACAGATCATGAAATAGCTGGAGTTCATGCCCACGAAGGTGTACACTCTGGAGATTGCGGGCCCGCTGTAGAATCTTTTCTTTAAGGACATAAGTATGGAGACAGGCTAAGATGTCAGGGGGGCGTTCTCCAGGCCCTCCAGCGCGCCCTACTCGATGTACCCGGTCCAGGGCCACCTCCGGTGTCTCGTCCGCACCAAGCAAGGAGCGAAACAGGTCCACCACGTAGCCCACGATGTCCTCCTTTTCAACCCCGGCCTGGGCCCCTCTAATGCAAATATTTTGCCGCCGTGAGCGATTTTCCAGGTCCTCAACCGCCATCTGAAGGAGGTCCTGCTGCTCTCGGAGACGGACCACCTCCTGTTGTAGGCCCGCAACCTCCTCGCCGTGCAGGATCTCATTATCTTCTAGCTGTGAAACACGCTCACCCAAGGAGGAGACCTCACCCCGCAACTCCTTCAGCTCCTGTGAGATGTCCCTGCGCAGCTCTTGGATGTCTCCCCGAAGCGACTCAAACAAGGAGGTCAAAAAGCCCTTCGTGACAGGAGAAGGCTCCCCTGGATCCGTCTCCCCACGGCTCTCCGGGGCCCTCGTCTCAGGTGAGTCCTCTGCCGCCGTGCCAGAAGTCGGGCGCGTCCCTGCCAGCATGTCCCTCACCGAGCGCTCACGCTTCGACTATGACGCCGCCATGGTACGCCGGTCTGGTCACTCCACGCCACTGCTCCGCCTCGGGAAATCCAGAGTTTCCGTCTGGGGCCGATAAGTGTGGTCCCCCCAGGCCGGGACCGCGCCCAGGTCCAACCTCCAGCGGCCTCTTCCACAACAGTCAACTCTTGGGCCCCTTCCTCAGAACTGCGGGGCCACGATCATCAAAGACTCATAAAATGGGGTGAGGCCAAACCCCTACTCCCCTACCTTCTGCCAGGGGCCCGCAGCTCCAACGGCCCTCTCCAAGGCCCCAGTATGAGGAGGCCTTGCCTGTCCCCCTCAATCTGCCACACACGAGGGAGCACCTTCTCCCCCAGGCGCCCAGATCAGCAGGCCCCAGGTCTTCACAGGCCGATCCACCTGATATGGGGCCCAGGGTGATCCCCAGGCCTTCCGCTCCTCGACCCTCGGCCAAGAGGAGCCGCCTGGCAGAGGCCCGTTCCACGGCCCAGGCCACCTCCTGCACCGCTCCGCAGCCCCGCCCCTACTGCAGGGCCGAGGCCAGCTCCCCTCGTAGGAGCAGCACACTCCGTTCGTGGCCGCCGCCGAGCAAGGCAAACCCCCGGGGGCACCTCAAACTACGGGGGGAGCCTCCAGGCTACCCCCCACCGTGGGCCGCAAAGCACTATGCTGGATCGGGGCGGCGGAGCGCTAACAGACACGTCTTAGCGCTCCGCCATCTTGGCCATGCCCCCTTGATTTTATTTTAGATGTTACTTTCTATAGGAAAACCTTGAATGATCTACACAAATGACCCCTTGCTGAATTAGGAATTTTGTCTACTTTTCGGAAATGTGTAGCTGTCTGAGATCCAGCATCGGTTTCACACCCATTTCTGTCACTAACTGGAAGGAGGCTGAAAGCACAAAAAATAGCAAAAATGGGGAGTGTTTCAGTAAAATGCCAAAATTGTGTTGAAAAATGTGGTCTTCTGATTCAAGTCTGCCTGTTCCCGAAAGCTGGGAAGATGGTGATTTTAAGCACTGCAAATCCTTTGTTGGTGCCATTTTCAGGGAAAAAAACAAATGCTTTCTTCTGCAGCACTTTTTCCCCATTTTTCTGGAATAAACGAAATTTTAGCTATATTTTGGCTAATTTCTTGGTCTCCTCAGGGGAACCCAAAAACTCTGAGTACCTTTATAATCCCTATGAAGGGAAAAAAGGATGCAAATTTGGCGTGGATAGTTTATGTGCACAAAATGTTATGTGGGCCTAAGCGCGAACTTCCCCTAATAGCCCAAAAAAAGGCTTGCAACCTTAGGGGTGGAAAGGCCTGGCAGTGAAGGGGTTAAAGCCATTCGTTCTCCAGACTAATACAGCAAATGCTCCAACTGCACGTAAGAGATCCGTTCTGGAATTTATTATCACTGAAATGAAATACTTTTTTACCTTGTTAATAAAAAATCTCTCCAGTAGAGAGCTGAAATCATTAAGCATAGACAGTTTAAAAAACAAAGATTCTTACTCTATTTTAGCATTACAATCATAAAATAACCCCAACACAAATACAATTGTCAGAGTATACCATAAAATCAGGAGTTTTCACCACCCTTAGAAACAAAAGCTAAAAACATACTAATCAGATGATCCTTATGAAGCTGTTACTTTCATTGCTTGGTAAACTAACGTTGTGCACAGGCCATGGCTACAAAAGCTAAAAGCCTGTTAGTCAAGCATTCCTGCATTTTGATTCTCACTTATACACAAAATGCGAACTTTTCACTATTTGCTAAACTGAGACATTTGTTGGTAAATTCTTTCATAGTCTAGCAAGCCAAAGGCAAGCTGCACAGCAGGGCTATTAAAGCAAAGAGTAACGGCATCATTACACTTTCTAATTCCAAGTCTTACAAATAGAAAGAAAAAAAGTTATTTGGAAAATGCTGTACAGCAGCAAAGAACACCAAATCCAAACTCAAAGAACCTGCATCCATATTTTTCAGAACATAGCCTGGCTGCTGAACCTCAACATTAAAAAGGTAAACAGTTGATTTGGAACTGCTGCCTGGGATAGATCCTTTATTACTTGGACCTATCACGGCATAGTAGAAAATCTATTGCAATTGATTGGTCAGTTCTACCAATGTACCACTGAAGCCTAAACCTGAATGTTAACAAATTTATTTTTTGATCAATGCTTCGATAGTTTTCAACCCTAATGTGGAAAATGCTCCCTTCGTGGCAGGAACACTACAACTTTTCCATCTGTCATCACTGACTCTTTTGCACCTAAATCTAGCAAGAGAAGCAAAGAATGGTACTTGTTCATCTACCTAAACACCGAAAGACAAAACCTGCGATTACCTAATGTAGAGGATGGTGCGGCCAGATCTGCCGACTTTGGAATTGCGGATCTAAGATCGAGTCTTTGCGTCACAGCAACATCCTGTAATACTGGGCAAATCACTTTATCTTCCCTGCCCAAAAATGATGCGACCTTGTGCAATGTGACTGATGCTCACTCAAAGCGCAACAACACATTTGCGGCGATTCCCTGCTATATACAACTGAAAAAGAAAACACTAATTAAGAAAGCACTTCACACCCACCCGAGCCAAGAACAACACAGTAAAAATATACAAAGACATGCCAAAATCAACACAGTAAAAAATGCAAAGGTATGCAAAAAACAACACAGTAAAACAATGCAAATACATAAATACTGAAAAAAACAAACCAGAAAACAGTTTTTAATTGTGACGGTTGAAACTCCTAAATCACCCCAAACAACTGATCGTCTACATGACATTAGCTGCACGAATTAGCAGGTATCTTCAAACATAGGATGCATAAAACACACAAAAAACTGCTAATAACACGATCTTCTGTACATCTAACATAGCTCTCAACAAAACGTTACCAATTATCAGATGGCCAACGTCCCCTCGAGATAGGAGATTGGTGAAAATGAAGACCTCAACCAAACCGTGCAGTTATCAATTGGACCAGGTTTCCCCTGACATAGCTGGATCAGTAATCACCTCATTACCCCCCGTAATAGAGAACATTGTAAATGCTTCCTCGTTAAGTCAACATGATTCTCAAATCACCATACAGCAGAATTTGATGGCAATTCAAATTGTTCTATTAAAGAAACGTGTGCGTGTGTGCGTGTGTGCGTGTGTGTGTGAGTGTGTGTGAGTGAGAGAGAGAGAGAGAGAGAAATAAATAAATGAATGAATGAAGAACAGCCAACAGTATCCCTTGATAAACAATACTGCCATACCTGAATGTTAAGGCATTCTGTTCAGCGTGTATAATGTATCTAAACTTTCTGATTTCTCTCTCCTTTTGCTTGTCATCCATGTGCGGAAAATCAGCATACTCCGAACCGACAGGAAAAGCGTTATAGCCACAGCCTATGAAATACATGGCTCCTGTTCCATCGCAGTGGTGTGGGCTCTGCAAAAGCAAGGGAGGAAGAAAATACTGTAATCTGAAGTTTATGATGGCTTTAGGAATTATTTGCTTTATTTTTCTAAATGCTAGGGTACAGGGTATCTAGCAAGAAACTCAGTCAGAGAGCTGTAGAAATGAACGAGGCCTTTCATTGTAGTAATGCAAAATAAATGTATGGTAAAAGCCTTATTACGAAAACCTACTAGTTGACTTACATGGGAGGCAATTTCAATGCTTACAGAATTTGAAGAGGTCTGTGATCAAATTTGTGTGTTAAACAAAGCATGAGTTTTGAACAAAATAAATTGTCTAACAAACAATAAATGGCGTGGTACAAGCTCTCTCCTTAAAAAAAAAAAAAAAAGTGAAACCATTTCTTCTTGAAAGTGACTTTAGAACTGTGGCTCAAGCCCTCGTACACTCCACCATCAGGATGGTGGTAACACCTGCTTCATGACTTTCTAGACTACACTGACACCCCTTAATGGCATCCTACATGCAGTAGCATGTCTCATCTATGGTCTCAAGAAATATGGTTACATCAGTCCCATCCTGATGGAACTCCATTAACTCTCCTTGTCTATCAGCACCATCTTCAAAACCTCCTGCATAGACATTACTGGTGGTGCAGCAGATCCATTTCAAAGCCCTTACCATCATAAACATCATCGTGCACAGTAGTGTACCTCAGTTACAGAGAAATCAACTGCGTTTGTACATCAATCCAGGATAGCTGAAATCTAGAGGCCACTTTATGTTGTCAATTCCCAGGATATTCAAACTGTGGGAGAAATGATTTCTCTGTTGCAGCAGCTATGTTCTGGAATGTCGTCCCAAGTCTCTAAGATGTACTAACGAGCATGTAACATTTCATAGGAAGCTGAAAACTAACCTCTTTCCAACATAATGGTGCCTTTCCAATTGCTCTTCCTTGATTTTGTGTGTGCTATTCTGATGGTTTTATGTAATTGTGTTTTCTTTTCTTCACCATTGTTGGAAAGCGCCCCTTTTTGGCATGGTTACCCCCATGTTTTGCCAGGTACGACGTGATTTTGAATGAAAGCGCACTGGGTTCCTGCTAACCAGATCCCCAGTGCCAGATCTCTTTCTCAAAATGCTACTGCTGTATTCCCCAATTGGCACAACTTTTAACACCCTCGGTAAGTCCCTAGTAAATGGTACCCCTGGTACCTAGGGCCTGGGGCACTAAAGAAGTTCCTAAAGGGGTGCAGCATAAATTGTGCCACCCTAAGGGAGCCCTCACCAAACACACACAGTGCTGCGATCACAGGCTGAGTATCTTGGTACAGACAAAAGTGAAAACACAACTTGGCACACATCCTTGCGTGCCATGACTCCCACCATTGTATATGATATTTGCAAGTCACCCCTACAGAAGGCCTTTCAGCCCTAAGTCAAGGTGCATTATATCACATGTCGATTCTAGACATAGTAAGTGGACGGTGAAGGCATTTTAAATACAAGTGCCCGACACTGGTCAACACAAGTTCCCCAGCGACATGATGGCTTGCTTCACTGAAACTAATGATGTTTGGTATCAAACATCTCATGTTAATAAACCCTCATTAGATCCAGTGATGCATTTATTAATACATGCACCCCTGAAAAACCTACCAACTGCTATTGTGTTGACTGACTGGTCTCAACCAGTTCAGCCACCATAGACACGTTTGTGACCTCTTGAGGTGAAAGCCTATGTATTCAAGACCAGGAGCAAAGCCTGCTCTGGGTGGAGTTGTTGACACCTCCTCCATGCAGGATGTGCATTCAAGGGCAGGAAAGCCTCAAAGGCAAGTTGCCTTTGCTATGCGACCAAGGTCTCTTCAGATGGTGGAGATGATCACCCCCCTGTCCTGACCCCATTTCTTGGCGACAAGACAGGCGGTAAAATTAGTAAGATTAGGAGGTGTGCCCACATCAAGCCAGACCCACCCCTAGGGTGGACTACCTGATGTGGACACCACTTTTCAGATTTCTCCATCTTGTTTTGGACAGAATTAGCATTCTAGGGTCAGGGTGGTGCCCACTTCCCAGTGGAAGTGGTCATATCGAGGGTGGAGACAATCTAAAGGTAGGCAACCCATTGGTTGCTACCTGTCACTCCCCTTAACACCCCTAAATTGAGTATTTAGGTGGCACCCCAGAACCCAAGAGCTCAGATTTGATTGATAAAAAGAAGAAGGATGAAGAAGAGTCACTGCCTGGCGAGAACAGCAGAAGAGCTGAGAACGTTTGGAACAAAACCCGGCCTGCGTGCAACAGAGTGCTGTGTCCTACAAGCTAGAGAACTACCAAAGCCTTAGGTAGCCTGCAATCACTTCAAAAATCACCACCAGTCTCCCCTGTAGTAAAGGAGCTACTTCCCTGCAGACCGCTGGCACCGACAAGCAGAGTCCGGTCCACCGCTTTGCAGCTCCCCATGTCTAACCGACACCACAGACAGTCAGGAGAAGGTACTTGTGCACTGGAGGATCAGATCTGTCTCCCCAGCAAGTGTGAAGACACCAGGACCAACCGGAGCCGTGCAGCACCAACCCCCAGGGAACCAGCCACCCTGCACCAACAGTGAGAGTCCATTCCGGATCCCCACTGCACCAGGACCCTGCTACACCCTCACCCACACCCTGCTCCCGGTGAAACCCAGGCCTCCCAAAGAACTGCTGGTAGTGCTTTGGAACTTGGTGCATTACAACTTCAAATCCTAAAGGAGGGGTGACCCTTGACCTCAGGGTAGGTCGCTCCCCTGTCCCCGCAGCGCCACCAGCTCTTGTGTGTTGCCTTCTCCTCCTTCTGCTTGCTGATCCGCCTGTTACCCCCTCTGCCTTCTGTATCCTGTGTGCTTGTGATCCCCTGTTTGCATTCTGTACCCCAGTGTGATCGCGCCCCCCCCTTTTGCTTCCTGTATCCTTGCGTGCTTGTGCTCCCCTCTCCCCCTTTTTGCATTTTGTATCCTCGTATGATTGCGCCCCCCCCCGTTTATTGCCTTCTGTACCCCTGTAAGACTGTGCCTTCTGTCCCACTCGCCGTTTTCCCCCCCCCCCTCGCCGTCCGTTTTTCCCGCTTTTTTGAGGCCGCCTCGTCCTTTTGGCCTCTCTGCGCCGCTTTTTTCCGCCTTCGCCGCTTTTCCCGCCTACCCGCCCTCCTCCCGCCTCCCAGCTCACCCCGCCCCCCGCCTGACCTACGACTCCGCCATCCTCACCAGCCTCAACCCCGGCCGCACGCCGGGCTGCTACCGCGCCACCCCGAAACGGACCCACGGATCCTTCACCTGCAACAACTGCCACTACTCCTGCCATCGGACCCACTCCGCTCCCGCCGAGAACAACGCCCCCGGAAACAACCTCCACTGCATCCTGATCAACACCCGATCCGTCCACAGGCACGCCATCGAACTGTGGCACCTCATCAACTCTACGAACCCGGACATCGCCTTCCTCACCGAGACCTGGATGAAACCCACCTCGGCACCCGACATCGCCATAGCCATCCCCGACGGCTATAAAATCATCCGGAGAGACCGCACCAACCGCATCGGAGGAGGCATCGCCATCGCGCACAAAAACTCCATCCGAGTCACAACCGACACCGACAACTCATTCCCCGACGCCGAACATCTCCACTTCACGATCCACAGCGACCCCAAGACCACCCTCAGAGGCACCCTCATGTACAGACCACCAGGACCTCGCTCCAAGTTCACCGAAGACATCGCAGACTTCGTCAACCCTCACGCACTCTCCTCCACCAACTACATCCTCCTAGGAGACCTCAACTTTCACCTAGAGAACCCCACCGACAACAACACCACCGCCCTCCTGGACAACCTCGCCAACCTGGGACTGAATCAGCTTGTCAACACCCCCACCCACTACGCCGGACATACGCTCGACCCCATCTTCTCCTCCAGCAGACACGTCACCTTCAACCACACCACCGAACTCACCTGGTCGGACCACAGCTGTGTCCACTTCAGCTTCAAGAAGACCACCGTGCATCACCACACTCAGCAACCACCAAGAAGACACTGGAACCGTATCACCACGGAACAGATCGCAGCAACCCTCTCCCAGAACCAACCCACCGGCACCACCGACCCAAACGAAGCCGCCAACAACCTCACCAACTGGCTCTCCGACTGTGCAAACCTCCTGGCCCCCCTGAAGACTCAAGCCAGCACCAACAACCACAAGAAAAACTCATGGTTCACCCCCGACCTCAAAGACTCCAAGAAAGAATGCCGCACCCGAGAGAAGACGTGGTGCCTCAACCAGACCGAAGAGAACCTCTCAGCTCTCAAGGACGCCACCCGCCAACATCACCAACACCTCCGCGCCGCACGAAAAACCGCCTACCGGAATAGACTGGACAACAACGCCCACAACAGCAAGGAACTTTTTGGCATCATCAAAGAGCTCTCCAACCCGGACGCAGAAAACAACTCCATCCCTCCATCACAGGACCTCTGCGACTCCCTCGCGACCTTCTTCCACCAGAAAATCACCAACATATACAACAGCTTCCCGACCGCCGACGCGAACCCCCCCCCAGAACCCGCCGACGAGATCACCACCATCCTCAACTGGAGCCCAACCACCACCGAGGAGACCACCCGCGCCATGAATTCGATCCACTCCGGCTCCCCATCGGATCCCTGCCCGCACCACATCTACAACAGGGCCGACGACATCATAGCACCACACCTTCGAGACGTCATCAACGCCTCCCTCACCACCGCCACCTTCCCGGAGAGCTGGAAGCACGCAGAGCTCAACACCCTCCTGAAGAAGCCCACAGCAGACCCCACCGATCTCAAAAACTTCAGACCCATCTCTCTCCTGCCGTTCCCCGCCAAAGTGATTGAGAAAATTGTCAACTCGCAACTCACCATCGCCCTGGAAACCCATGACTCCCTCGACCCCACACAGTTCGGTTTCAGAGCCAACCACAGCACCGAAACCGCCCTCATCGCAGCCACGGACGACATCAGAGCCCTGACCGACAAGGGTGAGACCGTGGCCCTCATACTACTGGACCTCTCTGCAGCCGTCGACACGATCTGCCACTGCACCCTGATACGACGCCTCAGCAACGCCGGCATCAGAGGCAAGGCCCTCGAATGGATCATCTCCTTCCTCTCCCCCCCTTCAGATCGACAGCCACGGAAATCATCTGCGGCGTACCCCAAGGATCTTCCCTCAGCCCCACTCTCTTCAACGTCTACATGACCCCCCTGGCAAACATCGCACGCAACCACGGACTCAACCTAATATCATACGCAGACGACACCCAGCTCATCATTTCCCTCACTAACAATCCCACCGCAGCCCGAACCAAACTTCACGAAGGAATGAAGGAAGTGGCGAACTGGATGACAGACAGCCGTCTGAAACTGAACGCAGACAAGACGGAGGTCCTCATCCTCGGCCCCACTCCCACCGCATGGGACGACTCCTGGTGGCCCCCCGCCCTAGGCAGCACTCCCCAACCCACCGACCACGCACGCAACCTCGGCTTCATCTTGGACTCATCACTCTCCATGACCAGGCAGGTGAACGCAGTGACCTCGGCATGCTTCAACACCCTCCGCATGCTCCGCAAGATCTTCCGCTGGATCCCCACCGACACCAGGAAGACCGTCACCCACGCCCTCGTAGCCAGTCGCCTGGACTACGGGAACACCCTGTACGCCGGCATCACCAACAAACTGATGAGAAAACTCCAACAAATCCAGAACGCCGCCGCGAGACTCATCCTGGACATCCCTCGCCACCACCACATCTCCGGACACCTGAGAAAACTCCACTGGCTCCCCATCAACAAGAGGATTACCTTCCGACTCCTGACCCACGCACACAAAGCCCTCCACAACCTCGGACCCAAACTGATCAACAGCCGCGTCTCCTTCTACACCCCCCGCGCACTCTACGTTCCGCCGGTCAGGCCCTGGCAGCTGTACCCCGCATCCGCAAAGCCACCGCCGGAGGAAGATCCTTCTCCTTCTTGGCAGCGAAGACCTGGAACTCGCTGCCCAGCCACCTTCGCGCCATACCTGACCACCTCTCCTTCAGAAGGCAGCTCAAGACCTGGCTCTTCGAGCACTGACCCCCCCCCCAGCGCCTTGAGACCCTTTATGGGTGAGTAGCGCGCTTTATAAATGCGAATGATTGATTGATTGATTGATTGACAACGTAGAGAGTGTCCACGCACTGAACACAGGATGTTCCACCACCTGCCATATCGCATCACCCGAGACACCCATGGACCATTCTCCTGCCTCTATTGCCACCGCACCCTCACCCTACACCAAGCCCTGGACCCTCCTGCCACTGCTCCATCGAACACCAAACCGGAGGACACCAGCTGCATCCTCCTCAACATGCGCTCCCTCCACAAACAAGCTGTAGAACTCTGGAATCTACTAGACTCCACCTGCATGGACATTGCCTTTCTCACCGAAACATGGACAAACCCAGCGCCTGCACCGGACACAGCCACTGCCATCCCCAACGACTACCAACTTTCAGGGGCAGCTCCTCCGCAATGGCGGAGGAGTGTCACTCCACTAGCTAAGAGCCAGCAGCAGAAAAATAAACCGATACTTGAATATCGTTTTATTTTTCTGCCGCTAGCTCAGCCAGCATGTGAAGGGAGGGGCGGGGCCACGGAAGGTGGGGGGTGGATGAGGAATTGTGTGTACTACGTGCGCATGTGTGTTTGAATGGCCTAAGACTGCCGTCCAAACACACATGCACGCTTAGGTTTCTCCAGCCCGGCTTTGTACAGAGCCGGTGGTCTGGCCATCATACACCAATCCACCCTCTGCCTAACAACCAATGCGGAAGAACACTCCACCCTCATGGAGCACCTCCATTTCCAGAAGCATACCACCCCCAACTCTACCTTCCGCAGCACCCTCTTCTACAGGCCACCCAGCCCCTGCCCAGCCTTCAGCTACTCCATCGTCAACGTCATTACTTCCCACGCTCTCGCCTCCACAAATTACTTCCTCCTCGGCAACCTCAACTACCACTTTGACAACGGTAACAACACCAACACAGCTTCCCTGCGAGAACCTCTCCATAACAGGACGAAAACAACTGGTCACTTCACCAACAACGCCATTTTTTCCACCAGCGCCATTTTTTCCACCAGCAACATCACCGTCGACAACACCTCCACGCTTCACTGGACTGACCACCACTGCATTAATTTTACCATCACCACACCGACCATCCACCTCCGCACACTTCGTGCCCCAAGTAGAAAATGGAACCAGATCACAGAGGAACAGTTAACCAACACCCTCAACAAGTCTCCCTCCTCCCTTTACCACGTACACCAATGTCTCAGCACGGAACTTCCACCAATGGATCTCTAAATGCACCAACACTCTAGCACCTCTCTGTAAGACCTCAACTAAACACCACCTCAAGAAGGCCAGCTGGCTCTCCCACACACTCCAGGACTCCAGGCACACCTGCAGACGGTTAGAGAAAAGATGGAGAGACAGCAAGTCACCGGAAGACTTTGAAGCCTTCAAAGCTGCCATCAAATCCCTCCACCACCTCATCAGAACCACCAGGAAAGCCACCTTTGCAGGACCATATCAGTGCCACCGCTCACAACACTAAAGAGCTCTTTGTCGTGGTAAAAAAGAGTTTGCCAAACCTCAATCGGAAACAGCAAATATCCCTCCAGAAACTAACACTATTGGACACTAATGGCACCCCCACAGCACACTGTGACACGCAAGTAAGACAACTATAGGAGTGGATGGACTCCCTGGGGTTTTGTGACCTCTGGCAGATATGGCAACCACGATGAAGAACTAATACACATGTTGGCAGCTCATAAGACACACTTGCATATAGATTTTTTCTTCCTACCAGCGGCTGATGTGCTACAGGTCACCCGGCTAGACATTCTCCCTAGGGGGAAATCCAGCCACTTTCTCCAGGAAGGGAAATGCATAAAATTTCCAGACACATAACTACAGGCCCGTTTTGCAGCTAACACTGGGTCCGTAGCCTCTGCAAGTACACTTTGGGCTGCTAGGAAGGCTACAATGCAAGGAATAGCTAAAGGATATGTCAGGTGTCTCGAGAAAGACAAACAGCAATATATGCTTGACCCGGAGCACTGAATAATTGTGCTGTAATGGCTGCCTGAGCTCAATTCTTTGGACACCCTTAGATGCCAATTTGAAATCACCAATTCTGCCCTTAAACACACTGCCCTAGAGGAAGCCAGACATTGCTGAAGGGCCGCGGTCCAACGGGACTATGAACTGGGAGACAAATCAGGTAAACTACTTTACTCGTTGACCACGAAAGGGGCGGCCACCAGGGCTATTCCAGGGATTCTCAATCAGGTTGGGGTCCTACACTGACATGGAGGAGGTAGTGGCGGTGTTCGCCGAGTACTAACAGGCGTTATATGAAGCCTGTCCTCCTACCGCTCCCTCAACTCTCCCTTTGAGACTGGGAGGACCTTGTTGTGTCCATCACCGTGGAGGAAATACAAGCTGCCATAACTGAGCTCCAACCTAGGAAAACCCCAGGGCCAGACTGATACCCCCTGGAATACTATTGTAAGATCTGGGACCTTCTCCCCTCCACTTACTCAATATGTATGTACAGAGGGTCCGGGTGGGATGCTTCCTATCAGAACTCGACGCGGCTAAGATAGTGCTGATTGCCAAATCCAATCAGCCCTCGCAATGCTGCGGCTCATATAGGCCCACATCTCTTAGAAACCAAAAATGAAGATATTTGGGAAGATCAATGCATCCCGACCCGACCCGGTGATTTGTACACTGGTCCACCCTGACCAATGTGTGTTCACGCCATACTGGAGAATCTGACACTGCATATGCTGATTGCAGGTGGACTTAGCCCAGGCATGTGACACACTGGGGCCTTGTGCACTCCTGATCCTTGATTTTGAGAAGGCCTTTGCCTCAGTGAATTGGGGCTTCATGCACAGTTCTGCTCAAGATAGGCTTTAGCTCATGGATTCGAGCAAACACTGACCTCCTCTATTCCCATTCCACAGCCTGAGTGTTAATAAATAGAGTGCTCTCCAAATCCTTCCCTGTTTGTATGGGGACTAGACAGGGGTGCCCACAACCGGCCATCTTATTTGCTCTCACTATTGAAAAACTTCCCTGAGTGATACGAGGTGATGCCCAGATGCATAAACGCCATTGGGAGAAATGTGCGGAGGACTGAATTGCATTACATTCAGAGAATGCCCTCCTGTATCTGGCCGAACCTCGGTTGTCCAGCTCTTGATACCTTCTCAATCTACCACTCTATGAAAAGGTTTCAGGCCTCAACTTGAATCACTCTAAGTCCTTACTGGTCCCAATCACACGGAGACAACAAGACCGTGAGATGGCAATTCTCCATAACCATGAAACAACTGAGGATCTGATTTAGATCTCGGCAGGGGGATTACTCTGTCACAAACATGACGGATATCCCGTCTGTCGTATTACGATCCCCATAGGATACACAGGGACTGTAATATGGCAGATGGGATATCCGTCATGTTTGTGATGGAGTATTCCCCTCCACTGAGATCTAAATAAGGTCCTGAGTTTCATATATCTAGGCAATCACTTAGCCCTCCTTCCGGAGCTGACCTGGAGTCTTAACTTGACACCCCTCCTTTCCCGGACGAAGGCTGACTACAGCTGTGGCCCTCCCTCCCTCCGAATATACTGGGCTGGGTAGCCTTCTTCAAAATGACGGTTCTCTTGTGATATCTTTATATCCTTCAAAACATCCCACTGCCAATTCCTGATCAGTGGTTCAGACACCTTACTTCCATGGTCTGCAACTTTCTTTGGGCTGGCAAACCATCCAGTGTGGCCTTGTCTAAGTGCAGGCTCTTTGTATATGATGGCGGAAGGCCAATGGTTGATCTCCAACTCTACTACTAAGCCAAGTCATGTCATGCATTTCTATTTTGGTAATATGACAGCATGTTAAGGGCGGTAGCACCACCAAGTGTGGGAGTCACAGTCAACCCCACACCGCTTAGAAGCTGTCAGCCTAACTCCTGGCTAGCAAGCAGTGTCTCCCTCACCCCAGTAAGGGGAGAGGTGATTTGTGGCAACCTAAACCTGACACTCAGACACCTCAGGGAAGTCATGAAAACAGATCATACTTCTTTCACTGTTACTCACACGTGCCAAGGCAGGACACAAGATGCAAACTAGATTTCAATGCATTTATTGAAACAGTTGCATCCTAGTGTAAAAAGCATGGACTGCGATAATAAGGCAGATGAAACAGAGCACAGTAATAAACAATACAGTGAACGTGAAGTAAATGAACAACCCCACCATTTTGTGCAATTCTAAAAGGTCTAGAGCAACTGTCTCCAACCAGTCGATCGCAAGCTACTAGTAGCCCCTAGACTCCTTCAGAGTAGGTCACAGACAGGAGTTCAGTTTTAAATAAACACAAGGTCGCATTTTTCCTTTTTAAGTTAAGGGAAGGCTATGTTTACTTTACATTAATATCACCAGGCAGCAGATAGCAGTGCCTGATAAGGAGCCGTGCTGGAGTCAGATTTATGATCCAGGCCACAGAGGTGAAGAACTGAAGCACTGAGGTATTTAACTCTTAAATAAATAAAAGTCCTTGTCAACTCAGTTTTCGAAGTGAGTACAAACCAATGTTTCTCAATGCTTTTAAATCAGAGAAAATGAAAATGAAAAGTTACCATATAATTAAGTTAACTTTTCATTTTAATGTTCTCAAAATATTTTTCAAAGTGTTGCATTAACAAACAATAGGCCTCTTGCCGCCAGTGGCCATTAGAATACTGTAGAATACTTATAATTGAAAAATGTAATCATTTTTTTAAATGGGAGAAATTTCAAGTGCAAAAAAATGTTCTATATTCTGAACATTTTTGCACTTTAAATTTCTCCCATTTAAAACATGGTTGTATGTTTGTGTTATACTTGTAATGGTGCCACAAATGGTGAAAGGTATGCCCTGTGCCACAAGGACATATGACACTAGTTCTCAGTTACCCATACACATATATCCTTTTCATATGAACACATGTTCATATATCCCCAAAGATCAGACTCTCACTGACACATGTGACAGTCCTGTCATTGTGACCCTAGTCAAAGTTTTTTGTTCAAACCATAGCTTCTGGCTTTATGAACTTTAGGCTTAGAGTCAAGGAAGTGTGCTCTGGGGGTGTCTGGTAATAATGCACATGTTGTTTAGCCTTCGGTAGCTCACAATGATTTTCACTAATCAATAGTAGCTCTCACTACAGCAAAAAGGTTGGAGACCCCTGTTCTAAAGATTCCTGCTGATACCCTAGGTCTAGATCTGAGAGCATACAGGCTGTAACCCTTCAGCATATCCTGATCTAAGGGAGTAACCCCAACCCAATACCTGAGTAGAACAGCAGGGGTCTGTCTGAAGTCTGGATGGTAATCCAATAGAGATGCTGAAAAGTCAGTGCCAGAATCAGCAAAGCTGTTTGTAGTGTGGTACACGTCCCAAGACAGTCATGAACAGAATGCCCTTTACCCTACTTAGGCCTATGTGTTGTTTATATAATAATCCATACAAAGTTCAGATAACAGGCCTGATGTAATGATGTGTCTTGTCGACAGTACTAGCTCCTTGACTGACAATACAAGTTGGCATATCATTTACTGTACATGGCAGCCTTCGACAAGGCACAGTGCATGTTGTACAATAGCTGATAGAATGTGCAGTGTGAGCTCCGTCTTCCTAGAAAGAGGCGAATGATTAGCATATAAAAACAATGAGTTAAAAGCAGGCTTTGCTAAATGTGTATGAGTGTAAAAGGCAAAGGCCATGGTTCTGGATTAAGGTAAGGGTGTCCAACCAAGGCGCTAAATGGTCCCTACAACAGTAACTACTTGCAGGAAGTTGGCTCTGTATATACTATCTCAAAGTAAGAGATAGTGTGCACAGAGTCCAAGGGTTCCCCTTAGAGGTAAGATAGTGGCAAAATTAGATAAATCTAATGCTCTATTTTGTGGTAGTGTGGTCGAGCAGTAGGCTTAGTGTTAAGCATTTGTTGTACACACACAGGCAATAAATGAGAAACAAACACTCAAAGACTTAACTCCAGGCCAATAGTTTTTATTTAGAAAAATATATTTTCTTAATTTATTTTAGAACCACAAGATTCAAGATTTGAAGTAAATACATAAAATGCAAGGTACTCCACATAGGTAAATAAGGAACTTTGAATTAGAGCAGTAACATACACAGTTTTAGTTAAAATGGCAATAAGCTATTTTAAAAGAGCAAAATTCAACAGTTCCTGGGAGAGGTAAGTAAGGTTAAGTTTCTGAGGTAAGTAAAGCACTTACAAGTTCAGTTTCCCGGGCATAGCCAACCCACCGTTGGGGGTTCAAGGGAACCCCAAAGTCACCACACCAGCAACACAGGGCCGGTCAAGTGCAGAGGTCAAAGGAGGGCCCAAAACACATAGGCGCCTATGGAGAACAGGGGTGCCAACAGGTAAATGCCTGCGTCGTCGGAGGGCAGACCAGGGTGGTTTTGTAGAGCACAGGTGGGGGGACAAACAAGTAAGCTCACAAAACACACCCTCAGCAGCACAGGGGCGGCTGGGTGCAGTGTGCTTAGCAGGTGTTGGGTTTTCAATTGAAATCAACGGAGGGACCCGGGGGTCACTCTAGGGGTGCAGGCAGGACACAGGGGGGCTTCTCGGGCCAGCCACCAACTGGGCTAGGCAGAGGGTCGTCTGATAGTCACTCCTGCACTGAGGTTCGGTTCCTTCTGGTCCTGGGGGCTGCGGGTGCAGTGCTTGGTCCAGGCGTCGGGCTCCTTGTTACAGGCAGTCGCGGTCAGGGGGAGCCTCTGGATTCTCTCTGCATGCGGCGCTGTAGGGGTCCAGGGGGGGTCATCTCGGGTTATTCATGAGGTCGCAGTTGCCTGGGAGTCCTCCCTGTAGGGTTGGTTCTCTGGATCTCGAGCCGGGGGCGTCGGGTGCAGAGGGTGAAGTCTCACGCTTCCGGCGGGAAGAGTGAGGTCTTTGAAAGTTGCTTCTTTGTTGCAAAGATGTTGCTGTGGGTGAACAGTGCCACTGTTCTCAGGAGTTTCTTGGTCCTTCGGGTTTCAGGGCAGTTCTCTGAGGCTTCAGAGGTCGCTGGTCCCTGTTGGATGCGTTGCTGTGCAGTTTTCTTTGAGTCAGGAGACAGGCTAGTAGGGCTGGGGCCAAAGCAGTTGTCTCTGCAGGGCTTTCAGGTCAGCAGTCCTTCTTGTTTCAGGTTGGAGGAATCTAATTTCCTGGGTTCTGGGGTGCCCCTAAATACAGCATTTAGGGGTGTGTTTAGGTCAGGAGGGCAGTAGCAATGGCTACACCCTCTTTGTGCCTCCTCCCTGAGGGGGGGGGGGGGCACATCCCTAATCCTATTGGGGGACTCCTCCAAACTCAAGATGGAGGATTTCTACCGGCAGGGGTCACCTCAGCTCAGGACACCTTAGGGGATGTCCTGACTGGTGGGTGACTCCTCCTTGTTTTTCTCATGATCTCCTTCAGCCCTGCCGCCAAAAGTGGGGGCAGTGGCAGGAGGGTCGGGCATCTCCACTAGCTGAGATGCCCTGGGGTGCTGTAACTAAAAGCATGAGCCTTTTGAGGCTCACCGCCAGGTGTTACAGTTCCTGAAGGGGGAGGTGAGAAGCACCTCCACCCAGTACAGGCTTTGTTTCTGTCCTCAGACAGCACAAAGGCTCTCACCCCAGGGGGGCAGAAACTCGTCTCAGTGGCAGGCTGGCACAGACCAGTCAGTTCTGCACTGAAGTATTGGGTAAAATACAGGGGGCATCTTCTAAGATGCCCTCTGTGTGCATTTTGTAATAAATCCAACACTGGCATCAGTGTGGGTTTATTATTCTGAGCAGTTTGATACCAAACTTCCCAGTATTCAGTGTGGCCATTATGGAGCTCTGGAGTTCGTTTTGACAAACTCCCAGACCATATACTTAATATGGCCACACTGTACTTACAATGTCTACGAATAAACTTAGACACTGTAGGGGCATATTGCTCATGCAGCTATGCCCTCACCTGTTTTATAGTGTACCCTGCCCTAGAGCTGTAAGGCCTGCTGAAGGGGTGACTTATCTATGCCACAGGCAGCATTTTGTGTGCATGGCATCCTGAGGGGGATGCCATGTCGACTTTGCCTTTTTCTCCCCACCAACACACACAATCTACAATGGCAGTGTGCATGTGCTAGGTGAGGGGTCCCTTAGGGTGGCACAACATGTGCTGCAGCCCTTACGGACCTTCCTTGGTCATAGGGCCCTTGGTACCGCTGGTACCTTTTACAAGGGACTTATCTGTGTGCCAGGGATGTAGCAATTGTGGAACAATGGTACATTTTTAAGTGAAAGAACACTGGTGCGGGGCCTGGTTAGCAGGGTCCCAGCACACTTCTCAGTCAAGTCAGCATCAATATCAGGCAAATATTGGAGGATAACTGCAACAGGGAGCCATTTTCCTACACAACTCGTGGTTAGTAATTTGCTGACTGGTGAGTGGGATGACCCTTTACATCGAGCAGAGCTCGCCTTGTTGTGCATGGATAAAATTATGGGCCTGTTGTATGGGGACCTGTTCTCCAAGCAACTTCGAGAGGCAACAAGGGTAGTATTTCAGACTTGGAAGACAGCTCTCAACGTTCTGGCACAATAAGCTCACACAACAGACCTCATTATGGCAGGCTACTATCTCACTCATCCCTCCAGTCATCATGACTTTCAGGAGTGGGACAAGATTGGTATCACAACCATTTGGGGTATCTGGAAGGGGAGCCACATTAAATCCTTGCAAGATATCAGGCACAGTTTGACCTCAACAGGACACAATACCATAAATATCCACAACTTAGCCATTCTCTCCTCAAACATAGGAATTGTCTGACCTCCCTGCCCTGCAGGAACATAGCCCACTGGCAGCTCAACTACTGATTGGCAAACTGGGGAAGTGGGGAATCTCACATATTCACTGCACCTTGATTAATGCTCCGGATGCCCTCACACCCTTGAGAAGTAAATGGGAGGCCTGGATTGGCACCCTAGAGGATATGGATCTGCAACCAGTCTGTATAGCTCCCCACTAGATAGCAATATCTTCCCATCACAGGCTGGTTCAGATGCACTATTTCCATTGCACATACATAACCCCCTTGGCAGTTATGGAAGGCGGGGGGCGATCATCCATGACCTACTTCTGATGCCCCTGCCCAGATGCAATATTTTTTCCATATGACTTAGTCCTGTCCTCTGATCATCCTTTATTGGGAATGTATAGCCTCCATCCACTCTTTCATCGGTTGTGGGATATACACTTACACGGACACCTAGAAAGCCCTATTAGGTATCTTGGACGACATCCTCTGCAATACTGGGGGAAGGGTGTGAGGGAGGGGGAGAGATACTTTATTGGAATGGCCACAATAGTAGCAAAAAAAGACACAGCCCGAAACTGGAAAGGGGCCACTACACCAACACTGACTGGGTGGAGGAGGGGAGAGGACCAGTGTGCCACACTAGAAGAACCCATTTATGTGGCCCGAGGATATCCTTGCAAACATGAGTGCATATGGGGTAAATAGATGGAACACTGTGTCCTTTTATGTGGGAAGGTTTATATATGTCCTTTTGTGGGTTTATATATTTTTTGGGTAGGGGATGGCCTATGGTCGGGATGGAAGTGGCAATTGCTATGCTGGTTTTTCCTTTAATTCCTTCTCAATTACTTGTGTGTCCCTAAAGGAAATGAATACAAATTTGGTTCTACAAAACAGACTGCCAAGTCAGTGATTCAGTAGGAGTAACCTGAGGCAGTAAGCAAGAAGGGCTAGACAAAGGGCATGTAATGGAAAAGATGGTCCAACTCGGATTAGAGGCAGACAATATATTTTGCAAAATATTCTAACTTTTCAGTTTCTTACCTCGTCAAAGCCACTTATAATCAATTTGCTGCTCCATCGAATAATTTGAGCTCCATATTCTTTAAAATTTCTTACAGTGGCGTGTAGCAGCTCGCAGTTTGTTACTAAACCAAGGAGCAGAAGAACTTTGATGCGGAGCCCCATTTTTTTTTTTAAGGTAAAATTATATCAAGTGCCTTGGTAATCCACATCTGAGAGTTGCCATAAGCATCTGCTACAGAATCAATTGGGATGGAAGAAGAGAGGCAGCCAGAAGAATGTCATCCACAATTTCCAGAGAAATTTGGCCCAGCGCCCTGAGGGGCTGGTGGAGTCCTTTTTCTTACTCTGACCCCTGAACAATGTGTTATATGCTAATTCCAAATTGAAAGGAATAAGTGAATAGTCGGACAAAACTATCACACTTCCTTAACCACAATCAGGACAGGTGGAGCAAATATGAGGTCCAATGCGTGACAGTGAAGTTGTGTAGGTCCAGTAATCAATTGCTGGAAACCCATTGCTGCCAGTAAGTCCAAGAGGTCAGAGGTAGACGAACCATTAGAAGCCTCCGTCCAAATATTAAAGTCACCTAACACAATTAATGATGCTCTAGAAATAATTAAAGATGAAACAAAATCAGCAGAGTCTTGAATAAAGTCAGAATATTGCCCTGGAGGACGATAGCATATTAATCCAGCCAAGGAGCTCAATGTAGAGATGCTTAGAGTAAACCTTAGTAATTCGGCCTAGCTAAAATCTTTTAACTATAATTTTAACCTACACCATGCTCCAGGATGAAGCAATATAATTAAGATCTGTATTAAAACAAATGGCTAGGATTTTGTGGCATTCATTGTAGTATCACATTTTTTTGTTTTATTCGTTTTTTCAGTCAACATCAGAATATCAAAACAATAAGCAATTAATAGAAGCTTGCTTTATTGCTCACAAAGATCTGCCACTCCATTACGGTATTGATCTTTTTTTTTTTTTTAACACATTTCATTGCATTTTAATTACCCATTACAAAGGTACAGTAAACTCCATTGTCATAATGATATTCATCTCAAGCACGACATCTATGACATCCTATTATAAGAGCTTAAGGTATCATAGTGGAAAACTGTAAAAAACCCTCTTCCCTCCCACTAGTGCCTCAACAAGCAAGAGCCATTCCCGGTCGTATACAGTTACTCGTTGAGACCACACTGCAAAACAAAAACACATCCTAGGCGTAGCCTATTAATATATATATAGGCCCATCGCAATGCAACTGTGTATTATGAATGGTATTGCGTTATTTCACAATATTGTTCATGTATGTTGTGGGAGGTATAATATAAGGATAAGCCCTGCTACATCACTATTAGGCTGGGTTTCTGAGTCATACTATAGCAATGTATACCTTAACAGTGTACTCCTGTTTCCTCCCCCTCATCTGTTCAAAATTTTTCTAAGTGCTTGTCCCACACGAGGGAGATGTGTGTTTTGCATAGCCCCCTGTATTCCTCCCTGTGCAGTGCTTCGCTTTCAGCCTGACCCCATTCCAACACTTCCAGTTTCCACTGCGCCACCTGGGGGGGTATGGGTGATTTCCATCGGCATGTGATAGCCCGTCGCGACACTATTAATGCCAAGTCAGCAAAGTGCATCACCACCCCCGTCTTACGTGTACACGAGTATAAGCTTTAAATACAAGCATCTGGTGTTGTCCAATAGTCATGACCCATTACACGTTTAAGGGTCTGCGCTATTTCCGCCCAGTAATTGTGTAATTATATGCAACTCCATAGCATATGTATGAGATCTGCATCCGCCTGGTGGCAAAGGGGCAGCCCGCTTCTGCACCCGAGTATAATTTATTAATGATATATGGGGTAATGTATGCCCTATGAAATATAGAGAATTGGATAAATTTATATCTGGAGTTTCTGGATATGGTTTTTGGGATTGTAAGCAGTCTCTTCCTCCCCACATCTGGCAATACATGGTGGAGGTTTGCGTTCCACCTCCACGGAGTGTATGTAACGATATTCCCAAATGTGATCTTCGGCCTCTATACAGCCACCGGATTTAGGTGGTCATTACAACATTGGTGGTAAAAGGCGCTTACCGCCGTGCAGAAGACCGTCAACACACCGCCGCGGAATTCCGCCACAGCTATTATGGCCCACATCTCGGAATCCGACAAAATTCAGACACCCACACAAGTCCGCCACACCAAAGGTCAGTGATAAACTGGCGAAAACAAAACCTCCACCGTCACGCCAACAGAAATATGGCCACACTATTACGACACACGAATCCAAGCGGCGGTCTTTCAACCGCAGTATTCCATTGGCGTTACACACTGCTGCGCTCAAAATACACACACACATACAAAACACCGCCACATTGGACAATTCGAAAGACACACACCTGATACATATACACACACCACTCCCACACATCCATTACAATATAAAACACACACCCACATCCCCCTACTACCAAAATATTTCCGAAAGAAGGCCAGAGAGAGACACCACCATCCCACAAACTAGCAGCCACAGGCACTCAACACCATCACCCACACAACTTCCACGCACAAAACACCACACACCACAACATATCACCACACTTATCACCAACCCACAAATCACCTACACCACCCCATGGCACGGCAAAGACACCCCAGGTTCTCGGAGGAGGAGCTCAGGGTCATGGTGGAGGAAATCATCTGGGTAGAGCCACAGCTATTCGGATCACAGGTGCAGCACACCTCCATAGCTAGGAAGATGGAGCTATGGCGAAGAATAGTCGACAGGGTCAACGCAATGGGACAGCACCCAAGAAATCGGGACGACATCAGGAAAAGGTGGAACGACCTATGGGGGAAGGTGCGTTCCGTGGTCTCCAGACACCACCTGGCAGTACAGCGGACTGGCGGCAGACCCCCACAACTCACAACATGGGAGGAGCAGGTCTTGGCGATTCTGCATCCGGAAGTCCTCGCAGGAGTCGGTGGAGGAATGGACTCTGGTAAGTCAAACCTTTATCTATCATATCCCCCACCCTACCTGCATGCTATCACAGACCCCCACCCTCGCCCCCTCCCCTATCACTCCAACTCCTCACAAATGTACTAATAACACAAACCACACATCCCAACACCAAGCCCTGCATGACACAACAAAGCATGGACAGCCATCACTAAAGCATGCCCACTGCACATACCCCTAACACCCCCCTCAACCATCATTACACAAGCCCCCACACAGGAATGCTAGCACTGGGGTACACGCTCACCCACCCATTGCACACCATGACACACACAGATGCAATAATCATGCTTTTACACCCCTGCAGGACCACTACCCAACGTCACCAGACAGGAGGGTCAAGACATCTCCACCCCACCCACAGAAGAGGCCCACAGTGATGACAGCAGCTCTGTCCAACTGGATCCTGATGACCAGCCCGGACAATTGTGGGCCTCGGGACAGTCGGTTCCCCTCACACAGGCACAGCCCACCACAGACCTTCCACCCTCTGGTAACACCAGCACAGCACCCACCCAGCGGGCGCATACCTCCACGTCAATCAGCTGTGTGTCCACCACTACAGGGAACCCAGGATAACCCACCACCCCAACAACAACAGGGACCTGGGGGCAGTGGCAGTGGGCACACGGTCCAGGGGACGGAGGCACAGGAACACAGGGGAACTGGGAGGGCTGCTGTGCGACAGGGGGCGGACAGGCCAAGGGAACCCACTCTCCACGAGGCCCTCTCCTCCATCATGGGAGCATACCACCACTCCCAGGAGACGATAGCAACGGTCCTGGCCAAGTTTCAGGAGACCCAGCGCATGCAGGAGGAACAGTATTTGGGGGTTCAGGGAGGAACTCAGAACCATCAGCTCCGCCCTGGGCACCATCGTAGGGGTGCTGAAGGAAGTACTCAACACCAGGAGGGACACTGTGGCACAACAAGGGGCACCTGACACTAGCATGGACGATGAACTGCCCACCACCTCCCCCGGCGCTAGTGGACAGGAGGCACCGCCACATGACCACCACACCAGCACCCCACCCCCTTCAGACGGAGAACCACCCCGCAAACGGTCCCTGAGATCCAGGAACAAGACAGAGCACGATGCCAAGACCCCCGCCAAGAAATGAGACCATCCTGATTGTCAACCCACTGTCCCACTTTGTAACCCTGTCCATGTTGGAACTGCCCCAGCTCCACTTCCTATGCCCATATGGGCAATGCACCTGTGAGACTAATAGACTGGACTCTGCCATGGACATTCCTCCACCATCACCCCTCAACATTTTACAACCCCCTCCAATATTGAGCACTTCAATAAACACCCTTGAAGCACAAAACAATATGGAGTCAGTCTGTGATTTGGATATTGTGTATTAGCAATGACAGTGACAAATTGCTTTTTCAAATGTAATGGCAACATACCTATGTCACACAGCTCAAGTCCATGAGGAATCTAAGCAGATGACACACGTTGGAAACCACACCTGTGAAACCGTAAGGGAAATGTACTACTCAGTGACCATATAGTGGTTGAAATCGACAGACAGGATAGAGGTAGAAGTGTTAAAGTACTTGTAGTAGGCAGGAATGTTTTCTCACCTGTGTGTCACTGGAACTATTGCTGGATAACTGAGTCCCTGTTGTCAATGTCATCTTCCTCTGCTTCCTCCTCATCACTGTCCACAGGCACCACAGCTGCCACAACACCGCCATCTGGACCATCCTCCTGCAGAAAGGGCACCTGTTGTCGCAAAGCCAAGTTGTGAAGCATACAGCAGGCCACGATGATCTGGTACACCTTCTTTGGTGAGTAGGATAGGGAACCACCTGTCATATGGAGGCACCTGAACCTGGCCTTCAGGAGGCCGAAGGTGCGTTCGATCACCCTCCTAGTCCGCCCATGGGCCTCATTGTAGCGTTCCTCTGCCCTGGTCCTGGGATTCCTCACTGGGGTCAGTAGCCTTGACAGAGTCCCCTAATAGCCACACCCGGTGCCTCTGGAGTTGACCCATCACATAAGGGATGCTGCTATTCCGCAGGATGTAGGCATCATGCACAGAGCCAGGGAACATGGCATTTACCTGGGAGATGTACTGGTCTGCCAAACATACCATCTGTACATTCATGGAATGGTAACTCTTTTGGTTCCTGTACACCTGTTCACTCCTGTGGGGGGGGGGGACCAGAGCTACATGTGTCCCATCAATGGCACCTATGATGTTGGGGATATGTCCCTTGGCATAGAAGTCACCTTTCACTGTAGGCAAGTCCTCCACCTGAGGGAACACGATATAGCTCCGCATGTGTTTCAGAAAGGCAGACAACACTCTGGACAACACGTTGGAAAACATAGGCTGGGACATCCCTGATGCCATGGCCACTGCTGTTTGAAATGACCCACTTGCCAGGAAATGGAGCACTGATAGCACCTGCACTTGAGGGGGGATTCCTGTGGGATGGCGGATTGCTGACATCAGGTCAGGCTCCAACTGGGTAAACAGTTCCTGGATTGTGGCACTGTCAAACCTGTAGGTGATGATCAAACTTCTTTCCTCCATTGTCGACAGGTCCACCAGCGGTCGGTACACCGGAGGATTCCGCCATCTCCTCACATGTCCCAGCGGACGGTGCCTAGGAAGGACAACAGCGACGACAGAGTCAAACTACTCAGAGGTATGTACCCACAGTCTACACAGAACACCATTCATACACAAAATGTGGCCTGTATTTGTGTTGTCAGACAAGGCCTAGGTATGTGTGACGCAGTTGGTAATTAGGCCATGTGGGCCCCTGAAATGGCGGCTGCCTGACCTCTAAACTGGGACAATGGGATGTGAGGTAACTGCGCTGGCGTTGTACACCATCGCGGTAGGCGGTCGAAGACCGTGGCGCACTGCTGCATTGGTTAACATAGGACCCTATGGGTCCCAGAAGCCAATGACGATGTACGCGGGCAGTGATGGTACGCACCACCGTGGACGTGACCGCCGCGGACGTGACTGCCATTTTCTAACTGTTTAATCACTCGATACCTGATCTTCGACAGGAGAGGACCTACACTGCAAGTGCTGCTGTGACCTCGGTCTGGAAGAGACAATGGCTTGTGCGTCTGGGGAAAGGGCCCCTGCCTTCACTGCAGAGGAGTTGGAGAAGCTCGTCGACGGGGTCCTCCCCCAGTACACGCTACTCTATGGTCCTCCAGATCAACAGGTAAGTTCACTGGGAGCATGTTTTATGGGCTATGCCTGTGTGGAGAGGGCTGGTTGTAAGAAGGAATGGGGCACAGTTCTGCGTGCATGAAGGACTGTGAATGCATGTGCCACTTGGCAAGGGTAGGGATGTGGGCCACTCACTTAGACGGTGCAGTTGTTAATGACTTCTCTTCTTCCCCTGTACATGTCATGTAGGTCAGCGCTCACCAGAAGAAGGATATTTGGCGTGCCATCGCCAAGGACGTCCGGACCCTGGGGGTCCACCACAGACGGAGCACCCACTGCTGGAAAAGATGGGAGGACATTCGCCCCTGAAGCCAGAAGACGGCGGAGGCTCAGCTGGGGATGGCCTCCCAACCTGGGAGGGATGCCCGTCGAACCATGACACCCCTGATGTTCAGGATCCTGGCGGTGGCCTACCCGGAGTTGGATGGGCGCTTGAGGGCATCACAGCAGACACAAGGGGGTGAGTACAACATCATTCAGCGGACTTTGCGCGCAGTGAAGGTGTCTGGGTGGGGGAGGAGGGATGTGAGTTTCCCTAGGCCAGGGCGAGTTCCGTAGGCTAGGCCCCACCGTAATGCAGGCCATGTGGCACCCCACCCCACCTCTGTAGAGTGCCAAGTACAGGTATTAATGCCCCTGTGTCATCTATGTGTGCAGATGTCGTCCATAGCCATGTAGCCCATATCCCAGGAATTGCATCGGTAGAGCCCAACAGCGCGACGTAGTGCAGGGGGCTGCTGTGTCTGTATTGTCCGCCAACGGTAGCGGTAAGCCATGCACTCAACCTGTCTTTCTTCTGTCGTCCCCCCTCTTTTTGTGGTCTCCCTGTTCTTGTGTGCATTAGCATCATCAGGCGGAGGTACAGTGGCACCAGAGCACGAGGGAGCTGCATCCCACATGGCCATGGAGGGCCACACCACGGACTCGAAATACACCAGTGGGACGGAGGGCGAGGGGAGCACCACGGCGGTCACAGGATCTGCAACCAGCAACACAGACTCGTCCTACGATGGGAGCTCCCTTGTGGTGGCGGCAACATCTGTGCCCCCCACTTCTACAGGTACAGCCGCCACCCCTCCTACCAGCACCGCCCTCCCAGCAGCCCCTCAGCCTTCACCCCGTGCCTGCTTACCCAGGAGGGTGGGCATCACCTCCGCCCCAGGCACCTCAGCCCCTGCCCCTGTTACCTCTGCTGCCCTCAGTGAGGAGGCCATTGACCTCCTCAGGTCCTTCACTGTTGGGCAGTCTACCATTTTGAATGCCATCCAGGGTGTAGAAAGGGAATTGCAACACACAAATGCATTCCTGGAGGGCATTCATTCTGGTCAGGCTGCCCTTCATCAAACCCTGCAAACTCTGGCCTCAGCACTGACGGCAGCCATTATCCCTGTGTCTAGCCTCCCTTCTCCAACTTCCTCCACCCAGACCCAATCCCCTGTGCCCCAGCCTATCCCAAGCACACCATCAGACCAGCCTGCACACACCTCACCACACAAGGGAAGCTGAGGCAAACATAAGCACCACACATCCCACAGGCACTCACGCAAGCATCACACACATACAGACACACCAACATCCACTGCCTCCACTGTGTCCCCCTCCTCCTCCCTCCCAGTCTCGTCTACACTCACACCTGCATGCACTGCCACTACAACCACTACGTCCTGCACCAGCACACCCACCAGCACATCCCGCTCACGTGCTCGCAGCACCACCCCCACTACCATTCACACGTCCCCTGTGTCCTCTCCCAGTGTGTCTGTGACGCCCCCTCCGAAGATACACAAACGCAGGCACACACCCACCCAACAGTCATCCACCTCAAGACAGCCTCCAGCCCATGCACCTGCACCCAAATCCACAAAACTTACACCTCCTACAACCACCACCTCTTCCTCCACTCCCAAACCCCCTCCAGCTACCCGTCCCAGTGTCTCCAAAAAACTTTTCCTGTCCAGCCTTAACCTATTCACCCCTCCCCTCCAACTCATAGGTCCCGTACCAGCACCTCAGCCAAAAAATCTCCAGGACCAGTGGTGCCTGTTGTTACAGGTATGTGGAGTGCACCGGCCACCAGGCCAGCCGGTGTGGCACGGAGCCACAGCACAGCCAGTCCTCCCCCTGTGAAGCACCAGAAGTTGGACAGTGCCCGGCGGGAGAGGGGGAAGACTCCAGCCAACAAAGCCGCTCACAGGGGTCCCGGAGGGAGTGTCGACTCAGCTGTAACTCCTCCCAAGGTGGGGAAGGGGCAGAGTAAATTTCCAAAGTCTGGGAGGAGCAGCACGGCGGAGAAGACCGCCATCATCCCCGCTGCCCAGGAGGCCACCGCCAGAGTCACTGCCCAGGAGGCCCCCGCCAGCCCCATCGTCACTGGCCAGGAGGCCACCGCCAGCCCCATCGTCACTGGCCAGGAGGCCACGGCCAGAGTCACTGCCCAGGAGGCCACCGCCAGCCCCAGAGTCACTGCCCAGGAGGCCCCCGCCAGCCCCATCGTCACTGGCCAGGAGGCCACCGCCAGAGTCACTGACCAGGAGGCCACCGCCAGCCCCAGAGTCACTGCCCAGGAGGCCACCGCCAGCCCCAGAGTCACTGCCCAGGAGGCCACCGCCAGCCCCAGAGTCACTGCCCAGGAGGCCCCCGCCAGCCCCATCGTCACTGGCCAGGAGGCCACTGCCAGCCCCATCGTCACTGGCCAGGAGGCCACCGCCAGCCCCAGAGTCACTGCCCAGGAGGCCATGGCCAGCCCCATAGTACCTGCCCAGGAGGCCCCGCCAGACCCATCGTCACTGGCCAGGAGGCCACCGCCAGAGTCACTGCCCAGGAGGCCACCGCCAGCCCCAGAGTCACTGCCCAGGAGGCCCCCGCCAGCCCCATCGTCACTGGCCAGGAGGCCCCGCCAGCCCCATCGTCACTGGCCAGGAGGCCACCGCCAGAGTCACTGACCAGGAGGCCACCGCCAACCCCAGAGTCACTGCCCAGGAGGCCCCTGCCAGCACCAGAGTCACTGCCCAGGAGGCCCCCGCCAGCCCCATCGTCACTGGCCAGGAGGCCACTGCCAGAGTCACTGACCAGGAGGCCACCGCCAGAGTAACTGCCCAGGAGGCCACCGCCAGCCACAGCCCAGCTGGTCAGGAGGGCCCCGCAAGCCACAGCCCAGCTGACCCATGAAGGACCGCCAGCCACAGCCCTGCTGGGCAATGAAGGACCGCCTTAGCAAGGACCGCTGAACAGGGCAAAGACCGCCATGAAATGCACCGCTGAACAGGTCTGACACTGGCAACTCAAGCACCGCTGAACAGGGCAAGGAACGCTGAACAGGGCAAAGACCGCCATGGAATGCACCGCTGAACAGGTCTGACACTGGCAACTCAAGCACCGCTTAACAGGGCAAAGACCGCCATGGAATGCACGCTGAACAGGTCTGACACTGGCAACTCAAGCACTGCTGAACAGGCCAAGGACCGCTGAACAGGGCAAAGACCGCAATGGAATGCACCGCTGAACAGGTCTGACACTGGCAACTCAAGCACCGCTGAACAGGCCAAGGACCGCTGAACAGGGCAAAGACCGCCATGGAATGCACCGCTGAACAGGTCTGACACTGGCAACTCAAGCACCGCTGAACAGGGCAAAGACCGCCATGGAATGCACCGCTAGCCCATTTGCGGCAGTGGCAGTGACGCAACTGGGACCGTCACGGGGTGTGTGCTGCACTCTGGGAACCAGTCCCCCTCCAGAACCAGTGGAGACATGCATCCACTCCGTCTGTCCTTGGCAGGATGAAGCACTCTGGGCACCAGTCCCCCTCCAGAACCAGTGGAGAACAGCATCCACTCCGTCTGTCCTTGGCAGAATGAAGCACTCTGGGCACCAGTCCCTCTCCAGAACCAGTGGAGAACAGCATCCACTCCATCTGTCCTTGGCAGGATGAAGCACTCTGGGCACCAGTCCCTCTCCAGAACCAGTGGAGAACAGCATCCACTCCATCTGTCCTTGGCAGGATGAAGTACTCTGGGCACCAGTCCCCCTCCAGAACCAGTGGAGAACAGCATCCACTCTGTCTGTCCTTGGCAGGATGAAGCACTCTGGGCACCATGCCCCCTCCAGAACCAGTGGAGACTGTTATCCACTTGAGACACTGTGGCTTTGCACTCTCCAGGATTGAACAGTGGGCAACCCACCCACTGTAGAGACTTGAGAGACTGTGGCTTTGCACTCCCCAGGTTTGAACAGTGGGCAAACCACCCACTGTAGAGACTTGAGAGACTGTGGCTTTGCACTCCCCAGGATTGAACAGTGGGCAAACCACCCACTGTAGAGACTTGAGAGACTGTGGCTTTGCACACCCCAGGATTGAACAGTGGGCAAACCACCCACTGGCGAGACTTGAGAGACTGTGGCTTTGCACTCCCCAGGATTGAACAGTGGGCAAACCACCCACTGTAGAGACTTGAGAGACTGTGGCTTTGCACTCCTCAGGATGATACAGTGGGCAACCCACCCACTGTAGAGACTTGAGAGACTGTGGCTTTGCACTCCCCAGGATACATCAATGGGCATGGAGCCCCCTCGTGGATCTGGCATGGTGCACTCATCCGGCTGAGGTGCCCCCCCTTCCCTTCCCCCTGAGGTGCCTGTTGTATTTCGATCTGATGCCCCTGCAGTGTTCTCTCCATTTTGATCGGGTATCTTGTGTGGGCCTCGCCCTTGCATTTTGGGCCCAGTGGTCCACGGACTATGAATGGTGCAATACCTGCACTACTAATCGTGGTGTATATTTTGTTTATTGAGTATATATATATATATATATGTATATATTTGCTTCCTGTATTTTGATATATTACAATTGTTCAACTCATTTCCTTTTGTCTTTGCATTCTTCCAGGGGGGTTGGGGGGTGTTACTGTAATGTATAGATATGCATTGGTGTGTGTGTTGTAGTGGGTGAGGGTCGGGTGGGGGTTGGGATGTTGGTTGTGTGTGTCCCTGTGTTTTTGCCTCCCCCCTCCTCTATGTCATAGGTGCAGTACTCACCGTGGTCTTCGCCGCCGGCGTTGATGCTCCTCGTAGATGAGCAGGAGGACTAGCGCTGGCAGGATTTGGAGTTCCGGGTCCATGGTGTCGTCGTTCCTCGTGGAGTATGTAGAGGTGAGCGTTTTCCCTTTGAAATTCCTGTTTCCGCCGTGTTTTTATCCACGGTGAATCTGCCCCGGAAAAGGTGGCGGATTGGTAGGTTGTGATACTGTGGGCGGTACATTGTCTCCGCCTGTCTGTTGGCGGTGACCGCCGCGCTGTTTGTTTGTACCGCCGTGGCGGTCTGAGTGTTAAAGGGGCTGTCTTTGTTGGCGGTTTCCGCCACGGTCGTAATTGCAAAATTTTTACCGCCGGCCTGTTGGCTGTCTTACCGCCGCTTTAACACCGTCCGCCAGGGTTGTAATGACCACCTAAATGTTTGCCATGACCTGCCGTATGTAATAGATTCAGGAACTCAAATCCAACAGGTTCAATGCCACCTGGCACCCAGTATTGACGCACAAACCGAATCAAACCTGCGTGGACTATTAACAGTTCGTCTGGCAAGCAGTGAGCTTATGTAAAGTCTAGGTGGGACATAAAAACTCCCTCCACAAACAACTTAGACACAGTCATGGTCTCTGACCGGTCCTAGGCCTGCAATCTCTGTGCTGATACAGTCCCCATTGCTAGCGGAATCCCTCTCAATAGAATATTAGGTGTGTAAGGAACTGGAATATGTGTATAGCGTATTGACATTCGCCAGTATGTCACAGCCACCCTTATCAGAATGGGGACCCGGTGTGGTATGGTTGTGTGTGGGCACAACAGCTTATGCAGCTGCCCATTTTGTACTTGCGCAGGCATAAAGCCTGTTTCGTGTAAGCTGTGTCCTTCCAGCTAATACGCCAACCACTGCAGTTGTGCTGCTATACAATACGCCCTATGACCTGGAGCAGCCATTCCCCCCTCCAGTACCGGCAACTGCAATTTTTTCAAACCTATCCTACGATGTCCCGACCCCCACACCAGCTCAATCAGTAAAGTATTCAAGGCGGCAAACATTGTGACAGGAACCACCACTGGTAGATTAGTGAAATGGTATAGGAGCCTTGGAAGGAGGACCATTTTTGCCAGTGCAGGCCTACCTGCCACAGAGAGGGGTAATGTAGTCCAGAAGGCTGTTTGGGTCTTAACAGAATTGATCAACAGTTGCAAGTTACCATCTAAGACATCCATTACATCTCTCTATATATAGATCCACAAATAGCGATATGTACTGGTCGCCACTGGGATTTGAGCTGCTCCCAGCATCAGCATCTGCAGATCTAAAGTTTGCTGAAACGTGAAAATACAGTGATTATACAGCACTTATTTGTAGACCCGAAAGTCTGCCAAACACAGTCAGTTCGTCTGCTATCATGGACATATCTTGTTGTATGTCCCAGACATATACTATCATGCCATCTGCATATAAAGAAGTAGTCTGTATGTCGCCCCTAAGTGAGATGCCCCAGTCCGGTGCGCTACATCTCAGCAATTGTTCTAGGGGTTCAATTGCCAATACAAATATTAATGGCGATAAGGGTCAGCCCTGACGTGTGCCTCAGGAGATATTATAGGATTCTGATATGCACTTTCCTGTTTTTGCCCTTGCCGTAGGTAATGAGTACAGGAGTGGAACTCACTCAGTATACAAGGCTGGTATCCCATAAGGTGTAATTGTGGACAGCAAAAATTCCCACCTTAGTGTATCAAAGGCACGGCGTATATCCAAGGATAGGCAGCCTGCATATGGATATTTGGCATGTGAACTGTACATACCATGGAACAGTCGACGTATTTTGAGTGATGTGTTACGGTTAGGCACAAAGCCATTTTGGTCCGTGTGTAATAACTGTGGCAGGTGTAAAAGAAGTCGTTTTGCAAGGATTTTGCTTAAAATTTTATATTCGATGTTCATGAGAGACAACAGTCTATATGAGGTTAACTCAAGAGGTGGCTTATTTGGTTTCAGTAAAGTTGTGACCACAGCTTGCCGCATTGTGGGGGGTAATTGTCCCTCCTGTAATGAGTGAGTATATAATTTTAGCAGCTGCGGGGCTAATTTGTGTACTTAGTTAGTATAAAATTCAACAGGCAGTCTATTGGATCCTGGCATTTTGTTGCATGCCATGTCCCTTTACCGCACCCTTGATTTCCTCCATTGTAAGATCAGCTCCCAACTCCACACGGTCTTGTAGTGTTATCAGGGGTAGGTAGGTCCTACTCAAGTACGTGCTCAGCAGTGAATTAGGAGGAGCCATAGGGCTGTATAAAGATTAGCAAAGAAGTCCCGAAACACTTTGTTTATTCCCAATTGCGTACTGATCACTCCTTGCGTTTCGGAGTGTATGGTGAGGACTGGTGTTGTGGGGAGGAGCGGGACGAATTAAGTGTGCTAGAAGTGCCCCAGATTTGTCAGCCTTAGAGTGGGTCAGCTGTATATATGTCTTATAATCTATTACTCTTAAGCGTTACAAGATATTCTGCATGTGTTATCCTTAACTCCTGTAGTATCTCAGGGTCAACTTCTCCCCTGGCCTCTGTCTGTTCAGTAGTATCCATTGAAGTTTCAGCATCCTTCCAGGCTCTTATTATTTCGTTACGAGCACCCACTAACTTGCCAATAGAAGCCCCTCGAGTCACCACTTTAAAAGCTTCCCACTCATATGTTAACGAGGTGGCCGTTCCTGTGTTTTCTAAAAAATTATTATCTATAATCTGTGAAAGTGTTTTCCGGAATGGCGTGTCTTCCAAATAAGTGGGTGGTAGCCTCAAGGTGGGTATTGGTGTCGGAGTTCTGCCCCACTGCAGCGTCAGTTCTAGGGGGTTGTGATCAGATAATGTCTTAGCAAGATAGGTGGAGTGGGTTATAGTGGCCAGTAGTTGTGGAGAACACAGGAATCTATGTGGGTGTGTAACTTGTGTGGATACTAATAAAATGAGTATTCACTTAATCCCATATTTTTGGCTCACCAGGCATCTACCAGGGACCAACCCGATATCCATTGCTGAAGGGACGCTGCCTGTCTTGTCATTACTGCTCCATGTAGTGCTGGATGGGAGCGGTCTAAAGATATTTCTAGTAACTTATTAAAATCTCTGCCCAAAACCCATGGGCAAAGCTCCCATTCACTAAGGGGCACAGCAAGGCCTCACAACAAAAGGTTTTGATCCGTGTGTCAGCTTCACAAACCTTGGGGGGGGGGGGTCATCTCATGTCTTTACATAAATGAGGAGCAAGTGCAGGGCCCACACAACAGTCCGCCCGCTCCCACTCACCTCTGAGCACCGTGGCAGTATGGGGACTTTAATTAACCCGGCGGGCCGGCGGCTGTAACAGCCTTGATATTGGCAGAGGGGGAGTTGGGCACCGCAACCGCACCAAGGCGGCACAACTCAGTCTGGCTGGGGCAAGGAGCAGGCCCCAGGCCTCCGACGAGCTCGGCAGCCCGTCCGCTCCCACTCACTCCCCACCCAACACCAGATGCAAGGCGCCGCCCCACTCCAGAACGGAGTCAGGTCGTCAACAATTCAACAATTCAGCCACCCCGGTTCACGTCAATCCGGGGGCTTTCAGGGTTTTCACCACCCTCCCGGCCCCAGCCACACAGTCACGTGAAGGTGAGGAACGCACAAAGATGCATCGAGGGAAACGAAAAGGTTTTCCTTTCCCTCAATGTCTGTTTGAGCATTCGGGCACCAGGTATGCCCACTAGACACAAGGGATTTTATTTAAAAAAATTATTTTGCTTTATATGTGATGGAGAGCGGCCCCTTAGGCAAGGGTTGCTCTCCTTTGGGGGGCATATATTTTATGGCCATTTCTGCCCCACTTGGGGGCAGAGTGGCCTATTATTTTTAGGCTGATCTGCACCCAAAAGGGGCAGAAACCACTGGAACACCAGGGATTTTTTTCTTTGTTTATTTCTGTGGGGGGGGGGGCACCCCCTTGGGCAAGTGTCGCCCTCCCAAGGGGGGCATAGAACTGCTGGCCATTTCTGCCCCCCCTTGGGGGCAGATAAGCCTATTTTTAAGTAGGCCCATCTGCCACTAAAGGGGGCAGAATCCACTTAGGCATCAATTTCTAAATGCTTGATGGTAAGGTGTTTGTCAACTGGCGAAGTATTTGAATTGTGATTATAACAGTTTCTTTCTCCTTTTTGTTCTAGTTCCTTCCTTTGCTGTGGCTCCTTGAGGATTTGGCAGTGGTTGACCTGCAGTTTGCGTAGTTGCATGTTTTAGGTAAGTAAAAACAATTTACTCCAAATGAGTATTGTTACCATGCATAAATGACATGTTTGTAGGTGGTGTACTAAATGCAGGATTGTGTGTGAAATTGTCCTTAGATTTGTGCACAATCATATTTGTGTTGTATTATTTCTAATTTGCTTTTCATTTTTTTCTTTTTAGTGGGATATCATTGATGATTGCTGTGTCTGTGCAGAGTAGTTGCTGGTGAGTAGGTTTTTCTGGCAAGTGAGCGTCGAGTTTTTCAGTACATAACTCTTTGTGATAAAGACACACTTTGTTTATTACTTATCTTACATAGTGCTGGGTGTTGGTGGTCTATTTGTTCAGTTACTTTTCGTAGGAAGGATCCCGGCTAGCCATACGATGACCGCTCAGCAGGTTGTTGGTATGCTTTTTGAGTCATTGTCTGATCATGATTATGAGACTGACTCTGCATCTGAGGCAGAGGAGAAAGTGAGAGATTCTGGCAGTGAAGTTTCTGTTGGAGAAGAATCTCCTGACGATGAAGTCTCTTAGTGCAGATGAAGGGCCTGTTGTAGAGGAGGACACTGATGTGCCAATAGTGCAGCAACCTGGGGCTGAAAGGTTTCCCGTTGGAAGACCTGAACTCTGGGTTGCCCCAAACATGGAGCAGCCAGAGTTGCCTGTCTTTACTGGTCTCATGGGGTGTAGAGTCAATACGGAGAACTTTTTGCCTGTCAATTTCTTTGAGTTGTTTATGGACGATGTGTTTTTGGAAGAGAATGTTGGGCAGACTAATTTCTATGCGGAGCAGTATCTGAGGGAAAACGCTGCCATACTTAGGCCACACTCAAGAGCTACCCAGTGGATTCCCACAAATTTGGAAGAGATGAAAAGGTTTTTAGGTTTGACTTTTTTGATGGGGTTGATAAGAAAGCCGTCACTGGCTTCTTATTGGTCTACTAGTCCCTTGATGGCAACGGCTATATTTCCTGCAACTATGAGTCATAATCTGTATTTGCTTCTTCTTAGGATGCTGCATTTTACCTTGCCACGAGATCACCCTGATTCTGACCGTCTTTTTAAGATTAGGTCTGTCCTTGATCATTTCGAAGATCGTTTATCATAGGTCTATGTTCCAGGAAAAGAAATAGCTGTGGACAAGTCTTTGTTCCTCTTCAAGGGTCGTTTGGTTTTTAGGCAGTACATTCCTGGCAAGAGGGCACGGTATGGAATTAAATTGTATATGCTGTCTGAAAGTAGTACAGGATATGTGTATAATTTCTGGGTCTCCAGTATTGACCCCCCTGGTTGTCCACCCACTTTTGGAGTTTATTTTTTATTTTTAAGATCTCTTTTATTGCTTTATAATTGCATGAAACGCATACAAAAACAAAATAACTTCCCATCTTTTTGTAACTCCCCCTCACCCTCCCTCTCCCCTTTCGCACTTCCCATCAATTATACAGAGGTATTTGTTCGGTTCACAAATGAATCATTTATTTGGTCTCTTGTACGATCTTCAACAGGAATGTATTGATCAATTATACATGATCTGTTTCTGGTAAATCTGCCTCCGCATCAGAGTTAGAAGTGTCAGGTGTTCTAAAATTCTCCAGTATCATGTTCCAGTGCTGAGCATTGTCTCTAGTTCCTAGGCCCCCGAGTGTTTCCCTTAGTAATACTGTCCCTTCAGTTTCCGCCCACTTGATTAATGCATTTCTCCAACGATTTATCTGTGGTCCCTTCGGATCTTTCCAGTGTGAAGTTATTTCTCTCCTTGCAAGTATCAAAGCCAGGTCTATGAATCTGTTTGTGATTTTATGCTTGCTGGGGCGAGGGAAATCTCCCAAAACCGCCACCATGGCTGATCGGGATAATGTTCTGCCCGTGCAAGTGGAGAGTGCTTCAAATATCCCCATCCAGTAGTCCCCGATTAGTGGGCAACTCCAGAGCATGTGCAGCAACCCTGCTGCTAGTTCTGCACATCGGGGGCAGCTGGCATTTTCTACACCATAAATCTTTGATATCATATAGGGGGTTAAGTATGCTCTGTGATAAACATATATGTTTATTAATTTAAACCTGGCATTTCTGGAAACTGTATATATGTGTGTGGTTATTCTGGTCCACCCACTTTTGGAGTTAATGAAAAAATTGTGTGGGAACTTGGTAGATGACTGTTTAACAAAGTTCACCACTTCTACAGTGGAGTGCAGTTGTTCAAGGAATTGTTTAGAGTGGATACTGTTGCTTGTGGCACAATTCGTTGTAACTGGAAATGCTATCCAAGGGAGCTTGTCTGTAAAAAACATGAGAGGGGACAGTGCAGTGCCTTGCAGAATGATGAGCTGCTAGCTCTGAAATTTACAGACAGGAGGGATGTCTACATGCTTAGCACCATCCATGATGAGAGTACTTCCCCCGTGACTGTTTGGGGCCAGCTTGCTGAAGTGTGCAAACCTGTTTGTGTTTTAGATTATAATAAGCATATGGGAGGTGTAGATAGAGTTGACCAGAGGTTGGAACCTTATACTGCTATTCGCAAGTCTTACGTTTGGTATAAGAAGTTAGCAATTCACCTGTTCCACTTGGCAACTTTTAATGCTTTTATGGTGTTCAAGGATAGTTCTCCAGAGTCAAAAATGACATTTGTAAAATATCAGGAGTCAGTGACAGAGAGCCTTATTGTGGTGGAACAGGCAAGAGTTCCTAGAGAAGCAGTGGTGGAGGATGTGGCTCGATTGAAAGATTGCCACTTTTCTGAGCACATTCCTCCCACGCCCAAAAAATACTTTCCAGCTAAGAAATGTAGAGTCTGTGCTCAAAGGGGTATCCGGAGGGAGACTCGAATGTACTGCCCAAATTGTCCTTCAAAGCCTGGGCTGTGTGTGGGTCGCTGTTTCAGGAATTACCACACCCAGAAGAATTACTGGGAACTACTGTGAGTTGAAAACTGCCTTTTTTATAATTTCATGTCCTCAGTTTCATGGTTGGCATTTCTGTCATGTATTTAGTTAGAGCTCCTGTGTTTGTAGTTTTGAACTTATTTCTAATTAGTTAGTGGTTTCTTTGTTTAAGAAAAAGAAAAAAAAAAAGTGATGCCACTGTGTGTGGAGTGGCGCTTGGCTGGCGGTGTAAATACTGACTTGCTGTTGGCTACTGGAATACACTGCCAGCCAAGCGCCAGTTCACACACTCCCATCAGCTAGTGTGATTGCTGTATCAGGCATGTGGGCGTATGTAAGTGATAGGCCCTTGAGTGGCACTGTCTGTCAATGCGAGTGTTGTAATGTGCTGGGCCCTTGGCTGGCGTCATGAATGGTCTTGTGATGTCATGTATGAAAGGTGTGTGAATGGACTGTAAAGCGGTTGGTGCCTTGTCGTGGCTTTAGAGCTCACGAGTTCTGAGTCATTGGTTCAGTTTTTTGGCCTTTCAGTTATTAACAGTGCATTTCATTTTTGTGAAATCTCTTGTTAATAAAATTCGATCTACTAAACCATCACTCACCCTCGTGCCAAATCCAACCAGTATGTGTGGTAAAAATAACAAAGCCTGCTCGGCTGTAATCAGGAGTCGCAGCACACCCATGACACGCTAGGTGTCTCTGGTGGGACTCCGAAGATGAAGCATGCCCCCAACTTGGTTGGTGGATGAGGGGTCTTTTTAACATAACGTAATTGCGTTTCTTTTCACAATTTTAGTGTTTGGAACATCACATAAGTACGTGGACTCATCAAAATGATCTACTGCAAAACTACCTGTGTTGGGCACCTATGTTTTTGATCTTGGGTGCGGCCTTCATCTAGAGAAACCTACCAAACCCAGAAATGTTTTAAAACTAGACACCCCAAGGAGTCCAGGGAAGTGTGGCTTGCCTAGATCCCCCAACAGTTTCCTACCCAGACTCCTCTGCAAACCTCAAAATGTGCTTAAAAAAGCATATTTTCATCACTTTTCTTTGTAAGATCACCGATCTGGCACAAAGTTCCTATTACCCAGCATTCCCCTCAGTCTCCCAAGTAAAATGATATCTCACTTGTGTGGGTCCCCAAAGCAGAGTCAGCCTAAAATATGTATAAAAGAAAAATATGTGCTTATCAACTTGCTGTGCTACCCCCTCAATCTCTACAGGTTTTTGGCATTCTTCTGTTGCAGGCACCTGGGCCCACCCACACAAGTGAGGTATCATTTTTATTGGGAGACTTGGGGGAACGCTGGGTGGAAGGAAATTTGTGGCTCCTCTCAGATTCCAGAACTTTGTGTCACCGAAATGTGAGGAAAAAGTGTATTTTTAGACAAATATTGAGGTTTGCAAAGGATTCTGGGTAACAGAACCTAGTGAGAGCCCCACAAGTCACCCCATCATGGATTCCCGGAGGTGTCTAGTTTTAAAAAATGTACAGATTTGGTAGGTTACCCTAAGTGCTGGCTGAGCTAGGGCCAAAATCCACAGCTAGGCACTTTGCAAAAAAACAGCTGTTTTCTTTGGGAAAACAGGCATCAGGCCTACCCCCACAAGTGAGGTGCCATTTCGATCCCGGGGACTTGGGGGAACACAGAATAGCAGAACAAGTGTTATTGCCTCTTGTCTTTCTCTACATTTTTTCCTTCCAAATGTTAGACAGTGTGCAAAAAAAGACGACTATTTGAGAAATGTCCTGTAATTCACATGCTAGTATGAGCACCCCGGAATTGATGTGCAAATAACCACTGCTTCTCAACACCTTATATTGTGTCAATTTTTTAAATACAAAGGTTTTCTTGATACCTAGTTTTCACTCTTTATATTTCAGTAAATGAATTGCTGTATACCCGGTATAGAATGAAAACCCATTACAAGGTTCAGTCAGCTCTTTATTGGCTCTGGGTACCTAGAGTTCTTGATGAACCTACAAGCCCTATATATCCCCGCAACCAGAAGTGTCCAGCAGACTTAACAAGATATTACATTCAAAAATCTGACATCGCAGGAAAAAGTTAGAGTAAAACGTGGAGAAAAATGGCTGTTTTATTTTTACCTCAATTTCAATATTTTTTTTATTTCAGCTGTTATTTTCTGCCGGAAAACCTTGTAGGATCTACACAATGAACCCTTGCTGAATTCAGATATTTGTCTATTTTTTAAGAAATATTTAGCTTTCCGGGATCCAGTACTGATTTCACACCCATTTCTGTCAATACCTGGAAGGAGGCTGAAAGCAGAAAAAAATAGTAAAAATGGGGTATGCCCCAGTAAAATGCCAAAAATGTAGTTTTCTGATTCGAATCTGCCTGTTCCTGAAAGCTGGGAAGATGGTGACTTTAGCACCGCAAACGCTTTGTTGATGCAATTTTCAGGGAAAAAACCAAACGCCTTCTTCTGCAGCCCTTTCTCCCATTTTTTTTCTAAAAAACAAAATGTTCGCTGTATTTTGGCTAATCTATTGGTCTCCTCCAGGGGAACCCACAAACCCTGGGTAGCTCTAGAATCCCTAGGATGTTGGGAAAAAAGGACGCAAATTTGGAGTGGATAGCTTATGTGGGCAAAACGTTATGAGGGCCTAAGCGCAAACTGCCCCAAGTAGCCAAAATAAGGCTCGGCACAGGAGGGGAAAAGGCCTGGCAGCGAAGGGGCTAGCTTTTCCCTCTAATTTAGCCAGCTGTTCTTGAATCTACTTCAGGATGCCCGTCTGCTTCGAGCTGCAGACCTCCTGAATCACTAAACTTGAAAGCCTCCCATAACGTTGCACAGGAATCAACAGACCCAGGGCTCAAGCACTCTTGGCTGGCTGTAACTAATTCTACCTTAAAGGCAGAATCCAGCAATGCTCTGAGGGAAGTAGCTAGGGTCGGTAGTGACTTGTGTTGGTCGGGAAGGATATTCAGAGCCACTGCAAGAAGTGTTATGAAAGAGTGCACAGCAAATAACTCTTTTGAGTGACCGACCCCAGCACTGTGAAGAGCACCACCAGAAGCCTATTCTGGTGCCATGAACCGTAAAAGGAGTTCACATTTTTGTTGCCAAAAAGAGCCTGCTAGACAATGCGGAAGTTCAGAATTTCCATTTCATACCTCGATGCGTCTAAAATTACCCTGAAAAGGAAAGACACTTGTCGGGATCTATCCCTAGATTGAATGAGATTGAAATCAGTGTGCTGATCCCCGATTTCGGCAACTTCCCTTAACGACGAAGTGTTGTCTGTGTTGGGACCATGCACATTCACAATCAGGACCCAGTAGTCAATCAGTGTACCCTGCACCACAATGTATCAACCCCGAGGATCTTGTTATATAGATTTATGCTTATAGTGATCTAGTAAACTGATAGATCCTGTAGGGAGATATGTGGTTGGTACGGGTCGTGACTCGACAATTGTTGGGATTTATGCCCCTAAAGTGAATCAAGGTGGGTTCTTGGCTGCGTTGTGCAGGATACTTGCCCTATATATGACCCAAGCTATATTGTTAGGTGAGGATATAGTAGTGTTGCTGACCTGATTCTTGATCAATCCCATCCACCTCTGGGTGATTTCCCGGTTCTTCGCTTGGCACTGGTATTCCTGGATTGGCAGCAGCAGAGGGGATTAGTGGATGCTTGGCGGTGCCTCCACCCTGGGGCCAGGGATTTCTCAAACTACTCTGGCATGCCTGAACTCCATGTGCAGCTCAATACTTTCCTGTGCTCCTCTGGGGCCCATAGGGCCGTCCGCAACATAGAATATCGCTTTCTGATGGTCCAAGAATAGCAGATCTGACTCCACTTCCTGTTTCATCAGAGTCACAATTGGAGCCGTCATTTTGATTTTGGGCACTTTGGGTCTTTTCTGGGCATAGACTACTTTAGGGGTCGGATGCCACAGGCGTGCCAAAGGCAAGCCCGTCTGTACCCGGATCACGACCAGTGCCAGCCACTCTGCCTGTTTCTCCTTAGGTATCTCGATGTCATCAGACTTTTTAAAACCATGTAAACATTCTGTTCTGCACTGTGGCCACACCTTGTACCTATCATGTATCGAAGGTCCCTTTTCTTGCCTTAAGTGCAAAGGCGAATTTAGAGTCCCTTTAGAGCCACCTCCTGTTACAACTCAGGTACATGCAGTGAACTCACTATTAGGCGGCCTCATCAATGCTCATTCTTTGAGCAAACAAATTGAAGAAGTCCATGACTTTATTAAAGACCTTCAGCTGGACTTTCTCTTTATTACATAATCTTGGCTCAAAGAGTGGTGTGACTCCAACATTGCCCTTGCTCTATCCCCTCCATATACCATTTGTACACGGGACAGAGCAGGGACACGTAAAGCGGCATGGCAATAATTTTTCAAGACTTACTCTAATGATACACCTTTGATCTAGTCTCCCTGAAAGGGGCAGAAAGCCTGGGATTTGGTTTTAAGATTAGCCCCATTCAGTCCTTTGCAGGTGTTTCATATATCGTCCTCAGGGCCCAGGCCCCACCTTTTCAGCCGCCCTGAGAGAAGAACTGGCTCCTCTCTTAATCCGATAAGCAAATCTTAGGATTCAGGGAGATATCAATTACTATCTTGAGATCAGTAATGATCCTAATACAGTCATTTTTATTGATACCTCTTCCACGCATATTGTACGACATACTCTTGATGGAGTCTGCTCCAGTGACCCCAGTCTAGTAGTTTAATCTCCCAGTCAGCAGACCTGGTCTTACTTCTTTTAACAAATGTATAACCAATGCAGCTAATGAATTAGCCCCCATTATTTCCTCTAAGAAGCTCAGATCCCATCCGTGAGGTTCAATGTTCACCCAGGCTGTAGCTGACCAGCACTTGCGCTGCAAGCAACTGAAATGTAAATGGTGCCAGGCACACAACCCAGACGACTTTCTTCACTTCAAAACGACACTGAAAGCCTATCATGTTCAAATTAAGGCATCCAAAAAAAAGCTTACTTTTTTACCCAGTTTAAAGAAGCCAATCCTATCAGAAAACATTTTTTAAAGATCTCAAAATCCCTTCTACAATCTAATGCACTTGTAAGGGACATCCCACCCTTTCAAACCCTATGTGATCAAATCTTTTTATGAAGAGAAAATGCAAGCCATCCAATGAAGTTCTATAACTAATATACCCGCTATGATCAATGCCTCAGTGAATACTCCCTCGAAAGTAGGAACAGGAATCTTAACAGCCTTTCAGGAAATTACATTAGCCCAGTCACACCAGGCCATTCTGTTCTGTAAATCGGGATTTCCCATTGACCCCTACCCCCTGTTATTTTACACAAAGCTGCAGACCTTGTCAACCCTGTTAACAACAAAATTCTGAATACCTCACTAGCTACAGCTGAGATTCCACCAGACTGGAAATAGGCAGCTGTCAAACCCTTGCAAGAACAACCCTTACCAGACCCCAGAATACTGTCCAATCTTCTTCCCATTCACTACTCCCCGCCTCAAGCAAATGCTCGAAAAATTGGTTCATGGCCAATTAACCTTTTTTTGGAAGCCGGAAATGTACTTCACCCACGGCAGTCTTGCTTTCACCCTCATTCCACAGAACCAGCCCTGTTGGAAGTCGCAGACAGTCTAAAACTGACTTTGGATATAAAATAATGCAGTGTTGACTTAATTAGGTTATCTGCTGCATTTGACACCATCTCACATGACACATTGCTCCAACGAATCAACCACTGAGGAGGAATTTCTCAACTCGCCCTGGAATAAATCCTTCTTAATGGATCGTAGACAGTTTCGTTAGGAACTTTTTTATCTCCAGAAAGAACAGTTGCATCAGGGGCTCCACAGGGTTAACTTCTTAGCCCTGCACTATTTAATCTATACAGGACCCCCCTTATCTCTCCGATAGCTTCTTTTGGAATAGAAAGCACCTCATAGGCTGATGATACGCAGCTGATTCTACCTCTGGGCAAAGCATCCGTTGGCTCGGAGCTAAATTAAAAAAATTGCCCTACTGAAGTAATCTGGCAGATGCAATCCAACCATTTAAAATACTGAGTAAAACAGAGACTATGCTGTTTGGCAAGTCGAACTCATTCGCCACAGGCCAATGGTGGCTAAATTCCATGCCCCGCTGCCTGCTACTACTGAGATTGCAAGAAATCTTGGAGTAAAATGTGATACCTCCTTGCCCTTCCGCCAACAAGCTCTTGCAGTAGCAGGTACGTGTTGTAACTTAATTAAATCCTAGAGAACATTTTTTGATTATCATTGGCTGCAAGGAAGACTGTTGTCTTTGCCCTGATAACTCTGAGACTTGATTAGTGTCATAGTCTCTATGCTGGATCCTCAAAATGTACCACCCAAAAACTCCAGGTTGTACAGTATGTGGCGGCTAGACTTAAGTTGAAACTTCCCAAATGATCCTCTGCAGCTCTGAAAACTTTACACTGGGTACCAGTGCATAAAAGGATCTTTTTTTAAATTCTCATTTTGACCTTCAGAGCCTTTAGATCCACAAGGCCTCGATATCTAACAACCAGATTCACCCACTACAAAACTAAACAAACATTTTCAATGCAACGGGTGTCGCCTTTGCTCGAGTTGGAGCTATTAGCGTTGTAAAGAAAAAAAATGCAGCACAATCGCACTATGTAAAATGCAGCGCGATTGCGCTGCGTGGAAAATAAACAGATAAAGTAGTCTGGACACCATGCTGAAAACATCAAGCCTTGTATGTTTTTAGTAGTTTACAGGCGATGTGTAGGTGGACTAAACACCGGAAAAGGCATGACGTATGCATGCCTTTCACAAATGAAAACAAGCGGATTTTAAAAGGCAAGCCCACAAACCAATGTAAATGACTGACGTGACATGGGCGTGGTTGGAAGCCCAAAGAGAGATTACAGAATGGGATTGAGCGCTTTGCGCTTGCCCATAAAAATACCCCGAGATCTTCCCATGCAAATCTCCTTAAGCACTTTTTTCAGACTCAAAACCTGAGACAGTGAATCCTTCTCAGTTCTGGGCACTAAAACATGGAATCAAATTCCCAGTCATTTACGGTGCATTGACTCTGAAGCAATTTTCAAAGGCGGCTCAAGACGTTGCTTTTTTCAGCCCCGGACGCTCACTGTTCTGCGCTTTGCAAGTTCCTAATCCATTCACACATTCGAGATCCCATGTTTAAAGATACTGTTGGTGATTAAATACTACATTCCTCCTATTATGCTCAAAGTACACTGTTTAACATGGTTAGAGCGTACAATGACAGATGCAGGCGTGGTTCTGTGCGGGAAGGCACATTATACCATGTGATATGGGAATGCTCAATATTACAACAGTTTTGGTCGTAGTGGTGCGATGCATGGATGCACTCCGTGGGGGTACCGTGACCCCCGCCCTCTGCAAAATGGTGCCTTCTGAATATATGGGGTGAAATGGATATCACTTGCACGGAACGAATACGGATAACACTGGGACTGACAGTTGCAAAGAGGTACATTGCAAGGCTGTGGGAGTCAGAATAGGCGCCACAACTGGAGGACTGGAAGAAGAATATGTATGTACTGGTGTTTGTTGGCTGAGAGGGTGATACATGAGGGCCATGACTGCCCCCAAAAGTGGGTGAAAAGTTCGGGTAAATGGAATGAGTACAGGGGCATTATCTGTGACCGGCTTACCCACACCACGCCTAATGAGTAGACTTCTGGCCATTCTGTATGGCCTCAAAGACAGAGTGTACTGGGCGGGAAAGGAAAAAGGAGAAGTGGGTGTTGTTGTACAATAAGAAGAGATTGTATCTACTGAAATTGTCAATGCTCAAAATGGTCTTGATAAAGTTCATTATGCCTGAACCGTCAATAACATTTTTTTATAAAAAAAAACAAAAAACATACTGTTGGTGAAACAAAACAGATCTACTTTGCGGACAACAATGATAATACTGCTTCACCCTCGATCTAGTGGGATGCATTTAGGGCAGTCATTACGGGGCGCTGCATAGCGGAGGTGGTGGGGTTACGGCGCACCCTGGTAGGTGAGGTTGAGAACCAAGAGAAAGCATCACAAGACCAGCAATTGGCCAGGCCTGAGAACCCGCAATTTTAAGCAATGGCTGTAAGAAACTAAAGAGCTACTGGCGGTACACACTGAGAAGCTCTCCTGTTTCGATTATTGTGAATCTGAGCGAGATAAAAGCAGGGACTTTGCTAGCATTGCTCGCCAACCCAATGTCCAGGAGTTTGTTGATCCTGGAAGTAGTACTGGCTGTAGGTGAGCACCTTTACAGCTAAGACGCAATTAATAATAGATTTGAGGTGTACTATGCAACGTTATATGCACCATTGCCGGTCTTGCCCCCAGGTCCTTGAGGATTTCTTGGACCTGTTGGAATTACCAACACTTAGGAATGAGGAAGCAGATGATTTAGGGGATGCTATCACTGAACAGGAGTACAGGTGGCAATTAATGCCAAGTTCCCGGTGCTGATGGCCTGCTTGTGGAATTTTATGTCACATATGTGGAGTAATTGCCACCAAGGTTGGTCGCCCTCTATGTTGCAGCCCAGGAAGCGGGCTGTTTACCAGTATCCACAAGTGAAGCCTTATTAGTCCCACTATTGAAGTTAGGCCGCCCATGGACAATAAACGATGTAGCTGGAGTTTGGCCAGCTGCCTCTTACCTTACGTGTTTAAACTGATCCATGCTGATCAAGCTGAACTTATCTCAGGCCGTAATACAAGCAATTAACATTCATAGGCTTATTTCAAATCTAGATGCTGAGTTTCCTGACAAACATAGGGCAACAATAGTGGATATAGACAATGAAAAAGTCTTTAACAGCTTAAGATGGGACTTCCTGTATTGAGTGATGTCAAAGATGGGGCTGAGCTCTGGCTTCATACAATGGACTGAGGTACTTTATTGGGCGTCTAAGGCAAGTGTTCAAGCTGGTATACCATGTCCAACTCCTAGGGGACTACGCAGGGGTGCCCGCTTTGCCCATTGCTATTTGCTATCTCAATTGAGCTGTTTGCTAGTAGTACATGGTGTGGCTTACCGGTGTTGGTATTACAGGGCATTTCACTTTGTACCACCCTATATGCAGATGTATGCTATTGTTCCTGTGCGACCTAAGTACAGATTTGCAAGGAGCAATCACACTCCTACAGAATTATGGTAGCATCAGGCCTGTGCATTAATTGGCAGAAATCACATTTATTCCCACTGTGTAGAGATGTGCCCAAACCATTCGATCTAAGTGGACTGCACTGGGAGGGGACTTGCCTGGAATACCTTGGTGTAAAGATTTATCATGACCCTCATTATCTACTGGACCGTAACATTGGCATAGCCCTTAGATGGTTCTGGACTAGCATAGATTTCTGGAAGTCTTTACTCCTTTCAGTGGCGGGGAGACTCACCATAGCGAAGATGGAGGCACTCCCCTGATTACTGTACTTCTTTTTCACTTTGCCTATCACTATTCCCTGGTGTATGTTTTGGGACATCGAATCTTTGATGACTGCACTTGCCTGGCAGTCAGGAAGGCACAGAGTGGCACTGTCCAAATTGCACCCTCTGACAGCAGAGGAGAGACTAGTAGCACCAAACATTGAGGCCTATTATCTAGAGATGCAGTTGCAATGGTTCAACCATTGGATTCATTCTTGAATGAACCCCGGAAGAGTTGCATTTGCTTGGGCCAGATTTTCAAACCCTATTTCAGGTCCTTATGATTCCCAGACAACCACTCTGAGAGAATACTATGGAATTACAGACAATTAGGCGTTGATGGCTGCGCTGCCTTCAGTGGATCCGCAAATGCACACCATACACACCAGAACTTCCACTATGCAGAATAGAGCTGGTAGCAAGAGGTGGGCATTGAGGGGGCTGGCAGAATGGTCTACATATGGGGTGACCTGCATGGGAGATCTCTACAGATATGGAGAGCTTCCCCAGTTCGAAGATTTATCAACAACTTTTGAGATACCAAGGGGTCAATTCTTGTTGCACCGGGAGGTGGAAGCGACACTGCATGACCACTAAAGGAATGGACATGCCAAACGCCTTGTTCAAAAATGCTGTCAGACACTCTGCACAGCATCTGGTCACAGTTACCTGTCTATATCAAGCAGGGTGTGTTGATATCATTACGCCGTTAGTAGAGCTGCATGAAAAATGGGACAGGGATCTCAGGACCCAATTCACAGAAGTGGAAGGACCTCGATACTTACCAACATTTACACGATTCCAACTGATCCATTTTTTCCTTTTGCATAGGGCTTATTTAATCCCTTGTAGAACCGTGCGACTGAGGCATCCTGCCCCGGGTGTGGAGGGCATAGTGTTGAAATGCTCCATATGGTGTGGGCCTGCCCATATTTGATGGATTTTTGGGAGGAAGTGGTTGATTGTATTTATGAGACCACGAGAAGTGGTCCCTTGTACTCCTAAGGCCTGCTTGCTGGGGGGGGTTCCTGCACCCAAACATAAGTAAAATTACTACTAGATTTGTAGACCTGGCCCTGATCCTTGTGAAATGAGAAATAACCATGCATTGGAAGGCCAACAGGGTCCCTAAACTGGCCAAATGGAAGGAGTACCTCATTTAGTGGGCCAGATATGAAGGCGCAATATTATTCCAAGAAGCGAGGACAGGGCGCAGTTCATTGGATGGGTCCCATGCGTGGGACCACTTAGTGGATTGCCATAAAGAACCTGAGCCAGACTCCCCTGACCATTCCCCACCATCAGTAGACAAATCGGAGGGGGAGCTAGACTAAACACATCTGATTGTCCTAGGACATGGGGACTGATAATCTTTGTGTATGTGGGAAGATTGAGTGAGCATGAGGCAGATGGGGTTAACAAGATTTAGAAACTGAGATAGAGGCAGGGTTAGGGTGGAGGATGTTTAAGGTATGTCTGGAAGGGCTCTGATCTAGAGCCCTAAACTATGTAGAGTGAAATGTTGAATATTACCATAAAAATGTTGCAAAAAAAAAAAAAAAGGAATATTGAACATTTTTCAGTATTAACATAGCAACCTTTTGTGAGGACCAGCTGTAGGACGTCAAGTAGCAGAGTCCCCATTTCCGGCAAAACTATTTGGAATAATGTTGCAGAGGTGTGTCTCCCGCAACAATACTAGAGACACGTTGCATATCTCCAAGTATGCCTGAACAAGTCTGTGTTTCTTTTGGTTATTCAGATCACAGATATTCTGAGACATCAGTAAGCAGACAGGCATGACCTTAACCAGTTGCACATCTGTCATGCATTGAGACGTGACAGCAGAGAAGGTAATATGAGGCAGGACAGGGCAGTATGATTATTCTGGACCATGTGGTGTGTAATAGTGGATTAATAGCAAGCTGAACAAACTCAAACAAAATGAAACAGTTGCCACAAAAAAAAAAAAACATAGACCAGCCCCACCCTATGCACCTTGCGAAGAAAGGCCAGTGCCCCACCCACACTGACCACCCAGCTGTCAGTGAACATACCCTTAGAAACTAAACAAGTACTCATTGGCAAGAAGGCATTACATGAGGGCCACAGCCACTGGCCTATAATGAAGGAAAACCAGTGCAACATTGTTCTGAACATTTGGTGTAGGAAGAGAAACTCCTCCACCCCCGGAACCCCATGTCTAATAACTGAGGATATAAATTACACTGTCTGACTCAACATCCAGATTAACTCGGCCAGTGTCTTAGCTCTTTCATTGTCACTCATGGCTCTTCAGTCAAGGCCTGAGGTGGTGGACCCAGGATCTCATCACTGAGGGGACACAGTTTACCTTGCATCCCAGTGCTGCTTAGCAAACATCAGGGCTGCTTTGGGATCAGTGAAATGTTGCAGTTTATACTCTAGGTGAACACAAAGCTTTGCTGAATAGGACATTGGCATATTTAACTCCCTTTTTGTCAAGCAGTTTCTTGACTTCAACCAATTTCTCTCTGGGTTCTTGCACCATGATTGTGAAGTCAGGAAAAATGGCGATCTCCATGCCTTGGTAGCACAGTGGACCCTACCCCAAGGCAGGCCGCAGAACTGCATCTCTATCAAGGTAGTGCTATGATGGGATGCAGGGGGCAAAAGGAACGAGTGAGAGTGGTGGGCACGTCAGACCATCAACATGTTGGTGACATTATCATGGCAACTCTAGCAGGAGAGTTTCCACAAAGAACTCCAATTTGGCTGTATTAGTGGATTCTGCCAGGCCTATAATTATGATATTAATGTGGCGCAATTGTGCTTTTAAGTCTTCATTCTTGCCCACAACTATCAGTGGCTTTCGCTTCACGGCCTGTCTGGTTGACTAGTCCTCGCCCAAATCCCCCTGTTCCGATGTACGTAGCTGTGCTCTATCCAGTCATGCATTATGCCTATCCAGTCAATCACTGCTCACCCTCAAGTTCCAGCACAGTGTTATCTTCTGATGGCAGGCCCTCCTGGGGGTCCCTCAGGGCTTTACGCTGATCGACCGTGAGTTTGCTTTGGAGCTGATTGGACGTTCCTACTGTAGCGCAGCAACCCCAAATCTGCAGCTATGGTTACAAATGGGATCGTCTTTGCCAATGAGGGAGGGGGATCAGGAGAGAGATGAAGTCGGTGGGACTACCAGCAGTGTTGTTGATGGCACCAGCTCAATATCACAGTGCACAGTGTGAGCAGAGAGGTAGGTTATGCTATCAGGCTGGGCCATGAGAGCAGAGGAGTACCAGAGGTGCCCTGCCATGGAGAATCAACAGAAGCAGCACTGTTTGGGTTGGGAGGGCAATGCCCATAGCAACTCTCAACCAGCTTCTACCCACATCAGACCAGTACGCATCAATGAGGGGCACCAAAGTAGGTGAGAGTCTCTGGGCTTAAGTGATGTCAGGTCGATGGCACCAGATGCACAGAAATAGGAGGCCAACACTGCTTGGACACAGCCCCAGCCAGTCCTAGCGTCTACTGCTAGATATAGTGAGGTGTATAGCAAAAGGAGACGAGCAAGGTCTGCCCAAACAACCCCCAGAGAGATGGGGGAGTTCGAGGCAAAGTTAGCCATGCCCGCCCCTAACTCAGCAGGGCCGGGTAATCATACAGCCAGACTAGGATAAGCGGACAATTTCTCAGATACTATTGAATCTAACACCTCATTAGAAATCCCAGGGTTCTGGCTCTAAAGGTTAATTTCTCTGCCTTGTAGGACTGATTCGGATGACTCTGGGCTTGTTTTGGCCCTGGTGGCCCGTCCTTGCCACCACAATCATTGTCATCAGGCCTCTTGGCTCATAAAGGATATATATATATATATATATATATATATATATATATATATATATATATATATATATATATCTCTCTCTCTCTCTCTCTCTCTCTCCCTCCCTCCCTCCCTCCCTCCCTCCCTCCCTCCATGTTGCACTCTCTGGGTCCACCAATCTCCTGGCTACTTGAAGAACACACGTGTGCACCGGAGTCAAGGGCCAGTGCACATAAGTCCCTGTGGGACGACTATTCTTCAAGCAGTTCCTCCAGGAGCATAATAGGGCCAGCACCCCTGCTCTGGGGGGACCCATCCAAGTCCTCGGTGCCCGTTGGAGTCTACGTTCTACAGTCCATATTCTCTGTTGGTTTAGGTGACCTTTCCTTCCAGCTCAGCAGTATGCTGGCACCAAACTGCAGGTCCAGTGTCCTCTCAAGTGTCCTTCCCTTGTGCAGGTGTTTTTAAGTGGGGGCAGAATGTTCTAGAGGCCAGACACCATAGGCCAATCCCAGGGTGCTACATTATCAACCCACTCTTGCCCCATCCCTTCTACACAGCATTCTAGGACATTTCCACCATGGCGAATTCAAGTGGTCTATGGAAAATCCTTCCACAAGAGTCTCACCTTCACCCCTAACTGGCACAGCTTCTGGATCCACCAAAACATCAAAGAAGAGCCCCCTGGCTCCAGAGGTTTAGCCTTTGTCCTCTGCTCAGTGGGCCTGGGATGTGCGGTTGGACAAACTAATTATCAGATTAAATTTTCTGCCTCACTCGTTCATTCCCAGGAACTGAGTCAATCACTGATAATTGCTCCTTTTAAGTGGGGAGGCCTTTGTTCCCGCTACTGGCCTAGTAGGCAGGGGACAAAGGCCTTCAACTATTGCTTCCACTTGCTTGTCTTCACCAGGGCAGGGACAGTGTGAATCTTTAATTAGCACATGCAGATTCTGTCTCCACCCTTTCCTTTGCCTGGAGTAATTATTGGCCCAGTAGGGGAGGCAAAGTTTTGGATTGAGTTTGTCTGAGTAAGAGAAATGTGAACATGTCTCAAAATGCCGTAAGGAGTGTAGTTATGATGAAAGTGACTGTGGATCTACACTTGGAATGCAGGGTTGTCCTAAGATTGATCCTCACTGAACCCTGTAGTCATATGTGGGATGAAACTGTACTTTGGTGGAGATTTTGCTTATAATGTGAAATTCAGTTAAGCGCCACAGACTTTCAGCAAACACTACACATCTACACTAAGAAATGCCCACTCACATTATACAGCCCACCCCCAATCCTTGAAGTGACCCCTCTGTGACAGGCTACCTGAGCTAGTACTGGTACCATGACCTCACTTGTACCGAGCCTCTCACCCTAGCTATGCAGCAGTGGCTTTAGCTTAAAAGGCAAATGCTGGTGCTTAGCACCTTCAGCCTATTTCTACAGAATTAAGGTGAGTGAGACTCACTCAAAGTAAAAGTCCAAAACTGGGTAGGTAAAAAGCAAAGAATCCAGGGGTATTAAATGGGCAGAATCCATGTCCTACAGTTAGTTTAATACTTAACCTAGGAGGGTTTAAGGAATAAATACTTGGTAACGGTAAATTATATTTGATGAGCATCTTTGTAATGCATTTATACTTGGAATGAGACTGGCAAAAGTATCCAGGTAACAATAGATGATGAAAAGAAAGGCAAGAACACCACAGGGAATATCTTGACAAAATATTTTTCATATAGCTACATGAACAAAGCCAAAGGTGAATCACAGCTCTTGTAGATGTATTTACAATTATTTTACAGTACATTGCTTTATATACTTTGATTGCCAAGTATATCATTTGTGATCTGTATGGTGGCGTCCAATGGTCACAACAGGAACAGTAAATACCAGCAGTAAGTAGCAGTAGTGGGTATTATTGGAAGTTAGCATATGTAAGGAAATGCCTCCTTGGCATGGTTACCCCCTTTTTGCCTTTGCGGATGCCAAGTTATGATTTAAAAGTGTGCTGGGACCCTGCTAACCAGGCCCCAGCACCAGTGTTCTTTCCCTCAACTGTACCTTTATCTCCACAATTGGCACAACCCTGGCACTCAGGTAAGTCCCTTGTTTTGTTTTTAAACATATTTTTATTGATTTTTCAAATGAGTCATACATTGTTCTACATACGAATATTAACCATATCAGGATAATCGTGGTTCCATTAGGTTCTCACATGTTTAGATTAACAAACAACTAAAGAAAAGAAAAACAACAAAGACATTCGTACACTACTAGGTCTTTACAGTCTGATCAACATGACTTAGTTCGCCTATACAGATAGTTGACGTGCTTTGTCGCTACGGGGGGTACTGTCATCTCCAAGCACGGGGTCTCCATCTCCCCGCCCGGGGGGAGGGGGGAGCGAAACATTGATGTATTAGTATCTGTTAGTTGGGCGTATTGGCCCGCTGGTCTTGCCTGGCGTGTGTACACCTGGGGTTTGGTGTATAATCAGTGAGGTTGAAATATTGTCGACATGCGTGTATACATCCTCTAGCAAAGTGCTGTGTTGTGGTCGGGTGATAGCCCACGACCATCTAGACAAACACGCCTATTCATAGTTCAAGGAGGTTTTTCATCATTTTTGGCCTCTAACCTTGAGAGTAATGTGCTCCAGGTCTCACAGCCCGCATGTCGCAGTCCCCCCGTGCTAGGTTAACCAGTACTTTATGCTCAGCACGGGTCCATCACAGCGTGAGGGTTAGCCAGTCTTTCAGGTTGGGTGCTTTAGGGGCTTTCCAGTTCATGGCTCAGTCTTTTGTACATTGTGTAGGCTAGGTCCACAAATTTGTGTAAGTGTTTGTGTTTTTTCGTCCTTGTCCGAAGGCCTAATAGGCAGGATTTAGGGTTCGCGTCCAGTTCTAGTCCCGTCACTTCTGTTAGTACTTTGACCACCCCGGCCCATTCCCCTTGTAGCCGTGGGCACTTCCAGACCATGTGGTAGAACTGTGCTTCTGGTGTTTTGCATCTGGGGCAGATCGGGTCAGTCCTGGGGAACATGCGTTTGATCCTAGCTGGTGTTAGATATGTCTGGTGTATGTAGTTAAATTGTGTGTTTCGGAATCAGGGGTTTCTTGAGACCTCACGTGTATGGCTCAGGGCTTTTGGCCATTCTGCCCCTGTAATCGGAGTAGGCAGTACAGCGTTCCATCTTTTACAGACTTTTAGCAAAGTAGGTTCCGGGGGTTTATTCAGGAGTTTATATGAGTTCGAAACTGCTTTGGCCTGGGTATCGCAACTCAGCATATGATGTAGTGTAGCTGAGGCATCTGGTTCTAGGTCTCCAGATGCCCATGTCTTTCTGATTGCGTGACATATAGCATAATAGGCCAGGAATTGTCCCGAGCTCACTGCTGTGAGGGTTTGCATGGATTCGAAAGACATTAATTTTCCTTCTTCGAAGCAGTCTCCCACTGTGTATATGCCCGCATCTGTCCAGATTGTGGGCGAGTGCGATCCCGTCTCAGTCCACCCAGGAAGCCGCTCTAGCCGAAGAAGCGGAGTAAGGGAGTTCTTTTGCATTTTTTTGGATATACCTCTTCCAGCATGCGTGTGCCGCTGCCATCAGTAGGTTTTCACGTGAGTTTTTGGCTTGTTTGCTCGTGAGCCACACGAGCAGCGGGACTCCCTGAAGTCGGGAGTTCAGCCAGACGGATTCAGTTGATTCGGGCCTGTGAATCCAGTTCAGTATCCACTGTAATTGTGCGGCCGCGAAGTAGAGCTCAAAGTTTGGAGCACCCAGTCCTCCCGCCGCCACCAGGTAATGTAGAGTGGTTAGCGCGACTCGCCTTCTACCTTCTCCCCACACAAGTTGTAACAGGAGAGCGTTTAGGTTGGTGAAAAAACTTTTGGGAATTATGAGTGGCAGAGCAGCAAAGTGATACAGTAATCTAGGTAGTATCAGCATATTTGCTAAAGCCACCTTACCCAATGGTGAAAGTGGCAACCTGTTCCAGAACTGCACTGAGCCCTTCATGGAGGCCACCGCCCTCCCCAGGTTGCCATCCCTGAGGTCTTCTGCTTTGTGGTAAATATTGACCCCTAGGTATCTAAATGTATCAAAGCACCATTTCAAATGAGCCACCGGGGCGTTGTCTTGTTTCGCTGGGGGGCAGGTGGCGAGCGGGAATATACAAGATTTCCCCCAATTGACTATTAGGCCGGAGATCCCTCCAAACTCAGACAACAGCGACATCACCAAAGGCAACACTCCCGCCCCCTTACGTATGTATATCAGGGCATCATCCGCGTATAACGATATAGCGTGGAGGATCCCACTCCTTTCTACCCCCCCATTCTTCTTTTTTGGCACGAACGCGCGCAGCCAGAGGTTCCATCGCGAGGGCGAATAAGAGAGGAGACAGGGGACATCCCTGTCTTGTGCCCCTGCTGATCGAGAAGCTCCCTGATATGACTCCGCTTGTTTTCACCCTGGCCTGTGGGTCTGTATACAATATGCGTACCCAGCGTGTGAATTGTGGGCCAATACCCATTTGCTGCATGGTGGCGAATAGAAACTCCAACTCTAGGGTATCAAACGCTTTTTCGATGTCAAGTGAAATCACCGCCTCCTCGGATGCGTTTGGGGCAGTGTCACTCATCACACTCAGTAGCCTTCGGATATTTAGGAAAGTGTTGCGCGTTGGGATGAATCCGTTCTGATCCTCGTGCACCAGAGTGTGCATGTGGAGGACTAACCCGTTGGCCAGAATTTTTCCGAGTATTTTGCAGTCTAGATTTAGTAGTGATAGGGGTCTGTAGGATTTAACGTCAGTGGGCTCACGCCCTTGTTTCGGGAGGACCACTATCATTGCCTCCGTCATTGTAGGAGGTAGCATCCCATTGGCCCATGCCTCTTTGAATACTTTCAAGAGATGTGCATTGAGGTGTGTAGCAAAGGTGGAGTAATATTCTGACGGGAGGCCGTCTGCACCTGGAGCTTTATTCCTTGGTAGTTGTTCAAGGGCCTTATTAAGTTCTCCTAGCGTCAGGGGGGCTTCTAGTGTCTCTCTGTCTGCTCGTGCGAGTTGGGGCAGGGGGGAGTCAGCTAAGAAGGACCTGAGTTGCTGGATGTTGCAGGATGTGCGTTTGGTGTATAATTTTGTGTAGTATTCCCTGAACACATAATTTATTTCTTCCTGTGTAGTTACCAGTGCACCCGGGCCTCTCTCTATTGCCCCTATCGGGGGGCGTTGTCGGTCCTCGCGTAGAAGCCATGCAAGTAGTCTACCCGATTTATCGCCCTCCATTTGAAGTCGGGCCAGATGATATTTGTGATCATGAAGGCGTAGTGTAGCGTCAGCGGTGGCATATTCTGTGCGCGCTTCTTTCAATGTCGTGTATAATGCTTTGTTGGGGGAAACTGCATTTTCTAGTGTTCTTAGTTTTATCTCTAATTTACCAACCTCTGCTTGGAGTGTACGTCTCACCCCCCATGTAGTGGAGATACATTGGCCCCGAATCACTACTTTATGCGCGTCCCACTCCGCTGCTCTTGAGTTTGCGGTGTCAGTGTTTAGTTCCCAATACTGCTTTGGCGCTGTACTCAGTGTGTTTGTGAATGCTGGATCCTGTAGGGCTTCTACTTGAAGTCTCCATATTGGGATTGCTTGGCGCCGCCTACCCCAGTCCAAGGTGGTTTTAAGCGGTGAGTGGTCCGAAAGTGTCTTAGCTAGGTATTCTATCTCGCTGACTGTTGTGCAGATATCCTGAGTGCCCCACATTAAGTCTATCCTGGTGTGCACTTTATGTGGTATTGAGTAGAATGAATATTCCCTGTGTTATGGATGCTTCACGCGCCATATATCGTGGAGGCCCATCTCACTGGCCCATGCTAACAGCGGACGTCTAATGCATCTATTGGCCATCACCCATGTGGTGGGGTTAGATCTGTCCAGCACCGGATCTGGGGTGCAATTGAAGTCCCCACCCCATATAGCGGGTGTTTCCGGATTTGCTAACAGCGCTGGGGTGAGTGTACTCAAGAACTCGGGCAGTGCGTTGTTGGGAGCGTAAATTCCTATGATTGCCAGTTGTTTACCGTCTAATCTGCCCTCGACTATCACGTACCTTCCTCCCTGATCTATCCTGTGTGATGTTTGGAGGAAGGGGACATTCCCCGCTATCCATATGAGAACCCCCTTCGCAAAAGTTGAGTAAGATGTACCTACTATCTGGCCTCCCCATTTACTTCGCAATTCTTGCAGGTCCGGGTCTTGCATGTGGGTCTCTTGTAGGATTGCAATGTGTGCGCCCTGGCGTTTAAGTCGTGCGTGCACCCTGGATCTTTTGCTCGGGGTCCCAAGTCCCCTAACGTTCCAGGTGACTATACCATATTTGTGTGCGCCGTAGGCTGTGGGGTGGGCCATTTTTATTTTGTGAGGGTATGTCTGGGATCCCACTCACCACTAGGACCCGGCCGGATTCCGATTCCGAGCCTTCCTCCGGCTGTGTCCTGAGAGCCTTGAAGGAGTTCTGTGTCAGTAGGGGATTTCTTTCAGGACCCTGGCTCTCTCTTCTGCAGCTTGTTGCTCCGTGGGTTGTCCCCTGGGGCACCTCTTGGCGCGTTTCCGAGACGAGGCAGTTGACCAGTTCACATCGGTGTCGGCTGCACCACGGGGGTGGGCGAGCCCCTTGGCGTGCATCCATGTCCAAGCGTCCTCCGGCGAAGTAAACACGTGGGTGCTGATCAGTGTTCCAACAGGAGTTCTAAGTTTTGGTCCAATGATTTTTCGGGGAATCCAAGGAACCGTATATTATTACGGCGGGATCTACCCTCTGCCTCCTCTGTTCTTCTCAGCAGTGTCTTAACTTCTGCGTCTAATCGGAGAATTTGTTTTTGGTTGTCAGTTACTGCGGGAGCTAGTTCACCTAGCGCTTCTTCCGTTAGCTTCACCTTTTCGGAGAGTTTGCGATGGTCTACCCTGAGGATATTCAGGTCTTGCGACACCGTGTCTATCTTACTCTCCAATGAGGATTTAGTATCCATGATTGCCTGTAGCACTTTCTCAAATTGTGAGGAGTGTGGCTTCAAGCGACTGCAGGGTAGGTATAAATTGTTGGTCGCCAGGTGCTGGTCCGTGCGTACTCCGGTCCTGGCTTCTCGCAGACTTGGACTTCCCGGCCATTTTGTTTTGTTCATGGTTACCCCTTATTTGGATATATTGCTCGACCAGGTGTAGCCCAACGGCCAAACTCGTTGATAGCGCACCTGCGTGCTCTTCGCGTGTGTCCTCTCTTCACTTGTGTCTACCCGGTCCCTTAGGATCCCCCAATCATCCGGGCAGGGGGGGTTGCACGTCCTCCCGAGTCAGTGTTGGTGTGTTCTTTGTTTTTTTCCGGGGGATTTTAGTCCTTATGTCGGTCTCAGAAAGAAGTCCCGGCTCAGGCGGGCGGAGGGGGGGGCTAGGCACCAGTCCCCCACCTAATGCCAGTCCCGAGTCCTGGGTCCTCCAACAGGATAGGGTTGGGGAAGGACCTTCCTGTGAGTTTGTGCATGCCTCGGGGCCCGCAGATCTCCCCGCGGCCCAGCGTTCACGTAGCGGGCGGTATCGTTTGTCAGGCGTCACATCTGGGCCCGGTCCAGCCCGGCCGCAGACATCTCGCCATCCTCAGCAGCAGGCTCCTCACTTGGCCCCCGCGCCCCATCTAGAGGGGGGGCGCGCTTCACCGGCAGCCCGTAGAATGGGGGGGCGCCCTCAAACGCCTCACATAGCCGGGTCCTCAATAGAGGGGTGGGAGGGAGCGAAGGGGCAGAGGGCAAGGCCCAGCTGCGAGTCCACCGCTCCCCCAGCACAGGTTTTCCCCGCCGCTACACACCCACCTCTCCTGCTGGTCTTGTGGCCGGGATCCAGGGCGTCTCCTTGTTAATGAAGAAAAAAAAATAAATGGCGGCCGTGATTACCTCGCCGGGGTCGGCTCCTCGGTGGTCCCTCGCTCGGGCCCGTCGTCGGTGTAGGCTAGTGTGGGGCACCCAGAGTGGTTCCCCCTTCGAATGTTAGCGTCACAGGGGGCTCCGCTCAGACGCGCCGCGGCGAGTCCAGAGCGGGGCGCCTCCCCGTGAAAGATGGCCGTCGCGGCTCGACAGTGCGACCGGGTCCCCGGCTGTTCCGCCTCCCGGCAGCTCAGTCACCCCCCGGTGCCGCTGGTTGAGTGCGCAGGGCTCACGGAGCGGATTCCCTTCCGCTGCTGGAGTTTGGCACCCCAGGAGCGCCCAGCTGCTGTGGAGCGGCGAGCCCGGGACGGAGCGGTTAACTAAGCATCCTTCCTGGTCGCCATCTTGGCTCCTCCCCCAGGTAAGTCCCTTGTAACGGGAACCCCTGGTACCAAGAGCCCTGATGCCAGAGAATGTCTTTAAGGGCTGCAGCATGTCTTATTCCACCCTTGGGACCCCTCACTCAGCACATGCACACTGCCTCACAGCTTGTGTGTGCTGGTGGGGAGAAAATGACTAAGTCGACATGGCACTCCCCTCAGAGTGCCATGCCAACCTCACACTGCCTGTGGCATAGGTAAGTCACCCCTCTAGCAGGCCTTACAGCCCTAAGGCAGGGTGCACTATACCACCGGTGAGGGCATATGTGCATGAGCACTATGCCCCTACAGTGTCTAAGCAAAACCTTAGACATTGTAAGTGCAGGGTAGCCATAAGAGTATATGGTCTGGGACTTTGTCAAACATGAACTCCACAGTTCCATAATGGCTACACTGAAAACTGGGAAGTTTGTGCATTTATTGTGCTGAGAAGTTTGATACCACTGATGCCAGTGTGCAATTTATTGTAACATACACCCAGAGGGCATCTTAGAGATGCCCCCTGAATACCTACCCGACTTCTAGTGTAGGCTGACCAGTTTCTGTCAGCCTGCCACACACCAGACATGTTGCTGGCCACATGGGGAGAGTGCCTTTGTCACTCTGTGGCCAGGAACAAAGCCTGTACTGGGTGGAGGTGCTTCTCACCTCCCCCTGCAGGAACTGTGATACCTGGCGGTGAGCCTCAAAGGCTCACCCCTTTTGTTACAGTGCCCCAGGGCATCTCAGCTAGTGGAGATGCCCACCCCTCCGGCCACTGCCCCCACTTTTGGCGGCAAGGCTGGAGGAGATAATGAGAAAAACAAGGACGAGTCACCCACCAGTCAGGACAGCCCCTAAGGTGTCCTGAGCTGAGGTGACCCCTGCCTTGAGAAATCCTCCATCTTGAGTTTGGAGGATTCCCCCAATAGGATTAGGGATGTGCCCCCCTCCCCACAGGAAGGAGGCTCAAAGAGGGTGTAGCCACCCTGAAGGACAGTAGCCATTGGCTACTGTCCTCCCAGACCTAAACACACCCCTAAATTCAATATTTAGAGGCTCCCCAGATCCCAGGAAATCAGATTCCTGCAACCTGAAGAGCGTGATACTTCAATATTTGGGACTTTTGCTTACTTGGCAGATATTACTTAGGTGTCCCGGGTTGTTGTTGCAAACATGTTTAGATTTGTATTATAAGTGGATCCCCTCTACACTTTTTACTGGTATGATAGCTACATGACATGGACTAGTTATGTTATAACATTTTAGGATAAACTATTTAGTGCTGATTTGGTTACCAGTAGGTTGAAAACCTCAATATACTGTGTTTCTGTATCTAGGTTTTGCAGGTCAGATGAATATACATAAATAGGAAATTAACGTTTACATTTTTATCTACATGTTAAAATGGAGGCCACAAGATATTTGTCCAAACTAGGTATGTGGTTAGTCCGCTTTTTATCTTTTGCTTTAGACCATCTCAAAATGGTAAAGATGGCGCCCACGTGTCAAGATACCTATAGAGACTGTGTATGTAAACTGTTCTAAGGCCATCCACAATGGCACAAACAAACACAAGAGTGGATTGGTTGTAGAGTACTCTCCTGCCCGGTAAGCTTTTTCATCTTTAATTTGCCCAAACCAATGACTGAGACTTACATTGCTACTAATGCCCAACACCATAAAGGATTACTAATTTCCTCTGGTTATGGGCCGTCTCTTGAGAGAAAAACCTAAGAGTATATGGTTGACACGTATGCACAGAAGGAATTATTCCAGTGGGTATATGATTTGTATCAATATAAATTAATATATTTTCTAGATTTTTATGATGGATAAATACATTGTATGACAAAGGCTTTGTAATACACAAAATATTTGATAGTTTCTCAGGCAATCTATTGTTCGTTTTTTTTGTTTCTAGACCTCAAGGGCCTGTTTGTGGGTGGCGCTCAATCGAAGAGCCAGGTTTTGAGGTCCTTCCTGAACTGCTTCAGTGATGCAGTCTGTCTGAGTTTAAGACGTAGCGTGCTCCATATTCGGCCTGCAAGGTAGGAGAAGGATCTTCCTCCTGCTGTGCTTTTCCAGATCTTGGGAACAGCTGCAAGGGTGAGATGGGAAGAACAGAGATGTCTGTGGGTACGTAGAAGGCGAGGCGGTGGTTGAGGTATGCCGGTCCTATGTTGTGTAGTGCCTTGTAGGTGTGGATCAGGAGTTTGTATGTGATGCGCTTGTCAACTGGGAGCCAGTGTAGGTCTCTGAAGTAGGAGGCGATGTGGCTGTGTCGGGGGATGTCCAGGATGAGTCTGGCTACTGCATTCTGGATTCCTTGTAGTCTTGATTGTAGTTTCCTGGTGATGCCGGCATAGAGTCTGTTGCTGTAATCCAGTTTGCTAGTGACGAGCGTGTGGGTAATTATCTTCCTCATGTCAGAGAGGATCCACTTGAAAATCTTTCGCAGGAGTCGGAGGGTGTGGAAGCATGATGATGAGATGGCATTGACTTGGGGGGTCATGGATAGAGAGGAGTTTGGATGATGCCCAGATTGCAAAGTGTGGCCCGTGGGAGTTTCCCCAGTGCGGTGGGCCACCAGGAGTCGTTCCAGGCTGAAGGGGTGGAGCAGATTACGAGGATCTCAGAGTTTGAGGCAGCTGGCTTCTATCCAGATGGCGACTGCTCTCATCCCTTCGTGGAAATTTCTCTGGAACTTCGCAGTGTCATCGGACAGGGAGAGGATCAGCTGAGTATTGTTGGCGTAGGAGACTATGTTTAGTCTGATCTTGGCTAGCGGGGGCATGTAGATGTTGAAAAGCATCTGGCTGAGTGATAATCCTTGGGTTACTCAGCAGCATGTGTCTTTGGGTTCAGACGTGAATGGCGGTAACCTGACACTCTCTGTTCTTCCGGTGAGGAAAGATCTGATCCAATCCAGTGCTTTATCTTGAATGCTGGCGTTGTGCAGTGTGACCCAGAGGGTGGAGTGGGAGACAGTGTCAAATGCAGTGGAGAGGAGAATGAGTGCAGCCGATGAGTATGTCTGGGTGGCTGCTATGAGTGTTGTTTTGGTGCTGTGGTTGCTTCTGACTCCGGCTTGGGATGGGTCTAAGATTTGGTATGTCTCAAGGAATTTGCTGAGTTGCTGGTTGACTGCCTTTTCTGTTACTTTGGCTGGGTCGGTGGTGGGTTTCTTGAGCAGCAGGTTGATCTCGGCATGCTTCCAGTCTGATGAGAAGATGGCAGTCTCGAAGAATTGATTTTATTCCCAAGGGGATAGCACTGACTTAACATTGATTATTTCATTATTATCTATTTCATGCTATTATTTCAAAGGAGTTAACAGTTGATTTTAGTATTGCAGGTGAGCTTTCTAAACCTGAGTGCGGCATATTAAGTTGTTCATTACTATACAGCATCACTGACTGTGGACTTTCGAATGATCACTTGCTTTTTCATTGAGCACGGTTTGCCTATTTACCCTGTTGTTTGCAGATTTTGTGGGTGCCAAAAACTCTAGTGTATCACATTAGTAATAGTATTTTGGGATATAACATTATGAGATTTGACTTCTTGGCTCACATTGTTGGTTACTACAATTATGCATATTTATAACAGGAAATATTACTGATTTATTAATATACAGCACCTTCAGTTCCTCTTTTTGTATACTTAGGCTCTCATTATGAGGTTGGCAGTCATCAGACCACCAACCTCGCCGTGGCAGTCTTACCGCCGCAGATCCGGTGGTAAAGACTGCCACATCAGAAGCTGTGGGGTTTGGCAGAAGCTTGCACCGACGTGGCTGGCTGTGAGCACCTCCTACCCAGCGGCAGGCCTCAGCCTGCCGACCGGATTACGAGGCTGCAGACCGCCAGGCTTTCCGTGGTGTTCACCCCGCCATGAAAACCCTGGTGGAAAAACACCCGGCGACAGGAATCCCCAGTTGCCGGTACACGCACTCCCACACGTCCACACACATGCACACACACACGTCCACACTTTAACAAACATGCACCCCACTCACCCGCTACATACACCCACATTCAATCGGAGACACACACTCAAATACGCACACTGAAACATGCATTCATGCACTGATACGCACTCAGACACACCCATGCAATGGTGCACACGAACACCCCCATTAATGCGCACACAGACATTCACATTCAATCGCATACACGCACGCATTCACACCCCCCCTCACGTCTCCGCATACTCGCACACATACTCATACTACACCCCCATACGCATACTCGCACTCATATGACACACTCCCTCCCTCTGCATACTCACTCACACATGCATACACGCACACAGACACCCCCTGCACCGCATACACGCACCCACAAAACCCCCAACCAACACATTTACACACCCCCACTCACAAATACGCATCCCTGTCATCCGCACACTAGCACACAAACACCCCCACTCACTCATTCACATACACGCACTCATACACTCCCATTCGCACACATACACGCACTCATAAACCCCATTTTGCACACATACATGCACCCAACACTTTCCCCCCTTCCCCCAGCCGCTGTCCCCCCCTACCTTTGGACAATCACCTTACCTTTTTGCAGTGAATTGGTAATCCAGGGGGGGATGGGTCCTGGCGGTTTTGCACTGCCAGCACCACCACGCCAGCAAGACTTTGCCAGGCCCGTATTACGGCTCATAATATGGGGGGTGGAGCCTTGCTGCTGTTGCAGTGCTGGGGATGCAACCGCCTCTTCAGAGTCAGACTTGCACTCATTCCAATGACGTTCAAAATACGGGAGGGATCAGGAGGAATTATGGTCCAGTGTATATCCTCCAAATGGAAACATCAAAAATAAGTAATACACTGTTCCAACCATGTAAAACAGAAAGTAGTGACCGGGGTCCTAAATTCTAGGAGCAAGAGGCCTCACACACCCATAGGGTGTCATGCTTCATCATAGGCACTGCTCCTCGTCAGACCGGCGCTGCAATGTCTGACGGGCACCACCCCGTGAGGGGGGGCTCTTTGCCGGAGATCTTTTTATGTGGTGGTGCCGTGACCCCAAAGGTAATTGAAGTGTCAACGGAGATCAAAAAAGAATGTGATTTAAAATTGACTACCAAAACCGCCACTGAGACAATGGATTTTATTAGACCAGATGGACGGTCAGGGCCAAGATTAAAAATATATAGTCAGAAGAGTGAATAGAGAAATTAAGATCAATCACTCTTATAGTGAAAAAATGTATCAAAAGGAGGGGTCTGGGAATTTTCCAAAATCTACCCTCTCATGGGTCAACATGTTTCGCATCCTGGTGGTCCAAACGGATCCAGTGATGCTTCATCAGGACCTTATATGACTATGTGTATCTCCTAAGTACTAAGGGCCACATATATTTCCGAACAAGGTATACAAGTTACTATAAGCCCGCAATTAGCTGGGGGGAGTAACAATCACTTACATGAACGTGGAACCAGTCGTTCCTAACTCGTGCCCGTCCTAAACTTGAAGACGCGCATCCTAGGAATACACAGATCAATGGTCCAGCGCTAAATGACGTTTTTGTCTGCTGCTGTGACCAGGACGTAACCTACCCCGGTCCGTGGTTCCCGAAGATCTTCCGGGCTAGGTTACGTCTTGGTCACAGCAGCAGACAAAAACGTCATTTAGCGCTGGACCATTGGTCTGTGTATTCCTAGGATGCGCGTCTTCAAGTTTAGGACGGGCACGAGTTAGGAACGACTGGTTCCACGTTCATGTAAGTGATTGTTACTCCCCCCAGCTAATTGCGGGCTTATAGTAACTAGTATACCTTGTTCGGAAATATATGTGGCCCTTAGTACTTAGGAGATACACATAGTCATATAAGGTCCTGATGAAGCATCTTCATGTAAGTGATTGTTACTCCCCCCAGCTAATTGCGGGCTTATAGTAACTAGTATACCTTGTTCGGAAATATATGTGGCCCTTAGTACTTAGGAGATACACATAGTCATATAAGGTCCTGATGAAGCATCACTGGATCCGTTTGGACCACCAGGATGCGAAACATGTTGACCCATGAGAGGGTAGATTTTGGAAAATTCCCAGACCCCTCCTTTTGATACATTTTTTCACTATAAGAGTGATTGATCTTAATTTCTCTATTCACTCTTCTAACTATATATTTTTAATCTTGGCCCTGACCGTCCATCTGGTCTAATAAAATCCATTGTCTCAGTGGCGGTTTTGGTAGGCAATTTTAAATCACAATCTTTTTTGATCTCCGTTGACACTTCAATTACCTTTGGGGTCACGGCACCACCACATAAAAAGATCTCCGGCAAAGAGCCCCCCCTCACGGGGTGGTGCCCGTCAGACATTGCAGCGCCGGTCTGACGAGGAGCAGTGCCTATGATGAAGCATGACACCCTATGGGTGTGTGAGGCCTCTTGCTCCTAGAATTTAGGACCCCGGTCACTACTTTCTGTTTCTCATTCCAATGACTCCAAATATGTCAGTCAGCAGACAGCCAGCACTGGAGGTCTGCTGGCTTCAGCGGCTAATGAGGGCCTTAGTCACAGTTTTCTAAGTTTTGGAATATAGTGATGGTTACTTCATTGTCCACCGCACATACTTAAAATTTAGGCCAATCTATATAGTTTGATCTATCCTGTTTTGAAGTTGCAGTGCTACTGCTTGTTAAAGGACCTTAAAAGTGGAAGATAGGTGTTGGGCCTGTAATTTGTGAGAATGTTTACGTTTAGGGTCATGTTTCTGTAAGAGGGTAATGATTCAACTGATTTCCAGGGATGAGGAATACTTTCCTAGTGCAAACGAGGTGATGAAAATGATTAGATAAGATAGGCAGCCCAGTGAAAGAGACTTGATGGACAACTAGACTATTTCATTGTTATCTGTGGTTGCGATGAAGGAGTGAAGATTATTAAACAGATCACTGGACGGGAGGGCTATGGTGAGTTTTATGAAGGAATGTTCTGCAATAAGATGTGGAGTGGAAGACTAATCATTTGGGGAGTTGGTGAGAGATCAATATTTTTGTGAATGATGTCAATCTTGGTAAAGAAGTTGCTCACATTTAACACATTCTGAACAGAGTGAGGAAGTACAAGAGGAAGTGGGTTAGTGCTTTGTCTGGCTGCTTTGCAGGGGTGTCATGGCTTTGCGATTCTGACTGGGCAAGGCTTTTTTTTGCATATGACAGATCCCTGTCTGTAGTGGCATGGGGAGCAAAGAATATAGTCAATTGGAATGAGGCCTTGAGCAGTTACCAGTGGTTGAGATAAATGGAAGCATTCCATTCATCTAGTTTTCATTTTTCTTAATATAGTGCATTATAATTTGGTGCAAAGATGGTTTTGAAATAAACTGATTTAACTTGGCAAATGCCAAATTTACAGGTAGTGCAAGCAGCCACAAGAAGTAGGAAATCAATGGGTGCTCTAAAGGAAAACTAGAGCTCTTCTAGTTCTTTAATGATGCATTTAGCAATGTTCAGGTCTGGGTGTGGCATGGGGGTTTGGATTTGTGTGCAACTTTGAGAGCATGGTGCCAGCAAAACATATGAGATGGGTTGGGTGCTGGTCAAAGGTATGACAGCCAAAGTGATTAAAGCAGGGTTCTTCGTTGTCTGATATTTTGAAAGAGACAAAAAAAGATGTGATGGTATGTTTTTAGTGGGAATATTTGTGAACGATTCAATATTACCAAAATGAAATGGTTAGAAACAGTGTTCTGCCCAATGGAAGGGAAAGGGTGCGAGTCATTCAGTGAGAGACAGGCAAGTAAGATAATGAAAAAAAAATTGTCCAGGATGTAAGTGGGGGCAGAGAGAGCATAGGTGACATTGAGTCAAGCTCTGAGATTTAGAAGAGAAGTTCTGCAAAAGTTTATGTTCTAAGCATTAGAGAGATTAAAGCCCTTGACATTACATTTCCCAGTCTGGAGATTGTGGAGGAGTGGATGGGACCCATGAATTTATACAATCATAGATTATTACTGCTGGATCAAGATTACACGAGGTTCAACATAATGTAGCAAATGGGAGAGAAGGATACTGAGAGGCATAAAAACCATTGGGTGTAGGTGAGCAAAGGTCGGTGGTATGGCCTTGTTTAAAGATGGTGAAACCCCTGAAATTGTTTGAGGATGTTTAAACTAGGTTAGATTAGAGACACATGATTGGGGCATGGGTGGGAAGGAAAGGAGGCATGTTAGGCTAGGTATATGTACATGGGTAGGGAGCATACATTCGGCTTAGAGGAGACAGGGAGAGTGATGAATATGTGAGGAAAAAACCACAGCTAGCAAATCTTGCTTTTAGTGTGAATAGATCACCCTGACTGTGTGTGTTGTGCTCTATAAATGATCTAAACAAATAAAGGACTTATCTAGTACGGATTGGAAAGGCTGAACATGATTTAATGACATTCACTTTGCTTAGTTTTAGATAGACAGTTCCTGTGGACTTGTGTTTTTCCTTATATTATAACGTAATTTGTTGATTTCAAAGAAGTGGGATACAATCATTTTAAGGCTACTAAACACAGCCATTACAAGGTGAGCAAACAGTTATAGAAGCAGATATGAATTCTTATTGGCAGCTCTATGGAAACCCTCTCACTTCCATAAACAATCAACATATAGTAATTCTCCCAAGACGGTTCCCTGGTGGACTCTCTGGGTGTAATAAAAAAACTGTGAGAACAATCCTGTAAGAAATTGGGTTCTTGGTTGACTAAGGGTGTAAATCACAGTCAATCAGCAACCACAATCCTTGGCAGGATGAGGCATAAACCAAACCTAAATTAACGTGTGCTCAGCCCTCTGGAAGCTTGCCACAGAGCAGTCTTAGAAACAATGTGTAAAATATTTGTGCAGCACTTCAAACAGAATAAAATTGAACAGCACCACATAAAAAGGATCCCACACTAAGTTAGAAAGATTTTGCGGAGCGCTGCAGAGATCAGAATTGAAGATGTGTTGCGCTGCTGAAACGATGCAGGGGTTCCGAAATGCAGTGAGGCTGCGATGTAAGGCCCTGCATTGTTGTCGAGGATCCCTTTAATGGGGCTTGCGATGCAATGTCTGGCGTAGAGGATGTGACGAGCAGCAGGGGCAATGCATCCGTTTCGAAGAACTACGAGGCTACAATGCGGAGCCCGGCTTTGTTGTAGAAGATGCTGTCGACGAGGGATGCAAGGGCCTGTGCTGAGGATGCCTCGCTCTGTGGTGGTTTCAATGGAGCTGCGGTGGAGATGCCGGTCTGTGTGACAAGTCAAATCAATGGGGCAGCGGCGATGCATCAGTTCTACCTGGGTTTGCGCCATGCAGCTAAGGAGATGCGTAGGTTCTGCTGAATCCACAAAGGCTGGCAGAGCACCATAGATGCCACTAAAGATCTCCAACCCAGCCAAGACCTGGTTGACCAACCTCTGGAAAGTAGCAGGGGCATTATTCAACCCAAAGGGAATTACCAGGAACTGAAAGTGCCCTTCTAGAGTACAGAACTTCGACCTCTCTTTGGCCCCCTCGTCAAGGTAATCTGATAGTGCTTAGACATCAAGTCAAATGTACTGAGGAACTTGGCAGCTCTTAGCTAATCTATGAGCTTATCAGCTGAGGTGATGGGGTCCGCATAAGTCTTGATGAATGCACTGAACATGAATTGTGATTATGAGGTTAATGAAACACAGCGTTATTACAGCAGTGACCAGAACAGTGAAACACAAGAATAGTCAAGCCATACTGTCATAATAGCCTGACTAACATTCCTACCTTCTATTCTAATTTTCTACATGACAGCAAGTAGCAGTGGTAGCCCTATTCCACACTTCTGGCCCCGGGAAGGATACCCAACCCCCATTCCTGTGTTCAGAGGTAAAGAAAAAGTCTGTTAGTCTGCTGAGAGTCCTCCCACGTAGACGAACAGGAACCAAAAGGTTTCATCAGAAAATGCGATGACATGCAGCATAAAACGTCATACTGGCTGGAATGTCCCCTCTAACATGGTGTGGGCAGTGTGATATTTTATAATAACATATCTGTTGTTCTAAATACTGCCCTGACAACACATATTTTTCTGTGTAGGGTAGACAATGTACTCTTTGGCCCGTCAATATCCGGTACACTTCGTTTGCAGCCTTAGGTTTAGCACAGGATGAAAATGTTGTGCAAAGAAATGAATAACATTTTCTGCAGGGAAGGACAACAGATAAAAGGAATAAAAAATATCTCCACTAAAATTAATCTTTGCTAAAATAATAAAAGGAATAAAAGCAAAATGTAACTAGGTGAAAGGGCACAGGCCTCAGGCCCAGAGATAAATAATGTGCCTTTGTAAATGGTAAAATAACGTCACAACACTTCCTACTCAGCAGGCTCTGGGGTGTACCCCTCAGGTTCAGCCTCCTCCCAGACTGTTGGAGTTTCAGGAGCAGGTTTCCTGCGCCCCTTGCCCTTCCCCTTCTAGGTCCAACCGCTACAATCCAGAGGCATGGATGGACACACAGCTACCCCCAAGGATCCTGAGATCCCCTTCCCCTCCACTCAAAGGAAACCAGAGCCAATAGGCAGTTACTCTTGTGGTTGTTGACTGCAACAGCTTGGTGCAATACATAAGAGCCTACCTGCTCTGAGGTCACTAGATGACATCTGACGGTTGTCATGTTGGCCCCAGAGCCTTTGAGAGCCTCCACCCTCTGCTCATTGATGGTGACCCACAGCCTGTATTTCCTAGTATTACTAGGCATATGAGTTCTCTGCACCATCTCTCTGTCACTATGGGACACTAGGGTAACCTCTACACTGCCTTCCCTACTAACTGGAACAACCTCCTCCCACAAGCGCTACACTAGCCAGCCCCAGTGACTGCCAACCAGTGGGGTTCTGTGCCCGCTTGGGCCTTTGGCACTCACAGCACTTAGGAGGTGCCTTCCCTGTAGACGTATTATCAGGGAACCACTTCTTTTTCTCAGTTGAAGGATGGGAGTCCTGGCTTGTGGAACTATTTTTGGGGCCTTTAGAGAACTCCTTAACTTTATTTATGTTTCCTGAATTCTACATCTGGTGGGAACCCTGTCCACCCTTCTGGTGATCCCCTCCAGATACCTTCTTGTGGACCCTGGTGCTAACCCAGCGGTCCGCCTCCTTAGCAAGCTCCTTGAGGGTCAGCGAGCTTCGTGCCAATCAAGTGTTGGCACAGATCTGCAAAACAAAGATTGAACATGTGCTCCTTTGAAATCAAATTTTACGGTCCCTGATAATCCTTTACTTCACTGCCTTCCACCAAACCATCCAGTGCCTTGCAAAAGGAATCCGCTCAGTTCTGATGGGCCAGTTTCTGACTGTCCCTAAAAATCTGCCTATACCTCTCTGGGGCACCGCCTACATACATATGCTTAAAAGAGAAAACACAACGGGGTTAGCGCCGTGGTATTGATTAAATAAGTATAAAGTACCACACAACTCTCGAAGTAAAAGGCTGAGCCAAAGACCACACAGTACCTGAAGTAATGTTGCCCCATGCAGTACGGTGTGTCAACGTGTGCATTAGAGGGAAGATTTGCTAACAGAAAGTGACCGACGTTTAAAAGACCTGCGCAGCAGAAGTGTTTGCTGTGTCACCCGGAAGTGTAAGCGCAATTAAACAATCAAAATAGATTATATACTCAAAGTTTGGGTTGTGTTTTCAGACCAGGTCAAAAAAATAAAAGAGAACCCTAATTGATAGTGACAAATGGAAAGAAACCATAATTATCAGTGAGAATATAACAATTGCTAATTATAAATGTACAGATATGATAACTCTGGATAATATAAAAAGGTGTGCAGACGTCTTGATGAAAGAAATGGCCCTGCACAGAAAACTATTAGTGTCTACTTTAAATGCACATGCATGTGTTTTTCGATCTTGCGGAAATTTAATGAAAATACAGCCTCAGCAGTCGTATAAAATGTCTAATCTGTTCTGCTCCCCTGAGGGAAGGATGTCTTACTGTAAAAATGTTAAGGCTGCTTAGTCGAGCTCTGCGAACAAACCACTGTATTACTATATTTCATAAACATGTGTTCATATCCTTGAATAAATATGTACAGGCTTAGCCAATAAGATGCATTAAGAAGTAGGAGTTTCTGGAGAGCCTTGAGAAATAATAGATTGATTGGTTGTAATAAATGAAACATTTCTATTTCAACTCTTCCCAGTAATATATCATGAAACGCATGTCCATTCCGTTCCTGATACATTAATAAATAATTTGCTATTTTGAGATGAGCCAAATCTTTTTCTAGCAGACATTTTGCTTAGTGACCTTTGCTGAGATTATTGCTTACTCTACCGTGAGAGCTCTTTGAGCATCCTTTTGGAAGACATGGTTTTATTATTTTTTGTCACTCAACAAATTATATAAAGACAACAAAAAATATTAATACAACATAAAAAATGCTGAGAAGAAATATACTCCCTACTACCATACCTGAAAAATAAAAAGACCCCAAATACAGATTAAAAACATATAAAAGATTGGATCGACCAGCAGTGCAAATCTTAACAACACAAAAAACATTCATCCTAAACAAAACAAAACTTGACTGTAAAGTTAATTTAACATTGTGAGAAAATACTAATACACTGCTTCTATTATGACTTACATTACCTGACTTGATACATAACATACATCTCTACTAATTCAGAAAGCAATAATATAAACACATTTAAAAAATATTTTAAAATATATTTTAAAATTTGAAAATATTTGTACCAGTTGTTCCAGGGTGAGGGGCAATTAAGCAATGGTGAGCTGCCGCTACCGAAGTTATACTGTGCATTAAGAATATTGTTCCTAACGATTGATGACGTAATGTATAGAGAGAGGGACACACACACATATCACATGGTTTAAATCTTGGACATAACTAAGGCAAAGGTCACAAAACCTCTCCTCCCTGTGTATGTCCTCCCAAGCACCAGTGACAACTCATAATGGAAGACAATTTAACCTCAATAATAAAATTGTTCTACGAACACTATGAGAAAAGGTTCCATACCATATAAGGTTGGGTGCTTTATAGATACTGCTTTCCACAACAATATTGTTCTGTACAGGCTGCGCAGAGAGCAAAGCATCCCTTTTATGACTCATCATAGAAAGATTTTTTTATCACATTTTTTAACATACACTTGGGCAAAGGTGCCATTTCCTTCCGGCCAATGTCAAACATATCCAGAGCTTTTGAGTAATTTGAATGAAGAGCACTTATTCCCTTTAGATAGTAAAATATTTCATGTTTCAAAGCCACACAAATGGAACCCAGCTCACTATTCAGTCAACTGTCCCGTCCCAGCTCAAAACATCTACCATACCAAACACAGTCAGAGAGGAGGCCAAACTGAAGCCAAAGGGCAGGAGGATCAACCAGATTATTCAAATTACACATTTGGTGCCATATACGCCCTTCCACCTTCTCAGAGAAGGACCAAAACTACTCCTCCATTACTTTACAGGCATAACCCAAAGAGAGCAGTATTTTGATCCTATAGACTAGCAAGAACTTGGGCAAAGTGCCTTAGTCCACAACACTTATACAGTCTAACCAATAGCTGAGTTCTGGGGCAATACCAAGTTACTAGAGAAAATTCTGCCAAGGTATTCACCACTTACAACCTCTCATTTCCCAAAAACCAAGAAAGACAATTTCTAACTCTACACCCAAGGGACCTAAAAACCATAACTTTACTCTTAGTGATATAATTATTTTTTTCAAACATTTTATTTGCAAAGATTTCTAATTCTGCAAGATGCCTCTGCAATCCTAACAGGGTTAAATACAACATAACAACATCATCTGCATAAATAAACAACTGATATTCATTAATCCCAATCTAAGCGGATCCCCTTTTGCTTTTCCAACTCTACTACGTAAACCATGAATTTAAAGAGAGAGAGAAGAAGAGGCGTCAATATGCAACCTTGTTTCAGACCGTTATCGGTTTCCACTTTACTAGATAAACTCTGGTTCCTTCCTCTCAGGACCTGAGTCCAGGTGGAAGAATGCAGAGCAATTATTAGAAACAGTGTTGAGCTACTTAAGTCCAATAGCTGCATGAATCGCAAGAATAGGCAACTTCTCCCAAATTAATCCTCTTCTGGTCTTCCTCCTTCCCGCGCTCAGACATCTTTGATCTAGTTCTTACATACTTCAGTAGATTAATTTCCCTTTGCCTTGGTGCTAGTGGCGTTTCAAACTGTAACCTTACCAATGAATTGATATCACTATTCAGCTTTTTTTTTTTTTAACTTCCAAGGGCTGGCCAATAATGGCTTAGCTTTAATATTTCCAGCTTTACCCCCAAGGGAGCGAAATAAGGAAAACTGCTTTTCAAACCGGGGGATTAACTTATCTGGTGTGGAGTCAGACAAACCTAAACTCACTGGTTTTATACAAGACACCAGCTTCAGAGCATTATTGCTAGACCAAAAGGTACGACCATTTGCTTTATTTGGAGCTACATGAGGTTTCAAAAATCAAATGCCTAAATCCAAGACTACTGAAAGAATTCCATGATCACTTTGGACTGTCCTCAATACCTCAAACTGGGTACAGGCTCCAAACATTTGAATGGATACCACCAGATAATCAATTAAAGAGTGCACTCTAGAAGAATAAAAAGTAAAGGAAGCTGGAGAATCCTCGAGAAAGCTACCATTTAAGGTCACTAACCCGTTGGATCGCAAACTCTCTAGAAAGCGTACACCCCTCCTATCTGATGTAATTGTTCCAGGAAAAATTGCTTCACGGATGCACCAAATTTCTTCCAATTCCGTATTTCCAAAGGCCACAATAGTAGAATTCAAGATTTTAGCATTAAAATCCCCTGCAACAATGATCAAAAATCAATCTTCAGCAACACTGATGTTACGTATAAAAGAAAGCATAGAAGTGACTAAGGCATCCTGAAACCTGCCAGAAGGGATATAAGCATTTACCTGTAGAAAGTCTGAATGCGATCCACCTGTCAATATAGACATCTTGGGATTCCAATCCATGTTGTTTCTCAATAAAGTTGCAATCCCTCTACTAGCATGGCCTTTTACTGATGCTAAGGAGTAAACAAAATGGACCACACACCTGAAATCGTTGCATCTCCATGTTTCCTGTAAACAAACAATTAGCGAACTGGCTCGTGTTACAAAATGTAATTTTAAATTAGTCTGCCCCAAACCCGCAATATTCCAAGAAAGCATGGCTACCTCTGCAACACAGAGTTTTGTGTTGTTTTTTGCAGCGTTCAACACTCCCACTACCCAACCCCAAGGAAGACATAGGTTTTGTCAATCTGCCTGTTAATGTAGTTGATTTACTAACTACTTTTCCTTTCTGTAATGAAACTATATTTTGAACAAACCCAGGAGGATAACTTTAGAATTTTGCCATGTGCCTTTTTTATTGATAGCCATGGACTAAGTCTGCAAGGGACTCAGATAGTCACTTTCCTACCTAACAATCCTTTTAATTTATTAATCAAAGCATCAACAGTTTTGCTGGCCCATATGCGCAACAGGCTAATCAATGTAACTGATTTGTTGTTAAGGAGTTGGAGAATCCTGGAGATATTTGGAGCCTTGGCAGTGTACCTGTAGACGATGTTCAAAATGTTGATTTAGTGAGTAGTAATAGATTTTGTGCTGTTATGTTCTGTGTTGTATGCTTTGGTGATTGCATCTATGTTATATTGTAGTATTGTGCCCTGGTCATTATGTTATGGTCTGGTGATGATCCTGCATTACTAAATGTGCATTATTTAAAATTGTTGGTGTTTTATTTGTCTTGACACTGTTTATTTTATGTGAAGATTTTTTGATTTTGAAGAACTAGAGTTATATAGAAGTGTCTGTGAAAGATTTAAAAAGCGATCACTGGTTTAAAAGTAAGTTGAAGTTATGAGTTCCTTAATAGTCTAGTTGTCAATGAGTTCTAATTAGGAATAGTTGTGTTTTTTCTGTGCAGAAGAGTAAACTATACTTATTCCAGGTTAGGTTACAGCTAGTCAAAAGCCTAGCTCATTGTGTGTGTGATGGTGTAGTACCTTAAAGCACTAATTTCCCTTCATTAGTGGGGTTGTTTCCTGTTTCATTTCCTGGAACTCAGACACAGATTTATTGTTTTTGAGTTTTCTTAATTACAGTGCTTAAGGAGTTATTGTAAAATGTATTGTAATTAACTGTGTGTATATTGTGAAGTTTCTTTGAAATCTACAATGGGTGCAATTTTGGCAAAGTATAAGAATTCACTGGGGGGGCAACTTCTATCGCCTGATGGGAGTGCAACACATGAGATGCTTTTAAATCATGGTTTGCATAATTATTTGTTGCTCAATCTACTGCACAAAGGTACTGCAAATGATAAAAAAGCTGCAATTTCCTGAAAACTATACTTTTGAACTGAAGTAACATGATTATTTGTGGCGTGTGTTGTATGGAATGAAACCACAACTATGGTCTGTGCAGTTAGAAGCACTGAATGAAAGGGATTACATCTCTAACAAGAAAGCACCTAAGAAAATGTTAAAAGATCAGATTGATAAGGCTGTCGATAATTGGATGTATGCAAGATTGTGTTTCCACAAAAACGCGTGGCATGAGGATGTGTTAGAAATTGGGGGTACATATCCTGTAATTGCTAGTGAAACCAAATCAAACAAGAATAAAAAATAAAGGTGAGAGGAAGGGTGTTTCCAAGGAAGCAGATTATTTATGGATGAATTATTGATTGTGATATGACCACTTCCTCATAATAAGATGAAGGCATAAATTCATGCACCTGAGTTGACGGAGTCAAGTGGAAGGAAAGATGATTCAGATGCTGGTGAACTGTCAAAAAGTAAGACAAGGGTTGTGCAAAATAATGCTTCAAAACATATAGGACATTTAGAAGAACTTGTTGATTCAGATATCTACCATTATACAATTGACAAATTGGCTTTTTATGAATTACTTTTTTTAATCTAAAAGAGACTAGCTGAAAAAATGGATGAGTCTAGCTAAAAAGAGAATTTGTGAATCTTAAATGAATATGACAGAATTTTAATTACAAAAACAAAATTTACAATAAAGAGAAAACTTCAGAAAAATTATAAATGTAATCAGAGACTGGGAGAGACTAGGAGAAAAGTACAAAGATGACTGGACTGAAAAGTCACAGAAATGCCAGATGAATACATTCATTAGTGATTCTAAATGTGAGGTTGTTGAAAGCAGAAATCCCATTGATAAAAATGCCTGGAGGGACTTACGTGCGCATCCCTTGGAGTAGAAATGATCTCTGGAATTTTATTAAGGTTTTTACAAAGCTTAGGGAGGAGCTAAAAAAGTGTTAAAATGAGGTGGATAAGATTGTGATTGTTTCAAAAGTGCTTTTGAAAGATGTGGATGCGCTTTTTCCAATTTGGCCTCAGCATTTATGGAATGAGTGTAAGAATACTGTAAAGTGGCCAGAAGGAGGACCACATAGAGAAGATCTTAAATGCAAGCCCTTACCAATTGTCAAGCAAAAGTATGCTCACGGAGTTGAGCATTTAAAGGGGAAGATTCCAGCAAAACATGTTATTGGTCAAAAATACAGATGAATCACTTCATGCATATTCTGGGTGTAAGGAAATGTCTTCCTTGGTATGGTTACCCCCTAACCTTTTGCCTTTGGTTGATGCCAGTTATGATTGAAAGTGTGCTGAGACCCTGCTAAGCAGGCCTCAGCACCAGTGTTCTTTCCCTAAACTGTACCTATGTTCCCACAATTAGCACAGTCCTGCCACACAGATAAATCCCTTGTAAATGGTACCCCTGGTACCAAGGGCCCTGTGGCCAGGGAAGGTCTCTAAGGACTGCAGCATGTATTATGCCACCCTGGGGACCCCTCACTCAGCTTGTGTGTGCTGGTGGGGAGAAAATGACTAAGTCGATATGGCACTCCCCTCAGGGTGTCATGCCCACAACCCACTCCCTGTGGCATAGGTAAGTCACCCCTCTAGCAGGCCTTACAGCCCTAAGACAGGGTGCACTATACCACAGCTGAGGGCATAGTTGCATGAGTAATATGCCCCTACAGTGTTTAAGCTAAATCTTAGACATTGTAAGTACAGGGAAGCCATATAGAGTATATGGTCTGGGAGTCTGTCAAATACAAACTCCACAGCTACATAATGGCTACATTGAAATCTGGGAAGTTTGGTATCAAACTTCTCAGAACAATAAATCTACACTGATGCCAGTGTGGGATTTATTGAAAAATGGACACAGAGGGCATCTTAGAGATGTCCCCCATATACCAGTCCGACTCCTAGTGTTAGACTGACCAGTTTCTGCCAGCCTGCCACAACCAAACGAGTTTCTGGCCACATGGGGTGAGTGCCTTTGTCACTTTGTGGCCAGGAACAAAGTCTGCACTGGACGGAGGTGCTTCTCACCTCCCCCTGAAGGAACTAACACCTGGCGGTGAGCCTCAAAGGCTCATGTCTGTTGTTACAGAGCCCCAGGGCATCCCAGCAAGTGGAAATGCCCGCCACCTCCGGACACAGCCCCCACTTTTGTCGGCAAGTCCGGAGGAGATAATGAGAAAAACAAGGAGGAGTCACCTACCAGTCAGGACAGCCCCTAAGGTGTCCTGAGCTGAGGTGACCCCCACCTTTAGAAATCCTCCATCTTGGTTTTGGAGAATTCCCCCAATAGGAATAGGGATGTGCCCCCCTCCCCAAAGGGAGGAGGCACAAGGAGGGTGAAGCCACCCTCAAGGACAGTAGCCATTGGCTACTGCCCCCAGACCTAAACACCCCCCTAAATTTAGTATTTAGGGGGATCCTGAACCCAGGAAATCAGATTCCTGCAAACTACAACAACAAGAAAGACTGCTGACCTGGAACCCCCACAGAGACGATGGAGACACCAACTGACTTGGCCCAAGCCCTACTGGCCTGTCTCCAGACTCAAAGAACCTGCACAGCGACACATCCAGCGGGACCACCAACCTCTGGGGACTCAGAGGACTGCCCTGCGCCCAAAGAACCAAGAACCTCCAGAGAACAATGTCACTGTTCAGAAACAGCAACAAACTTGCAACAAAGAAGCAAATTTAAAGAGACTCTCACTTCCCGCCAGAATCGTGAGTCTTCACACTCTGCACCCGACGCCCCCGGCTCGAGTTTGGAGAAACCAACACCGCAGAGAGGACTCCCAGGCAACTCCAATGACGTGGACACCCTGAGTCAACTTCCCTGTACCCCCACAGCGACGTCTGCATAGAGGATCCAGAGGCTCCTTCTGACCGCGACTGCCTGGTAACAAAGGAACCAGACGCCTGGACCAAGCACTGCACCCACAGCCCCCAGGACCAAGAGTAACCACCTACCAGCGCAGGAGTGACCAGCAGGCGGCCCTCATCCTAGCCCAGTCGGTGGCTGGCCTGAGAAGCCCCCCTGTGCCCTGCCTGCATCGCCTGAGTAACCCACGCGTCTCTTGCTTTCAATAGAAAATCCCACACCTACTTTGCACACTGCACCCGGCTGCCCCTGTGCCGCTGAGGGTGTGTTTTGTGTGCCCCCCCAGTGCTCTACAAAACCCCCCCCGGTCTGCTCCCTGAGGACGCAGGTACTTACCTGCTAGCAGACAGGAACCAGAGCACCCCAGTTCTCCATAGGCACCTATGTGTTTTGGGCCCTCCTTTGACCTCTGCACCTGACCAGCCCTGTATTGCTGGTGCTGTGGCTTTGGAGTTGCCTTGATCCCCCAACGGTGGGCTGCCTATGCCCAGGAGACTGACTGTGTAAGTGCTTTACTTACCTGCAAAATAAACCAAACTTACCTCCCCCAGGAACTGTTGATTTGTGCACTGTGTCCACTTTTAAAATAGCTTATTGCCATTTTAACCAAAACTGTGTGTACTACTGTTTTAAATCAAAGTTCTATACTTACCTGTGTGAAGTACCTTGCATTTTATGTACTTACCTAAAATCTTGAATCTTGTGGTTCTAAAATAAATTAAGAAAATATATTTTTCTATATAAAAACCTATTGGCCTGGAGTTAAGTCTTTGAGTGTGTGTTCCTCATTTATTGCCTGTGTGTGTACAACAAATGCTTAGTACTACCCTCTGATAATCCTACTGCTCGTCCACACTACCACAAAATAGAGCATTAGTATTATCTAATTTTGCCACTATCAACCTCTAAGGGGAACCCTTGGACTCTATATCTTACTTTGAGATAGTATATACAGAGCCAACTTTCTACACTGGGTGATTAATGTGTTTACAGGCAACACAGTGGAATGGATGATCCATCAAAGGAAGGTGCATTAGGATTTATTTAAGCTTTTGTGTTGGGTTTGCGTCTGGAGTTCAGTTCACCAATTTAGAAGAATGTGATGTGTTGCGAAGCAAAGTTGCTGGATGAGATTCTTGCCTAGGTAACATACTGCAGTGATTATCTTGAGTTGAAAAGGAAATCTACTAAAGAAAAGTTGATGTTGGCTCGGACCCATTTTTATTTTCATAAAGGTGGTCAGGGTGTTTTTCAAACTCCTGGTGTGCAATTTCAGTGTACTCCAAGAGGTGAAGGAAATAGTATGCAGGGCAGAGGTAAAGGGTTTAATAATAATCTTGAGATGAAATCTGGAGTGAATCACATTTGTGGTAAGATGGTCATTGGAAAAGATGTAAAATGAATGTAAAAATGTTTAAAAATGGAACACAAATGTTGCCTCAAATGAATCAGAGAAAGTAAAACCCAATTCCAGGGGCACAGAATGGGATGACACAGACAGGGAGCTCAGCCCTACTAGGGTGTTGTGCAGAACATGCAGAATACAAGTTAGTTAAATGGATCTATGCCTTCAGCTTGAGTTTTACAACCTTAAAAGCAGGTAGTCTCATGAGATTTCTACAAAATTCAAATTTCAGTAAAACACAGCTTAATCTCAAATGAAACAATCAGTAATTAGTAACACCTTTCCACAATCTGTGTTTTATGTAGTGTCCCTTGTGGACCATGCCAGACACAATGACTATGCCTGAGGGGGGTGGAGACTTGCATTTTTAGTGCAGTCCTACAGGTAGACCAGAATAGCCTATATATATAGAGGGAGAATATAATGGTCATTATGAATCAATCTTGGTTAAAACTGGTGCTACCAGTTGCACATTTAGAGCGGTAACGTTTCCAAATCTACCCCTCTTGGAAAATAATTTCAAGTAGTAGGCATTTCAAATAAATAGGTAACTAGTAATTGTCAGCAAAATAGGCTCATCTTTAAATAAGCATTAATTTATATTTGGTGAATCAAGTCTGGTAAATCTGTTAGGTTGTGATCTTTTATGCAAATTGCATTGTATAATTTACGTCACATTTATTTCACACCAAACGATGTTTGTATTCAAACAAAGGATGGTATTGATTTTAAAATGAAATCTCAAGAAACAAAAATAGATATGTTTCCAGTTACCACCCTAATCCCTAATAAACTATATGTTTTATTCCTTTCAGAGATTAACTGGGGTTGATTCTTTCAAGCACTTACTGAACGGTTAGTGTCTTAGGGCAATAGATGGTGTTGGTTTAAAATGATATATTGTTTCACCGTGAATGTATGTCACAATGGCTACTTTTTGTAAATAGCTTTCTTTGGTCCTGCACAATGGTTGTTGCCATTTTCCTTTACTATGAGACATTGTTTCAACATGGGTGTCACAATGTTTACACTTTATGAATAGCTTTAATTTAATTAAACAGATGCTCATAGTTGAGTACATTTTTGGATTTCGGCCGTGAATGAATACAGGTGTGAATACTCTACAGTACTTATTTTGTCACACAATATCTTTGTGTCAGACATTGCCTTTGATACATACACTGATCCTCTGACTGTGTTGTTTTATGAAGTCATTTAACCTCTCCACGTTAGTTTCTAAAACAATGGCCCTCATTACAACATTGGCGGTAAATGGCGCTTACCATAACAAAACCTCCACCGTCACGCCAACAGGAATACGCCCACACTATCACGACCCACGAATCAACGCGGCGGTCTTAGAACCGCAGTAAAACATTGGCGGTACACACCACCACGCTCAAAATACATACACATTTACAAAACTACACCATATTGGACAATTCAAAATACACATACACACACCACTCCTACACACCCAATCCAATATAAAACACACACCCACATCACCCACAAACCCCTAGTACCAAAAATTCTGAAAGAAGGCCAGAGAGAGACACCACCAGAGACAATACTAGCATCCACAGGCACACAACACCATCACTCACACTACATTCACGCACCTCAGACAACACACACAAACACATCTCCTCACCCATCACAACACACACCACCTCACACATCATCCACACCACATCATGGCACCTCAAAGACACCCCAGGTTCTCTGAGGAGGAGCTCAGGGTCATGGTGGAGGAAATCATCTGGGTAGAGCCACAGCTATTCGGATCACAGGTGCAGCACACCTCCATAGCTAGGAAGATGGAGCTATGGCTCAGAATCGTAGACAGGGTCAACGCAGTGGGACAGCATCCAAGAACACGGGATGACATCAGGAAGAGGTGGAACGACCTACGGGGGAAGGTGCGTTCCGTGGCCTCGAGACACCAGATTGAAGTACAGAGGACTGGCGGCAGACCCCCACCTCCTCCCCCACAACTAACAACATGGGAGGAGCAGGTCTTGGCTATACTGCATCCTGAGGGCCTCGCAGGAGTAATGGACTCTGGTAAGTCAACTCTTTACTATTATATGCCCCACCCTACCTGCATGCCATCACATACCCCACCCTCACCCCATCACTCAAACACCTCACAAATGTCCCACTATCACAACACACCCAATCCCAACACCATGCCTTGCATGCAACACCAAAGCATGGACACCCATCACCCAAGCATGTCCACCACAGATACCCACACAGACCCCAAACCAATTATCACACAAGGTCCTAGACAAGAATGCAAGCACTGAAGTACAGGGTCACCCACCCATTGCGTACGATGGCACACACCGCTGCAATAATCATGCCTTTACACCCTTGCAGGACCCCTAGCCAACGTCACCGGACAGGAGGTTCCAGACATGTCCACTCCCCCCACAGAAGAGGTCCACAGTAATGACAACAGCTCTGTCCAACTGGATCAAGATGACCAGCCCGGCCCATCTGGGACCTCGGGACAGTCAGTTCCCCTGACACTGGCACAAGCCGCCACAGAGCCTCCCCTCTCAGGAAACACCAGTACAGCACCCACCCAGCGGGCCCATCCCGCTGTCCCCAGGACACGTCAAGCAGCAGTGTGTCCACCATTACAGGGAACCCAGGCAAACACACCACCTAAAGAAAATCAGGGACCTGGGGGCAGTGGCAGTGGGCACACGGTTCAGGGGACAGAGGCTCAGGATAACAGGGGAACAGGGAGGACTGCTGTGCGACAGGGGGAGGACAGACCCAGGGAACCCACTCTCCACGAGGGCCTCTCCAACATCATGGGAGCGTACCATCATTCCCAGGAGACAATGGCACTGGCCAAGTTTCAGGAGACCCAGCGGCTGCAGGAGGAACAGTATCTGGGGATCAGGGAGGAACTCAAGTCCATCAACACCACCCTGGTCACCACTGTAGGGGTGCTGAAGGACCTTGTGAACACCAGGAGGAACACTGTGGCACAACAAGGGTCCCCGGACACTAGCCTGGATGATGAACAGCCCACCACCTCCGCCGGCGCTAGTGGACAGGAGGCACCACCACAGGACCACGACACCAGCACCCCACCCCCTGCAGATGGAGAACCACCCGCAAACGGTCCCTGAGATCCAGGACAAAGACAGAGAACAATGCCAAGAACCCCGCCAGGTAATGAGACCCCCCTGAATGTCATCCTTCTGTCCCACTTTGTCACCCTGTCCATCCATCAACTGCCCTAGCTCCACTTCCTATGCCCCTTTGGACAATGCACCTGTGAAACAAATAGACTGGACTCTGCCATTGACAATCCTCCACCATCACCCCTGCCCATTTTACAACCCCTCCACTAATTTGCACTGAAATAAACACCCTTGAATCACAAAACAATCTGGAGTCAGTCTGTGCTTTCACAAATGTGTATTTACAATAACTATGGAATATAGCAATGTCGATTGTATTGTCAACATACCGATGTAACACAGCTCTAGTCCATGAGGTAATATAGCAGAGGTCACACAGTGGGACCCGCATCTGTGAAATGGAAAGGCAAAATGATAAGTCAGGGTCCATACACTGGGTGAAAGTGAGAGACATATGATAGGTCTAACAATTGTATGAGATGTGTGTCTCACTGGAAGTATTGCTGGATAACGTTGTTTCTGTTGTCGATATCCTCTTCTTCTGCCTCCTCTTCTTCACTCTCCACAGGCTCCACAGCTGCCACAAGACCTCCTTCTGGACCATCCTCCAGCAGAAAAGGAATCTGTCATCGCAAAGCCAGGTTGTGCAGCATACAGCAGGCCACGATGATCTGGCACACCTTCTTTGGTGAGTAGTAGAGAGAACCACCTGTCATATGGAGGCACCGGAACCTGGCCTTCAGGAGGCCGAAGGTCCTTTCAATCGCTCTCCTAGTTCGCCCATGTGCCTCATTGTAGCGTTCCTCTGCCCTTGTCCTGGGATTTCTCACTGGGGTCAGTAGCCATGACAGGTTGGGGTACCCAGAGTCACCTGCAAATGTCGAGGAACAACTGTTAGACACACACTAACCCTTAGGGACAACCCCAGACCAAGACAACTATTCACAGGGTACAGGGTCCTTATCCTCGCCTATTAGCCACACACTGTGCCTCTGGAGTTGCCCCATCACATAAGGGATGCTGCTATTCCTCAGAATGTAAGCGTCATGTACTGAGCCAGGAAACTTGGCATTCACATGGGAGATATACTGGTTGGCTAAACACACCATCTGCACATTCATTGAATGGTAGCTCTTCCGTTTTCTGTACGCCTGTTCACTCCTGCGGGGGGTACCAAGGCCACATGTGTCCCATCAATGGCACCTATGATGTTGGGGATATGTTAAAGGCATAGAAGTCACTTTTAGCTGTAGACAAATCCTCCACCTGAGGGAAAACGATGTAGCTGCGCATGTGTTTCAGCAGGGCAGACAACACTCTGGACAACACGTTTGAGAACATAGACTGGGTCATCCCTGATGCAATGGCCACTGTAGTTTGAAAAGACCCACTTGCCAGGAAATGGAGTACTGGCAGGACCTGCACTAGAGGGGGGATCCCTGTGGGATGGCAGATTGCTGACATCGGGTCTGGCTCCAACTGGGCACACAGTTCATGGATCTTTGCACGATCAAGTCTGTAGGTGACTATTACGTGTCTCTCTTCCATTGTCAACAGGTCCACCAGTGGTCTGTACACCGGAGGATGCCGCCATCTCCTCACCTGCCCCAGCGGACGTGCCCTATGGACGAGAACAGCGAGCAGAGAGTCAAGCCAACAATGAGGTATTAAAAAATATTTATTGCACATATTTGTCAATCCGCAATGTGCCTGTCACTGTGTGTATGCAAGGCCTAGATAGGTGTGACGCATTTAAAATTAATGCCATGTGGCCCCCTGAAATGGCGGCTGCCTGACCTGTAAGGTGGGACAAGGGGATATGAGGTAACTGCGCTGGCATTGTACACCGTCGCAGTAGGCGGTCGAAGACCGCGGCGCAATGCTGCATTGGTTAACATTGGACCCTATGGGTCCCAGCAGCCAATGATGATGCATGCCAGCGATGAAGGTACGCACCGCCGCGGACGTGACCGCCATTTTCTGTCTGTTCATTCACTTGATACCTGACCTTCAACAGGAGAGGACCTACACTGCAAGTGCTGCTGTGACCTCAGTCTGGAAGCAACGAGGGCTCATGTGTCTGGGGGAAAGGGCCCCTGCCTTCACTTCGGAGGAGTTGGAGAAGTTAGTGGATGGGGTCCTCCCCATTACACGCTACTCTACGGTCCTCCAGACAAACAGGTTAGTACACTGTGAGCATGCTGTATGGGCAATGCCTGTTTGGAGTGGTGTGGATGGAAGATGTGGGGTGGACTGAGCCCTGCGTGAGCGGACGGTGAGTGTATGTTCGTCAGGGCAAGGGTGGGAACGTGGGTCAATGACTGTGATGGTCCGAACGGTTAAAGATTTTCCTTTTCCCCTGTACTCCTCTAGGTCAGCGCCCACTAGAAGAAGGATATTTGGCGTGCCATCGCCAAGGACCCTGGGGGTCCACCTCAGACGGCGCACCCACTGCCGGAAAAGATAGGAGGACATTCGCCGCTGGAGCAAGAAGACGACGAAGGCCCAGCTGGGTATGGCCTCCCAACGTGGGAGGGGTGCCCGTCACACCATGACCCCCTGATGTTCCGGATCCTGGTGGTGGAGTATCCGGAGTTGGATGGGCGCTTAGGGGAATCACAGCAGCCACAAGGGGGTGAGTACCGTCACATCCATCCGACTCTGTGCGCATTACGAGGTGTCTGGGTGGGGGAGGTGGGCAGTGGGTTCCCCTAGGCCAAGGCAAGTTTTGTAGGCAAGGTCCCTTTGTGAGGCAGGCTATGTTGCACCCCAACCCCACCAGTGGTAAGAGCCATCTACACCTAGTCAGGCTCCTGTGACTTCCATGCGTGCAGCAATCGGGCATAGGCCTTGTACCCATGGCCCTGTGATTAATATGGGAACTCTAAGTGCATGGCGTAGTGCAGAGGACTGCTGTGTCTGTAGTGTCCGGCAACGGTAGTGGTGTTGCATGCACTAAACATCTCCTTCTTCTGTTCCGCCACCCCTTTTTGTGGTCTCCCTGTTCTTGTGTGCAATAGCATCATCAGGGAGAGGAGCAGTGACACGGGAGCAGAAGGGAGCTGCATGCCACATGGCCCTGGAGGGTGAGACAACGGAGTCTGAAGCCACCAGTGGGATGGAGGGCGAGGGGAGCTCCACGGCGGGGACAGGAGTTGACATCAGCGACAGTGACGACTCCTCTGATGGGAGCTCCTTGCGGTGGCGGGCCCCTCTGTGCCCCCCGCTTCAACAGGTACAGGTACAGCCGCAACCTCCCCTACCAGCACCGCCCTCCCAGCAGCCCCTCAGCGTGTGTCCCGAGGCCGCTCACCCAGGAGGGTGGGCATCTACTCAGGCCCTGCCCCAGTCAGCTCTGCTGCCCTCAGTGAGGAGGCTATTGGCCTCCTGAGATCCCTTACTGTTGGGCAATCTACCATTGTGAATGCCATCCAGGGTGTCGAGAGGCATTTGCAATAAACAAATGCATACCTGGAGGGCATTCATTCTGGGCAGGCAGCCCAACAGAGAGCATTTCAGGCTCTGGCCTCAGCACTGATGGAAGCCATTGTGCCTGTGTCCAGCCTCCCCCCTCCAACTTCCACTACCCAGACCCAATCCCCTCTACCTCAGCCTATCCCAAGCACACCATCAGACCAGCATGCACACACATCAGCACACAAGAGTGGCTCTGGCAAACATCAGCACCACACATCCCACAGGCACTCACACAAGCATCATCCCCATGCAGACATACCAATATCCACTGCCTACACTGTGTCCCCCTCCTCCACGTCATCCTCCTCGCTCCCTGTCTCGTCTCCACTCACACCTGCATGCACTACATCTTCAGCCACTACCTCCATCACCAGCACGCCCATCACCACACACCGCTCACGTGCACTCATCACTCCCACTACCATTCACACATCCCCATTGTCCTCTCCCAGTGTGTCTGTGAGCCCTCCTCCCAAAGTACACAAATCAGGCACACACCCACCAAACAGCCATCAACCTCACAACAGCCTCCAGCCCATGCACCTTCACCCAAATTCAGCAAACGCACACCTCCTACAACCACTACCTCTTCCTCCACTCCCATACCCCCTCCATCTACCCATCCCAGTGTGTCTAAAAAACTTTTCCTGGCTAATATTGACCTCTTCCCTACACTTCCTCCCCCGTCCTTCCCCTAGGGCCAGGCTTTCCAGGTCCCAACCCAGCACCTCAGCCACCACATCACCAGGCACAGTGGTGCCAGCAACTGCGAGCTATTGGACTGCGCTAACAAACAGGGCTGCCAGTGTGCCACGGAGTAAGGGCAAGGACATTCCGTCACCTGCCAAAGTCAAAAGGCTGCCCACATTCCGGAGGGAGAAGCAGAAAACAGCTGCCACCAAGGGCTCAGGGAAAACGAAAGGGGATGGTGGCAAGACAGCAATGCCACCATCCAAGGTGGGGAAGGCCCAGAAAATAAAGGACAGTTCAGGAGAGGGCATGGTGACACCGACAATTGGACCAGTGTCACACCTTCAGTCCACGCCGACCTGTACGGCGGAGAAGACCGCCACCTGCACCACTGTCATTGAGGCCGCCACCAGCACCGCAGTCACTGAGCCCGCCACCAGCACCGCAGTCACTGAGCCCGCCACCAGCACCGCAGTCACTGAGCCCGCCACCAGCACCGCAGTCACTGAGCCCGCCACCAGCACCGAAGTCACTGAGCCCGCCACCAGCACCGCAGTCACTGAGCCCGCCACCAGCACCGAAGTCACTGAGCCCGCCACCAGCACCGAAGTCACTGAGCCCGCCACCAGCACTGCAATCACTGAGCCTGCCACCAGCACTGCCACCACAGAGACCGCCGCCGAACCGATGCCACAGAGACCGTCGCGAATGACCCCACCGCAAGCACCACCAGTGGCCCCGCAACATCCTGAGCCTGTGGCACCACCGCAGACATGGCTGCCATCCCCAGTGGTCAGTTGTCCGAGGCTGGTGGTCAGTTCCAGGAGCCTGGGCATCTTCCATGATGCACGACTTTCTGTGGAGAAAGGCATCCACTACCTCTGTCTTTGGCAGAATGAAGCACTCTGGGCACAAAGCCCCCTCCAGAACCAGTGGAGAAAGGCATCCACTACCTCTGTCCTTGGCAGGATGAAGCACTCTGGGCACAAAGCCCCCTCCAGAACCAGTGGAGAATCACATCCACTACTTATGTCCTTGGAAGAAGGAAGCACTCTCGGCACAAAGCCCCCTCCAGAACCAGTGGAGAATCACATCCACTACCTCCGTCCTTGGCAGGATGAAGCACTCTGGGCACAAAGCCCCCTACAGAACCAGTGGGGAATCACAGCCACCTGTGAGACTGTGGCTTTGCACTCCCCAGGATGCAGCAATGGGCAGACAACCCACTGTAAAGACTTGAGATTGTGGCTTTGCACTCCCCAAGATGCAGCAGTGGGCAAACCACCCACTATAAAGACTTGAGAGACTGTGGCTTTGCACTCCGCAGGATGCAGCAGTGGGCAAACCACCCACTGTAAAGACTTGAGAGACTGTGGCTTTGCACTCCCCAGGATGCAGCAGTGGGCAGACCACCCACTGTAAAGACTTGAGACTGTGGCTTTGCACTCCCCAGGATGCAGCAGTGGGCAAAACAACCCACTGTAAAGACTTGAGAGACTGTGGCTTTGCACTCCCAAGGATAAGTCAGTGGGCAGACCACCCACTGTAAAGACTTGAGAGACTGTGGCTTTGCACTCCCCAGGATGCAGCAGTGGGCAAACCACCCACTGTAAAGACTTGAGAGACTGAGGCTATGCACTCCTCAGGATACAGGAGTGGGCATGGAGCCCCGTCGTGGAGCAGTGGCGTCGTGCACTCATCTGGCTGAGGTGCCCCCCCTTCCGTTAACCCGGGGTGCCTGTTTCATTTCAATCTGATGCCCCTGCAGTGTTCACCCCGTTTGGAGTCTGGTATCGAGTATGGTCCCCAGCCATGCATTTTGGGGCCAGTGGTCCACTGACTATAATTGGTGCACTATCCGGACTTGTGTAGTTGGTGTACATAATTGTATATACTGTATTTCATGTTTTGACTAATGGATTTTTATTTATTACAATCATTCAACTCATTTCCTTTTGTCCTTGCGTTCTTCCAGGGGTGGTGTAAATGTAATGTTGCAGCATGTATTTGTGTGTACGGTGTTGTGGGTGAGGGCGGGGGTTTTGCGTGTTGCGTGTGTGTCACTCTTTTTCCTCCCCCCTCCCCTGTGTTGTAGGTGCAGTACTCACCGTGGTCGTCGCCGCCGTCTTCGGAGCTCCTGATAGAGGAGCAGGAATACCATTGCAGGGAGTATTTGGAGTTCTGGCTCCATGGCGTCCTGGTTCCTCGTGGGGTGTGGAGTGGTGAGTGTTTTCCCTTCCAAGTCCTGTTTCCACCGTGTTTTTGTTCACGTTGGTTCCACCCCGGAAAAGGTGGCTGATTGGCCTCTCATAATAGTGTGGGCGGTACATTGTCTTCCGCCTGTCTGTTGGCGGTGTCCGACGCGCTGTTTGTTTGTACCGCCATTGCGGTCGGAGTGTTAAGGTGGCTGTCTATGTTGGCGGTTTCTGCCACGTCGTGATTCCATTTTTTTTTCCGCCAGCCTGTTGGCGGTATTACTGCCGCTTTATCACCGACCGCCAGGGTTGTAATGAGGGCCAATGTCTTCTTTTTTTTTTTTTTTACAGACATTTTTTTTTTGCATTATCTAATGGATCTGTATTAAATCATTGATTTTTCTACAGAGCCAGCCTAGCAGCAGACAGGCATGAGCACCAATGTGGGTGGATTGACATTATCCTAATTTCCCAACACTATTAAGCTCTGGTATTGATTGCCACAAGTTATAACTATGTGGGACTAAGCGCTAAATGTCTAGAGCATTTTGCTAGCCCCCTTGATAAGTTTATACAAATGTTAAAACCAGTAGTAGACATCATGCATTGCCCAAAGGGACCCTCTCAGATCCCAGAGGATAATCAACCAGAATACGAGGTAAGGGCAGTATTAGATTTCAAATGAGTGCTTAAAAAAACTCCACTACTTGTTGGATTGGAAAGTTTACGGACTGGAGGATCGTTCATGGGAGCCAGCAGGACATTTACATGCTCCTCAATAGGTTTACCAGTTCCATCACAGATACCCCAACAAACTGAAACCAATTGGGGGCACCTTGGGAGGGGCGTACTGTCGGGCCTGCAAACCAGAATATACTCAAGAACCCACATCTGGCATTCAGTAAAGTATGCGCCTAAACTAATCACCTGCCCTTGCACAGGTCAATGATTGTTGTTGCCTTTGACAAATTTTTACTTGAGGGAATGCTTGTTTTAGAACTTGTGTAGGAATCTGGGGCACATGTCAACTTGTTCCCTGAGCTTGTGGCATTCTCATGGCTCAGACTGAGTGTGGCCACGTACAGCAGCCTCATGACTCAGTTTGGGTGTGGCCAGGTGCAGCAGGTATTTAAAGCCACACTAGTTGTGAGGTGATTGCTTGCTGTCAGAGATCTTCAGATCCACAGTGGGATTCTCTGCTCCTCTGCGCTTGTTCCTGGATCGTCTATTCCACAGTCCAGCGTTGTGAATGCCGATCCTAGGAAAGAAGTGATCAAGAAGATTAGCATTATAAAAGGCAGTAACAAGCTGCACGCACTTGAAAGGCTTCTTACCGGTTACCTTTGATAGTTGAGTGCTGGATTTTCAGACAGGCAGCGCAGCTAGAAGGGCATGCTATCAGTGTCCTTGGTTTCTTGAATACTTGCTGTCTGCTCAATCATAATGCTCATTGTTGTTAGCTTGCAATGACAGTACAGATTTGAGTGCATGTTGGACAATTGTTAGTTTAACAATGTACTATGAACATGTTTGTTATAGTTGAGTTTTAAGTAGCATTTTTGTGATACTAATCATTGCCTATGATAAAGAACACTCAGTGCTTGGCACACACTTGTTTGAAAACATGAGTCAAACGCTTGTTATTTCCATGTTCAATTGTCACTGTGATGTAACAGTGATGACACAAATTACATATGAAAGTGAGCTTTAGTATCTTAGCACTATGTTCTCAGTGTGGTTGAAACACTGAACTGTGTTTTTTCTGATATTAACATGCTGTGCCGATTAATCCCTGAATATTTGAGAAATCTAAACAGGTAAGAATTGATTTTCATTCCTTATTGCCTGTTATATGTCTATGATTGTGAGTGTGACTGTGTTTTAGAAAGTTTCATCAAGACCCAACAAGCAAGACATACACTGAATTTATGGAACACCTTAGTTAGGTCTTCCTGTTGGGCCCCATTGTCTTGGGAACAAGGGGCAATACATGTAGATAGTATAGGAGGCTAAACATTGTATCTGGTTGTAGGTTCCATACTGTTTCTTGAAGATCCCTAGAGATGGGGCCATCGAAAGAGGTAAAATGGACCACGACAGGTACGCCTAGTTTGTGGGATTTGGCAAAGAGTAGTTTTAGTATATCAGTTACATGAAAAGTGTTAATTGACTAATGTTTAATTCATCACAGGAAATATCTGCTCTTCGTAGACCACCACCCGCCATTGTGATTCTGCCAGGCGACGTTCGTGTTTCTCACTCTCTCTCATCCATCCCATTTCCCCCAGAATGTTCCTGTGCCAATCACGTGCAAGTGGGAGGCATGCAACGTCTAGGAGGAGTTGGGAACAAGCAACTTGGGCCGTCACTGTGTCTGTGTGAGACGAACAGGTTAGTGCTTGTGCTTGACAGAGTCATTGCTTCTACAAATGACATGGTTGATGTATGGACCTACATACCTGGGACATGATGGGATGGTGGTATGTGTTCAATATCCATTTTCAAAGTATTGCAGAGAATTTGTGTCAAAGATGTAGGGAAAACAGGACATCCTTTCACAATACTACAAGCAGATTTTGTAGAAATGCCACTCTGCAACAGTGTGAGGTATTTCTTAGTGAATAGTTGCTTATTTTCAAACTGGACTGGGGCACATCCAACAAGGCGATGTGATGCATTGATACCAGTCACACTGCTATTAAGGGAGCTGACCCCAAGATTTGGGTTGCTAACTTCAGTGGAGAAAACAGCATACATTTTAAGAATGAAATTATGAAGATTTTGTGCACTACTTTAAGTTTTGAACACGTTTCACTGCAGCTATCATCCAGAAGCTTCAGGTGTGGGTAAACACCTGAATAGTGTTATGAAGAATAAGTTACTTACCTTCAGTAAAGCCTTATCTAGTAGAGACATGTTATAGTTGCAGATTCCTTACCTTAGAATTTCAGGTAAGATCCCTCAGTCTGGATCTGGAGATATTTCTCAAGCAGTATCCCTGCAAGCCGTCAGGTGACGTCGGTCTGCTCCACGTCCATCATCAGAGTTGCATGCGCCAGTCATGATGTTGCAGGTCCTATATAGGCACCACCCCAGCATGCTGGCGGGTCTTTTCACAATTTTCCACGCCAGAAGTGTGGAGCCATGAAGAACACTGACCACTGCTGCGTCTAAACTAGGGCTCTGAAAAGTAAGCCCCCATAAATCAATTCACAGAGTGGGAAAAATGGGTGGGTCAGTAAGGAATCTGCAACTAGTATATGTCTCTATCAGATAAGGCATTACCAAAGGTAATTCGATTGTTCATCTGATAGAGACTTCTAGTTGCAGATTCCATACCTTAGGATAGATACCCAAGTGATACCAGTCCCAGAGGTGAGTCTGCAAACCAAAATCATACTAGGAAGTCCTATAGGACGGAACCGGCAAAGTGCCCGTCCCTTCGGACCTCACTGTCCAGGCAGCAGTGTTTGGTAAACGCGCACAAGGATGCCCACGTTGCCGCCTGACTGATGTCCAGGACTGAAACTCCACATGCTAACGCAGTGTGGCAGCTGCCACCCTGGTAGAGTGGGCTCACAAACCCTCCAAGGGTTGATTTTTAGCCAATGTGGAACACATTTTAATGCAGAAAACAACCCATCTGGAGTTGGTTCTCTTCTGGACTGCCAGGCATTTCTTTGCACCCATATAGCCAATAAAGAGTTGATCATCCATCCAGAACTCTTTGGCACAATCAAGGTAGATCGCCAACGCTCTTTTTGGGTCCAGGTGGTGGAGTCTCTCCTCTTCCTTAGAAGGATGCGGGTGTGTGTATAAAGTAGGCAAGGTAATGAACTGGCCTACATGAATGGGCATGACCACTTTTGGCAAAAAAGATGCCCTAATGCAAAGCACCACTTTGTCAGGATGGGTGGAATGGTAGGGTGGCTTAGATGACAATGCCTGAGGCTCACTCACCCTACGGGCAGAGGTAAGGGCCACAAGGCAGGCTGTTTTTAATGTCAAAAGCCTTAGAGAACAATTGTGAAGAAGCTCAAGGGAGCCCACATTAGAAATGTCAGAACCAAATTAAAATCCCATTGGGGCATGATGAATAGGGATGGAGGAGACATATGAGTACGATCCTTAAGGAACCTACTTACAATAGGAGAATTAATCAAAGAGGGTTGGTCAGGTAATCTCAGAAATGCGGAGATGGCAAACAAATAACCTTTGAGGGTGCCCAAAGCAGAGGTCTGCTGGGCCAAAGAAAGTAAGAGCAATAGAACGTCAAAGAGAGGGGCAGAGAGGGGGTCAAGACTTGTCAGTCAACCATGCCACAAATTTGTTCCAACGACAGGCATATAAAGTTTGATGGAGGGACACCTGGCTGCCAAGATAACATTACAGACTTCGGGTGGAAGGTCAAAAGTTGTCAACTGCTGCCGCTCAATCTCCATGCAAGAAGGCCGAGACTGGACAGTTTCGGGTGGAGAATCCTCCCCTGCTGCTGTGACAGAAGTGCCTCCCTCAAAAAGCAGTCTGATTGGATGATCGATAACCATCCTCAACAGCTTGGGATAACAGACTCTTCATGCCCAGTCTAAAGCCACAAGGATTCCCAAGGACCGGTCATCTAGATCTTCTTTAGAACTCTGGGCAGAAGTGGTATTGGCAGAAAGGCATACAGGACCCCTGAGCTCCATTCGAGACGAAATGCGTCGCCGAATGAGTGCCGCCTCTGAAACTCCAATGAGCAAAATTGCTGACAATCCGTGCTCTCTTCACAGAAGAAACAGATCTAACCAAGGCCCTCCACACTGCTGAAAAAAAATTTGCACCACCTCCGGATGGAGACACATTCTGTGATCAACCAGGCATTGACGGCTGAGTTTGTCCACTCTGACATTCAGAGAGCATGCCAGGTGTTGAACCACAAGGGAAATGCCCTGATGATCCAGCACGTCCAGAGGTGCAGAACATCCTGGCAAAGGGTCCACGACCTACCCCACCCTGCTTGTTGCAGCACCACATGGCGGTGGTCTTGTCCATGAACACCTGCACTTCTTTCCCTTTGAGAGAGGAATGCTTTCATTACCAGTCTGATTGCGCAGAGCTCCAAAAGGTTGATGTGGAGTCCAGACTCTGCTGGAGACCAGATGCCTCTGATCGCTGCCTCTTCCAGGTTGCAGCCTCATTCCAGTCAGATCTGGTTGGGGAAGGGAGAGGGAACTGCCTCTGACCCAATCGCGGTTCCCTACGAGATCTGGACCATGTCAGAGAGATTCCCCAGATGCTGCGCCCACTGGAACTTCAGGTTCCACTGCAGAGCCTGCATATGCCAACTGGCATGATTCACCAACAGGATTCAGGGGGCCATGAGGCCCAGCAGCCTTAGACTCAGTCTCATTGAAATCCAGGATAGAGGCTGAAACATCAGTTTCATAGAATGAATATCCTGGACTCACCGCTCGGGAGAATGGGCCCGAAACTGCACTGGGTCCAGAACAGCTCACATGAAAGGTAGTGCCTGAGAGGGAGTCTGGCATGTCTTTGGCACATTTATAGTGAACCCGGAGTTTTGCCATAGTCTGAAGGTGGGAGACAATGTCCTGGGGCAAACCTGCCTTCAACAGTCAGTCATCGAGGTAGGGGAAGACCGAAACCCCTAATCTATGCAGACAAGCTGCGACAACGGCCATCATCTTGATGTATATCCTAGGGGCACTGGTAATGCCGAAGGGGAGCACAGTGAACTGAAAATGCTTGCAGCCCACAGTGAACCACAAGTAACATCTGAGGGCAGGCAGGAGAGGAATGTTAAAATAAGCGTACTGCAAGTCCAGCACTACCATTCAGTTTCCTGGATCCAGGGCAGATAGGACCTGAGCAAGAGTGGGCATTCTGAACTTCTCCTTTCTGAGGAAGAGATTGAGGGACCGAAGGTGGAGGTTAGGGTGCAAACCCTTGTGTTTTATTGGGTATCAGAAAGTAGCGGGAATAACAACCACAACCTACTTATGGCCCAGGGACCCTCTCTATTTTTCCCTTTGTCAAGGGAGGCGTAACATCCTCAAGGAGAAGTTCCAATCAATACTCTGTCATCTGATCGTAGGATGGTGGCATGGATGGGGTAGCCTCGAAAGGGAGGGAGTAACCCCTTCGGACTATTTGTAAAACCAGCTAGTCTGATGTCCTCAACCAGGCATGGTGCCTCAAAGCCACCGTTGATGCAACCGCTCTGCCCATTGAGTCAGTTGTGTCAAGCCCACTTTTGATTGCAAACTTCGCTGCGTCCCTCCTATCAGCAACAGCTTGGGAGAGAATAGCCCGGGCCATCCCTGGAACCTGTGTCAGCACTTGAACAACTGTGTCCCATAGAGTTTTAGTATAATGGCCCAAAAGGCACGTGGTGTTGATGGGCTGTAATGCCAGGCTGGAGGAAGAGAACATTTTCTTTCCAAGTCGGTACAGCCCCTTGAATTCCCTATCTTGAGGTGCGGAAGGGAATGTGCCCTGGGACAAAGAGGCTTGGATAACCAAGCTCTCAGGGGTGTTGGATCAGGAATGCTGGGTTATTTGGAGCAAGTCTATTGTGACGGTCAATTGTTCTGGTCACAGGAGCCCCTGTGCTGGTTTTGGACCAGGTATCTGTAATGGCTTCATTGAAGGGCAAAAGGGGTTCAGAGGATGAAGCTTCAGGCTAAAGCATTTCTGTCAGGAGGTTGGTAGTGATTGCACCAAAGGTAGCTCAAGGTCGAGGACCTTGGCCACTCTTTGCACTACCATTGAATAGGACGCTCTCTCTACTGTAACCACGGTAGAGGGAGGAAGCATCCCAGTGTCAGGGGAAGTATCTAAACCACTGTCCTCACCCAGGTCCATCCGCCACTCCATAGGGTCTTTGAGCTGGGATTCTAAAGGTTCCAGGGACCTCTCCCATCTCTCACCCAATAAGGGTCAGGAACCGACAGAGGGACTAAGGCCCCTTTCGAAGTTGGCATCAGCATCACGCAACACCCATTTGGCTCTGTGTCAGAGTTCCCAATAAGGATGGGACTGACGCTGCCCTGGGCACAGGCGGCGGCGGGAGCGTCCACGTCAGAACCGGCATCGGGAAAGGTAGAGGTGGTACGACTGATGCCGATTTGGATCTGGGACTGTATCCCTGGGTAACCCCTGGAGCTGAGGTCAAGTCCCTGGCATCAACAACAAGGGGGCCCCTGCCAACCCTGCAGGGCTCAAAAGCATTCCAGCGAAGTCGGACTGTTAAAAGAAGAGGCCCATGGCCTCATAAACCTCTCTAAGTTGGGCAGGTATCGCTTCGGCTCATGGAAACTCGGTGAGGCGAGGAGCCAACTTAGACGCGGGCTCCATGGATGGAGGCCTTGTGTGACGACACTCCCTTTCTCTCGTCTCGTTGGCCAACGGATGGGGAGAAGTCGAAGAAGGTTTGGACTTCTTTGACTTCTTCTTGTGCCTCTTACCTGACCGTCCCGAGGACTTGGAGTGGGATGACGAAGAATGGAGGCTCCGTGACTGATCTCAGGTCCTTCCTCTCGACCGAGATCGGGAGTGGCGCGGAGCCGAGCATCAGGCCACAAGGAGCTTTAGGGACTGCTCCCTCAAAGCTTTCTGATTCATTGCGCAACACTCGTGCATGACTTCGGGTCATGGTCACGCTCCAAACACCACAAGCACACAAGGTTCAGACCTGTCACAGACATCGCCCAATGACAGGATCCGCAGGACTTGAACCCAGTCTTACGTGACATCATTCTCGACGCACCAGGAGTGTAAACACTAAAAAATATTCAACAAAAAAGATCAATCAAAAAGTGAATGAGGAGTAGCTCTTTTTCAGATCAGGGCTGCCTGGTGTGGAAAGAAAAGAACTGACGTCAGCGCACCAGGGTCGAGCCTATATAGGATCCGTGACGTCGTGTCCGGCTCGCACGGCGCAGATGACGGACGTGCAGCCGACCAACACCACCTGACGGCATGCAGGGGTACTGCTTGAGAAAAATCTACAGATCCAGACTGACTCCTGGGGGAAACTCTAAGGTAAGGGATCTGCAACTAGAAGTCTCTATCCGAGAAGTAAACTAGCCAATATTTGTGCCTCAACATGCTTGAAATGCCCATATGCTCTTCCTTATGTACTATTCAGCGTAAGAAGCATGCTAAATAGGACGATTGGTTTTAAGCACACCCAAAATCATCATAGTAAGAGCCATGAGAATTACTGGGGCGCCGTCTACTGCTCTTGTAAACATTACTGATGATTTATTGTTGGATTACTTCAGCAAAGGCTTGGCAGATACAGTATGTTCTATCTCTCGCTCTGTAGAACTTGCTACACCTTCTGCATGCATGGAGACCTGCCGTGATCTGGAACCCGATGACTGGATTTTGATGAAGAACCATGTACAAAGATGCGGCAGTGGACCACACCAAGTGATACAAGTGACAAACACAGCTAAGAAATGTGGAGGTTTGTCATAATGGATCCATGTGCCTCACACAAAGAGTGTGTGCTGCAGATGAAGTAATAGCGACACAAACTGTTAACTCACAAAGCCAAACTCAAGTTTGCAGTGTGACCTAGAGGGTGCAGAACAAACAGTTCAAGAATAATAATAAGAAAAAAATAACTCTGAAACCCCAGAGCGCAAATCAAAGTGCACCAAAGTGCATCAACATGGTTATCAGTGCCGGGGCACCTTTTTGATAACATTCACGCTGTACTAATGAAAATAATAATAATAACTTGCAAATTGTGCAACTCAAGAAGCAGATGAAACTTGAGTAAATCAAGCAGATGAAACTAAAGATGGAAGCATGATTCAAGCTGAGAGACCTGTGAGTGTAATAGTAAGAATCTGAGCAAAGGCAGATTGGAGAATATTCTTGGTGAAAAAAAACTAAAGCAGTGAAAAAGTGTTAACAAAGAGACTGAGCAAAACATTGGTGGATTATCATTTGAGAAGTCAACTACAGATGTTGTATCAACAAGCGAATGGGCATATCTGACAAAAACTGTCCCAGAAAGGACACTGATTCGAAAGATTTCCATTTTTTGCTTGAAGATCCCCCATGGAATGATAAATGAACAACGAAATGGTTAACAGTGAATAGTTTTCCTAATGAAGAAGTGAACTTTTGCTCTGAATATTGAAAGGCTGATTTTTCTTAAAATTCAGTTTTTATATAGGTTCAGAATACTTTTAAACCACTTGATTACTTGGATTACTTTTCGCTTACCTTTTTTTGCTTTGTAAATCAAATAGATTTTGAAAAAAAAAGAACTGGAGAAGATGCCTGAAAGAAAAGAAAGGTGTGGCTTGGCTTGGCTTGGCTTGGCAAACAGTTTTTAAAATTCTTAATTGGTCCTAATAATTGGTGTGCTGATACATTTATATCGTCCTGCTGAATATCTTTCAGTTCAAAATGGCTAAATGTTCTAGTATGATATGGATAGTAAATATCATAAGTTAGATTATAATGATAGTTATAGGGACTATTTTGGAGAAACTTCTAATGTAGATTCACCAAAGACTTACAGGGAGGGGCATAATGAACTTATCTGATTGTTATGTTTGTACTTATTTGCCTACTTATGTTATATACAGTGTGACGTACGTTCAATTGCCCTTATCATATCCATTGTCCTGGTCTATGAATTACTCTTTGGTGATGCACCAAAATTATTTATTAGAAAGTTCTGTTGATTATAATTTGTCCCATAATCATTTACTAAATATTAGAGGTTTTGAGAGATCTGAACTTTTTAGAACTGCTTTTAAGTATCATAGTGTTAACATTGGTAGTACTAACATGCAGCGTGTATGCAGACAGACTGAAGTTGAGACGCTGTGAATATGGACGGTTTACAACACATCCATCGGTGCTGATGGGCTGAAGCAGTGATGTTGGTCCAGATGATACAGGATACACACAGTGACCTGACAATGGCTTGACTAGTCACCTGGGGCTACTAATTTGCCACAATTTATAGGCTCCCCTCATGCCTTGGTGGGTCGGAGGACCTACAAAGGCAGAACTAAAAGAACCAATGGCTTACACAGGCTGGCAGCAGCTCTCAGGGGATGGAGACTGGTCCTACTGAAGAGAGGCATGGATTCCCAAACAGCAGATGGGTTAGAATAGGCCTATCCACTTTAACATTTGGGTCTCTCCCTCTCGCTCTCTACTAATCACTCTTAAGGGTCTCTCTGCCATTAGCTTTGCTGAGATACCATTGCTCTCATATGGAGTGCTTGCCGTGACCAAGAAATATGCTTCAAAGGTGGTGTTGTCTAGTGGTAATTTCCGCCCAGGTGGTAGTGAGATACTGATGTGACTCCCACATAATAGTGAGAGAAAGAGTAAAGTAGACTACATCTCCTGTATACTCTGATTGATCTCATCAATAGCTATGGTCCCTCTCTAGCTTTTATTATTACTACTACAGAGATTCTATGAGGTTGGTTTGTTATTGCTGGCAATCAGTAATTTACCATTGGTACAATAAGTAAAAAGTTTGACCAGGCTTTTCCAATGAGTATCTTGTTATCTGCTAGTAGCTCTCTAGCACTTTTGAGTGTGCAGCCTGGTCAACTAAATTAGAACGTTTGGCTGCTTGAATTAATACATTTACACTACAATTGGAAAGCCTTTATTTGAGACAAATATGTGTGCATTTTCATAACTTATGAGCTGAAGAACAATGGTTAGATTTCCAAAATATTTAAAGATGATATTTGAATAATAAATTAATAGGGAGATGTATTATCATTACTTTGGTGCCAAGAGTTTTGAAGATATGGCCGGTATGTATTCCCCACACAGAGGCATTCCAAATTGAGATAGCCTTTTTACACTACAACTAGCAACCCTGCAGCAAGGTAATCACTGCTGATAATCTTGCATCTCGCAGCCACTCATGTCATCTTGTCTGATGTGGTTGCTATTAAGACACTAATAATTTTAGTAACTCATGATGTTTTTCATTCAACATAAGTAGCTCTTAGTGCAGAAAAGATTAGAGCCCCGTGGCTCTGGACAAATATGCTTCCATCAGATCATCAATCAGACAGCAATTAAGAGACTTCAAGTGAATCCCCTTCTTTTCACGTTAATGATGCTAATGGAAGAGGCTCTCTCTTAGGAAAGTGATCTAGCAATCTTGATAAAATGAAGCACATTTCTTTCATTAAAGACTGGAGATATCAAACAGAGATAGCACAAACAGAGATGGCACAACAAAAGCAGGGCTATCTGATGTCACAAATTAGGCCCTTCATGTATGTCTTGCGCTGTTTCTCGTACCTGAAGACCCACGGTCCCTCCTACAGATATCTCAAGACACAGAGTAACACTCTTGTAAAAATAATATGTGTGTCATCGGTACTGACAACTGGGTCAAGACTGTTTTCAAACCAAAAAGTTTCTCGACCAGCTGGAGGCAGTGCCTCTGAACCCTTTGCTAAAGTTACTGTTTATATTTGAATTATTTTAATGTAATTTGCTGGGCGAGTTGAGTTGTGGGCTTTGTCCATAAAAGGTGGACTACCAAAAGTATAATTTCTTCAATAATCATTTATCATTTAGGAATAAGAAACACGTGGGGGGGGGTAAAATAGTTAAATAACAATGATGTTTGGAAATAGGAGCCCCTGGGATACGCTTTCACGGTGCAATGCATGAAATGTTAAGCAGCTAGGAGACTTAATTATATCATTTTTTATAAACCACAATCCTGATTGTTTCTGTTTGTATGAAAGCAGTGATGGAAGTGCATCACTCTGCACTTGAACACGGGGCGGAAGGCTGGGCTGAACCACATCTCCCAGCTCAACCAGAGGGAGGAGGCCGCCCACAACGCTCCGACGCGCCAAAGGCACCATAATTGGGACTCGCGAATCCGCTGCGCGCATCACTCTGCACTTGGACACGGGGCAGAAGGCTGGGCTGAACCTCACCTCCCAGCTCAACCAGAGGGAGGAGGCCGCCCACAAAGTTCCGAAATGCCAAAGGCGACATAATTGGGACTCGCGCTTCAGCTGTGCGCATCACTCTGCACTTGGACACGGGGCAAGGGGCTGGGCTGAACAACACCTCCCAGTTCAACCAGAGGGAGGAGGCCGCCCGCAACGCTCTGACGTGCCAAAGGCGCCATAATTGGGACTCACGCTTCCTCTGCACGCATCACTCTGCACTTGGACACGGGGCGGAAGGCTGGGCTGAACCTCACCTCCCAGCTCAACCAGAGGAAGGAGGCCGCCCACAATGTTCCGATGCGCAAAAGGCGCCATAATTGGGACTCGCGCTTCCGCTGCACGCATCACTCTGCACTTGGACACGGAAGGTTGGGCTGAACCACACCGCCCAGTTAAAAAAGAGGGAGGAGGCCGTCCACAACGCTCCGATGCGCAAAAGGCGCCATAATTGGGACTCGCGCTTCCGCTGTGCACATCACTCTGCATTTGGACACTGGGGCGGAAGGCTGGGCTGAACCACACTTCCAAGCTCAACCAGAGGGAGGAAGCAGCCCACAACGCTCCGACGCTCCAAAGGCGCCATAATTGGGACTCGCGCTTCCGCTGTGCACATCACTCTGCACTAGGACAAGGGGGCGGAAGGCTGGGCTGAACCACACCTCCCAGCTCAACCAGAGGGAGGAGGCCGCCCACAACGCTCTGCTGCGTCAAAGGCACCATAATTGGGACTCGCGCTTCCGCTGTGCACATCACTCTGCACTAGGACACGGGGGCGGAAGGCTGGGCTGAACCACACCTCCCAGCTCAACCAGAGGGAGGAGGCCGCCCACAACGCTCTGCTGCGTCAAAGGCACCATAATTGGGATTTGCGCTTCCGCTGCACGGAATGCGCACAGGCGCATGCCCAGGCGAATACCAGGCCAAGAGAGGGCCCGTCTGCGCCCGTCAGCGGCCGACAGAGGCTGGGCTGGGCCCACCCTCTTGGTTTTTACTCTTATGTTTTATACTTTCCTGTTAATTAGCATGTAGTGTGACAAGGATAGAACTGCAATTAGGCCAGAATTAACACCATAAACTCAGGATTTGGGAACAAAGCCATCGATAGCATACAACTACTTAAGGAGGCGGTAAATATACAACCTTATCATGGGTAAGAGGAAGATGGGGGGGCCAGATGGTAGACACGGAACCCGGCCACACAGCAATTGACTCCTGCCTAGTAATAGTGGTAGGGGTCATCGCAAAAGAAATCGACCTCGCACAAAGATGCTTATCCCTGGGGACAGCAGGATTGGGAGATGCGATAGAGGGAACTCTAGCACCACATGAATATACACCAGTCATCCACCCCTCAGCTGACAAAGTGGCTCTGATGAATGGAGATTCCCTGATAGAGCCAATGACCTGCCAATGAGCCCCCACAAGTAAAAACTCCACATATCCAAGCCAGCCACCCATTATAAAAAGAAAGAAACGATCCAGAAGGTGAGCTGATAGCACCTGGGTCCTATCATGGGTGAAAATATGGTATCTAGATTTAAAAGATCTCACCCTCTCCTCGATGATCTGCTAAACCTATCCTTACTATACTGGATAAATTGGAGAAGGAGGTGGGAAAAATTCTGGAGATCTGCCAGAAACCCCCCTGCCAACACTGCCCCCTAACCATAAGAACCCTGTGTACAGAATACTACTCCTAGTGTGCCAGGCGACTCACATGTTTCACAAGGCACAGATACATTAGATTTGCAAGGAACTGTATTGGGCACTAACCCTGGGGCCCCTATACAAGGGCAAGTAAGGGAGGCCCTAAATACAGTCCATCCTAGACAACCAAGGGTGGCCCAAAATATTGATCATTGTAGTGCGTGGCCTCTAAGAACAGACAACTGGGATCCGCTCCAGATGACCCACAATTGATACCAGCACATGCAGCTCCAGGACACTTTTCCTCGAACCACCTGAAAAATAGCTCCGCCCACCTACATACAAGAAAAGAACTGTCTATTGTTACTTTACCCCCTGAGTCCTGTCCCTATGTAATTATCATGGCCAAAGTCCCTCCTCTACGGTCTGATCAGAGTGAGCAACAAGGTGACCTGAAGAACAAGGTTATGCATTGGTTTGCGCAGAACAATATTTTCTCAATTAATGATGCCCACCAGATAATCCTAACCCGGAGAGTAGGGTGGGTGGGTGGTCCCCCTAGGGAAAGATCATGGGGGAGATTGTGTAATTATTAACTTCAGAAGCCTCTCAATGGTAAGGGATATCCTGTACAGGGCCTCTTTTCGCCCCCAATATAGAAGCTTCCCGGAACTGCTCCCGCTAGGTGTATTTTATAAACATTTGCAACCTGGCCAGTCAGGATGTAGAACCATGCCCTGTATGCTGCCACAGTCTATATTGACATACCCAGGCCCCGATTTCACACATAATGCACACTCTACTACCCTGTTACTAATAAGCAATAAATATCAGATATTAAGTTCACTGTCAGATAATGACTGACTGGTAAGCGAGGGGTCTGTAGCCTGTGAGAGGACGAGACCAAGGGTAAAGGAAACAACCAAACATAAGATGGATACAAGCCCGAATAGGCTATTATTAGTCCAGCAGGACAAGGATAATATGGACATTAGGGATATAACACACAATGGGGATGGGGAACCAACCGAGGTAGCTGCAAATGCAGTAAGTTACGGCAGAGAAGAATCATGGTGTCAGGAACCTTTCAATAATACCATCGGGCACCATTATCTTGCTACATGGAAAGTGCAGGGCCTACATGGCAAAACTGTGACAGAAGAGTGGGATTCATTAATCAGTAAGCTAGATGTGCTTTGCATCCAAGAAATCTGGTGTATCTCACCTGCCTATGTGCATGGATTTACCTCACACTCACTGCCAGCCACACCATCACCATCTGTGAGGGCTGGGGGGGGGTGGATTCTGGTGCTTATTTTTAATAAACTCCCTTTAGTGGTTAAAAAGACTTTTATGGAGACCACACACTTTCAAATCTTGTTGCTTAAACACAAGAATAAGGTAGATATGGTCATAATTAACTACTATAATAACATCTTTGATGCCACCCGATGTATGGTTGCCCACGCCTTGAACCAAAGCCTAAACAAGTTTCTAAAATTCATTAGCTCCAATCCCATTATTATTTGGGCCGGGGAATTTAAATATCCAGCCATGCACATGCACCTCCCCTCGGTCCTGTGGATTTACTACCCCCTATGGGACAGGATTTTGGGCCGGATGTATCAAGCTTTTTTGCATTTGCAAACGGTGCAAATGGCCGTTTGCGAATGCAAAAATGCCTTTCATTATGTAAGAAAGGCATTCGCTATGCAATTTTAAGGAATCGCTAAAATAGCGATTCCTTAAAATTGCGAGTCGTTTAGAGAATCGCAAATTGTGATTCTCTGAATAAGAGATCGCAAATAAGGAATCCTAATTTGCGATTTCTTAAGCACATGTATCAAGCTTTTCCTTAATGCGAATTGGGCATTAAGGAATCGCAATTACCACCAAGTAAAACTTGATGGTAACCATGTGCAAATTTTAAAAATGCATTAAAAATGCTTTTTTTAAATTTACATGTAACGCACACATGCCCCTTTGGCATGTGTGCGCCTTACATGTCCTGAAACATTTTTTGGGGTGCAGCAGAGGGGCGTTAGGCCCCCAGCACCCTGGGGTTTTGCATTTTCCTAAACTGCGAATTCCAGTTAGGAATTTGCAATTTGGGAAATGCAAAAATGGTGTGAATGGGCTCAGAATCGCTATTTGCGATTCAGTAATAGCATTTGTGATTTTTAAGAAATCGCTATTACAGAATCGCAAATATGATACATACCTTTGTGCGAATCAGAAATAGCGATTTCTTAAAAATCGCTATTAGAGAATCGCAAGGTGGTTTCTTCATACATCCGGCCCTTTATCTTTTTTGTGTATGGAGAAGCCCTTAATTTGATGTTGTCCACTTATGACCTAATGCTTATGGAACGTAAGCATGGTGTTTCTGACGAAAATATTTGACTCATAGGAGCCCCAACTCAACTTCCGTTATAGACCACATTATTCTGTCATCCTTTGCACTAAATGGCAGTGACACACCCTATACTGTGTTGACCCTTCTTAGTGATCATGATCCGATTATCCTCCCTACGTCCTTTTAGGGGCCAAGAGATGTGTTTTATACTACCCCGAATCGGATCGAAGTGCACAGAACCACAGGAGTGAGACGGAAATAGGAAGACATTGTGCCTGCTGATATTCTGCGGGATGTTATACGTGGCTGCCAGCATGAAGTTAGTTATTGTTTACAGGAGATTATTGAGGTTCCCATGTTATTAAAATGTTTTGGGACTATTACCGCCTATATACAGGGGCTGCTGACCTACAGCCCACAACATAGACGACCTTTGCATAAAAAGGGGTGGTTCGACAAGGCCTGCACGAAAGCTAGGAGGAATCTTAAACTAGCCCTGCAATCATCCCCTAGAGACCCGATAGTAATTAAGTCCCTCAGAATAAAATACAAGACGACGCAGGAACAAAGGAAAAAGGAAATAAGGAAAGAGGCATGGTCCAAATTAGCCCTGGCGACAGAGACTAATAATACCAAACTGTTTTGGGAAACCATTAATGCCCCCTTTCTTTCATATTGGATGCCATCAGATCTGGGATCCAGTGTAGACTGTGCAACATGGGTGGCCTATTACTCAGAGGTTTTCAAGGAAGGGACTGGGTTGATACATATAATCGGGCATAACGAGCAGGGCCAACCTAACTTTTTAGAGATCACTACAGATGAGGTTCACTCTGCTATCCTAGCTGGAGCTGAAGGTAAGGCCCCAGGACCAGATGGTGTTCCAGTGGATGTCTTTAAACATAACATCTGTTTTTGGGTACTAATTTTGACAAGAATTTTCAACTTGGCCTTATCTGGCGATACCCTGTGGACATGGTACACCATCCATCATTATACCAATTTATAAGAAGGGAGATAAGACCGACCCTAAAAACTATCAACCTATTTCTCTGCTTGACTCCTCTTTGTAAACATGTAGTAGAATAATATTTGAAAGACTAAATGACTGGGTCGTAGAAAATAACATCTTATCACTGGTTCAGTTTGGTTTTAGGAAAGACCTAGGAACCATAGAGCAATGTGTTAACCTAGACCTAATTATAGGAAAGTATACCAAGGCAAAGAAGGGTGCTCTATATTTATGCTTTGCAGACCTCAGTTGAACACGCTCTTTTATGGTCTACCCTAATTGGGTTAGTTGCCCCCAGGTATATCATCAATTTCTTGGCTTTCCTGTATAGCGATCTGACATGCAAAGTCCGATTTGGCCAACTTGGAGAATGCACCACCCCTTTTAAGACAGGTAGAGGTATCAGCCAAGGATGCGTCCATGCCCCACTACTGTTTTCTCTATACATTAATGGGGTAGATAAGCATTTGCAGGGTTTCCAGGCTGATCCCCCTTACGTGGCCGGACGCCCAGTGCCCGCCCTACTTTATGCAGACGATGTTGTCCTGATGTCAAGAACACCCAGGGTGCTCCAGAAGTTCATGTGCAGATTTGAACAGTTTATGTCATCTACGAATATGATAATCAATAAATCCAAAACATTTACTATGGCTTGTGGCAAGAAGGTAAAGAAATGCAGAAGCTTTTACATTCAGAATATGGAGATTAGTACTGTTAACTGCTTTAACTATCTGGTGGTATTATTCTCTAGCAACGGTAAGTGGGACCAGCTGAATTGTTCGGGTAGGAACAAACTTAGAAGAAACTCAGGTGCTATATTCAGATTTGCTAGTAAACTAGAGAGTCGCCCCATAGGCACCATGTTGGATATTTACAGGGCTAAAGTTGTCTCCACGGTTGCGTATGGTGCCGGGGTGTGGGGCTACACCAAAATTGCTCGCCTACAATTAGAGGAGAATTGCTTCCTAAAACGTATGTTATGTCTACCCACATCAGCCTCTAATTGGATTACGCATCAAGAAATGGGTTTACAATACTTGGAAGATGTGCTACAGGTGAGACCCCTGCTTTTATGGCATAGTACATGGTCTAAGGAAGCCACTGGTTTTACTAAAGATCTTATACTAGACTGTATGAAACTGGATAATGCCATGTGTATACCCTTTATAGCTTTTATTGAACCCTCTTTAAATCTTTTTATAACAGGTCTATAAAACTTAATCCAGAGGAACTACTGTCATTTTCAAAAAAATCTATCAAGGACACTTTTAGGAAATTTAAGGCGGATGCAAGGAAGCTAACCAAATGTACTGAAACCACTATTGGTTCTTACCTGTCATACCCTTTGGATGTAAGTAGATTTGGCTATCTTTCCATGGTCACTAACATGCAGCACAGGTCTGTGTTAATTAGACTAAGACTGGGTATTGCTCACCACCTAGTAGCATTGACCTTTAGAATCAGACAGATGCCCATATGGTGCAGATAGCAAACAAAGCACCCTGCATTTCGCCCTATTCTGTAAATTCTATGAACACCTTAGAATCACCTATCTTAAACCACTTTTTAATGCACTTAATAGAAGAACTCATCAGGAAGCATTGATACTCCTGTTAGCCTTGGACTCCCCGAATGTATGCTGCAGGGTGGCAAACTATATCATAAAAGCATTTCATGTCAGGAAAAGTCTTACTGCTCTCTAAAATTTGTTTTATGTATCAATTATATTTTAACTATTTAAATTTCCTTTATTTCCATCTTTTTAAGAGCTCACTGTTTCGTGTTTTATTGCCTTACTGTCTAGTATTATGCACTTTTATGGCTTACTTTTGGTATAGCCGAATAAAGATTATAAACTGAACTGAGTTGGACCCAGATGGTTGCTGCGCAGTGGTCACAGGTATATGTGGTCTCTGAAACCTTGCAGTTCTCTGTTTATAACCAGCTGAAGCTACTAAATAAAGTACTCAAAATTAAGTGGCTTGATAGCTATTGCACCTTACTCCAACCATAGAATAATAAAGAACATTTTAATGTAGTAATTATGTCACCCTTGCTAGGCCAGTTATAGGTAAAGGGGTGAAACTCAGACCTTCAGTACTGTCAACATTGGTGAATGCAATGAGCTTGAGGGATATGTGGGATATGTAAAGAAAGGAAAACAGAACTGACAAAACGCTCTTTTCACTCTGGGGTGCACAATACTCTTTCTCATACAGACTATTTCCTCTTAACTACTGCTGGAAATCTTATGATCAAAATCAACACCTTTTTAGGTCGAGCCGAGTAACCTATCTGTGGGCTTTAACCACGCCCACCACATGCCCCTCACTATCACTCGTTCATGAGCTTGCCTTTCAAAAATCCTATATCATTGGTAAATGCTTCATGTTTGTCTCTCCTTGGAGCGGTTTTGTTACCGCCTTGGCCATCAACCCTGTTAAATGGATAATAGCACGTTTGCCCATACGTTTGACTGGGAGCGAACTTCTTTTTCCTTCTGTGTCTCTCCTTCGCTTAGTCCCGAACTCATTCAGATTTCTTCAGAGGACAAGAACTTTAGGATAGTTTATGGTCAGATGTGTGACATGTATTTGATCCAAAGAAAAGGCAAGGCTACCATTTATTCTTTCTCACATCACGCCATTTCCCTCCTACATATGGGAACAAATATATTAACTAAAGTGCTTGCGAGCACACTCCTGCTCTCCATTTCAACCCTGATTAACCCAGATCAGTCTACGTAAATTTTTCACAAGTCAACGAATCTGAGCCATCAACATGCCTATCTTGGTAGGGTGAATTCTACTGATGACTCGTTATCTCCATTGTTCAAGGCATTCAGTTCAATAGAATAGCATTTCCTTTTTCAGGGCTTTTGAGAAGATTGGTTTTAGTCCAATATTCCTGCCCGGGTTTAAATCCTTATATAGAGACACCACAGCTGCAGTTAAATTAAATGGAGTTCTATCCAGGGTGTTAACTCTAGGTATGGGTTTGTCAGGGCTGCCCCGCCCCACCCCACTGATATTTCCATTGGCATGAATTATTAGCATGATAGATAGGAATTTATCCTTCGTTTAAGGACTTTTATTACAGGGTGTTAAAGACACCACTGACAGCACGAAGTTCAATACATTTTTTTCCACTTGAAAACAGATGTTTTACATGAATGGACAACACAACGCGGGCACTGGGTAGGTGGGTTATAGTGTACGCAGAGTCAGATTGAGGTGGGGGGGGAGCTTACGGTTTCAAGCATTGGAGACAGTGCCCATGGCAGAGGGCGAGTGGGGAAACACATCTCACATACAAATTTGAAACTCGAAAATGCACCATGGAGTGGATGGCTTGAGCATCCACATACTTTCATGGAATGATAATGGCCTATGCAACAGAGTAAAACGTGAGATTATGCTGAAGGCTCTGACCAGACATGACCTAGACATTACCTTGTTACAGGAAACTCATCTGGTAGGGAACAATGAGGGTTTCTCACTTGAGGTAGATATTGGCTATTGGTTCATGCTGGGTTTTTTGCGGGCTCCAGGGGTGTGTGGATACTGGTCCACAAGTCCATTCCATTGCAGGTCACCAAATTTGGGAAGGCAACAGATGAATGCAGTACAGCGGGCCAGTATATGTTGGAATGGAGTAAATTTGGCGATAACTTTGTGGTGTTTACCACCAGGCTTTCAGACGGTTGGGTTGAAAAAGCTGGGGGAATGGATAACTAAAAATCCCAGATGCACTCTTGTTAGGAAGACACCTCAACTTCACTGCACAGAGTAATCTAGATCGGGTGTCCCGGTTGGATAGAACTACTAGAACCGATATGAACCTGGGTGTATTTGTGGAGGTAAAGGGGATGGGAGACCTTTGGTGGGTGGAGCGGCTGAGGCAATACTCGTATGCTTCTAATTCCATTAAATCAATATCTGCAAAACACCATGTTAGAAATTGAGTTTCTGGTTGGCAGAGGTATGTACCCACCCTGAGAGCTTTGTTGCCCTTGGTCTGGGGATTCCAAGCCCCAGTCTGCATTGCTACGAGGAGGTGGTGACGGGATTGCCACTTTCCGCTACCGCCGCCGTAGCACTATATAGCGCCTGAGGTAATCCCATGGCACGGGATGCTGAGAGCTTTGTTGCCCTTGGTCTAGGGACTCCAAGCCCCAGTATGCATTGCCAAGAAGAGAAGGGGCCAAGACTGCTGCTTCCCACCAGCGTAGTGCTCTATGGTGCCTGAGGTCATCCCACGGCACAGGACGCGCCTGGGAAAAGCGTGAGCCAAGGGAAGCCCATCCTGAGCTCATCAGTGCCAGGAGGAGACAGGGCAGAACCACCCCTCCCTGGCTCTTGGCCCCAGGTTCCACAGTTCCTGCACACTTGGAAATTGAAGGTACAACAGCCTTTAACTAGTCCATCTTATTGTGGTACAAGAATGGGGAAACAGAAGGCACAAATTAACCCTGTTGGTACGGCTACTCAACCGAAACTTCCCAAGCATGCAATACATGCAACACTGAACTGCGTAACAAGTGAGACTGATAATTTAATTGAAGAGGTCGAGACCATTTTAAAAAACAAAGACAAGAATGGAGAGAAAGTCGTCCAAGGGGAGAAGGTTCATGATTTATTTCTTGATAACATGGCGCACCTTCCTATACTGGATCCACAAAATAATACTATCTCCACCTTTGTCTCGGGGGGGCGATTCGCAAGTTCATACTAGTGCTGAATGTTCTATGGGTATGCCCGCTTGCAGGAGGATTCTGCCCCAGTTTCCCACACGCAGACTATTCCCGCACCTCCCATACTGCTCCCACCCACTCCTCTTACTCTGGACCCTTCCTTGCTAGATGAAGCGCATATTATCGGGTGTGGTCAAGACTCTTAGTAATTTGCCAGGAATCGTAGTAGCCTCGTCACAGCAGTCTTGTAACAAACAGAGTTTACCAGCTCCACAGGTTCTCAGGGGTACGTAGAGACCATTTGCTACCCTTGAAGATCCTGCTTCCTCTCATCGACCAGTTACTCTAAGTAACCATTGGAATCAACATAGTAGTTGGATATATATTCTGTAAATAGAGCTGTCTCTTTTCCATCTGCTCTCTCTATGTTATAGAATGTTCAAACCCCATCTATTGCCAGGATTGAGTGATTCAGTCAATGGGATTTGTAATGATAATTTTTCTGCCCCGTCTGGAATATTCTCTACAAGGTGAATGCAAAGGAGCGGTCTCTCTGGAACAGGCCATCCAGTCTTCATTGTAAAAGTTCCAAAACTACTCCCCACCTATTGAAATATACAAGATTCAAGCCTGTGGCCCAGTCTTGAATGGGGCGGATTTGTGGTGACATTGTAATCTTAACACACTTGATAAGGCTGAAAATGCCATTATAAAAACTCTGTTGTAACTTCCCACAAATGCCCTGACCCTGCCTATAAAATTTGACCTAAACCTCAGATCAATCTCACATTGCTGCATTGAGGCATATTCAATACTGCATCAGGCTTTGGACAACTGAAGAGTTGGCCCCTATAGGTATTGTATTAGATATTTATTAATTAATTGGGCAAACAGTTAGCAAAAGTCCCAGTCTGTTACACATAAAAACCTGGCTAATAAAGCTTGGTTTGTATAACTATTGGCTATATCCCATTGCATTGTCAAGAGATGACAATGTTATGATGATTTAGGGGAGAGAGCATAAGCACTTTAGCACTGGTAAGTGCACAGAATCCTAAAACCAGCAAAAATGTGGTCAGAAAAGTGGAGGAGGTAGGCAAAAAGTTGGGGGGAGGGGGAAGACCACCCTACGGATACAGTTATAACATACCCCCATTAAGGCTCCCAATTGTTTTTTTGTTTTTTTTATATGGTTGACAAGGTTACCCAACTGCTTTTGTGGGACGGAGGGATACCCAGGATCACTCTTTCCATGTTGAACAGGAAGCGGTGGGAAGATGGTATAGCATTACCAAACTTACAGCTCTATTACTGGGTGACCTAGCTGGCAGTCATTAACGACTGTCTTTGAGAGCCAGCAAGTACCCTCCCTGCTAGCAGACAAAAAGATCATGGACCTTGGGGGTGGAGGGATTGTTGTTTGTCAGTTATACAGTGTGTGGGGGAGGGCCCCTCCCTAATCTGACAGCTAAAATCATTAGGACATGGAAAAGAGAAATAAAGGCAAGGGGTTGGAATGATAAATTAACGCTGGGGTCCTCCCTATGGGAGAAAGAGGCCCTCAGAGATCTGCGAGCTCATGAGCATTTCCAGGAAGGGGGATTATCTGGAGAGACAACAAAATAATACTGTTCCCTACACTGCAAGAACAATATGATTTAATGGGGAATCTGTATCTTTAATACCTGCAGAAGAACCAAACATATCCTGCAGGAACATGAGGAGTAGTTACAAGATACGGCTGAAGAGACACACCTGTGATATTGGGTTCTGGTGGCTCCATTGATCAAACACTTAGTCTCACAAACCTACACCACACTGGTTACCAATAGTCTTCCAAGACCTGGGTGATGAGGCGTGGGAGATGACCTGCAGGTACCCAAGGGAAGCAGCCATACATATAGGTTTACATCTTACTAAGGTCCAACAATGGATAAACATATTGGTAAGGCGTGCATGGGACCAAAGGGAGGGGTGCAGATATTTGAGTTGAGCAGTGCATCGGCTGGTGCCCAGTTTTTAAATCCAAGATTTCCAATAGTCGGCAATGGAGAGAAGTTGGATATAAAAATGACTCACAGGAACTTCAAGAAAATGCAAAAATGTAACTTTTAGAAAAGAAAACACTAAATTGAGAGTGCGGATATTCCCTGTATTTATTTCGATCTTTTAATTTACTTCTGAAATAATGTTTACACCGAAATAAATACCAATTTGCAAATGTATGAAGATACTTACAGATATTCTTTCGGCCCAGATAACTGCCCCAACTCCAGTTTTGTGATCTTCTAAAAATATACAAAAACATGTTTGTCTTTAGGATATAGATGAATAACATTTGTAAATAATTTTAATAATGTAAATATGGCCCTGTCATGATAGTAGGTTCAGAATCGACTACTGATGTTTTTGTCAAAGTACAGATATTCAATTTGGAAAAGCATCTGCATCTTTTGTAAAGCGCTCACTGTATTTAAAAAACAAAATGACAGACTAATTAAAGAAATAGAGGGAAACATTAAAACTTGCCACCCAGAGCTTATTTTGAACGCAATTTTGCCAAAATTAAGCACTGCCTACATTCAAATTGGTATGGCATTAGGAAGAAACTAACTTTATCTGCAAACATTGGCGGAGCATGGATTTCCAGAAATCGCTGGCTACATCATTTTAGTAAGATAAATCATGGTGTAAACGCCATGCAATGGAGAAGGAGCAGCAGAAGATGGGCGGAAGTATTTTAAAAACAGATTTACATTGAATTATGTCCAATTATAAATTTAAAAAGCACATTTGACAGGTACATTGTTTTTCTAAGTAAATGAAAGGCAGTCCAGCACTAAATTACCCAAAAAGTAATAAACATTTCTTTTCTGTAATTCACAGAAAATGGGTTTGAAGTGCGTACTGCGCAGTCTCATGGAGCACGACAGGCAGCTGTTAAATTAGCAGCAATTTGAGTTGACACAAAGAAACAGCTTAAACTGTGGGATTCTTTTATTCACTACAAGTGTATATGATATTTAATTTCAGTGACTTTTACAGTGATTAAAAAATCAACACCTTGACAAAGTCCCTTCACGGTGTTGTGCATGAACCGCTGTGTCATGTCTTTTGTATTGTTGGAACAAAAAATTAGGGAACACAATAGCTCTTTTTCATTTCAATAGTTGGCCGTTATTTTATTACAGGATCGCAGGCTCCTATTATACTTTGTTAATATTGATAAAAATAATGTCAATGTATGCCATGATATGTGTGCGCATAACAACAAACTTGCATCACTGTTGTGGATTTCACTTGATGTGACCTCATCAACCCAGTCAGAAATACGTGGTCAAGCAAGCCCTGCAACCTAGGCCTGAAGCAACTGATTGACAGATCACAGGTAGCCCGTAGACAAACACGCTAACATGAAAACCCAGGTCAATCCCTCAGATAGGCAGCAACACCACAATAGTTGTAGGAGACTGGCCCCCATTAAAACACATTTGGGCGGATGGGTGCGCATTCTCAAAATACCATAAAAGTTAGATGAAGTTAGGAACACTAAGCCAATCAGAACACACAGACAACACGCAGTGATCACATGCTCCCCATGCAGGACATCTGGATAAATTACCTGCTGGCCTGCATTATGCCCATGCAAGGATGAGACCCACCTGCGCACTTTTATCAGATGGTCAGATTTACAACTCCGAGACTAGGCCCAGATTCCTTTCTCCAAACAAAGCATAGAATTGTTTTATGAACTTTCAGAAATTATATATAATGGCGGCCAGAACTCTATAACTTTGAGAGACAGACATCAGACCCCAACTCTGTACTGCCCTCCCAGTCGCTGTGTTTATTTAAGCCAACTGTTCCCGTTTTGCCAAACGCCTTTTGTTTTTCATTTCTTTAAGGTAAATCCGCATTCAAGCAGCAACTATCTTTTCTTGTTTTAATCCAATAGCAGCCAACAAAACAAAGACCTTTGTTACCCATGAGACAATGGGAAAGAAACTACAAATGAAGGTACAAAAGGGCAGAACCAATGAAAAGGCTTCTGACACAATAACTGTGTTAACTGCAAGCAACAAAGAGGTCGAAGTGGGTGGGTAAGAGGAGCCCGAAGTGCCCATACTTTTTGATTCTTGAAAAACCGTTTCCTTACTTTTAGTAAAAAGACAACGGTTCATGGACATTTAATTCCGATAGTTTAAATGCTTCAGCTGAAGTGACATTCAGTGAGTCTCCTGTACTTTAAAACCAAAGCTGGGCAAACAGCAAAACAAGCCTTTTTGCCAAGGAGCCTCCTTGCCTGCAAGAAATGAAAATGTGCGGAATTAGTTAATCTGCAAATGTGAACAATAGTCTGCAAATGTAAAGGATGCTTGTGAGCCGTTACTGGTTTTAATCGATTGAATCACTCGAGGCTTTGTGATGGCAAACATTTGATCTTTTTGAGTAGTAGTGCAAAGAGTTAACAACTGAGCTGTGAAGTTTGTGCTTTTAATTGTAAATGTATTTATATAGTGCATGCTACTCCTGGAGGTGTTGAAGGGACAGTAATGTAAAATATTTAGCTTTATGTCCAGTCTGGGAAAAGTCAGTTTTCCAATTCACAAGCTTCCTTTTGGTCTTTTTCAGCACCATGGTGCTGCATGAATATAAAGAGACCAGCGGTGAATCATTTAAGAGCTCAGAGAAATCAGATTGTCTGCTTCGACTATTCTCATCTCCTTTTCTTCTCAGGGCTAAGACAAGATCTTAGAATCTCAGTTGGAAACATTCCTTCATTTATTATAGACTTTGGGTTGCCTGGTGGATATAGAACAAATCTTCCCTCATACCCTCAACTCAAATGGAGTTTTTGGGTTTCTCATAGCTACACAAAAACTCACCTTTACTACTTCCTCAACTGAAAGTCAATCTAATAAGGAAAAAAATACAACAGGTCTTGAGTATATCCACCATTTCTCTACAATCTTTGGCAAGACTAGTAGACCTTCTGGTTCCTCCACCCAGGCCATATTATCAGGTCCTCTACATTACTGGGTTCTACAAGGACTTTACATTTTGACACCTCAACAAAGGTATTCATTATATAGATACAATTCATTTCGATCAAGAATCTTGGGCAGTTTTAGTGATGGCTAAACACCTAGATGCACTGAATGGGAGAGCAATTTTCTCCATGAGACGAATTCTTGTCTTAATATCAGATCCAAGACGGATAGATTGGGGCAAAGGATGTGGCATTCTCTCCACCTGGGTCACATAGTGCTTGCAGGCTCCTTTGCAATCTAGGCATTTGCAAAAGACGTGATCAGTTGTTTAATTCTCCCATCGATAGACAACCTATCGGCTGTCAGATATATACATCATCTAAGGGGAACAAAGTCCAAATCATTAACAGACCTAGCAAAATGTTTTTGGGAATTCTGTCCACAACAGAGACTTTCCGTTCAGGCAGAATATCGACAATAGAAACTAAATACCATAGCAGAATGATGTCTAAGACACCTCAAAGATTCCAGCAATTGGCATCTGCATCCTTCAGTATTCAAAAAACTTTCTTTGGAATTTGGCCCGGTGTCAATAGACTTGTTCATATCTCTTTGAATACCCAGGTTCACACCTTTTTATTCTGGAAGCTCAGGCAACGGATTCCTTCCTTCAGGACTGGCCTCATCAACTCAATTATGCCTTTCCACTGTTCATTATGATAATGAAGGTTCTAGCCCAAATTTGCTGCCAACAACCTTCTTTAGTATTATTAACACCCTTTTGGCAAACTAAGCCTTGGTTCCCTACAGTTCTGGAACTGCCAGTCAGTTTTACAATTCTCATTCCAACTTTTCCTAATCTCCTCCTGAATCCAAAAGGCCAACCACACATCATGATACTCAATCAAACTCTTGCACTAGTGGTAGTGGCTTGGAAGATTTTGGGTCGTGCTGGGATCCCCCTGGGATTTCAGTGGAAACTTCTAATTTCATCCGCCACTCTAGGGAACCAGGAACAACAAAACTTTATAAACCACTTGGATGGTGGGCGATTTATAGGCATGGGCTGCTATGTTAGCTGACTTACTGGAACCCCCAGATGGTAGACCACCCTAGATTGTCTGTATTTGGTTGCGGACACAATGATGATATAATGAGTGGTATGAATGGACTCTATAATAACTGGTCTAAGCGGCTAATTCAAAAGCCTAGGAACAAAGACTGCCTATAGAAAAATATATTCACCTCTATGAAGTTGTGAACTTGAATTTGGGAATGTTTTCAAATGCCTTTTTATTGCTCCAAAAAAATACATTGTGGACTGATGTGGCAGAACACAGGTGAGTTAGGGGTGGGTAGATTACACACTAACATGCCTGTTTCATATGGATTTTATATGCTGATATGCCAATAAAGACTGTACAAAAAAAAATAATCAGTTGGATCGTATGGCATAGCTGGTGCATGGATAGGAATTTACATCCCTTTCCAGCAGATGTAACATTGCTAGTTATTTTATTTTTATTTTTTTGGCTTATTCAAATTCCCAAGGCAAAGCTCGGCCATTTCAGCAGAACATGAAAGAGTGGATGGAAGACCAGTTGGTGAACACCCGTTGATTCGCTGTTTTCTAAAGGGAGTAAGGTTTTGTACACCTCTTATACCAAAGTATAATCAAATGTGGGATGTTAATCTAATTCTAAAATTATTAGTTTCTAGGCAAGATTGTGTTTAACTTTAAAGTATTTGTCTGCTAAAATAGCAATGCTGGTATGTTGAGCCTATTTAAAATATTTATCTGATGTCAAACCCTTGGATGTATCTACTGTTCAATACAGGTGTTTGTTTCCAAATTAACAGAAGAACACAAATGAATCTAATGTCTGTACATTATCCTTATTTTCCTTCCTATAGTAAACTTTGTGTAGGAAATTGTTTGAAGACATATTTCAAAAACTAGAAATATGACAACGTCCTCTTGAGTCCAATTATTGGTCTCTTTTCATAAACCACATATACTGGCGTCACTCACTATAGCTAGAATGGTCAACTGGATCATGTCCTCAGCATGCATTGATGCCAGTGCTTTTGGAGCTCACTCAATTCGGGGAGCTATGTCTTCTGAGGCCTTGTGGGCTGGTGCAGGTGTAGAGAACATTCTCAGATCAGCAGATTAGTTAAATGTTTCTACTTTCAGAACATTTTATTGTAAGCCTATTACTTATGTGGCTAATTCTGTTATTTATATGCTTTAAGTAAGCATATTAGAAGCCTCCAGTGTTGTAATAAACTGCAGATTTTACTAGCTTCAGTGACTGAAAGTCTAGATTTTATTAAAGAAACAAAGGCGAATATTATCCCACCGCTCACTGTTTTTAACCCTCCCCCTGCTTTCTTGCAGTGTCAGTTGCACCCATAACCACGCCATCATCATACCTATCTTCTAAAAATTCCTAACTTGGATCTTCAGATTAGGTCTTCAACATCAGGATTACATCAGTTGGGAAATTCAAAGTCTCCTCTTCACGTCATTTTTATGCCTCGTCAGTTGCTACAATGGAGTGGCTAAAGAGCTTTTACCACTTTTACTGACCTCTACTATCATTCTACTTATTATTCCTACGTTATGTTATTCTTAATCATCTCTCACAAGAAAAGAAGTCGTATTGCTAGCAATTAGGACAATTACTGTGCCAGACGACTGTTCATTGGGTCAGCCTTTTATGATTTCATTTATAGTTTCTTTCCCATAGTCTCATGAGTAACGTAGTTAGTTTGTTTGTTATCTTGGCTGCTATTGGATCAAAGCAAGAAAAGAGAGAATAATACCCTCCCTGTGTCTTTAATAGAATCTGGACTTTCCTTCTAGCCAGGGAAACCTGCAATTGGTCTTGCTGTGATGTCACTTGAGGGATGTGCAACCGAAGTCTTAAGCTCACATTAGGCAAGGCACCAAGTAACTGCAGATACTGGGCATTTTGGAATTAATGGGCCACCTGTAATGAGGGTTTAAGTTGTCCAAGTAAGATTTTTTGGATGCCATAAATAAATGTGGCCAACAGATAAAAATCCTAGTGGTAAAGTATACTTTTGTTCTGTACTCCTGACTGATTAATGATTATCCAAAGTTGTTTTATCACATGCTATGTAGGGTGCACTTCATATAACCACTGTGGCCCAACTCATCAGAAACATAACTTGCTGAATCACTTGTGCCTTGAAACAATTGATATGCATATATTCCATCATCAACACAGAACTGCTACTTACTTTAATATTCACTACTGGAGTGCTAACTCCATAACTTGTTAAAACTAACAAATGCTACTTTCAACTGCGATTTTAAAACTGTATAAGCCATGGAGATTTGACAGTTAGAAGAAAGGTGTTGGCCAATTTTGCTTTCAGGGTACTAAGTGACGAAGCATAACCCTAGTTCCCATGTGTTAGCCTGATGCCATTTTGAGGGTCATCCCCAGTTTTTTGCCTTCTCTTGCTGAACCTGTTTTGTTGGCATTAAGTCTCTGTGCACTTTTTCCCTGCTGCTAACCAATGGCAAAGAGGCTATGCTCTCTCCCTAAGAAGACATAGTACACTGCCATCTACCTGATTGGTACATTTAATTTACATACAAGTCCATAGTAAATGGTAATACCTGTACCCAGGGCCTGTAAATGAAATGCTACTAGGAGGCAGAAACACTCATTGTGCCACCCACTAAAAGTAGCCCTCTAAACCATGTCTCAGGCCTGCCACTTCAGCCTTCAGTGCAGGTTTAGACTGCCATTTCAACCTGGCAAAATATAACTAAACCTTACTTTTTAATACTTCTCCGCCACCCATAAGGGAGGCCCCTAAAGGCTCATAAGGGAGGGTGCATTGTATTTAAAATGTAGGACATGTGTACTAAGGTTTTACATGACTTAGCAGGGAAAAATACCTAGTCATGGTTCACTGCGCCAAAGTCTCTCTCTCCCATTGACTAACACTGAAATAGCTGATTTCATTTAATATGTGCTAACTTCAGATTGGAAGCAGATAAAGATATGGTGGTCTACACTCAATGAATTGTAATTTAAAATCGTCTTTAATGGTGAATTCTGATTCTAAGTTACAGTCCTGAAAATTGACCTCTTAGAAAGTTGGAATTTCTGCTCCCAAACAACTGTGCCTGTCTGCCAAGTTCCTTGGTCTCATGACTAAGAATGACCGTTTTAGGAGTTTGTGTATTGCTTCCAGACAGTGAGGCAAAGGGGGCTTAGGTGTGGACAGGATGGCTGGAAAGGGGCAGTACCCAGCCTCACTTACACTTCAAAGGGCTTTGCCTACAGCACATACAATGGAACCTAACACAAAGCCTGCTCTGCATTTTGTCACCCCAGACAACTCAGAGCCTGGACCAGGGGAAGAACTGACCAGAATCAATTTTGGGAATAAGTCAGGGGATTCCACACACAAAGGCTGGCACCAGGTATAACAAGCATTTACAATGCAACGGGTCTCACGTTTGCTCATGTTAGAGCTGTTCATGTTGTAAACTCCTAACCCGACTTTTCACCTATCGGGCAAAAGTGCATTTATGTACATAACCCGAAAAAGTGAAATTAACTATGTAAAGCGATCGACTTCTGCCAATCGAGATCGCGCTCGTAAATTAGAGAAAAAAAAGTCCACTAGCCCAATGGAAAACAGCGAGCCTCGCATGTTTTCTGTACTTGGTCGCTGCGCTCGAGGAGGGCTAGCAACCGGAAAAGGAATGAGTTATGCCTGCCTTCGACTATTGAAACCAAGCAGATTTTATTAGGCAAGCCCACGAACCAATAAAAAACACTGACGTGAAGTTGACAGGGCTCCGAGCTCTTTTCTAAATACAAAAGAGTCTTGCTGCGATACGCATGCGGGAGCGCATGCAACCCAGGCTCGACCCTAAAAAAGAGGACATTCAGAACCACTAATGAGAACACTCCTGGATCTGTGGAAGATTGAGGACTGTCCTGCTGCCAGGAGGACTGTCCTGCTGCCAGAAGGACTGCCCTGCTGTATAAAGAAGGAGGATTGGTTCTGCTTTCCTTGATATCGGGCCACTCAGAGTGACTCTAAGGGTCAGTTGGCTGACCTGATGTGTGAGCTAAAGGGACACAACAAGCTTCCATAGGCCTCCCTGCCATTGCACAGTTGACCAGTTGCAACTGGACCTCCTTGATTCTTGCTGGTGGCCTCTGCTGGAATGAGTCCTGAGACCGAAGAGATGCCTCCCAGTCCTGGGACCCTCGTCTGGCATCAGTAGAAGCTCCTGCATGAAGAAAAAGGAGAAAATCTTGAAGTCTGGGCTTTTCGTGAGCACAAACGGGCCCAGTTGTGCCAACACTGTTGCCTGCAATGATCGTCAGTGCAAAGCTGCAGTAAGACCTGCTCTTCATGCATTTCAGCATAGCGAGCCCTGCACTTCGGTTTACAGCAATGACAGCCCACAATGACCACCAATGAGAAGTTCCAGTGACGATCTAGCCTTCTCGCTATGCAAGAACTTTCTGCAACACTTGACCTGCTCTTCATGAAAAACCCTACTCCTCATCGCCTCCTCCATGGAAAACGGAACTCTCTGTGCCGGACTGAAAAAGGTAACTATTCAGCAGGACTAACATGGTGTCTTTACCCAACCCACGTTCCACTGCAGTTGGCCTAAACTTGTGACTTTACCTAGCTTTAACGTGACCAGATGACCACTAGTGGCACTTTCTGCTTCTTGTTGCAATTTTCACTGAAAACTTTAAAATTCAATATCTCTGGTTTTACTGACTGGATTGTGTTCCTTTTGACGCCATTAGATTTTTTGAAAATGACTATGTTTCCTAAAGTGGTTTGGGATTTTTCTTGTGTTGTGTTTTCGCTTTATTACTGATTGTGTGCTGCATAAATACTTCACACATTGTCTCCAAGTTAAGCCTAACTGTGAATTTTGTGGTTCGCCCTGAGAAAGATCATGGTTGTTGTCTGAGTGAGGCTACCCTCCCTCAACAAATACCCCAGTTTCTACAACCTTCTTAATGGCTATGATGACGAATACACGTTTTAGTCAATTTTAAAATACCTTCGTTAGTCAATTTCTACAACCTTCTTTATGGCTATGGTGATTAATACACATGTATTAGTCAACTTAAAAACAAATTCAAACAGAGTTTTGCAGTTCTTTACCTTCTGTCTTCTGTGGACTGCACTGAATCATTGTTGCAAGCCAGGGTCACCTACCTAAGCAATTTCTACAATTTGAACCTCCAAAAATACACAAAACGACAGCAACAAGTATACATAAATTATGAAATATTTTCTTTAATTCACAAACAAAATACAAAAAAATTGAAATTTTAATGGGAAAGTTGACGCTTTCAAAATGTGTTTTAATTCTAAAAAACAAACAGATGATAGACTCTTCCATACCATGATTTCATTTTTTGCTCATAATGCATCCTCTGTTTTGTCAGTTCATACTACTGCATCAACTGAGGTAACCAATTACCCATACTATTGTTTGCTGTACTTCAAAAAGTCAAGCTAAGGATACCAACTTAATCTTTAGCCTACAATTTCAAATGTGTTCCCATTTGGAGAATGTTTTAATATTTTCAGTTTTACATCTCGTTTTTATGTGTATAAACTTTTAAATCTGGTAAAATTTAGTTCTCCATAAGAGTTGCAGAGTCCTTGAGTAGGAATCACAGATGCCCACGGGTCTGTAGACCGCAGGCTAAGAACTGCAGGTCTAACTATTTTAATGGCTATTTGCATTCAACCTTATAATAAACTGCTGACTCGTCCTACAACAAATAAACATGTTTGGAAATTGTGTACAGAATAATGTATCCTGTAAATGCTCTCTAAACAATCAAGCATTCTTATGTCTGCTCATCACCAGTCTGATCAATTTGTTAAGTGCCTTAGTAAATTCAGCGGATTTGTAGAACATTTTAAAAAACTCAAGTAAAGTATATGTGAAACAAGTTCCTTATATTATTCTACTCTACCTTTATTTTGGTAATAGAAGATGGTATATTTCACACCAACAGTAAAGTTGTAATCAAACTAAGAAAGGGGGAGAGCAGAGGAGCAGTATGGTTTTGGAACAGGGCAAGAACTGGCAGAGAAGGTCACAAAGGAGGAAAAGGATTTATTGAGCTGCTTAGCTGAAAACATTGTGAGCGTGAGAACAGGGATAGATGTTCTGGAGAACTAAAACAGGTGTGTCCACCAGAGGATTATGTGTTCAATCCTTGGTAGCACCCACAACCATATGTGACGAAATAGAAAGCAGTGCTTGAGGAGTGGCCCTCTATAATCAATGGGTCTATTAATACTTACAAGTCGACTGACAGGCACAGGGAGATAAATTAGCACAGTCATCATGATTCTGCATTCACCAGACAGCAAAATAAGCTGATGCAAACGGCTATACGACAGAATGAGGTGCATTAGCATCCCACCATTTTCTGTTGTTCCCAGACCTCAACCCTGAGACCCTCCAAAGGAAGAGATTAGTCCTGGACATTAAGATGGATCTGAATAATGTGAGTGTGGTAGCTACTGTGTGACTTAAAGTGAGCCATGAGGGAGGAGCTACTCTTTTGTCCAAGTGGGTGCAAGTATGAGGGATGAAGGAGCGCTAGGTGACACCGTTCAAGAGAGACATGAAGGCAGTGGCTGAGTGAGGAGGTGGGCTAATTATTTCTCCATTTCTCCATTGGTCCATGCTACACAGCAGCTTTTCCAGGGTGGGCGAGAGGGGTGATTTATCCCGGAGTTACGTTTTGTCAGACAAAGTAATTTTTTTAAGTTCTTTGTCACGTGATCTGTCTCTACTTATGGACTGTTAATGGTCAACAGAGAGGTTTTTTCTATTGTGGATATTAATTGGGAAACCTGAAAATGCATTTGAAATACTTTCTAAACCGGGGAGGTGAAGCATGAAGTTTTGGTTCTGGGTTTTGAGCTATAATTTTTATTATAAGACAGCCAGGCCTGAATGCTAATACCTAGCAGCAATCACCAATAGCCAGCAAAAAGACTATTCACAAATGCGTTGGGGACCGAGGGACCTAGCCTAGTCTCACGCGATGCTCCTACAATTCAGAGATGTATGATTGCCACCACTATCAAAGGTATAACCATACACTGTGTTGAAAGTTCCAGTAAAATCTAGCATTACAAGTGTAAACAAGTGTAATAAGGGCACATGAGCAAAGTACTGATCTTGTGGGTTGGCGGCACTGATTGCCAAGGAAGACCATCACTGTGGAACACAGTTTAAGTAATGTTCCTGCCATAGTACACACTCTAAACGTTTCAACACAGAGGGTTATAAACTAATATTCAGTATGGTGACACACTGGAGGCCCAGAAATGGTGGAGCTAGAATACTGATCTAAAGCTTTGATGTTGACCTCCTGTCATTGCCCTATATATATTTATGGTAGACGGCAAAGACTTGACAGGACTATGGCTACCCAATTATCCCATCTGCTATCCTATTTTATCAGATGATGCATAACCTTCATACAGTGACCACAAACATCAAACACCATGACTATAACCAAGACAGGGCAAGTTTGTTTGTGAATTTGTTGCAATAGGGAACATGGAGCTTGTTAGAAATGGGGTCTCTAGTTGGCAGAGGTATACAGCCCTGTCCAAGTAAGGACCACAATCCTAGTCAGGGTAAGTCACACACAATCCAAATTATCCAGTGCCCACCCTCTGGTAGCTTGGCACTGAGCAGTCAGTCTTATCTTAGATGGCAATCTGTAAAGTAATTGTGCAATAAATAATACAGTAACACAGAGAAAACACCACAGGTTTAGAAAAATAGTTAATATTTATCTGAATAAAATAAGGTAAAACCCACAAAGATCCAATAAGCATAAGTTGGAAGTAAACAATTGCCTCTTTGTTACACACAGTACCTGGTATGCGTAATAAATAACGACACACGGAGACCGCAGAAGAGATGCGTGGAAAAATAGGGTATTGCATAAAATCTTCTGATGTGGCACAGACGATGCATTGTTTCTTTCCATGCTACAACGGGCTTGTGTCGTTTTTCGGCATGCAGTCTTGGTTCCTCACTGCAAGGCGGAGATATTTTGTCACCCAAAGACGATGCAAGGGAAATCCTTGACGTGCTGTAAGAAGGCATGGGTGCTGTATTGTGCCGGTAAACGATGTGTCTAATTTTCCGTCGTAAGGCAGGTGTTGCATTGAATTTCCAGTCGGGGCTGCGTTGTTCCGGTCGGCTGTGTGACGATTTCTAGGTCGCAAGGCAGGCTTTGCGGCGATTTCGGCAGACAGTGCGCGGACTTTTGATGCGCAAGGAGTTTTCTGAAAAGATGAAGTCTATATGGCCCTGATACTTCAGAAAACAGGAGGCAAGCTCAATCCAAGCCCTTGCAGAGTACTTTTGGGGCAGGCAGAGTCCTTCTCAGCACAGTCAGAGGCCAGCAGGGCAACAGCAGTCCAGATGACTCTTTTGGGCAGCCAGGTAGTTCCTCTCGACAGGATGCAGGTGTAGGTCCAGAAGTGTCTCAGTTGGTGGGGACAGAGACCCAGTTTAAATACCCCAAAATGCCTTTGAAGTAGGGGAGACTTCAAAAAAGTGGTTTTGAAGTGAACTAGTTCCCCTTTCAGTTCAGTCCTGTCTGCCAGGGTCCCAGTAGGGGGTTTAGCAGTCTATTGTGTGAGGGCAGGCCACTGGCCTTTGAAATTGTAAGTGTCAGGCCCTCCATCCTTTCAGCCCAGGAAGACCCATTCAATATGCAGATGAATGCAGGTGTGACTGAATGTCCTGTGCTTGTGGTTGTCTGGGTGAAATGCACCAGGGAGCTGTCAACCAGCACAGACCAGACGTTGATTGGAGACAGGCTGTAAGGCACAGATGGTTTTGAGTGCAGAGAAATGCTCACTTTCTAAAAGTGACAGTTCTAAAATAGTAATATAAAATCCAACCTCACAAATAAGCAGGATTTTCCATTACCATTCTGGCCATACTAAGTATGACCTGCTTACCCCTTGCAGATCAGAATCTACCACTCAAAAAGGATATGAGGGCAGACCTAATGCTAGTCTATGAAAGCAAATGGCCTCACAGTAGTGGAAAACAAATTTAGGAGTTTTTCACTACCAGGACATATAAAAACCATAAGTATATGTCCTGCCTTTTACCTACATAGCACCCTGCCCTATGGGTTAACTAGGGCCTACCTTAGGGGTGACATGTGTAGAAAAAGATGAGTTTAAGGCTTGCAAGTACTTTTAAATGCCAAGTCGAAGTGGCAGTGAAACTGCACACACAGGCCTTACAATGGCAGGCCTGAGACATAGTTAAGGGGCAAATTATGTGGGTGGCACAATCAGTGGGGCAGGCCTGCTAGTAGGATTTAATTTACATGCCCTGGGCACATGTAGTGAACTTTACTAGGGACTTATACGTAAATCAAATATGCCAAATAGGGCTGAACCAAGGTTACCATGATTAGGGGAGAAAGCATATGCACTTTTGCACTGGTTAGCAGTGGCAAAGTGTGCAGAGTCCTAAAAACCAACAAAAACTGTGTTAGAAAAGTGGAGGGAGGAAGGCAGCAAATTGGGAGATGACCACCCTAAGGCTGTCAGGGCTTAACACAGTTTATCACTTTTAGTGCTCTCCTTTTTTCGTGTTTCCTTAATGTGGACATTAAGGCACTATCAGGTCACTTTGAAGAGAAAACCTACAACTAAATCAAATCTGTTCAACTTTTTTTATAGAACCTAATATAAAAAATAATAAAAAGAAACACTTGGCCATAAAAATAAGTTATACAAAATCTGGCAAAACATCTAAACACATCCATAAAAGCTTCAAAATGCAGTTGAAGGGTGACACGCAGTGGGCAGACATGGCCAGCAAGATGGTTGACAGGACATGAATCTTGTATCCTCTGCCACTGATCCCCTTTATATGTCATTTATTTGCATTTTCAGTGCTCACTGACTCGTCAGAAAGAAAGATGCGATGGAGTGCCTGCTGACCCTAGGTGCACCAGGGAGGGGGGATTAAAACGGGGTAGAGGAGACTGTAGGGGTATGCTTTATCAAGAACTTTGTTGGCTTTTGTGAGTCCAGTGTGCCATTATTCCAAGTATCGCTTATTATTCTAAGTCTGAGTCTGTCCCGGGAACCTAACTACATGAATATTACTGTATCTCTATATCAGGCCCTGCCTTCCGCATCCTGTATGTATTATTCCAAGAATCTTTTCTATTCTTGCATTTCTTTAGATTGTTTTTTTAAGCTTGCAAGTTTCAGGTTCCACTGTTGCCAGTTTGGTTTGTCTTCGACACACAATGCCATTTTATTTTGGGTCTAGTCAGTTGTGTTGAGTCTAGTTCCACAGTGCCAATCTTAATTTCTAGTGTAGCACAGGTGAAAGCTTGGGGAGGAACATTTTACTCTGGTAAGGGAATTGGAGGGATTGTTTATATTCTTCTTCTTGTTAGTTTGGTACAGGGTGAACTGAAGAAACAAGGCTATTGAGTAGAAAAAGTAGATGTGGGAAAGAAGGTTGAAAGTTGAGGACCTGAATAAAAGTTCCTATAAAAATAACCAAGATGACAGACTCTGCCCGGCCTGTACAAAGACTGTTAATTTACGACCTCCAATAAGCAGAATATGATGATCACAACGAATCTGCTAGCCAGGCTGAAGGCCACAAAGTACTGTCATTCACAACTTAGGGTGCACATTTTGCCTTTTTTAGGGTCAAGCCTGCGAGTGCATGCGCTAACGCATGCGTCTTGCTTACGAGACTTGGGCCCTCATTACAACATTGGCAGTAACTGCCGCCTACCGCCGCGGCAACGGCCGCCAATATACCGTCGCCGTGGCTACCAGCCGCCCACCCGCATTATGACCCTCAATGGTATTCCGCCAGAAGGCTGGAGGAATATCGCCGACGGTTATGGCGGCCGACGGCGGTAAGGTGGCGCTGCTGTCAGCAGCAGCGCCACGCCAGCAAAACACTGCCTATTGTATCATGAGCAATGATACGGTCTGGTAGTGTTTTGCTTGTGGACGCTGCTGCTGACAGCAGATCCGCATCCTGTCTCCAGCCGGAGGACCCCCTGCAAGCAGGTAAGTCGGGTTCTCCGACAGGAGAGGGGGATGGGGGATGTTGTGTGTAGGGGTCTTGTGTGTGTGAGGGGGTGTCTGTTTAGGAATGTGTGCATGTGAGTGAGAGTCCCGTTGAATGGGTGCATGAATGTGAGTGTACATGAATGTTGTGAATGCATGTGTGGGGCAAAGTATGTTGGTGTGTGTTGCGGTGTGTGGGTATGTATGTGTGCATGCGTGGGTGGATGTGGGTATGTGTGTGTTTGTATGTGTGTGCGCGTGTGGGTGTGGAAATTTGCAGGGGGCAGGAGAGGGAGGACTCTGGGGAGCGGGAGTGGGTGAGGGAGACCCATATCAGAGCCAGGGAAGGAATTCCCTGGCACTGATAGTGCCTACCGCCATAGTTTTCGTGGCGGTACGCTTGCCATGAAAAAAATGGCGGTAGACGGGGTCATAATCACGAGGGTGGAATTGAGACGGCCGCCGGGCTGGAGACCGAAGTCTCCAGCCCAGCGGCCGTTACCACCCTGGCAGACAGAGTGGTACATAGGCGGTTTGGCTTGAGCCAAACCGCCAATGTCATAATTTGGGAAAAGGTATCGCCAGCCTGTTGGCAGTGCCTTTCCCCAAATTACCGTCAATCGCCAGGGTCATAATGAGGGCCTCTGTGTACAGTAAAGGGCTTGCAGCCTGCCCGTTCCAATTCATAGGCTCCTTGCTCACTCTTCTTTTTTACCTCCTCAATGGCCAGGGCAGAATAAAGTCAGTTCCGTCCCTTGTCGTGGCACACTGGCCAAGCCCAGATAGATTAAAGTTATTTAGTGCCCGTCCGCAGCCTACAACGTAATTGAGTTGTTAGTCCTTTTCCACCCTCCCACTCTCGATGCCCCTCTGGTGCTTCCTCTCTTGAAGATTCCCACTGCAGCCGCCTCAGTTCCACCACAGATGGGTTTTCCATTGCCTTCCTTTATTTTCATGGCCCTGGGGTACTTTAAAGTTAGGTTGTATAATGGCTACACTTTACTCACGAACCTGTGAACAAGGCGTTATGCCGGAAAGCGTTGAGTTGGCTTCAGCCTTAAGGCATGGTACTTGCACTGACTGAATCACATTAACGCAGATTACTCCTTGTCTTATTTTTGCCCCGACGCGCTCACGGCTTTCACTTTTTGGTTTTCCAAACGGTTTCTGGCACATCTTGCTGCGGTGACTCTTGGTATCACTTAAAATGATATTGTTTTTGCCGTAGGCGTTCCTAACACCTCTGGTATTCATGGTCGTTTTTGTTTGCTCTTTGTTTTTCTGCTGTTGTCTCCTGCTGCAGAAAGGTCCCTCATCTTTAAACAGATCATATTTTTGTTCGCTCTGATTGCGGAGCCGGCTCAGAACAGAAGTCGAATCGCTACCTCATGAGTGAGCAGAAGAATGCACTCTTTCGGAGTGTTTGTTTCGCGCCTGAAAGGTCACTTCTAAGTATTCAGGAATTGTTGGGGATTAGCAGACCACTGTTTCAGAGAGTGGATAACTTCCATTCTTTTCGATCTTAGGAGTCTGAACTCCGATTTACTGGAGATGGCCCAGGATGGGCTGTGCCTTTCAAGCCTTCCATAGTTTCACCACCCATCCAATTCAGACTTTTCACTGGCCATTAGTGATGCTGCATTAATGGGAGTCTATTATTTGTGTTGCTGTGGTGAACATTACACTAGCGTTTCCCCAGTATCCCCATTTAAATTCTTTAAGATAGGGCAGATGTGGTGGCTGTGGTTAGCATCTGGTAGAAACGAGACCAAAATATTTACAAACATCTGGAAAGCATTGTGCGCTTTAGATAATATCACTAAAGTGAAAATGATTTTTGATTTCGCCTCACCCATCAACCATATTAGAGACACAGTTTGGGGAAAGGAGGGACTGCTGGAATATATAGGAATTACTAAATTCAAATCGCTCATTCACGTCTTCTGCGCTGTATTTTTTCCTTTTGTTGCCCTGCTAAAGTATGTTTTGGGTTTATGCACCCAAAGGTGAGCATTTGTTTACTCTTGATTCCATTTGACAAAATATAGTTTATGCACCCAAAGGTGAGCATTTGTTTACTCTTGATTCCATTTGACAAAATATAAAATTGATTTTAGTGACCACAGCAACAAACCATACCAAAGGACTGATAGCTTTTCAGATCCAAGGCTTGGGAACGTATTTTCTGTACTCTCTAGAAATTAATGGTTAACAATCTTGGTCAGTAAATTGAAAAGCATACTTAAGCAGTGTACACACCCAAAGCCCCTGTAATCTATTCACACACATAATTAAGGTTAACAATTTTGCATCCAGTAAATGCAGATATAGCCTATATTTTAAACACAGATAACTGTTTTATTGTGAGTCCCTCTTTGTTAAGGGCAGTGTTAGCAAAAGGTGGGGCGGGGTTCCATCTTTCCGGGGTCACCTCAGTGACTGCTCTCTCCCATTAGGAAAAAAAAAGACAGCCTGAGTTGGAGTCTTTGCCTTGGTACACTGTGGGCCTCAGGGGGAAGTCACAAGATATCGCGCAAGAGCAAATACTTTGTTGAAGCACAACTTGTAAACATAAGTGCCAAACACTTGATAGCACAATTGTGCCAAGCATGTGAATCTACAGTGCTACAAGTTACAAACCGACAGCTAGAAGTTAATTAAAGTTTTGCTTACTCTGCAGTAAACAGTTCATAATTTTGATTTGTGATTGTGTTTTTAATATATGTACACTTGATTGAAAACAGTTGGCGGTGTAGCTTTAAATAGAACAATACACAGAACATTCATCCAGGTCCATTTCACTTCATACAGATTCACTCAAGCTACTTTGTATCTAAAATATTAAGCCCTGAAGCTGCGTACAAACTATAGTTTTTTTAGGTCGTAGCTGTCTGGTTTGCTAAAGGCATCTTGGGGACATTCAGAAAGCTGACCAGGGATATGCATTACACAAGTTGCTTGCCATTGGCTTTGTCACATTTTCTGGATTTCGATTTTCTGGCTTTATTTGTTTTAGTCTGGCCAGCTTACGTTTGTACCTGCCTCTGCCCAAACATAATTTACAGTATCCTTTAGATTGCACCCTTTCTGGAAACAGGCCTATAAATCTTGTTCTTATACCGTCACATTTGCTGTGCATTTAAAGGACGAGGTCAGATGTCAGGTGCTATCTTCCCCTTGATGTTTACTTTTCTTTCTCTGGCTTCAATGGGAGAGGATTTATATGACAATCTTGCAGGATACTCGAGGTAGCAAGTTTTTTTTCTCTAGCACATGACAACATATAAATGAACTGTAAGTATTTAATAATATATCAGAATTAGTAACACAAATGAGGTTCATTCCTATTTCTGAAGTGTATAAGAAACAAATTATTTAATATGATCAAAACACACTAGGTGATGCCATTTCCACACATTATCATCTGTGCACTGGATAGCTGTGTTAACAAAACTTGTTGTCTGTGCAAATGTAATGGTCATTTCAATTGAAAATTAGTTGTCTGTAATGGCAGTGTTCTACCACACCATGCATACTCCCACTCTACTCTGCACCACTCCACACCACTGCACTCTACTCTGCACCACTCCACTTTGTACCACTTCAAGCTACTGCACTCTGCACCACCCCACTCTGCACCACCCCACTCTGCACCACCCCACTCTGCACCACCCCACTCTGCACCACCCCACTCTACACCACCCCACTCTAAGCCACTTCACACTACACCTCTCTACTCTTGTCTGTAGCACTCTAATATGTATCAATGCATTCTTTGCCACCCTACTGTAAACCACTGCACTCTTCGCAGCTGGCTTCTACACCACTCCAGTCCAGGCTACACCAATCTACTCTGCACAGCTCCACTTTACACCACTGTATTCTACGCCACTGTGCAACACTGCACTCTACTCCACTGCGCTCTATGCCAATACACTGTATGCCAATCAATGCACTTTACTCTGTAACACTCAAATCTATGCCCCAGCACTCTATACCAATCGACTGTGAGACACTCTAATCTGCTCTGCACCACTGCACTCTCTGCCATTGCACTTTACACCAATCCACGCCATTACACTCTATGCTACCCTAAGCAATTGCACTCTACCCTGCACCACTCCATGCCACCTCACTCTACTCTGAACCAATCTACTCTATGCCACTTCACTCTACACCACTCTACTCCACGCTACTCTACTCTAAATCACTGCACTCTACGCAACTACAGACTACTCTGCATCACTGTACTATACGCCACTCCTCTCTACTCCACTAAACTCAACACCACTGCACTCTGACACTCTACTCTGCAACACTGCATTCTCCACAAATGAACTCATTGCCACTCTGCTCTGAAATCCTGCATAATATGCCAATGCACTCTACACCACTGCACTCTGTGCCACTCTACTCTGCATTACTCCACTCTATGCAACTGCGCTTTGACAACTGTACTCTGCACTCTACTCGGCACTACTCTACTACACGCCACTGCAGACTGTGCCACTGCACTCTACTATGGACCCGTCTAAAGTACGGCAAAGCATTCTACAACAATGTTTTGTATGGTGCGAAACTCTATGCTACTGCACTCAATGCCACTGCACTCTATGGTACTATACTCTGCAACACACTATGCCAATGCACTCTATACCAGTTCACTCTACTCTATGCCACTCCATTGTGTGCCACTCTACACGACTCAACAGTATGCCTCGCCAATAGACAACATTCTCTGCCACTACAGTCCACAACACTTTATTCCACTCTTCGCAATGCCACTCGGACACTCCACGTCACTCTCCTCTCCTCTACGCCACTAACTTTTAACCATGCTAAATGGCCACACTGGTGTACAAAGTACAACATAGCTAAAACACATTGGCAATGCCAAAAGCTCTTGCAATGGCGAAACCTATTAGCTTTGCCAATGCTTATGTTAGAACCCTACCTGATGAAAAGAGAATGCAGAGTTACAACATAAATGGTGGAGCCGTGCTTAAACCTAGCCGGTGGGAGCCACCAGCACGTGTTTTTGGGGTTGGGTACTTATTTTTCTACATCAAACATTTACCGATAGCAAGAGAGGGAGAAACACACGAGATAGAAAAGAAAGAGAAAAAGAAAAACCTTGACAAAGGAAGAAAGCAGGAGCCTGCAAGAGTGTGATAAAAGGGGCGGGGAGTGTCTCATAGTGCATTAGAGAGGCAAAAGATCGATTTAAGACTTTACAGCCTTTGAATTTAGCATGCCAACATTTCATTGCACTGACTGCAGGCTTCTGAGCAGAGATTTGGGCACCAGCATTTATTCATTTACTAATAAAGCACTGGCAGGGGCAAGTACTTAGGACAGCCTGACTTGGTCTATGCAACGGGGGCACTCGTGTGAGTTAGGTTTGGAACCCCACTTGAAAGTGACAGCGTGCCTAAAGATGAAGAGTGATTTGTAGCAATTATAAGCAGGCTAGAAGGTAGACCATTGCAGATCGCCTGAGTGTAGTAATTGGAAATATCCACGGTCTTGCTTCTGGACAAAAAGGACTGGATAGATTCCTGATATTGCAGCATTTGGTAGGCACAGTGACCTATGTAGAATATATCTGTAGAATATTATCAGATTATTGCACCCTACTAATCACAATGGGTTAGAGTAAGAAGCTGGCATGTGTCCCTATGTCGAGACTGCAAGTGGCGAAAATGGATGGTAAGAGCTTTCAGAATGCTTTCTGGGAGGTCACTGTTGATCATAATGTAAACTAGTGGGACAAGGAGTAGCCGTGAAACAGAGTAGGAGGCATTCAAAGTGGTATTCATGGCATGTGCGTTATGATTTAGGTGAGAATGAGAGCTTCCAGGATGCGAGCTATTGGGAAAACTGAAATGGAAATGCAGATGCTGGAAGGGTTAGAGGTGGGCAACCCTGGAAGTGAACAAGCCCTTTTTGACTGTAGAAAGAAAAATGGGAAGGCTCTGCATAGACTGTAGTGTCCGAACTATTGAAAATGTACGGACAGGTAACACTTGGCTACTAGCACGAAGTGCAGAGACTGCTGGTGATGACACTGAGGGAAGAAAGCAAGGTCTTGTACCACACACAGGCAGGTATATTTTAGTGGGTACTACATGGTTATCAATGCAACACCACCACACTCATAAGATGACCGTATTGTGACCTTCCTTTAAAACCAATCACTCCTCACATTAACTGAAGAGCAGATGTGAAAAATTAGAAACCTTAATCATTGTGCAGGAGATTAAACGCTCTACTGACTTACTGGCTAGTAACAAAACCCCTGGTTCAGATAGTGTTACGGCTGATGTATATAAAACCTTCACTGAGTTTCTGGCCATTAGACGCCCATAAGTATACATACTCAAGGTACAGGTTCATCACCTCAAATGATACAAGAAGCGATCATAGTGGTAATTCTGAAACCGGAACACGATAAGACAGAATAGGCCTCAAACAGACCTCTCTCTCTCTCTCTGCTGAATTTTATAACATTGTAAGTAAGACATTAAGAGGTTTATTCTGTTGTTGTTCCAAGAACTGGTACATCTCACTCAAATTAGTTTTATTCCTGGTAGGAGAACATCACACAACTAAAGGAGATTAGTGCACTTTATGATGACCACCAGTCAGGAATGGCTATTGTCCCCACTACTGCTCGCTTTTGAGATGGAACCTCTGGCTTGCTCGGTCCATCAGAAGGTGGATACAAGGGAGTTGCCGTGGCTAGCACACAGCATAAACTATGCTTTTGACATGCTCCTTGGCATTAGAAAATTGCCTGGTCTGTCGGAAGGAGTCATCAGCCAGTTGGGCACTATCAGGGCTCAGGGTCAACTGGGAGAAATAAAGTCTATTCTATATGGGTCTGTGAAAAGGGAACAAATATCATCCTCTAGACTTGGCCCCGCTGAAACGGGCATCAAATATGCTTCAGAACCTTGGGGTTCAGGTTTATCATAACACATATGAATTACAAGAGGGCAATTTAGGACATGCTATGATGCCTTTTTAGATTCCACAACACAGCACAATAAATAGATGCAAGTAAATGGTCAAGGGCCGGTCTAGCATAAACAGACAATTCATACACATCAAATGTCCTATGCATATTCCAAGAAGCTAGGGAAGAATTCGAAATGAATCCACACAGATTCCTGACATATTACAGAGTTGTAAGGGAAGTTTCAGAAACTTGCAACTCGGACGTGAGTGAACCTGAAGTACACAACAGGCTAAAAACAGCAACAGAATATAGCCTGGGCTGTAAGATAGTGATCACCCATTAGACTCTGCTCAAATACAATGGAAAGGAACTTTTTGACACAAGATGTTAATGACAACGCAACACTGAGTGGGAGTTGACAGACGGGGATTGGACCAAAGTGAGGGAAAAGACTATCGAAGAATCACATAACAATCATTTCAAATTGATCCAATTTAATTCCTTCACCAGACCTACTTAACTCCAATAAAGTTGATAACAAGGATGTACCTCATACTAGTTTGGATGGCCGGAAGGGTGAATCATTCATATAGCCACGGTGCTGTCACACAGTAGCAACAGGTACCCCTCATAAAGGAGCCACCAAAAAAGAGTAAAAAGTAGAAATGGCATAAAAAAAATCTCCTTGAGTTCCAAACGGATCTAAACAAAAAGGTGACTGAAGCCTTAACGAAGCCAGAAACTCGACTACACTTTAGGGCTGAAGAAAACTTTCCTCAAGGAAAAAACCTAGAACAAATCAGGAATCAAAGGGGTGATGAATTAGGAAAACACGCTAATTTCGAAAGCCCTGCAACACACATTCTGTTAATTTAGGCTCCTTTATGTACAACTTGGGCAGAAAATCACATCAGTAGCAGAAGCAGGCACCATATTGGGTTGGGAATGCCTCACTGGATTCCGTAGCAGCACAATCTTGAATTGGGAAGAAGTGAAAAGATTGAACCTATTTTCATCACTTCCAGTGAAGACAGAAGTGAACAACACCATGGATTCAGATAGGACAATTATTCTAAATATAATTCCAACAAAAGGATGTCAGCAATGTTCTGTGTTGTGAAGGATTAATCCACTGGATAATCTGAAAAGGAATAAAAAACAATGTGGCTTAATTCTATTCGATGTAAAATGAGATGGAAGAAATAAGTAACATAACCAAACCTTATCTCCAGAGTAAAATAAAGGTGTAGGTGTCCTATGAGAATCTGCTAATCCTCTTCTTTCTTTCCTTGGATTTTTCTTTATTCTCCATGATCATGTGTCTCCATTTTTGTAGATGTAATAAAAATCAATAGCTGCTACCAGCAGTGTAGTAAAGGCACGGAGAAGGAGGGAAAGTCCTAAGATGGTATATTTGCATACAACTGAAAGGTGAAACCTGTATGTTTTTGCAGTTTCTCCAGTAAATACAGTGCAGTCTTAGAACCCCAAAGCCATCTAGCAAATGGAGGCTGAGGTCAAGTTATCAACTTGAACCTCACAACCTATTTGGGGATGGCACATCTAGAGTAATGGTTACTCCAGTGAGGTTACCAGATTATTTACTGTTAGCGAGTTCCACAGCACAGCACAGCCCTTTTTCCCAATGGATGAACACAAACATGAAGTGCACACAATATGTTTATAGAGGTGTTATTGATAAGTAATTGCCCTAACCTAGTGCAGATTATTTGGATACCTGAAACGAAAATAAATATAATGGTTAAAATAGAACAGGTGATAAAACAATATATAAAAAAGAATAGCAATATATTAGAAAACAGGTACTCACACATTCTCAGGGGCCAAAAAGTATGGTCTGTGGTGTGATCCAGGGCCACGCTGATGGGGTGGGACTTGATGGTGGGAGTGGTGTAAGGTGGGTGTAAAGGAAGCGAAGCAAGTACATGGTGTGGACAATTTTTCTGAAGGTTTCATCTCATACTGCCTTTTAAATTCGGACCTTAGTTTCTAGAATAGTCATAGACTTGAAAATACTCGTATGCTGAATGGAAGTTGCTATCCCTCTACAGCACCTTAGGGTACGTCTTCTCTGCTTGCTATCGCTACGCTGGTTGAGTCAGGTGTGCAAAGGAAGTAATTTGATTATTAATTTGGAATGAAATAGAATTGCTCAATGTGAAACCAGAAAAACTGTGCTTAATTTCGGTTTCCTCACTTGACCAACTTGTTTGATCCTAGGCAAAATATTTCAATTCAGTTTGCCTCCTTTCTTAATTAGCACATATAAGAACCTTGAAATGCAGGAATTCAGGATGTGTGCTTTACAAAACCTTCTTGTGTTTGATTTAATACACTATAGTATTGTTTATGTATAACAAGCCAGACCTCTCAGAGTGGAGGAAGGCAGTAGTAGTGAACAAGATCTTTATGGCTGAAACACTCTGACTCAGTCGTGAACAAGACCATTATGGTTGAAACGGTTGTCTGTTTGTAAGAAAATAAACAGCTAAGTCTGCTATGGAGTGATTCGCATTTATTTGTTTAACAATTATCCGGAGTTGGTCTAACCTTCCAAGAGCACCGGCGCTAGCAGTGTGCTACTTCTGTAGACTGAGTTGGAGAAAATAGTAGCATACTCTGTAGTGATCAGTAGGAGTGGACAGGTCTTTTTAACATGTGTCACATGAGTAAGATCTACAGCCTCACTCACTTTTTAACATTCTGCTGCTGTGTACTTAACTCACCCCTGGCCTACATCAGAATGGTGTGAAGTGGTATATCAGGCTGAGTGCATGTGTCTGGGGAGGGTGCCATATAGGGAAAATACAGTATTGAGTAGTGTGCATGATGTATACATGTGCAGGAGGTACCTGTGCCAGAGAGTGGCACAGTCCCTGAAGGCTGTAGTGCTGTGCAATGTGTGTAGGGTAAGTACATGTGCTGGGTGTATGTGTACCCATGAGTCGACCAATACATGGACTGCAGTGCATGCAGGATGAATGCATGTGCCGGGTGTATGCGTGTCTGCAAGTGGTACAGTACATAAAGGAAACAGTGCTCTGCAGTACACGCTTGTTCAATGCATGTGCTGGATGTATGTGTGCCTCTGAGTGGTATAGTACATGGACGATACAGTACTGTGCAGTGTGTATGCTGTATACATGCACCAGGTGTATGTGAGCCGTTGAATGGTACAATACAAGGAGGGCCCGGGGTTCCATTTAGGGAGACCCAGGCCTGTACTATGAAACCTGGATTGGAGGTAGAGAGATTCCCCCACAGATGGATGTGTGGATTGCTGCATTCCTGTAAGCTGGGTGGGACACACACTGAGGTGGCAAGGACCAGGCTTCCGCTATACACTTCAAAAGGTGTTATTTGATTCTTTAAGAGGTCACAAGGAAGGGGCACATCTTAGGAAGGAGATGGGACTGATAAGAGAAACATAAAGAGTAGGGCTGGGGGCCCTGGGCTACACCTTTGATGCACATATCATTATGACTGACATCCAGGTGTGAACTCTAGTCACGCCCATGGCCTGTGTTGTGTGACTGTCTGATTTGGAGACATCAATGCTGTGACAGACTACATTTCAAGCAGATGAGGAACCTGAGTGGTATGCACTTCAAAGAAGTAGAACCCCAACATGAAATTCAAAGATTGACACCCTACATCACATTTGGTGTCTGGAAAAGACTAACAGAAGAGGAGGTTGAGACCCTAAGAATGACCATCTGCCAGGCAGGCAGACAGGCTGTGTGAGGAGGGAAGGCTCTGTAAGACTTCAGCCTGTGTCCTTGGCACTGGGAGCCAAGAATTGCTAGTCTCTCTGCTGAAAGATGGGACATCACCTAGGGAATCCAAGATGACCTGCCTTAGAGCCTGGGGCACCAGCATCTGCCTGTTTCCCCAAGACCAGTGTGCCCTGTGAGCAAGAGGAGAGTGCTGGAGGGAGCCAGGTCCAATGGGGATCCCTACCAAGTGAACTCCGTGTGTGTGGCGTGAGGCTGATGGCTATTGCACCGAACGAGTCGATGCCCATATGCAGGACTAAGTTGGCAACACTCATATGCCAGGAGAGGGCCGCCGTGAAGATAGTCATGATAAAGACTGCAGTACGGTAAGGGCTGAAGCCTTTCGTGGTTGTGGTGTGGCGACGTCATCTGCCAGGAGGGGCTGCCAAGCTAAAGACTGCTATGCAGTAAGGGCCGAAGAGTTGCAGGGTTAGTGGTGGGGCGCCCCATATGCCAGGGGGGCCAGCCATGGATAATTTTGTTGTTTTTATCAGGCCGGACTGTGGAAAGTGAGCAGTGATGACCAGTAGGTCACTAAGAGCACCAAGGACTGCAACTTGTTTGATCCTGCTGGATGAATCAGGATGCTGTGGGAGCACGTCATCCAAGAGGGAGAAAGAACAGGATCATCATAGCCTTCTATCTTTCATCCACAAAACCGGGAGCAGGTGTACACTTACCCTGTAGGAGAAAACTGCAGGATCCTCACATCATTGCAGCAGCGTGACCGCAAGGGAGACAGTCTGTCCTTGCTGAGCGCAGCCGCTGAGTCCTAATGTGAGTGACTCACCTGAATGGGACAGTGGACGCTCCGAGCCTCTGTAGTCGGGGCGCACTCCAGGACTCTGAATGCTTCACTTCTGCTGGAATGGGTAAGTCTTGTTCAGGGGAACTTGCTGCTAAATCAAGCATGTGTGTGTGCTGGAACACTATTGACTTTAAATCAGAGTTGTAGTGGATTCTTGAAACTTGAATTACTGGTGGGGCACACCCTGGATTTTACCAATAGTGAATGAGGAATAACCACAATTGCTAATGCGAAGAGTGCGTGGGTCAGGGAACTGTCAGAGATGCTAGAGCCCTAAACTCAGGGAAGGAGAGTGTGTGTGTGTGTGAGAGAGAGAGTGAGAGTGAGAGTGAGTGTGAGAGTGAGTGTGAGAGTGTGAGAGTGTGAGAGTGTGAGAGTGTGAGTGTGTGAGTGTGTGAGTGTGAGAGTGTGAGTGTGTGTGTGTGTGTGTGTGTGTCCGCCTTCACTAATCTGTATCCATATCTCCATCCCCACCCCACTCCCTGATGGAGTCTTGGATTGCTCTACCAGTGAGAGCCAAATGCAGAAGTGATACTTGGCCTGGCTGCTTAGAATCCATAGTAGGCTGGAACTCTGGACATCATGAGTAAAAGGCCTCAACCACCACAGTTGTGTGCAATAGCCCCTGAGTGCCCTGTAGCCCTATGAAAGAGGTTCTGACAAGTTGTTTTGAACATGGGGAGAGGCATGAATGTTTCAATGTTCACGTTTGGAAATTAACAGTTTAAAAAATGTTATCGTCAGGGCATTGATATGACCTAATATACTAAGGTGGAACACTATACTACATGTTAGTGAAATGCACTTACTGGAACTTTCAGGAGACTGTATCAAATTAAGGTATTCAAAGTTAAATGGTGCACTATATCTGCTTTGCTTCTTTTTTTTTTTACTTCAGTTAACTTTGAAATAAATGTGTGCATGTTTATTTAACATATTCTTGAATGTTAGTGTTCTGTTAAGTAAACAGGAGCCCAGCGCTGCTGTTCACTAAGAGGCAGCATTTAAAAGGTCAGGAGGTCTCCAAGCGGCCCCCGAGATGTACTTTGAGAACCACTGTATTGGGAGGTGTTCATTAACTCAAAACATTGACTGATTAACCTATCCACAGTAAAATCCTTAACTTTGTAGCCAGTAGCTAAACTTATTCAGCACAAAAGTGCCTTCACAAGCTTCTCAAATGACCTTTCACACCTACCTTTGTTGCATGACAACGTTGTTTTCTATGTGCTGCAGGGCTCTGGTAACCGAGGTCGCAGCTTGGCTGTTTTTTGTTGTTCTGCACTGTGTGAGCGCGAATAATACTGGCAATACCAGATTGTGGCCTTCAGCTAAAATGTCTGCAGGTACAGTGTATTCTGTTCAATACTTTCAAGAAAATCTAAAGGTGCTTCTCCCCAAAGATGCCTTCGTTTCAGGCTTAAACACTCTTTTCTGATTATTTTGGGAAAAGCAAACCTTGCATTCAGTGATGTAAAATGAAAGAATTATTAATCTGTTGGATATTTGTTGAAATTTACTACACATTATAATTCACACTGATGCATAAAAGGAGCAGTTAGTGCACTGCCAACATATAAGAAAGCAAGTTTATATATTAAACATGTGTAATCAATACTAATAATATATTACATATTTGTAAGTGATAAGTATGTACTAGAGTATATAAATAAATGAAATGAAATGAAATAAGGGGGCACACAAGCAGAAAAACGTCAACTGTGCAGCAAAACTTTTGTTGCACTGTGACAAGCATTATTATAAGATAATTGATTTTACATTAGGGGAGAAAATGTGGCATCTTTAAATAGTTGTAAACAGTTACCATCAAGATTTGAGATTCAGCCTATTCTATTATGAAATAAGTAGAAATTGTAAGCTGGTGTTTGGAAGGAACAGGCTCTGGAAAGATATCCAAAGATTTTCCCGGTCCACAGACTAGAGAAGCAGCAACATTCTGCTGAACATTCTTTCACACAGATGGTTACCAAAAAGAACAAAGAACCAATTCCCAGGGTGACTTCATTCCACAATGGCCAGTTATAGCAGACCTTTGGCATAGTTGAAGACCTCAAATTGAAGTCTTCTTGTTAATATGAGCAGGGATTCTTGCAAAAAGGAGAGGTAATTGTATTGCACTCATGATATGTTATAGGTATCCAGCTCTTCAGGATCCACTGCATCATTTGTCTTACAAATTATTTGCAAGAACATTTGAATCTCTTCAATGATACAGTGGGATAGAATGAAAGATTGTTAAAATACCACTTCAATTTCTGGATATCGCTGGGACAGAGCATCAGCAAGAAGATTTTGTGACCCAGGACTATACATTATACAGCAATTGTATTTTACAAAAAGTATTCCCATCTGGCATGGCAACTATTTCTACAGGACATTAAAGATTTCCATAATTATATTGAAGTAAAAAGGTTTTTCATATCTGATCAATAATGCCTTCATTACACACAAGCCAAAGTTCTCTTTCTTACACTGAGTATTGTTGCCCACAATCAGACAAGATATGAGAAAAGTAGAATATATTATGTTCTACACCATGACGATCCTAAAGCTGAAGATCTGTTTCAACAATGTAATTCCTAGTAGGATCAGAGTGACAGAGAATCAGCGTTTGAGTGAAAGCCTTCTTTAATATTCAAAAAGATTCTATGTCAGGGCCCGAGCGAGGATTATGCTTTACTCTCTTCGCAATATTCAACAGTAGCCAAGCAGAGATATTCAAAATACATTTCCCATAGGCATTTGGGGAAAAACAAACATTCAACTAACGATATCAACTAATGAACAGTCCACAATGTCTTTATAGCCCATATTTGCTGTTGCCGCCTCCTCTTTTTTCACTGCTCCGCAGCCGAGCTGAGTACCTTGAGCCTTCGCACCACATTGTTATTCCTTTTATTGCACGTTTTGGTAGTGATTGTTCTATATTGTATTTGTTAATGTAGATTTTCCTAGTTTTTAATGACGGAAAGTCTTAATTTTATTAAAGACACGGAGGCGAGTATTATGCGTTCTTTTCTTGCTTTAATTTTGACAGCAGCAAGTGAAAAAACTACAAATCCCATGAGTGCAGAAGAAATCTGCCAATGGGAAGCATTCTGAAGTACACAAACAACAACCAATGAACATGGATGTATGGCATTATGACGTAACTGGACTGTAAGCAGCCCTCTTTTCTTGCGCTAAAACACGTCAGCTAGTACGAAATAAAGGAACAATAGAAGCCAAAATGAAAACAGCCATAACAAACAATAACAACTCTGAGCAAAAGTTCATAAGTCCAGGAAACTGATGGTGAAGAGAAGCACAATGATGATCCACCAGGCAGAGAAGGGGATAAGGAGATATGGAAGACGTTGAAGGGTTCTCCACATCATGACTGTAGCGTTTAGGTAGCAGGTTGGACAGACGCTGTTGACACTAAAGGGATGGGAAAGAAAAAATCAACAATAGTTACTACATCAGGGTGGGATAATACTCGCCTCCGTGTCTTTAATAAAATTAAGACTTTCCGTCATTAAAAACTAGGAAAATCTACATTTTATGACAAGACCGGAGGCTCCTATTATGCGAGTTTAAAGCAAATTAATGACATTTGAAGACACATTGGCCCTCATTACAACTTTGACGGGCGGCGGAGGCCGCCCGCCAAAGTTGCGCCGCAGGAATACCGCACCGCGGTCTGAAGACCGCGGCCGGCATTCTGAGTTTCCCGCTGGGCGGGCGGGCGGCCGCCTTAAGGCCGCCCGCCAGCCCAGCGGGAAACAACCTTCCCACGAGGACGCCGGCTCGGAATCGAGCCGGCGGAGTGGGAAGGTGCGACGGGTGCTACTGCACCCGTCGCGTATTTCACTGTCTGCTATGCAGACAGTGAAATACAAGCGGGGCCCTCTTACGGGGGCCCCTGCAGTGCCCATGCCATTGGCATGGGCACTGCAGGGGCCCCCAGGGGCCCCGCGACACCCCCTACCGCCATCCTGTTCCTGGCGGGCGAACCGCCAGGAACAGGATGGCGGTAGGGGGTGTCAGAATCCCCAAGGCGGCGCAGCAAGCTACGCCGCGTTGGAGGATTCCAACGGGCAGCAGAAAACCGGCGGGAGACCGCCGGTTTTCCTGCACTGACCGCGGCCAAAGCGCCGCGGTCAGAATGCCCTGCGGGGCACCGCCGGGCTGTCGGCGGTGCTCCCGCCAACCGCGAGCCTGGCGGTCACAGATCGCCAGGCTCGTAATGAGGGCCATTATCTACTGGTTTACAATAGAATACTCTAAAAACATTGTCATTAGACCAATCTGCAGATCTAAGAATGTCCTCAAGGCGGGAACCCGTCCAAAAGGCTTTGGAAGCCATCGCACCTCTGGAAGAGTGAGCCCCAAAAATAGAAGTGTCAATACCAGCCAAGGACATAATCCATTTAACCCAGCGAGCCAAAGTAGGCGACGCCACCGGTTTATGAGGTTTCCTGAAGGAGATAAGCAATTGATGTGATGAGGACGTTCTTAGATGCGCAGTCATAAGTTCATAAGCTTTTAAACATTGTGCAACACATAATTTAGGATGATCAGGAAAATATGGATAAAAAACGGACTGTAAATTTGTTTTAGTTCTACGAGACACAGTAAAAGTTACACCAGACGGAGTAAACTGTCTTGCGGATATATCTAAGGCTTTGACATCAGAAATTCGTTTAATAGAAACAAGACACAATAGCATGGTGAGTTAAGCAGACAACATCTTCAAAGAAAGGGAGGAATTATCAGGCCATGAGAGGAAAAAATGTAGAACAACATTAACATCCCATAAAAACCTGTATTTAGGTAATGGAGGATTGGCAAACTTTACTCCCTTCAAAAGGCGACAAATCAGTGGGTGTTCGACCACAGGCTTCCCGTTGACGAAGTTGTGATGAGAAGAAATGGCTGATCTGTATAGATTAATAGTACGATATGCTTTGCCCTTACTGGCTTCGGCGGCGAGGAAATTTACTATAAAGGAGACATCTGTTGAAAGGGAATCGATGTGTTTTCCCAAACACCAGCTGTGCCATAAAGCCCAAGCTGATTTATAAGCTTTCGATGTTCCAGGAGCCCAGGATTGTCTGATGTATTCTGAAGCTTGTGCCGAAATGAGAGGGAAAGTTCTGGAACCCCAGAAATTTTCCATGCAGAAAGGGACAGGACGTTGTCGAGGATGAGGCTGTGGGGACGTTGTAGGGGATCTAGAAGGAGGTCTGGGAAAGAGGGAATGAGAAAAGGAAAGTCTGTAGTTAGTTCCAGAAGGGTTGGAAACCAAATCTGAGATTGCCAGAAAGGTGCAATGAGAATTAGAGTAGCTTGCTGGCGTCGGACTTGAGCTAACACCCTGCTGATCATGACGAAGGGGGGAAAAGCGTATGAGAGGAACTTGGACCAGTCTTGAAGGAATGCATCCGAGGCCAGGGCCAAAGGATCCGGGCGCCAACTGAAAAATTGGGGAAGTTGTGAATTGAGACGGGATGCGAACAAGTCGATCATCATGGGTCCCTATTTGTTTTGAAGAAAACGAAAGATCGAGGGATGTAGCATCCAATCGCTCGAGTCGTGGAGATGGCGAGAGTGCCAATCGGCGACCGAGTTGAGAGTTCCCGGAAGATATTCTGCATGAACCGAAATTTGGTTTGTAAGGCAAAATTCCCAAAAACTCTTTGCTAATTCTGCTAGAGGTTTGGATCTTGTTCCTCCAAGATGGTTTATGTATCGGACCGCCAAAATATTGTCCATTCTGAGAAGAATAGCGCAACGGACCCTGTTCTTTGCAAGGCTTCTGATCGCAAAGGAGCCTGCAAGCATCTCTAAACAGTTGATATGCAATTTGGACTCCTCTAACGACCATAGACCTCCAGTCGAGATTGAGCCACAGCGGGCCCCCCAGCCTGTTAGGCTTGCATCTGACTCTAATACAAGATCTGGGGCTGATGGAAAGATAGCTCTTCCGTTCCAAGCATCTAAATGGTCTGTCCACCATTGTAGCTCTGTACGGGAGTCGTAGTCTAGAGGAATAACATCTGCGTAGGAAAGCCCTTTGCGGAGATGCTGAATTTTTAGGCGTTGAAGAGCCCGGTAATGCAAGGGACCTGGAAATATGGCCTGTATGGAAGAGGATAGGAGCCCGACGATACGAGCGAGAGATCTTAGGGAGATGAATGAATGGCGTAAAACTTGAAGAATCTCTGACTTTATAGACTTTATTTTTGCAGAGGGGAGAAATAGATTGGCCGAAACTGAGTTTATGAGAAAACCTAAGAATTCTATATTTTGGGAAGGGAGAAGAAGAGATTTTTCCTTGTTGATAATGAATCCCAATTCCGATAGGAGAGAACATGTTAGGTTGAGGTGCTCCTTGAGCAGGTGTGGTGATTGACTCATGATGAGAATATCGTCTAGGTAAATGAGGAGCCTCACACCTTGAGCTCTGAGGTGAGCCACCACTGGCTTCAAGAGTTTGGTGAAGCACCATGGAGCTGATGACAGACCAAAAGGAAGAGATGTAAAGTGGAAGAATTGATCGAGCCATTGGAATTGGAGAAACTTTCTGTGATCTGGATGTATCGGGACGACCAAGTAGGCGTCTTGTAGGTCCAAGCGAACCATCCAATCGTTCTTCAACAGAGAGTCTCTGAGATGGAGAATAGTTTCCATCTTGAAGTGGCGGTAAACCACAAACTGATTGAAAAGCTTGAGGTTGATAACCAGTCGCATCTTCTTGTTCTTCTTCTGAACCAGGAAAATGGAGCTGATGAAACCTGTGGGATCTGGATGAGTGAGAGCAATAGCTTGTTTCTGGAGGAGGGACTGAACCTCCGAAGAAATGAGAGCGGACATGTCTGTAGAAAAATGAGGAAGCGGAGGGACGATGTACTGTGTTGGAGTTGAATAAAACTCTATCATATAACCCTGAACTGTGCTTAATACCCAAGGATCTGAGGTGATCAATAGCCAATTTGGAAGAAAATGACAAATCCGGCCACCCACGGGAAAAAAAGAAAGAAAAAGATTTACCTGTTTGATTGGTATTTCTGTTATTCTTGAATCCTCTGGAACGAAATCCTCTGGATCTTTGCGGGTAAAATTGAGGTCTAAATTCTTGGTATCCTGCATTGAAGTTGCCACGGGAACCTTGATTATAGTAGGAGCGGCCAGCAAAGCGGCTCCTTCCTCTGCCGGCCCTGACAAAAACCCGCTGATGAAACACTTTCTTTAAAGACTGTTGAGCTTTATCAAGCGACGTATTTGCCTATTTCTTTAATGAAATTCTCGCCAAATAAAAAACCCTCTGTTTTGGCTTGAGGTTGGAGAGAGGCGAGATGAACCAATTTGGAATCTAGTTTAAGGAGAATGCCCTTGCGTCTTTCCTGGGATATAGCGGAATTAGCGTTTCCCAGAAGACAGAACGATCTCTGGACCCATAATGACAGTTCTTCGGGATCGATAAAAGACCCATCAATCCTGGCGGATTCAGCCATGTCAAAAATCCGGGTAAGAGGACCAATAACATCTAGAAGTTTATCCTGGCAGGAGGACCAGGCTTTGTCAATTCCTTTTCTAGGATCTTTGCCAAATTTGGAAAAGAATGTTAGAATGGGTTGATCTAGAACCGGTGTAGTGGAAGACTTGTGCACCAAAAGGGGACGGGGGCACTCGGATCTGAGCTTAGCTCGAGTTTGTTTATCCAATGAGCTAAATAACTTGGCTGAAACATAATCTCCAACATGAGTTGCTGGATACCATTCCATGGAATTAGGATGTAAAATAAATGAGGGGTCAAACATAGGTACGCCTTCGCAATCTAAAAGAGGATTGGAGGTATCTGGGACAGAGGAGGAGAATTTAGGTTTTTTGGTAATGGGCGAAGAACTCACGTCATCATGACCAGATGGGTCCACATCTGAATCTGTATCAGGTACATCATCGTCGGTATCCGGAATAGAGGAAATTATCAGTGGGGATATAACATGTTTAGCTTTAGCCTTACGTTTAAGTGATGTACCATCAGACGTATTAATCTCCTTACTTGGAGTCTTTTGAGGAGCCGCGTCCTCTGCCATGGGTAAGGAAACCTCACCAGTCTTTAGCACCAATTTTTTTACACTTTTTGATTTAGGGGAAAGGCGCTGTCTGCAAACCCCTGCAGACTGGGTAGATAAAGTCTTGTTTAACATTTTTAACATTGAACCTTCTAAATTTTTTGTTAATTTGTTCATAGAAGTATTTACAGCTTGTTGTACAGAGTTCTGAATAAACATATTAATATCTTGTTTAATGGCAGACACTTCCTCCTGGTCAACCTGAGGAGACGGGGAACTGCCAGACTCCATTTATGTCAGTAAAAAGAAAAATGTTTGGAAAAAGACGAACAAACTTCTTAAAATGCTGCTTAAGGGTTAATAGTAAGAGAGGGGGAGTATAACTAATGAGTAAGCCCCGCCCCGGGGTGTGAGCTACGACGTTGCAGAGAGGCAAAACCAACGAGAGGAGAGAAAAGGAACACCGCGCCGGTAAGAAAACAAAGTATTTCTAATAAATACAGTTGACAGGACTGTCCGGGACGTGCGTCGGCCGTGGAACTCCTCTTTCCTCAAGCGCGAGCCGAAATAACGGCTGACCGCTTGAGGAGAGAGAGAAACGCCGAGAAAAGCGGCGCGCGCGTATAGGGAGCGCGAGGCAGGAAAAAATAAATTATTTTGAAAACGTGCGGCAACTTGCCGGCTATTTAGGACGTGAGGGTGACACAATAGGTACATTAACGCGCCAAACCACGCTGCAATATAAATAACGATATTTTAGAAACACACATAATACGGAATAGAGATAAAATATGACTTAACTGGCTTGTGAGCAGCAAGAAAAGAGGGCTGCTTACAGTCCAGTTACGTCATAATGCCATACATCCATGTTCATTGGTTGTTGTTTGTGTGCTTCAGAATGCTTCCCATTGGCAGATTTCTTCTGCACTCATGGGATTTGTAGTTTTTTCACTTGCTGCTGTCAAAATTAAAGCAAGAAAAGAATGCATAATAGGAGCCTCCGGTCTTGTCATAAAATTTACTGTTTCTGTTCTGCTAGTTACATTAGAGTTTTCTGTGGCAACGCTTGACGCTCCTCCGCAGCTGCTTCTCTGTTGAGACAGAACCTTGGAGTGTTCGCGGCGAAGGTGAGGAGGCCCATCCGATCTCGAGAGGGTGCCGTCTACATTATGCAACTGCGCGCTTATCTTTACACTGCTCCGTCGGCACGCACTTCAAATCGGTTTTCCACCTAAGGCATCAGCGTGGCCAACCGGGCAACCAACCTACACTTGCCTGCCCCACCAGCCTGGAGTGAGACGCCCCATGCTCTGTATCTTCACGAAGTGCTAAACGCTTCCCCAGTTGACACCAGCCCAGGCAGTGAGGTGCCTTTTCAAAACTAGACATTTGTGCACGGTGTCGGAGTAGGGTTAAACGCCTGTCATTGGCCCTTAGTGGCCCGCATAATGGGCTGGGAGATCCCCACCAGCATGAACTCCCTGGTAACCCCAGGCCTACTTGAAGATACTGGTGTCCCCAGTAGGTGTGAGACCCCTCCCCACTAAACACTTAAGACCCATCTATACCTACCTGTTGCCCCCAGGCCTACCTAAATACACTAGTGGCCCCCATAGGGGTTGCACCCTCCCCCCCACTACAGTATGAGTGTCCCTGAGTAGACCTACAGGGAGGAGGAACAAATGACTTACTTCCCTGTGGATGAAAACTTTTGCAGGATCATGGACGCCTCCATATGGTTGTGAGTATAGCAGATGATGAGCCCTCTGGGGAGAAGCTTAAGCAATACACGCAAGACCGACCAGACCCCTCCCAACCTCCCCCCAAGGGTGGGAAGACTCTTCCGGGTCTATGCCCCTCTTACCTCCTGGGTCTGCCACTCCCCAACTAACACCCCCCCAACCCTAAGCGTAAGAGGGACTACGCTGTGAACGTGGACACGGACGCATTTGCTCACCTGAAGAGGATCTTCATGGCTCACTCTCTCCTCACAGAACAGGATGCAACACTGGGCTCTTCAGGGACCCAATCCCTCCAGACCCCTCCCATTCCTGACTACCCTTCCCTAGACACACTCTCCCCTTCCTCAGATGGTGACTAGAAGATGAGGTCCTGTCTTTGGCACCCCTCCCCCAGACACACAGTGTTGAGGCCCTGGCTGAAGATCCCCCTCGAGGGGCTTCAGACATTGTGGACCCAGATCTCCTATTGCATCCCTGCTCAGCCGAGTGGACCCCGGCAGACAACGTTGCAACCTACATCAGCAGGCGGCTGCATAAGCCCCTTGACAAGGCGGTCCGTAACTGCCTACATGCGGAGTGCCCCCATCAGTCCTTGAGTGACAAAGTTGCAATGACCCCCTGAGGTCAACTAACGCATGGCCACCTTCCTGGGGAAATTCACGCATGACCCAAAAAAAGGGGACTGACAGGTCCTGGCGGGCTTGCCAGGACAAACTCCTGGATGTGTCCAGACCCCTTACTCATTTCCTTGACATGTCCGAAGATGCCAAGGCCTCTGGCACCCTTATATCTCCAGAAGTCTTATCAGGTTGGGCCCAGAGGGCACTAATCTTCCTATGGCATATGAACTGACTTATCTCCACAGAGAGGTGTTGCTCGCTCCTCATAAAGATTGACCCCAAACTGGAGAACCTCGCAGTGTCTGAAGCCGGCCCCCTCGCTCCATTTGTCCGAGTACTAGGCAAGATTGTGCAGACATTTACATCTTAGGACAAGGCCCAGACGTCAGTCAAACGGATCTTCACACCCCGGGTTTTCTCAGGGGCTGGCCAAGGCAGGGGCCGCTCGGTTGGCCGCTCACACCCCAGGCCCCTCCCTGGCAGGAACTTCAAGAAGAGGGCAGTACCAGGATGCCTCCAGGGTTGAACCCTTCTACCCACAGCACAGGGGATCATGAGGATGCCACCGGGGTGGCAGCGGCCTCAACTCCTCCCAAGGTGAGTATCCAATTATCCTCCTACCACAGACTGGGGGCAGATTACAGATGTTCCTTTCCAATTGGGATTCTCTCACCTCAGACGCATGGGTGCTTCAGATGTTACAGAATATCCAGATAGAATTTTTCAGCTCTCCCATCCAACAGAAACATTCCTCCCCTTTAGTGTTTTCAGCTACAGACAAGGCACTGGTGGACTCAGAGGTTTCGGAACTGCTGCAAAAGGGTGCAATTATTGAGACTCTGCCCTACCCAGGGGGTTTCCCCAGCAACATCTTCCTGGTGGACAGGCGCATGGCAGCCAACGGACAGTAAGCAACCTGAAGGAGTTTAACGAGTAATCTATCGCCACTTCAAGTTGGAGGGGATCCATCTTCTTCAGGACCTCCTTCAGCCCAACAACTTGATGGTGTGATTCAACCTGAAGGACGCTTATCTAACCGTCCCAGTCTTCGCCACAATCGCTGCTTCCTCCAATTCCAGTGGAGGGGGTGGACCTTCGGTTTACAACCCTCCCGTTTGGCCTCTCATCCGCACCCTGGTGCTTTACCTAGGTGATGCGACACATGGTGGAGTTTCTCCAGACGTGGGGCATGCGCCTCATCGTCTACCTGGACAATCTCCTCCTTATAGGTCAGTGCCCCCGACTCTTGCTGTCTTACTTTTGGATGGACTCCCTCTTGGAGCCACTAGGCTTAATCAACGGTCAGAAATCTGTCCTCATCCCTACACAATCCCTAGTGTTCCTGGGCTTTGTAGTAGACTCTCAGTGTGCCTTCTTTGGAAGGTCAACAGCATCAGGACAAACTGTGCCGGATGGCCTCTAAGCCTTCTACCTCCCTCTGTCAGGTCGCCAGGTCAGTAGGTCTGCTGTCTTCCTCCATTCAGGCCATATTCCCGGGCCCCCTCTACTATCAGGCCCTGCAACACCTCAAAGCGAGCCATCTCCAGAAGGGACTCATATACTTTCAAGTGATCCCTCTGTTGGTGGAAGCACAAGAAGAGATACAATGATGGCTTGCCCACATGGAGTCCTCGAAAAGCCAGGCAATATTTGGCTCCGCCCCTGACCTTGTTGTAGATTCCAATGCCAGCAGCTCAGGTGGTGGTTCACTTGTGGAACCTTTTCCACTGAGGACAGAGGTCATCTCAAGAAAAGTCAATGCTCATCAACTGCCTCGAACTCCTAGCGGCCTTGTTCACAGTCAAATGTTGGACCAAATCTCAGGCAAAGTGTTGCGTCATCCTAAAGATGGACAATGTCACTGCGGTGCGATACATAAACCACTTGAGAGGCACCTGTTCCAAAGCCCTGTTGGACATGGCCAGGTCATTCTGGGAATATTGCCTAGTGAACCATATCTCAGTAACAGCGGGGCACCTTCTGGGACAATCCAATCAAATAGCTGACTTGTACACCAGGCACCTGAATGACGCAAGTCTGTGGCAACTCCATCTGTGTTTTTTCAGCACTCTTTCCTGGACATTTGGGGCCTGTTCTCAGTGGATCTCTTTGCCTCAAGGCACGACCACCAGATTCCCAGGTACTGGCTAGCTGACCTGAGGACGGCTGCCACAGACGCATTTCTATCGGATTGGCGTTGGGAGCGGGCCATGCCTTTCCCCCATTCGCCATGATAACATGTCTCTCGGCACAGATGCTGAGACAGGAAGCGGATATGATGTTGATAACAAGGGGCCAGGCTCCTCTGTCAGGGTGCTGCGCCCCCATGCCCGGTAGAGTCAGTCGGGGCTTTATTTCCGTGCATGCGAGAGGGGAAATAAAGGCACCGATAGTTGCAGTTGCATCTAGGGGATACAGCACTGGCTGCAGTGGCAACGAATATTTAGTCTTGGTAGGATTAATGATGGATAACGGGGTTTTGCGCATGGAGCCTCTTCAGAATGCATCCGCCACCCTTACTGTGGGTTCATACCATCACCTGCATGTCGAGAGTTTGAGGAACTTCTTATGTGTGTAGCTCATGCAGACTCCTGTTCGGTCTTAGTACTCAGCCTCTCAGGCCTAGTCTGTCACCCAGTTTCTTGGATTATGACTGGGCTGCGTTCAGCCCTACCCCAGAAGCGGGAGATCACCAGTAGGAGGGAACTTCCATTCAGCACAAGGCAGTCTTCAAGGAGCTGCAAGGCAACTGGCCGCTTAGTGCTTTGCTCAAAGGGTTGCATCAGGAGTGGTGGATTCTGTTTGTGGCCATCATCTTTCAGGAAGATGGTGGTAGACCTCTGGCCACAGCGCGGCTCGCTCAAGTGAGTACTAGGTGTTTCTTCTTGGGTGCGACAATAACACACCTGCATAGGACTTTTACTTTTTGCGGCTGTTGCTATTTTGGGGCAAAACCTCACTTTTTCACGAGGCACCCAAGGGGTACCCTTTCAATCACTTGGTCTTCAAGACTGATTCTGACCAACGGCACACTTTCACAGCGCTGTGGTCAGGCAGTCCACTTGTGGGGCGCACCGGCTACCAGCAGTCGCTTATCCCAGGTTCGGTTAGGCCTATCTATAACGGGGTATATGAAGATGATTGCAGTGCTCTGCACGGCAGTACTGCAATTCCTTTGGCACATCTACTTAGGGAGCCTCTGTCTGCCTGGACCCTACGCTACGGACAATTAAGGCAGTCCATCCGCAATTAGCTCCTTCTTTGGTTGGTGATTCTTCTTGGGACCCAGGACAGTTGAGTAATTCTTCCTTCAGCTGGGACTCCAGGCAAAATTCCCTTGCACCTAGCTCCATTGTGGTCTTTGAGTACTCTGCAGAGTACTCTTCCTCCGTAAAGACAACAACAATAAACCCTAAAGGGTCTTGAATTCGGATCTTTATACCTATTTTGCAGACCACAGATGTGTATTCCAGGTCTGTTTTTTAGAACCAGTTTGGGTGATTCCCCTTTCATGTGTCCTGCCCAGGCCACCTTCCACACCTGGCCTTTGTCTAAAATGATAATCTGCCAAGCAGGACAATCTCCAGGTGGAGTGCCCACAACAGAAATACAAAGAGGAGTTAACAGGCTGCACCCAGCTATTTATGACCACTCCTCAAAGAGATCAGGAAGAGATTCAAAAATCTGTGCTCCTCTAAAGCACTCCTTTCATTGACAATAGATACTGCTGGCCTCACCCTATACCCCTGTCATCTACCCAACAGCAGCTGCAGTCAGAGCCATTAACAGCCAAATGTACCAGGAAGGACATGGAAATAAAAAATAAAATAAAAAAAAAGCCTTGCTCTTCTTTCCTCAGTAAAGCATCTGGTGCTCCCCCTTCCCGTCAAAGAGATGCAGATGCATATGCTCTCTCTTCAAATTAACTGCTCCTCCATCGTGTACTCCAGGCTGTGGGCTTCCAAAATGGAACTCGCAGACCTGTATCAATCATGCATGGCATACTATCAATCCTAGCACATACACAAATGAACAACGCATGGGATGATTACATGGTACATTGTGAGCAGCGGATAAATGGGCCTGTGGGTGTGCATTCATGTCTCAGGCAAAAAGGCCTGTCACCATAATTCACCAAACATGGCATGCTTTCATTGCTGTGTTCCACACGTGAAACCCACAACAATGGTAAGTCCTCTGTCACTATGAGGTTGCTCTTGATGCGCCCCTCTCAGTTCAGGTCAAGGTAGTGAACATATTATTGTCAAAGACCAGGCCTAGGTCAACACGTGCACATGGGATTAGTGAGTAGTATGACCAAAAATCAAAAACCAGGATGACAGGTACATTCAGTTCAGCCATGCATAGCAGAGGGCACAAATACATCATGCAGGGGACATTCCCGCCCTCACAAAGTCCATATGGCACTGTGGCCACTGGTTCTATCAGAAGAAAACAATCCAACTCTTTAAGTGGAGGAAAGAGAAAAGACGGTCAATTTTGTAAAAAAATAAAAATAAATAAAAAATGCTTGCACATTATTAGTAAAGTTCAGCCATCATGTGAGATGGGCAATGGCCACTCTGGAAGCTTCCTTTTCTATCCTTTCAATAGGTAACAAATAATTATAAAAGGAGAAACAACGATCATAGAAGAACTAGGTGAATACAGACATTAACAACGTGACCCAATTGATATAAGGATTCTGCCGTCTAAACAGTGGAGAAGGAAATATTGTAGCAAAATTTGGAGCTATGATATCAAATAACCCTTCCTTATGACTTCTTATGCCAACAGAAAAAAGGAACAGTTTTATATGTGATCTTGGGTACATGATGTTCCCAACAAATTGGTTCTATACATAGCACAGGCCCCACAACCCACTAATCCTATGGTGTTCAAGAAAACTCTGCTTGAGGTTTAAGATTTACATACAAGAGAAATAAATGCAAAGAGGAGGTCAGTAACAACTGAAAAGTACCAACAAGGGAAAGACAATGTCTCCCTGTCACTTCTTCCCTCTTAAGGGATGTAACTCAACATTTCCCAAAGAGCTCCAATGTCTCACTGGACAAGAATGGATTAAATAAGTAACATCTCTACAATACAGACAGTTCAGATTCCTGTTCAGCTTCTGCTAATAGAGCTTGAGTGGACCAAATTTGTAACGATTCTTAAGAATTACTCCTCTCACAAGAGAACTCCAAACTGTTCTAATATGGAAGGAGCTACGTCTAAAACTTGGGACTACAGTTTCTTCCACTCCTCCTTTTCCAGCTTGTGGTCTTGACTGATGTACAATCAGGAGTTCTTTATCAAATGACTCATTAAGGATAGAAAGATGCTGGGTTCAAACCAGATCATCCTCAATCTCCTAGTCACTTCCTTTAGCCCTTTCTGGACAAGGGTCATTAAGGTTCTCTCGAAACAAATGGTTTCTGCAGCCAGCTGTTTAAACCAGGAGACATAAGAAAGGACATTAGAACTCCCTTGCTGAATATCAGAGTACTTCGTCTGCAGAAAAGTCTATTTCAGGCCATTGAAACATCTGTTTGAAGGCTGTCAAAAAGACAGAATCGTTTTCTAAGCTAAGTGGTCACAAGTGTAGTTGTCAAAGCTAGGGCTGTGCCATCTGAAGACCTAATGAGATATCCACCTTAGATCAATCACAAGAAAACACAGCTGGACAAAAGGTAGCATATACCGTGAATGAATCCAAAAATTCCTTCAAAATCATACGATCATCTGAAAAACAAGGAGAACACGCGGCTAATAAGGTCATATAGCATTCTGGCTGCCTGAGTCTGACATAAGACTACATTCTCATCACATAATTGCTGTGATTCCTGAGACTGCTGCAAAGTTTGAGCCAAATTTTGTGATGGGTTCATAGTCACAGCCTGACTCGGATCCTTTGTCTTTTGGTAGTGAAGGCGTTAGAGGCATCATGACCTGACAAGGGCTGGACACAATGGAAGTATTTTTTTATTGTTTGGATGACCATACAGAAAGTCAACTCCTGTTTGGAGCCACAGTGCTGTCACATGCTAAAATCTGTGTAAATCCAACAGGTGTTCCTCAAAACACCAAATAGCAGGAAAAAAAAACTTTGTGAAGATGTCAAAGTTCAGACGAATCCAGGCAAAAAGGCAAGGGAAGCCAGACACTGGACTGCATTGTAGAAGCATAGTTGGAGAAAGGAATCTAGAAGCTGAAGAAAATATTCCTGAAGGAACAAATCTGGGACAACATAAAGAAAACAAACAGGCAATGAAAGCGACAAAAAGCACTATTTTGAATGTAATGTGGTATACCCTCCAGCAAGTCAGGCTTCTTTATATATGATTTGAACAGGAAATTACATCAGCAGTGTCAGACTCAAGTCACCTATAACCTGAAGATCTGAATGTTGCGTGTAGGACGAACCTGGAACCCACCAGTCTGTTCCCCTGTCAACAACACTGTAGGAAGCTCGCTATCTATGTAGTGACCCAATGAGGGGGGCGCTATGCAGATAGTCCATGGCGACCCTTATTGATTTACAGGGGTAAAAATGATAATTCCAAAAGTTCTCTTTTGTGGTAGTGAGGGCAAGCAGTTGGCTTATCAGAGGGTAGTGCTAAGCATTAGTCAATAAATGAGACACACACTCACGAAGCAACTTGAGACCAATTGTACAGAAAATAGTTACTTTGTTGTATTAACACCAAAACATTTGCAGAATAATAAATACTGTAACAGTTCTTAGAACGATTTGCAAGTAAGTAACACTTTCTATAGATGAATGCGTTTTTACACGGCACGAGTTCCAAAGTACTAAGGCTGCATGGAAGCTCTTTCACTCAGTTCTCATAGGCCCCGTGAATGTAGTGAGGTGCTAGGGCTGCAGAGTGACAAGACCAGCAGTTCAGGTTTACCTGCCTAGGCTACCCAAGGTGAGCTGGCGAAGTGCTGGAGAACCTCAGAGGATTTTGGAGTCCCCACAGCTGCAGGACGAGCCATGATGTCACAATTGTCGGGATGGAGGAAGGTAGGCAGGCAGGGTTACGCACCACAAGTTCACCAGGCACCTGCAGTTCTTGCTCTTCTGGCTCTTTTGTGGCCTCTTCTTGTGGACGGGTGAACCTGGCTTCTGATGTCAGGTAGCCTAAATACTGAATTTAGGGGCGTTTTAGGGGAATATAGGGCAGCGGCCAATGGGCTACTTAACTTTGGGGGTGCCTACACCCAGTTATGACCACTTCCTGTGGTAAGTGGGCATATCCCTATCCCAGAAAGCCTAGTTCCGACCAAAACCAAGATAGTGGAACCCTTCTTCAAGTATCCACCTCGGGTAGCCCACTTTAGGGGTGTGGTTAGCCCAGAGGTGGCACACGCCTGATTACCTAATTTACCCATCAGTACTGGTGCCAAATGGGCCTCAGGACAGGGGGTGGCTACACTCAGGACTGGGGAAGCTGGGGCTCTGCATACCAAAGGCAGAAGGGTCTTTGAAGATCCCAGTTGATATGCAGATCTGCTAGCCATCCTGCTGGTAACAACCCTCTTGGGAGCAGGCATTGTTTCTGTTTTCTGAGAGCACAGGCTCTCACCTCCAGGGGGTCAGAAAGTCTGGTAGTAGCAGACTGGACCAAACTAGTCAGTCAGCACACCAAGAGACTGGTAGGTTTCAGGGGGAACATCCAAACAAATCCAAGGCTGGCATCAACCTGGGTTTGTTAAGGCAAGATGTTTGATACCAAACACCACAGGGTTCGGTGAAGCCATTATGTGACTCAGTGACCCGTGTTGATGAGTGTCCAGCACATGCCTTAAAATGGTTCCCTGGTTCATTTGCCATGCTCAGCAATGGGGCTGAGCATCACAGGGCCATATCCCCTCATTAAGAAATGGCCACGCAGTAAGTGTAGTGCACCCTGCCTTAGGGCTCTTAGGTCTGCCCTAGGGTTGACCTGCATATACTTAGCTGCATTGATGGCGGCATGACACACCAAGCGTGTGCCATCTCTTGTTGTCTAGTGACTTGCACTAGGGTACACAGACTGCAATGGCAGCTGTGTGCCTCTCGCTTTTAGAGGGGTCCCTGAGGGTGGCACAATCCATGCTGCATCCCTTAAGGACCCTTACCTCTACCCAGGCCCTAAGTACCAGGGATACCACTTACTAGGGACTTACACCGGTAGAGGAGTGCGCCAAATGTACACCATGTTACCTGTTTTTGGGAAAAGAGCACTGGCACTGGGGGCCTGTCTAGCAGGAATTCACTGCAATCAGTCAGAAAACCTCAGTACCAGTGCAAAAAGTGAGGGGTGACCAAGTCAAAAAGGGGCACTTTCCTACAAATGCCAAAAATGTCCAAGCCTGCAGTTGATGCTAACGGCACACAAGAAGCATCATCTGTTTGTAGACCTATAACTTGTCTCATCAGATGGAGGTTATCTTTGATTTTCTGCAGTCTTTTGGATGTGACTTGTTTATAATAAACAGAGCACAAGACTACTGCCACTGTTTGTGCTCGCATTACATGAAAATAGATGCATTTTTTTCATTTGCATGGATTTCATATTGTAGTGTTCTACAGGAAAGGAGGCATATACTAGACTTCACCATAACCATGGCAAGACAATGTATCACTGTGGCCTGAAAGTTGGCTACAGCGTCAAAGAAGATATGGTTGAGAGTAACATAAAGGTGTATATAGGTGGAAAGCACAGTGGTGAGACAGATAACTGCACATTTGGGAAAACACACAGTGCTATCAATGTGAAATCAGGGTATAGACCCCTAGGAGTAGTATCTTCAAAGAAAACGGCCATGATTATCAGGTGAGCAGGTCCTAGCCATGGCTCACCCTATCAATAACTGTTCATGAAGGGATGGCTTGACCACAGACCACTGAACTGCTTGACTCTATTATTAGGGCCAAAGATTTTTGTTTATAATTGTTTGAAATGGTCTCTTTTGTTGGGCCCACATGAGACAGAAAATATGAAGAAGACAAATGTACAGACACCCTTGACAATTATGTTTTGTAATGATGTAGGTTCCAATAAAAAACAAATAAAATCATTAAAAACAAAAAGACAGGGCTTCAATCTGGGAGGCTTTGTGAGCCATGCCCACATAGGTGGAGGAGGGGGTATTGAGGACACTAAATAGAATGAAGGGAAGATCTCAGTTATACAGGTGGAGGAGCTAGAGGAAGTACTAAGAAGTCTACTTATTGGAAAAACCAAACATTGAACCACACTGGGCTCAGGAGACCAACACTGAACCTGAAGAAAAGGTCCACTGAGAAAGAGGTCAACTTCACAGAGGGTTTAAATAAGCCACACAGTTCAAACAACCAGAGAGGCACCAGGACAAGGAGGAGTCATTTTGATGCCCCCCCCAATCCTCTCTTCTCAGGTCTAGTTGGATTAATCTTGAGGATACACAGGATCTTGGGAAGACTACTATATACTGTAGAGGGCTTCCCGTTAAACATGGGCCATCATTTATTTTTAACTTAGTATTGTAGACTCAGAGAAGTCTACGAAGATATATATGAAGATGTTTATGGCAATACAGGTAATCTCATAACAACTACTCATGTCCAAACACTTGATTATTCACTGGAACAAAAGGAGAAAGTTGGCTCAGATTACACCAGTTTCTTAATTACAGACTTTTTAAGAGTGTTAGCATACTTGAAAAACAATATATATTTTTAAAACAATCCCACTATTTTGGTAACTCACCAGTTCGGTACGCCAAGAGCCGGGCTTGTATCATACAGTGCCTTGTAATTTCCTGGGACAAGCTTGGACTGTGCATGTCTTTATGTTGTTGCGATTCACAACAGTGAAATCCAAAATCTTGGCCGTTTGGTACACTGGAAGCCACAGTACTCAAAAGAATGACAAGTTCTTTCATATTCTGCCGGAGATTGTTAAAATATGGATCTTCGCACAGGTTTTCCAAACCAACTGTCATCAGTATCTGCTTGTGGTGCTCTTCATTTGAAATCAAAAACAAAGTTTCAAACTCCTTCATTTTTTCTTGTCTCCACTTTGAAAAGGTGTCAGCTGTGAAGCCAGGCACAGTTTTTTCAATTATTTGAATAAAATCACATTTAATGGAGGTTTCCTCGACAAACTGTACCATGCAGCATGTCAAGGGCTGTAGCAAAACACAAACGTGCGCCCGGCTGTTTGACTTTAGTCTTTCCACTGCTTTTGCATCAAGCTTTGCATCCTCCGTGCTGTTGTTAGAGGTAAGCTCAACCTGCAAACTTATTTCAGGATCTGCAGGCCAGTAGGAAATCCTGTTCACGCCAGCTAAAATAGAACACAATGGCCAGTAAAGGATGAGCATGAGAAAAATCACCTGGTGAAACTGAAGTTTGCATATCATTCACAGTCTGCAGTAAGAAAAATGAAAGCAGCAGTGTTGGTCAAGGTGCCTACTGGAGTGTGAGGAGCACTCATCAGTACCTTTACACAAAATTACTACCACTACACGTAATGCTACTCCAGAGGGACACCGCATAGCTCAAATCAGCAGCATTTAAAACTGGCCTTAATCACGTGGTACACTGGCAGAACCAGAGCTGGTATTCGAGGGAGGTAAACCTACTGTAGTTGTCAAGAAGAAAAGGCTCCTTCACTCTGGATTGAATGTGTAACACGTGGCATAATGCTACAGTTAATTAGAACGGTTGCAAGCAGGTGTAACAAAGCAAAAGGGTAGGGGGACGTACTGCAAGTAAGTATCTTTGTGACTATAACATATTTCTGAAGCAAACACACTTAAGATGTGTTTAAAGCTATGTATGTGTGCTGTTGTATCATGTGGGAATGTGCACATGCAATGTGGCCTGTAAAATAGCTATTATCCGAGTTTAAATGGCAAAATCTTGCCCATAAACGGGTGTATGGTCAGATCTGGAGCCATATCATAATGCAGTTGTCTGTACTACCGCAGAATACTAAGAACATTGTCATCTGAAGGAGTCTGAGGCTAACTTATGAGTGCTCACTTTCAAAAGGTTGACATTCACTGGTACGCAGCATCTTGTATGTTTCTGGGAAGCATCTACGCCCTAACACAGAGAGGCCTCTTACCCTGCTCACCTATCCAGCGCCCCATTGCAGTGGGTGGGAGTCCCCTGGATACTCTGCGGTGACTTTAAGTGTGCCCCGAACAACTCTCTACAGGTCATGACACCCCTACCCCGCCACAATTGCCTGTGGCATTCAACGCAAAACACTTGGCCCTTTGTTTGGGCCACCTGTCAACATTTGGTTGGTGCCAGCACAATGCTGACTTCCAGGTTTACTCTTTTTTTTTTTTATTCTCCCATGCCCAATATACATGCATGGTTGGCAGTGGTGGTTCCTCCTAAAGAGCGGAGGAGTGTCGCCCCACCTGCTGCGGGCGCAGCCGGAAAACAAATAAAAAAAGGCATATTAATGCCATTTTATTTTGTACACAGCGCGAGCATGAGGGCGGGGGGCCGGGCTGCATACTGCAATCCCAAGGTTGTCAAACACAGGCCTGCAGCCTCAAAATGAGCACTGGGTTAGCCTGCTCCCACCAACCCTGGAGCTGCTCTCATGCTGAAAAAAGCATAAGAACAGCTCCAGGATTGGTTAGAATCCCGTTCCACTGAGCAGCAAGGAAGTTCTTCCATTCCTGCTCATGGACACCGGGGGAGCAGTAGATATGTTAAGTTTGGTGCCATCGCACCCCAGCATATTTAAGACCTGCTGACCACCACTGTCCCCATACACCAGCTCTTTACTGGTATAAACTATTACAGCCGCACAGTCTCGGATCACAACCCACTGCTTGCAGGAGCTTGTGCGTGATAGAATCAGATCTCAAGTTATGCAAAGACACCCTGCTTCGGCTAGATATCCAATCCACTGATGGTGAAATTGACACCCAGCCACTGTTTGAGGCACAAAATAAGCGCACTGTCCTGACGGAATAGCTGTACTGCATTAATTATGTGCTCATACTGCCCAGATGCATGTCGAAGGTGACAGATCAGGTGCTTTGTTAGCCTTGTGCATCAAGCAAGAACATTCTCCTTCTCCAACCCGTGCCTCCGTCTTGCCCCAGACATGTATACTCACACACAGGCCGAAATTCACGCTGCCTTCTCCCACCACCATAAGCAACTGAACAGCTTGGACCAAGTAAGCTGACCGACTCCTGCTTGTTTTGACTCACCTGGTTCATCTGCAGCAAATGGCTTTGTGCCTGGGCAGACATTTTTGCTAAAGATATGCATACTCTTCAGGGTCATGGAGTTTGCCCTGGGGCCTTGTCCCAGCACAGCTTGTATAGTTCTGGATTTGGAGAAGGTTTTTGACTCTGTGGACTGGACATACTTTTTCTCCCTGCTTAATCGATCAATACAGGGTTGCCAGCTACATGCTAAATATGGCTAAACTTCTCTATGCTGCTCCAATGGTGAGGGTTTGAGCTGGCCACGTAGTCCCAAACACCATAGCTATCCACAAGAGCACTGAGCAAGACTGTCCACACTCATTTTCACCCTGGCTATGGAGCATCTGGCTATCAGGCTGCAAGAGGAAGGGGGCCAGACAGGTAATTCTTATAGGTGAGCGAACACACACCGTATCTCTTTATGCGGATAATCTGTTACTATACCTCAAAGATACTATTGGCGACCAAGCCTGAACAGTATGGATTCTCTGTGTCTTCATCCTAGTGTCTGGCCTCCGGGTCAACTGGGGAAAATCAAACCCATTTCCTCTGCACCCTAGTGCACCTGAGATACAGTGGAATATCAAAGGCAGGGGGGGAGGAGGACACTCACCTGGCAAGCCCAGACCTTCAATTACCTGAGGATTATGGTTTATCAAGCCACTGCCGATCTACTCAGTGGCAACATCACTAGAGAGGTCTCTGCCATCCGGAACCAAATAACATTTTGGTGTGCACTCCTGCTTCCAGTAGCAGTCCGGATAGCCGCACCTCCCCTACTACTTTGCCGGTCTCCCCCTGTAATTACTGCCAAATGTTTTTGCTCCTTGGACATCCTACCAGGCAAACATATCTAGCAGACTGATCACTGCTGTGTCGCACTTGTGAAACTGAAGTTGCCCAAAGAAATGTATGGGCTTGTAGCTCCAAGTTTGAGCATTAGTATTAGGCAGCATAGCTGCAGTGGGTATGACGCTAGTTGATGGAATGTTAGCTGGAAGACACCTCTTCTGAGTGCCCTCCGTGGTGACTGAGCATGTGCTGCAGTTATTCCCACTCATCATAACCCAAAGCCTTCTTTCTCTCCTGGGCTAGTACTGGCGGCTCACCACTGTTTATGTAGAAGTCTGCACCTTACAACCCCTGCCTTCCACTACACACCTAGCCTCCCACTACTTGGCCTTCCATGCACCAGAAGATCATTTAAATTTCCAGACCTGCATCAATGGCAATCGGCAGGTATAACCACAGTCGGAAATCTCTTTTCAGATAGGGCACTGAAGTAATTTGACGACTTGGTGGGACAGAGCACCATACATATAGGGGAATTCTTAGCATTTCAGGCATGGATTCATGCACTGCACACAGGCTGGAACATCACCACACCGGAACATGCCCCACATGCAGTGATTCAATACCTACACATAATGGAGACGGCCGCAAGCTCATTAGTTGGCTCACCAAGGCTATAGGCGAATAGACTCCGCCCTCTCTCACTGCATTGTGAACTAAACAGGAGGGTGAACAAGTTGTGCACAGTGGGGAAAAGGACTGGGAGCTGATACTGGCCTACCAGGGCAAGCTTTCCAAAAATGCCTGATTTAAGCTAATCCAGTTCTTCATTCATCAGGCAAACCTCTACCTAGCTAAAATCAACAATTTCTTCCCAGGTGCAGGAGCACTGTGCACTCGCTGCCAGGCACAGGATGCTGACTTCCTACACATGGAATGGACCCGCCCATCCCTATCACAGTACTGGATGGCCTCTACTACACAAGTGGCCCAGATCACTGGTTTGGCTGATTTGCACTGGTGGGTGGCTTGGCTCACTTAGGTTTTACATAGGCAAGACCAAGGACAGGTCAAGAATTAAGTTCCTCGACCTACCATTTTTACTAGACAAGAGAACAGATACCTGGGTATGGAGGGATCCCCGTCCTCAGTGGAGGCATGGTGCAGGTTTCTCACAAGTCTGGTCCAAAGCACAAGGCACTGCTCTCCGAGCTGAGGAGGTATAGGGCTTAAGCAAGCATCCCGATTCCCAGAGCTGGGATAAGCTCTTGATCCCCTTTCAGTTGGTGGCTGCACATGTTTCACACACTAAAGGGAAAGTATAAAAATGTTATATGTTCTTCTGTACAAGCTGAAGAATTGACCGGTGCACCCTGACTGGCTTGTCTGGAAAAGCTTGCGGGACATTGGTATTTTGTTTAGCAGTTCTGTTTTCATATCACGTTAAAAACAGGCACTGGCAAAGCCAATAGGTCTGGCCTTGGCATGCTGGTGCAAAGGTCAATTTTTTACATCTTTTACTGCAAGCATATACCACAAAAAGTTAAGTTTTGTGCTTGCAATCAAAATATTTAATTTAAAAATCTTTCAGTCATGCAACTGTTTTACGAGTAATATTTGTTTAAACAACAAGTCTACAAGTGTTCCAGCTGTGCTATGCAGTAATCATGGTTCTTAATGAAAGAGTCAAAAATAAATCACCACTTAATCAAGTTCTCAAGTCGTAGGCAACTATAATGTTAAAATGCCATTTAAATACTTAATAAGATAAACTTTGAAAAGGAGTGCAGCACAAAATAAATAGCCGGTATTTAGAGTTAATCCAACCAGCCTTGCAACTGGGGATAAAGGAACCTTTTTTAGACAGTTTTGAACAATGTGCACAGACTGTGTGTAGTCACTCAAAGTGAAGGGTAAAGTGAGCTGACCCACTCTCCTATGCTCTATGCTGTGGTAGATGGAAGCGAATGTGACTGACAATTTAACATTTAACAGGCCATTGGATGAAATACTTCTATGTATGCATGTCATGTACGATTTTGGGGAATTGTGTGTGTGGGGGGGGGGGTTCCTACGCCCAAACTAACATAAGGTGACCACCAGATTTGCAGACTTGGCCCTGACCCTCTCAAGAAATCACAGTGTACTGGAAGGCGGCAAGATGCCCCCAATTGTCCAAATGGAAGGCGGTTCTAACCCAAAGGGCGGGATATGGGAGTGTAGTACTACTCCTGGAGAAGAGGAGGAGGGAGCACAGTTCGATTGAGGAGGTATGGGTGTGGTATCGCCTAGTAGACTGCTTCAAGGAGCCAGAAGAGGAGTCTCCTGTTGGTTCCCCTTCATCTGTGGTCGAAGCAGGTGAGCAGCAGAATTGAATTTCCTTATGATTTAACACATAGTTGGGAGAGTGGGAGGGGGGGTCAGGTATCAAAGTGAGATGGGTTATCCAATCATTGAGACTACATCACAAATGATAACAAATGGGGCTTCACGGATGGAAGCAAGGGGTGGCGTGAGGGGGATAGCGATTGGGCGGAGGCAAATGTGCTGTTTGCATGTACTCAAAACCTCCTGTTATACTGTTTGCAATGATAAGATGGTTTCTATATTGATAAGTTGTACTGCATGCCTTTTGGTATTGAGCCCCACTCTGCATTGCTTGCATCGTTGAAAAATCCAATACTTTTTGTCTTTAAACAAAAATAGTATGATTCTTTTTTTGTTTGTTTAGGAAAACCATAGTCTTGCGAGACTTTTAGGCCAGACCTAATTACATTTCTACTGTGGTTCCTTCACACATAATTAAGTCAATAAGGAAAGACACTAATATGCAAAGTCAGTATGGGACTGTGGGAATACCAAATATGTATGGAGTTTTCAGTGGGTCGGAGGTCTCCACAGCATTTAGATGCTATGGAGCAAGAGATTTCTGAATCAACCACAGACGAAAGGCTGGTTTGGGGGTACCACTGCCCAGTACTAAAAATCGTCTTATGACCATGAAGAAACCTTCCACAAACATATATTTTCACCACCTACATATCCTAAAGTTATGAGGGTACTATACACATGTGTGGGTTTTCAGAGCGTTCAGGGGTTCCACGGTCAGAAAAATGAGTGCAGTTTAATTAGGGAAATATCAGAGGCGACTGAAGGTGAAATATTAGATTGGGGTACAGGTATTTTGGTTGCAGATATCACACCAGGGCGTTATGGAAAAATACCACAACAATATATTTTCAACTACTGTACATCCAAAGGAATCTACTGCTGGGTGGTACGCCTCCCTTATCTTGACTGGCTTGCTATGAGATACTGTGAAATATACAGTTTCTATGCATTTTGCCATGAACCTCCATAAAGTAAGTGTTTTTCTTAGGCCTGCTACATCACCAGATACATTTAATCTTTAGGGCACACATCCTCTTTCCCCCAGTAACTCCAAAATGTCTGTATACTTGACATTCATAGTTGCGCTTAGGGATTCGGATGTCCCCCAGACTGAAATTGATACTTCTCTGCTGTGGTCTGGGACGGTTTGAAGGCAAAGGCCTAAGTTTCTTTAAAAAACAGAATTTAGGGCACTAGGGAAAAATACCACAAACATATATTTCCAACATCTATACACCATAAGGATTCTATTGCTGGGAGGTAGACCTCCCTTACACTTATTGCCTGGCTGGTCGTCCACACTGAATATGCAGTTCCGGTGTTTTTTCCAGGAATTTACTTGAGTAGATTTTGTTTTAGGTCTATTGTCTCCCACAAACATTAACTGGGTAGGTGCCTCCAGATATTGATCCTCATGAATCTCTCTGGGGGTAAGGACACTAGATGTGCATAGTGTGCACTGGAGGTGTTGCCCAAAATAGTCCTAATATTCCTTTAGATACTATGTAATGGTCTGCTCTTTTTCTTAAGGAACAATCGCTGGGATTTGCCATGTTATTTCTTCTCAGCCATACTGGGCCTCACTGTCTTGTGGCACACTTCACTTTATCTTCTGCCATGTGCTTCATTCTTCTGTCTATTACAATTTGCTCTTTAGATCCCTTTCCCTTATGTATTGTTCCTTGTGTGTCATGTCCCTTCCTCATCATCCCTGAACCTAGGTTGTCTTTTCATCTATCTTGGGCCTTGTTCTTTTCTTTCCCATTGTGGGCCTTGGTCCTCTCAATTGCTTTTGTCTTGGTACCTTCTTTTATCCACTTTGTTCCTCAGTGGACACTAACCCTTTCTGTATCATTCATCTGTTCCAGTCCTGTTGCTCATCAAATGTCTAGCTCATTTCCTTCATACACCCATATTTTTATTTGTTCAATGATAATCCGTATTGTGCCTCTATCTCCTCTGTGCCAATGTGCTGACTCTTTCTTATTCCTGTCTCTCACCCAGCTTCTGCTACGATGTCCTTTCACATCTGCCATACACGTCTTCTATTGAGTCGACTCTGTCACCTACCCTGTAGCTGTGTCCTTTCACTTGTTATATTTATTTGTGAAGCGCACTATTGCCGGGGTGGGTATTCCGGCGCTGAAGCAGGTGTCATTCGAGCCTGGCCCAACGTGTGGCTGGTGGGTCAGTTTGAAAAGCCAGGTTTTCAGCTTCTTGAAGAGCTCAAGAATTGAAGTAGTGGCTCTGATGCGTAGCAGCAGCTCGTTCCTGGCTTTAAGATCAATGAAGAAAAATGCCCAACTCCCAGTTTTGCATATGGATGGGATGTGTGCAAGTTGGAGTCCAGCTGAGTGGAGGTGTCTGGATGATTTGTGAAATGAGATTCACCTGTTCATGTAGGTCGGGCCCGGGTTATGTAATGCTCTGAAGGGGTGTGTGAGAAGTTTAAATTGGGCTCAGTTGTGTATTGGGAACCAGTGGAGCTCCTTAAGGTGTTATGTGTGTGTCTTGTGGTAAGCTGAGTGTGATTCTGGCTGCTGAATTCTGAATGATTTGATATTGTTTGGTAAGTTATTTGCCAATCCCACCGTAGAGGTTGTTCATGTAGACCAACTTGCTAGTTAGAAGCATGTGCCGTTTTTTTTAGAGGTGGTTGGGAGCCATTTGAAGACTTTTATCAGCATCTTCAGGGTGTGCGAATAGCACTTGTTTAAGCGGTCAAGTGGAATTCGCAGTCGGCAATGATCCAGAATTTCTCAGTGAGGGCACAAGTCTGAGTTAAACTGGCCACCAGGTAGAATCCCATGGCGATTGGTTTGTCCAGAAGATTACAATTTCTGCTTTTTCAGTGTTAAATTTGAGACAGTTGGGTTTTATCCAGGTGGTGACTTTGGTTATGCATGCGCCAAGCTAGCTCTGGTTGTTCAAGTCTTGTACAAGAGGGACAGTATAAGATAGGTGTCTCTGGCATAGGATAGGACGTTGATGTAGTGGATGCAGTTATTGCTTGTGAGTGGGATCAGGCATGCATTGAAAAGGATCGGGCTGAGAGAGAATTCTAGTGGTACTCAGCAGATAAGGTTTCTGGTGGCTAGAGTAGGGGAGCAGGCTGACTGACTGTTCTTTCTGTCAGGAAAGAGTTTATCCAACGGAGAGCAGCACTTTGGATTCCAATGTCATACGTGCGTCGGATAAGGATGGGGTTCAATGGTGCATAGAGGTCCAGAAGGATGAGGGCAGTCATGCCTCATCTGTCCAAGTTCACATGAATGTCGTCCGTAGCTGCAATCAGCGTTGGGTCTGAGGCCGGTCTGTCCTACATTGAAAGGTTGTAATTGAGATGGTCGGCTGGGAATTTGTTGATAAGTTTCTCTAGGACTTTGTCCGGGTACGGAAGTAGGGGGATAGGTCTTTAATTTGTGAGCATCATTTGGTCTGCAGGTGGCTTTTAAAGGAGAGGAGATCTGTGGAGCAGTGCTTCCCAAACTTTTTAGAATCGCACACCACAAACCACTTTTTAGAACGACAAACTTTCGCGATCCAACAACTTTAATGGACATCAGGTAGGAGAATCAAGTCAAGTTTATTAGTTTAGACCGCAACTGAAATCAACACTTACTGTTGTACAAAATGTAAAAAATAAGTGAGCCACATGAATATGAAATGTGAAAACATCACGCAACATCAAGCAGCAGTAGAGGCTACACCGCTGTTCACAATCAAAAACCAGTTGAGGCCAAACCCCCACAATGGCACTAGCAAGATGAAAAGTTCATGCAAGGATGCAGCGGAATAATGAACAGGAAATTGTCATCTGTTAAAGGCCAACTCATGTCTGACCAAGCTGAAGGTATTTACGACTTTAGCACAGTAGTCCCGGCACACTCTCAGTACCTATAAACAGATTGCAGACTGATTAGCTACTCGTCACATAATTGAATTAGCCCAAAGCACACACGTGTGCGACTTACAATGGGTGCAGGGAAGAAACCAAATTCCGAGCACCTGTGAGTTTCGAACAGACAATGATGTCAGCACACTCTTCAAACATATTCGATTTACAAAAGAGCAAATACGCATTCCTAGGTCAAAGAATGCTTAGAAATAAACCGCTGTCAAATGTACAATAAAGAGCGAGTAATGTCATAACCTAGAAATTCGGGGTGATTCAGGCACATGTTTTTGATTTTTATTTTCCATTTAATCCGTAACTTGCAAGTTAACTGTTGTTATTCATGTGTTATAAAGTACTGAACTGATTTGTATAAAAGGGCCTGTCTGAACAGGCAGTGGGGAAAAACTGTAGAAGCAGGCCATGCAGGGTTGAGGTGCAGTCTGCAGTGTTTTTCTCCCTCTTGCGACAGTTAGTAAAAACTGTGTTTGGAACTGTGAGGAGGAGTCTGGATGGTTGTTTTCGAGTCATGAGAGCCTATTTGTTCACCCCATAACTTTATAAAAACAAATAAGTTATTAATTCTTTCCATACCTCATTACCAAAATTAATTAAAAAGTTTAAAAAATGTGCTAAAAAATTGAAAAACATTATAGTATACATATCATTCACATGAGTCAATGTTAGAGTGATCAAATCATTAACTCTTGTTATATTAAATTTAAAATCCAAAGGAATTAAATAACAGCTGCATGGTATTGCGACTTCAGTCCATGTAAAAATAAAAAGTGCATGTTTTAAATTTTGAATACCTCCGTTACATCGCCCACATAAAGTTGTCTTATTTTTCAAGCTGGACCAATGGCATTTGTATACATTCAGAAGAAGGATGCCCAACCTAAGGACGAGTATGATCCGCATTACTCTGTGGTCTAATGTGATTAATGAACACTTTTGTGTGCGCTTATGCTCTATGATGTCTAAAGACAACTTCTACAGCTTCAACTTCTTACAATGTATATGGTCATCAGAGAAACTAAACCTTGAAATTGCATATTTTAAAAATGTTTAATTTGTCCGATAGTCCATTATTGCAAGAGTTTGCATTGTGCAGTTCAATGTACCTAAATTAAACTTAAGACTTCTAAAGAAAGTGGAATTTTTCTTTGGTACTGGAAATGTTTCCTGTTTTAATAGGTCTCCAATGGAGCCCTCTGATGTATGCAGTAGACCGTAAACCCAGCGGACTACATTTGCTATTATGGAGACAAAATACTTGGTTAGTTTGAGTTACAAACTCAACTCCTGTACTGGAGTTGGTTGGCTTACTGTAGCCGACTTACGCAGAATTGTCCCTTCGTGCAGAATTAAGGATTTCCATTTGCTAACTGGAATGTACTCAAGTGCGCATGTGAGAATCAAAGGTATTTTCATTCTACACACTTCTAAAGAATAATTAATATGCCTCCTTCCACAATCTATGTAAAATGTATTTAAAGCACCAGCCTGTGCAAAAGCTTTGTTACCTAGATGAGAGAGATGTAATTTACTGTCTAAACTCTGCGAGAACACTCTATAGTTGGCAATTTCTGAATGTATTTAAAGCATTGTGTTGCCGCACACTGACATGTACAGCACATTTTCCATTGAAATGGCCACTAAATTTACACAGATATGCAGTGTTACTAATTAAACTTTATTGCACACAAATGATAATGTGTGCAAATCCAGTTTCTGTGAATATTTATCATTTGTGCATGACCAGATAAAATGCCTTAATTAGTTTTGATCCTATTAAAATGTTTGCTTCATTCACACTTCATAATTACAATAAATGTGCTTTACTTTTGCTTTCCCATCTGTGACTTTGTAAGTTCCTTTACAGGGATTTACCTTTTGTTGCGTGTTAAAAAATAGATATCTTACAGCCTTTTCTTTAACACTGTAAACCGCAGCACTATTATCACATAATTCACTTTACTTTTCTTTCTCTGACTGCAAAGTGCAAGGAGTTTGTAAACACCAATCCACATTTAATAAAATAAGCAGCAATTTGTCAGAAGAGTTAGCAAGACATCTGATCCCTGCCTTTGAAGCATAGCAATTATGCCAAGATAAATACAGAATTTAAAGGCACCTTTATTTAATACTTGGACTTTCAAAACCCACCAAAAATCAGCTTGCAACCCACCAGTGGGTCGCATCTCACAGTTTGGGAAACACTGCTGTGGAGTGTTTCCATGTGTCCAAAAAGGTGGCTGACACAATGGAGGCAGTTGGGTTGCAGTCCTTAAGCAAAGGTGTGGTGGGGCAAGGTCTGATGGGGCCCCGGAGTCAATGGATTACATTTCATCTGTGACGATCACTGGCCCTGTGATCAAGGTGGTTTCTTTGGACGAGATGGGCAGTTGTGTTGCGAGGTCTGTCGTTTCCCGCTGGGGGTTGAAGTTGTCGTATACAGAGGTTATCTAAATCCATGTGAAATTTTGTTGCAGAGGACCTATGGGGGGGTGATGCTGTTGGAAGCAGCTGCTGGGAAGGTGAAATCTTTCACAATAGAAAGATATCTTTGCTACTGTTGGTGTTAGCACCAATGTAATCTGCAAGCTGGGACCATTTGGTGGCCACGATCTGCTAGTGGTAGTGTTTGAGGGCAGATTTGAAGGCGTTCTTGTCTACCTAGTCTTGGCACATTCTCCAACTGGCTCCAGTTGCTTGCAGTGTCGCATTGCCATCCTGAGTTCTCCTGCATACCAGATGGCTTGTGGTCTGTATCTTGTGGCTTTGCTGGGTTTGAAGGCAGCGAGGGTGCCTGAGCAGGCAGTGATCTAGTTGATAAGTTTGTGATGGAATCAAGCAGGCTGCTGCTATGTTCGGTCAGTGTACCAAGAGTTTGATTCTCTAGTGTTCCTTTGGGATGTTGTTCCAGTCTTGGCTGACTGACCAGGCAAAAGTTTTTCTGTGTTGATGCTGGACAGGTAAATTTGTTGAGGGTATGGTGAGTCCAGGTGATTGGCGAGGGCTTGATGAATAAGCTGTTGTTAAAGGTGTTGAAAATCAAGTACAAATGCCGTCCAGAGCAATGTCTAGGACCTTGTTTATGATGGATGACTCCAAGGTTGACTAGGTCTCGGAGTAGTGTCAGCGTGGTCTTCTAGGTGGAAGTTTAGGTCTTTGAGGAGGATGGAAGCACTGGATGCAAGCACCACAGTCAATTATAAGAGCTGCAACAAACTCAGTAATGGTGCTGGCGAAGTTGGTGTGTGTGGTACTCATTGTCCGGAAATGAGGACGCAGAGCAGGGTGAAGTTGTCTGTAACATTGGTCTTGATATTCAGTCCTTCTGATCCAGCATGCATGTTGGCCTCATATGCCCATATCATTTATATGAGGTTGCCTCTCTCAGTCTCCCTCCTTAAGCCTTTGTCCATTCACTCATTCCCATGCTTGCTTGGTTTCCTTACTCTTCCTTCAAGTGCCTCAGTCCCATCCATCTCATCAGGACCCCACTCCCCAGCCATCAAACTTCATGTATCTCAAACTATCCCCGTCTCACATGTACCTCATTCCCCATTCATATAGTACCTCAGTCCAGCAGAGCTTTTGCTCCTTACCTGTCAAACACTTATTGAGCCTCCTTCCCATTTACCATTCCTTAGTCTCTAAACCTCTCCATGTATGTACCTCAGTTCATATTTTTTCTTCTGTCAGGATTCATGACCTTATTCTCTGGCCTCAATCGGTCAGTCTACTTGTGCCTCAGCACACTAACCTCAACCAATTTCCACCACCAGCTTATGTCTCTGTTTCACAACCTTCTTGTGCTATGCTCCTCCCGTTCCTCTTGCATCCTGTTTCAGCCCTCAATCCCTCCTCCTTATCCAAAGGCCCCTCATTCCTCTGGAGCCTCAGTCACCCCATCAGTTTTGTGCCCTAATTACCCATCCCTTTAGTGCTTCTTCCCCATTCTCTGTCCCTCATGCCTCAGCTCCTGAACCTCTTGATACCCTATTTCCTTTTGATCGCATTTCAATAACTCTCTTTTTTAGTCCTCCAGCCATCTTTGTTTGTTTTTCAATACCCATCCCTTTTACGTCTCAGTAACCTTTTCCCTTCTGTGCTATAGTTCCTCATCCCTCTTAGGACTCATTGGGCAACTCCCTCATCCACTTTGTTCTTCCCATTCCCACAACAAAATTACATGGGTCAAAGACAAATCATTCTTGTGTTGTGCCCTCTATCATACAGTACACTGACAGAAGGATGGCAGGAGTACAATATAGGAAGCGCCTCCAACCACAATATTATCAAGTTTCACTATTGCCCACTGAAGCCCAAAAGTCACACTGGCAACAAACTAGTAGGTGGCACAGCACAAGAAAGATGTGGTGTGCCACCATGCAATCTAGATGTCAGCTTGTCTGAAGTGGTTAAGAGAAGTTGGAGGCTAATAGCGTTTGTGCTTTATTCACTTGTGTACCGTAGTGACTGTTTTCAAATTACAGGTTATGAGCTGCTGCAGGGCTACGCTCCTGCCAATACTGGTATGACATATGGTGCCCAGGGGTGTGCCTACAATCACATGGGACCCACTGTCTTATGCCAGGCACCTCACTCCTTCTTGCTCCATGGTGTGAGACTGTATGATGCTAGACAGTGTCCCTCCAAACCATTTCTCCTTCCTGCTCCACAGGATGACATCTACTGTATGATTTTGGTACCTCCCATTTCCATCCTTGCTCCCACCTGCTGTCTGAAGCCAGCCAAAGCTGGTCTTGCTCATCTCTTCTTCAGAAATATTCTTCCTACTCCATGGCATGAGACCCACTGTCCAGTGTTAGACACTTTACTCCTCATCGTATTGCTGTTTGGTTTGAGACTCACTGCCTTGATAGAAGCCAATGTATCTCTCAACCACTTCTGCTGATTGCTCATTGGTGTGCAATCTAGTGCGTGTTCTCAGTACCTACCCTTAAATTACTTACTGCCTCTTGGTATGACACACACTATCTAATACAAGCTAACATTCTTCCCATCCAGCTCTCCTTCAGACCTCCTCTTCTTGCTTAATGGGGTGAGAACTGTACAAAGCTGGCCTGGTGTGTGTGGTGGACACCTATGGTGTTTTCACCTTATACAACGTCCAAACAACCCCTATTAGTTAGTGAGACAGTGTCTAGGAAGCCAGGGCCCTTTAATGGCAGCTGTGGTGAGCAGCCAAGACTTAACTAGGAGGAGTGCAAAGCACTTGCATTACCACAGCCATCATACAGTAACGTACACACATGAAAGGAACCACACAGTGTTGCAAAAATAAAGGTACTTTATTACAGTGAACTAGATTACTTATAGGCAAGTCTGCCAACTGGAAGTAAGTACACACTATATATACACAAGGTAAGTATTAGGAATTAGCCTGTGGGGAGCCAAACCATATACTAAAATAGTTGAATGCAAAGTTAGGTCCCTCACCCAAAGGTGTGTGGAATAGTTAGAAGGGAGCTGGGAGAATTCTGGAACCCAAGAGGTGAGTACCTAGGTGACTCCCAGCGACCAGGAGGGCAGAGGTAAGTTACCTGGTCTTCCGAAAGACTAGCAAGGGTACTTGGAAAAGGAAGATTGCAAGACCAGAACCAGTCCAGTGGAACCAAACTGTGGATTCCTGAAGAAGAGGACCTGCAAGAGAAGGGGACAGAGTCCAGTCCACGCAGAAGTGCCCAGGTGGGACAGGGCCCACTACCCACCCATCCGTGGATGAAGATCCCAGTCGACGGGGAAGATGAAGATCAGCTGTGGAGCACAGGAGCTGCAGGGGGTCCTTGGAGTCGTGCACATGATGTCCCTCGCTGGTCACCGGGTCACAGATGGTCAGGAGGACCAACAACAAGCCTTGGCAAACGCAAATCTGGGCAGAAGAGGATTTACAATGAAAAAGAGGACCAGCAAGGTCCAAGGGACTCGACCCTTGGAGGAGAGTCCGGGCTGACCCTCAGCAGTCGAAAGAGCCAGCAGAAGCAGTCACAGCCCCCACCGGCAACCCACAGGCAGCAGGCACAGTAAGTTGCAGTGAGGCTCAGTCAGCACACCTGGAGAGGAGTCCGACGTCATTGGAGCAGCAGAGGAGAGACTTTCCTTGAAAGGATGAAGTGCTGGAGGCTGGGGCTACTTAAAGCCTGAAGATTTCTTGGAGCAGCAGTCAATAAGCCTTGGTTGCTGCAAGAGGCGCAGTGCACAGGGGTACTGTCCGGCAGGTCTCACCGTCTCCCAAGTTGGCCAGAGATGACCAAGAGGACCACTCAGGACCACCACCTGTGTTTCAACATCCACCCAGTTTCTGTGGAGGGAGGATCCCAGCAGCCAGAAGTCGTTGCCTTAGGTAACTGTGGATGTAGGGAGTGACTCCTTCACTCCAAGAGAGATTCCTTATTGCTTCTTTAGTGCAGCTGAAGTCTTGCCAACCCCAGAGGATGCACAGCTGTGGAAATGTTGCAACTACTGGAAGAAACTGAAGAAACAACGTTGCAAAGCAAGGTTGTCTCAGGAGTTGCATGCTTGTTTAGTTTCTGTGAAGACCAGCAGCAGTTCCAGTGGCCAGGAGCAGAAGAGGTCGATGCAGAGGGAGTCCCAAATAGCCCTAACAGGGGGCTTGGTAACTCTGCAAGGTGACCACCTATTTGAGGGAGTCACTGACGTCAGTCACCTGTCCTGACCAACCAGATGCTCCCATGGGCCTCTGCACATCTTGTTTCAAAGATGGCAGAATTAAGTGGTCACCTGGATGAGCTCTGGACACCACCCCGGGGGAGGTGGTGGGCAAGGAAGTGGTCACTTCCCTTTCCTTTGTGTGGTTTCACAGCAAAGCAGGGACTGGGTGTCCCTTGACTGGTGCATGCCAGATTATGCAGGGAGGGCACCAAATGTGCTCTTCAAAGCAAGCTGTGGCGTGGGGAGGCTACCCCTCTCCATCCTTGTAGCACCTATTTCCAAGGGAGAGGGTGTTGCATCCCCTCTCCCACATGAAATCCTTTGTTCTGCCTTCCCCTGCTTGAGCTGGTCAAGCAGAAGGAGGGCAGAAGCCTGAGGGGCTACAGTAGCATGGGCTGCCTGCAAACCCTGGAAGACTGGTAGGAGCAATACTTAGGGTCCTCTAAGAAGCCCATAAAGTGCATTAGTACTGGGGTATGATTCCGACATGTTTGATACCAAAGGTTCGGAGTTACCATTATGTAGCTGGACCACAGGTAGAGAGTGACCTGTGGCCAGTACATAGGTAAAATGGCTTGCCCACACTTATGAAGTCCAGTACATTGGAACTGGAGTTCATACGGGCACCTCTGCTCGGGCAGGAGTGCCCTCACACACAGGAACCTGTACCCTATCCTCTGGGCTAGGAGGTCCTACCATAGGGGTGGACTGGTGCAGTGTTCAGGAGTGAAAGGGTGCATGCACCTTTTCATGCAGTCTGCATCGGCAGGCCTGCAAACAGTTTTCACGGGCTTCCATGGGTGGCATTATACATGCTGCAGCCCATGGGGGACCGGGGTGTACCAATGCCCTGGGTACCCAAGTACCATATACTAAAGACTTAAAGGAGTATGCCAGTATGCCAATTGTGGGGTGTAAAGGGTATCCAAAGCAATAAAATTTAGAGGAGAGAGCACAATCCCTGGGCTCCTGATAAGCAGGATCCCAGTGAAAACAATTTAAACACACTGATAGACTAGCACAAAGTGGGGGTAACCATGCCAAATAGAGTGACTTTCTTAAAAGAACCACATCTGATACCAGAAACCCACCTTCCCACCTCTTCTTTCTCCTCCATGGTATCAGGCCCATTGTCTGATGCCAGTCAAAAGAACATCCTACCAACCTCTCCTTCACATCACACTACACTTCTCCTCCATACCCCTCCTTTCTTCAGAACAGTTTAATGCAGAAACCCTCCCTAAACTGTCACCTTCTTTCGTCTCCTTTTCACCCTCCCTTCCACAGGCCAACAAAGAACACAGAAAGTGGGTGTTGGAAGTGAAGGAATGAGGAACAATTCTATTCCCTTCCCTTCAATCCCTACCTTCTGTGTAATTTATTCCATTAAAGTGAAAGGCACAGTGGGAGGAAGATGGCCTAGCCAGCCCCTAGCCTCCAAAACCAAATGAAAATCTGATCAGACTGGTAGGTGGCTCTAGGGAAGAGCAAGAGGCAGTGACAGCTGCTCTTAGCCCTTTCTACAGCACAACCCACCAAAGAATCCCTCTGAAGTCCTTCTAGGGAGACATCTCTGTGACATAACTACATATCAATAAGGTGTCCTGGAGGTGCACATTGTGAAGCTTGAGTTGTAACTTTGATTGAAAGATCGTCCATTGCCAAACTATCATTGGGGGATTTAAATAAAAAAAGGACTAGGTGTTGGGGCATAACAACAAAAAAGTGCATTCTCTTAAGATTCCATGGTTTTCGATATAGATACACACCTGAAATGTATCTACGCTGCATAAAGTCCAAACAGATTATTTAAATTTCATGTGACAAATCACAAAAGTTCACTTAGTCATCAATTATTAAACAAAAACTCTACAATCAGAGAAGCTGATAGTGGAGTAGATTAGGAAACAAACCAAGTCAGTGAGTCATGCCTACGTGACACTAACAAAACTGGTTAGATCATAAGCAAGTCACACATTTCAATGGAATAGGTAGTAGTAAGATATAAACTGGATGGGTAATCCTAGCACACAGGAGAGTTTGAAAGAGCTAGAAAATTCATGAATCACAATTCAGTTTAATATAAAAGTGAAGAACTTTCATTACAGCATAACTCTGATGATTAAACTGAATAATGTATTGGACAGGTTCCGCCTGGATAAACGTTATAGCGTTCTTTATGGTATGGGTCCAGGACATTCCTAAGTGAGGCACAAAGGAAATCACTACAGTGAAGTGCTGCTGAGAGCACTACAGACTAAACTGGAAGGAAGATGAGCTGACATTCTGGTCCTGGAGAATAGGTTTTGTGTTTGTTCCTGCAGGTATGCCCAGTTTACTGAGAAGTTCTGTGATGCAGGATATTAAGAAAACTACTGTGCCTTGCTCCTTTTTGTCTTGCTACATCCAGTGCTAAGTCTCAGATTCTAATGGGGACAAGACTTGTGATGTCCTGGTACTGCAAACGAGGTCATCAGTTCTGAATTCAGCTGATCAAGATATGTACTCACTTTTGCTTGAGCTAATATATATGGAATTTTTGTCTAAGACAAGCTGGACCTGATCCATATATAGCTCTGTGAGCTACCAAAGAGATTTAGAAACAGGCAGATGTTTAATGGCCAGACATTGAAAGTCCTCGAGATTACGTATTATAGCGGTTATTGGTGGAACATTCCGAATTTGGGCCCTCATTCTGACCTTGGCGGGCGGCGGAGGCCGCCCGCCAAAGTCCCGCCGTCAGGTTACCGTTCCGCGGTCGAAAGACCGCGGCGGTAATTCTGACTTTCCCGCTGGGCTGGCGGGCGGTCTCCTTCAGACCGCCAGCCAGCCCAGCGGGAAAGAGGCTTCCACGATGAAGCCGGCTCGGAATCGAGCCGGCGGAGTGGAAGCTGTGCGACGGGTGCAGTTGCACCCGTCGCGTATTTCACTGTCTGCGCAGCAGACAGTGAAATACATGTAGGGGCCCTCTTACGGGGGCCCCTGCAATGCCCATGCCAGTGGCATGGGCACTGCAGGGGCCCCCAGGGGCCCCGCGACCCCCCCTACCGCCATCCGGATCTCGGCGGTTGATTCAATGGGGCCGTGGTACACTGGCGGGACCCCGCCAGTGGTGCCGGTCCGACCGCGGCTTTACCGCCGCGGTCGGAATCCCCATTGGAGCACCGCCGGCTTGTCGGCGGTGCTCCCGCGGTCCTCCGCCCTGGCGGTCAAAGACCGCCAGGGTCAGAATGAGGGCCTTGGTGTGCATGCACATTTTAACAAAGAAGCACATAATCCGGCATACCAAGGTAAAGGGAATTTTCAAAGTCCAGCCTTGAAGAAATTAAAGCTTGGATGACGGCTCTCCTGGCAGACAGAGGAAGCAATCTGAAAGTCTTCCTCACAGTGCTCAAGGTGGCACAAAAATAGGCAGCTAATGAAGTAATTTATTTGGAAGAAAAAGTTATTCACCTGCTGTAACAATCTTTCTGGTGGATACTCTCTCTACCTTCAGAACAATCCCAGGTGTCAGGCTGGATTCAGAAACATCATAGCTCTCACAATGCCGGTAGGTGGCGCTGGCTTTGGTCGATGTCAGAAATCACATCAGAGAACGTCTCATAAGCCATATAGCACTTATTTCTTGGCTAGTGTAGCAAGTTTTAATAGATAAGATGATCAATCTGGAGAGGGTCTTCTTTTGTACCTCCTTACTATTCTTGGCTTTGCAATAAATGAAAAACAGCTGCTCATCCAGTCATATGCCGTTGGTATGGTTGAGATAATAGTCAATCTACCACCTATGCTGCACACTCATGCAACTGCTCCTTTTCCTTAGGGGCAGGGAAAAGAAATGAAACAATCTTTCTGGTGGATACTCTGTCCACCTGCATATTCCTCACCTGTAAAACAACCCAAGGCATTACACTAAATCTGGAAACTTTAAAGCTCTTACAATGCCAGTAGGGAGACTGATGCCAGAAGTGACGTCAGGGAATGTCTCCAAAGCTATACAGCACCCGCTCCAGCACAACAGCGTCAGTTTTCATCCATTAAGCTGTTGAGGCTGGCGGGTGGACTGACATCGACAGAGTAGTGCAGTACCAATAATAATAATGAACTTGGATCCTATTAACTTTCCCTATAACCAATCAATCGAACGCAAAGGTATGCAGATTGGTGAGGAATATGAAGTTAGATTATCTACAAGAAAGATCATTAATCTAGTTAAGTAACCTTTTCTTCTGAAGGATATTTCTACCTGCAGATTCCTCACCTATAGAACAGATTACCGAGCAATACTGTGTCCTCGGAGGAGGGTTGATGGATGATTAGTCAAGGAAGTCCTGCACAACAGATTTTGCAAAGTGCTTATCTCAACGAACTTCAGAATGCAGGCAGTAGTGCTTAGCAAAGGTGTACAGGGACAGTCATGAAGCCGGCTTGTAGATGTCTGCAATGGGAACTCCCCTGGCAAGGGAAGATTTTGTGGATTTGGCCTTGGTGGAATAACCCTCAACCTTCCTGATGTTTTTTCTTGGCTGGAGTTTAGCAAGTTTTAATACAAAGGTTGATTCATCTGTAGAGGGTCCTCTTTGGTAACCACCTTACAATTCTTGGCACCGCAACAGCTGAAAAACAGCTGGTTATGCAGGAGTATGTCCTTGGTACGGTTGAGATAGTAGATGAATGGCCCCCTAAGCACTAACCCAAGCAACCACTCCTCCTCCCTACTGGGATGGGGCTGGGGGTAATAGGATGGAAGGGTGATGGACTGAGCTAGGTAGAAGGCTGCCACCACTTCTGGCAGGAAAGCAGACCTGGTTCACAACACAAACTTAAGAGGACAGAAGGAGGTAAAAGGTGGGTCGGGAGCCGAGAGCTTGTGACTTGCCCACGCCCTTCTGCCTTAAGTGCTAGACCCCAAAAACAGTTTCGGACATCCTCAAGGGGCAACTATTCATGGGCTCAAAGAGAGTCAACATAAGAAACATTAACACTAGATTATGGTCCTACTGGGGTACAACAAAGTGTGTTGTAGGATACATATTCATCAACCCCTTCAAAAAATGCATTATAGTAGGGGGCTTAAAGAGGGATGGCTGGTCTTGCAGATAGAGGAATGCAAACAAGGCAGTTAAATACCTCTTGACAGTGACAACTTAACCTCTCTCAGCAAGAAAAAGTGCTTATTGCAGGATCCGAGACACTTTGGCTTGTAAGAAGTTCACATTTTTGTCCGCACACCATCCAACAAAGGTGTTTCATTTGCCCAAGTAAGCCGATCTGTTGCAGGGCCAACATGCTGACAATATGACTTTTACCAACTCTGGTGGCAGCTGAAAGGAAGTCAGTCGCCCAAACTCCTTATGTAAGCACGTAGGTGGAGTTCTCAGAGATTAGGTTGCGGAACCATTCCTTTCACCTGGGAGAGAAGGTTTGTCCTGTATGGGAAACGCAACAAGGGACACGTGGAGAAGCACATAAAGGGCCACATGTCATGCCCTATTTGGCCAATCCGGGGCGATGACAATAACTTGGGCCTGGTTGTGGCTAATCCTTCTCAGAACTTGAAAAACCAAAGGTATAGATGAAAACATGTAATGCAGTTCCTCCTCAACTGAAACACATTCAACCAAGGCTCCCCTTGATGGATACTGGAGGGTGCAAAACTGCCAGCATAAAGCATTATTCAAGGAGGCAAACATGTCCACCTGAGGAGGGCCCCACTGGGCATAGATGTCCTGAACTACTTTTGGCAGAAGACGGCACTCGTGGTCAGCAAGATCACACTGGCTCAGACTGTCCACTATGACATTCAGAGACCACGTTAGGTCACTGGTGTGAGCTGTAGGAAAGTACCATCTTGCCTGGCATGTTACCCCCATATTTCACTGTATATATGTTGTTTTAGTCTATGTGTCACTGGGACCCTACCAAGCAGGGCCCCAGTGCTCATAAGTATATGCCCTGTATGTGTTGCCTGTGTGATGCCTAACTGTCTCACTGAGGCTCTGCTAACCAGAACCTCAGTGGTTATGCTCTCTCTGCTTTCCAAATTTGTCACTAACAGGCTAGTGACCAATTTCACCAATTCACACTGGCATACTGGTACACCCATATAATACCCTAGTATATGGTACTGAGGTACCCAGGGTATTGGGGTTCCAGGAGATCCCTATGGGCTGCAGCATTTCTTTTGCCACCCATAGGGAGCTCTGACAATTCTTACACATGCCTGCCAGTGCAGCCTGAGTGAAATAACATTATTTCACAGCCATTTACCACTGAACGTAAGTAACTTATAAGTCACCTATATGTCTAACCTTCACCTGGTGGAGGTTGGGTGCAAAGTTACTTAGTGTGTGGGCACCCTGGCACTAGCCAAGGTGCCCCCAACATCGTTCAGGGCAAATTCCCCGGACTTTGTGAGTGCGGGGGCACCATTACATGTGTGCACTGTACATAGGTCACTACCTATGTACAGCGTCACAATGGTAACTCCGAACATGGCTATGTAACATGTAACATGTCTAAGATCATGGAATTGTCACCCCAATGCCATTCTGGCATTGGGGGGACAATTCCATGATCTCCCGGGCCTCTAGCACAGAACCTGGGTACTGCCAAACTGCCTTTCCGGGGTCTCCACTGCAGCTGCTGCTGCTGCCAAACCCTCAGACAGGTTTCTGCCCTCCTGGGGTCCAGGCAGCCCTGGCCCAGGAAGGCAGAACAAAGGACCTCCTCTGAGAGAGGGTGTAACACCCTCTCCCTTTGGAAATAGGTGTGAGGGCTGGGGAGGAGTAGCCTCCCCCAGCCTCTGGTAATGCTTTGATGGGCACAGATGGTGCCCATCTCTGCATAAGCCAGTCTACACCGGTTCAGGGATCCCCCAGCCCTGCTCTGGCACGAAACTGGACAAAGGAAAGGGGAGGTGCCCAGAGCTCCTCCAGTGTGTCCTAGACCTCTGCCATCTTGGAAACAGAGGTGTTTGTGGCACACTGGACTGCTCTGAGTGGCCAGTGCCAGCAGGTGACGTCAGAGGCTCCTTCTGATAGGCTCTTACCTCTCTTGGTAGCCAATCCTCCTTCCTACGTAGCCAAACCTCCTTTTCTGGCTATTTAGGGTCTCTGCTCTGGGGATCTCACCAGATAACGAATGCAAGAGCTCACCAGAGTTCCTCTGCATCTCCCTCTTCACCGTCTGCCAAAGGATCGACCGCTGACTGCTCAGGACGCCTGCAAAACCGCAACAAAGTAACAAGATGACTACTAGCAACCTTGTATCGCTTCATCCTGACGGCTTTCTCGACTGTTTCCAGGTGGTGCATGCTCTGGGGGTAGCCTGCCTCCTCTCTGCACCAGGAGCTCTGAAGAAATCTCCCGTGGGTCGACTGAATCTTCCCCCTGCAACCGCAGGCAACAAAAGACTGCATCACCGGTCCTCTGGGTCTCCTCTCAGCACGACGAGCGTGGTCCCTGGAACTCAGTAACTCTGTCCAAGTGACTCCCACAGTCCAGTGACTCTTCAGTCCAAGTTTGGTGGAGGTAAGTCCTTGCCTCCCCACGCTAGAATGCATTGCTGGGTACCACATGATTTGCAGCTGCTCCGACTCCTGTGCACTCTTCCAGGAGTTCCTTCGTGCACAGCCAAGCCTGGGTCCCCGACACTCTAACCTGCAGTGCACAGCCTTCTGAGTTGTCCTCCGGCGTCGTGGGACTCCCTTTTGTGACTTCGGGTGGACTCCGGTTAACTTTTCTTCTAAGTGCCTGTTCAGGTACTTCTGCGGGTGCTGCCTGCTTCTGTGAGGGCTCCCTGACTTGCTGGGTGCCCCCTCTGTCTCCTCATCCAAGTGGCGACATCCTGGTCCCTCTCCTGGGCCACAGCAGCATCCAGAAACCCTAACCGCGACCCTTGCAGCTAGCAAGGCTTGTTTGCGATCTTTCTGCGTGGTAACACCTCTGCAAGCTTCTTCACGACGTTGGACATCCATCCTCCAAAAGGGAAGTTCCTAGTCCTCTTCGTTCTTGCAGAACACCAAGCTTCTTCTAACAGGTGGCAGCTTCCTTGCACCCTCAGCTGGAATTTCTTGGGTTCCTGCCCACTCTCGACACTGTTGCGACTCATGGACTTGGTACCCTTGTCTTACAGGTACTCAGGTCCGGAAATCCACTGTTGTTGCATTGCTGGTGTTTGTTTTCCTTGCAGAATCCCCCTATCACGACTTCTGTGCTCTCTGAGGGTAGTAGGTGCACTTTACACCTACCTTTCAGGGTCTTGGGGTGGGCTATTTTTCTAACCCTCACTGTTTTCTTACAGTCCCAGCGACCCTCTACAAGCTCACATAGGTTTGGGGTCCATTCGTGGTTCGCATTCCACTTTTGGAGTATATGGTTTGTGTTGCCCCTATACCTATATGCTCCTATTGCAATCTACTTTAACTTTACATTGCTTGCATTACTTCCTTTTGCTATTATCAGCATCATTTTGGTTTGTGTACATATATCTTGTGTATATTTCTCATCCTCATACTGAGGGTACTCACTGAGATACTTTTGGCATATTGTCATAAAAATAAAGTACCTTTATTTTTAGTATATCTGTGTATTGTGTTTTTTTATGATATTGTGCATATGACACCAGTGGTATAGTAGGAGCTTTACATGTCTCCTAGTTCAGCCTAAGCTGCTTTGCCATAGCTACCTTCTATCAGTCTAAGCTGCTAGAAACACCTCTTCTACACTAATAAGGGATAACTGGACCTGGCACAAGGTGTAAGTACCTCTAGTACCCACTACAAGCCAGGCCAGCCTCCTACATGAGCCATATCCCATTGCAGTGTGCCCAAGACCACAATCTCAACACTTCCATGCAAAGGGGATCATACTCCCCCCCTTGCATGTTGGCATATCACACTGCTGTTGTGTTGTTCTGAAAGATCTGGATTGACTGGCCTTGGATAGAGGGGAGGAAGGCCTTGAGCACGAGCTGAATCACCCGCAATTCTAACAGGTTGAAGTGAAGAACCCGTTCTTCAGAAGATCAAAGGCTTCTGATCTCAAGATGGGATCTACACCCTTAGGTGGAGGTATCCATCACTACTGTAGTCACAGTGTGGCGGGAGTGAGTGCCATCCCACAGTTCAGGTTCTCCTCGCCCCCCACCAAGCTACTTCCACCGCAGTGCCAGACATCACAATGGAGTCCGACAGGTTTCCCCTTGTACTGTAGCCACTGCCTACGAATGCATCACGGGAGGGTCCTCATGTTCAAACGTGTGTGCTTGACTAGGAGAATGCAGGAAGCCAGCAGACCTAGGAATCTTACGACTCGCAGGACTGGAACTCTCACACCTTGCAAGAAAGTTGGAACAATTTCCTAGATGTCTCTGATCCTTCACAGTGGTGAAAGGGCGTGGAGAAGGGTGGTGCCAGTACAGTCCCTCTGACATGAAGACCTTGAAAGGGCTGAAGATTAGATTTGTTGTCATTTATCGAAAAGCCTAGCTTGATCAGCAGGGATGGGGTTGACTGCAGATGGCAGTCAGCTGGTGAACCAGCTTTGATCAGCCAGTCATTTAAATATTGGAATGCCCGACCTTCTGTGATGGGCCACCTTCACTGGCAACACTTTTGTGAAGACCTGAGGCGCTGATGTCAATCCAAAGGGTTGTACCGCAAATTGGTAGTGTGAAGAGCCCACCACAATTGCAAGTACTTCAGAAAGGAACACAGGATAGTGATGTGAAAGTACACATCCTGCAGGTCAAGTGTAACCATCCAGTCTCTAAGTTCCAATGCAGGAAGTACCTGAGCTAGGGTCAGGATTTTGAACTTCTACTTTCTGAGGAAAACGTTCAGTTCCTCGAGGTCTAGAATCGGATGCAACCCGCTGTCCTTGGGAACAAGGAAGTAACGTGCATAGCATCCTTGGCCCCTTTCCTGTCCTGCAATAACTCAACTTCTCCTTTCTGTAGGCGTGCTACCACTTCCTGTTGCAATATGGCAGGGTGATCTGCAGGAAGAAAGAAGTTAGAGGGGGAATTTGGTGTGGAGCCCGAAGGAAGGGAAGAGTGTAACCTCTTTCTGCGATCTGGATGACCCACTGCTACGAAGTAATGCCTTGCCATGGCAGGAGAAAGTGGGCCAGTCACACCTGGACAAGAACAAATGTGTTAGGGAAAGCAGACTATGGGCCTGATTACAACTTTGGCGGAGGGGGTTAATCCGTCCCAAATGTGAAGGCTATCCCATCCGCCGTATTACGAGTCCATTATATCCTATGGAACTCGTAATACGGAGGGCGGGATATCCGTCACATTCGGGACAGATTAACTCCCTCCGCCAAAGTTGTAATCAGGCCCTATGTCTGCTTTCCTGGTGGTGTGGAGGAGGAGGAAGAAGAGGGAGAAGAAGAAGGGGGGAGGAGATGGTATGTTTGACGGATCCATGTCCCCACTCTCTGGCTCTGCCTCTGTACTGTTCGACCAGTGGATTAGACCAGCTTTTCCTAAAATGTGGGCCACGACCCACTGGTGGGCATGAGCCAATTTTTGGTGGGTCATGAAAGTCAAAGCATTAAATAAAGATGCATTTAAATTCTGTATTTATCTTGTCACATTTGCTGTGCTACAAAGACAGATGTCAAATGTCAGGCTATATATTTTGGCACAATGCTACTTTTTTTGGTACACATGGGGATTAATGTTTACAAACTATTCTCACTATGTAGTTAGAGAAAGAAAAAAGTGAATTATGTGACCATTTCCCTGGAGTTTATGGAGTGTAAAGGGGAAGGCTGTAGGATGTCGTTTTTGCAACACAAGAAAATGTACATAGCTTTACATGAATTGTACAAATTCAGCAGTTGGGAGAGTGCAAATTAAGAGCATTTTGTGTATAATTCTGTAGTGTGATGGAAACCGTTTTTAATAGGATCAAAACAAAGACATTTTACTTGATGATGCACAACTAATAAATATTCTTTGAAACCCAATTTCCACACATTCTCATGTGTGTGCAATATGCTTTTACCATTAAAATGAATCGACTGTATCCAAGTCTGATTTGATGATATGCTGGGAGGCATTTTGACCGTCCTGTATAACCTTCTGGAAATGTTGGCCATGTTGTTTTGTACATGAGGTAGCATCAGTTAAACCATTTCATGCAAAGTATGATTGAAATGTGTTAGGAGGCAATTTGCATTTATGAATCTGAGTGTAATGCTACCTGTATCAAAGACTTTCTTCCCCCAGGCCTATAGTCTCTTTGATTCTCTGACAGCAAGGGTTATCAGAAAGGGTCCTCCTGACTGAATAGAGCACAAGACCTGTATGACCAGACTCTCTGGCAGAGGGTGGAGAAAGAGGAATGGTAGGTTACCTGGAGCAGTGTGATAGCAATGGTCCACTAATCTGCTGACAGCAGGACTTGATGAAGGTTTCTGCCATGTCGCCATAACTGAATCTAGTATGTTTTATTAAAAGGGAGCAATGGTTCTTATGGAGCCGAAGGCAATAATACTTCTGTTAGCACATTTGTTTTTATGTCTGTGGAACTGTAGGTCTAGCACCTCTGCAGACCTACCACCACTGGAGGATACAAAGGCCCTCATTACGACATTGGCAGTAAATCCCATTTACTGCCACGCTGACTGCCGCCAACTTACCGCTGCCACGGCGGATATCCGTTCACCATATTATGACACACATACACCAATCGTCACTATTCAGCCACAGACACAAATCCACCACACCAAAGGTCAGTGATAGACTGGCAGTATCAAAACCCACACGGTTACGCCAACAGAACAACGCCCACCACCTTATGACCCATGAATCACCACAGCAGACATTCAATGGCAGTAAACTATTGGTGGTACATACCGCCGTGCTCAAAATACACACACACATAGAAAACAACACCACATTGGACAATTCAAACAACACACACCTGACACCCATACACAAACCACACCTACACACCCACACCACTATAAAACACACACCCACATTACCCACAACCCTTTACGTATACAAGCCATTGGCACGAGACAGACACCAAGACCACAGACAAAACCAGAGCAACACACTTACTTACACCTATACATCACTCATGCACCCCACATCACACACCCCAACACATCACCCTACACACCCTCACCGACAAGTCTCACACAACACCCATGGCACCACAAAGATACCCCCGATTCACAGAGGGGGAGCTAAGGGTCACGGTGGAGGAAATCATCAGGGTACAGCCACAGCTATTTGGAGCACAGGTGCAGCAGATATCGATAGATAGGAAGATGGAGCTATGTCGGAGAATCGTGGACAGGGTCAATGCCGTGGGACAGACCCTAGAACTAGGGATGACATCAAGAAAGAGGTGGAACGACCTTCAGGGGAAGGTGCGTTTCATTGCAGCAAGACACCAACTCGCTGTACAGAGGACTGGCGGTGGACCCTCACCTCCTTCCCCACAACTAACAGCATGGGAGGAGCAAGTCTTGGCAATCATGCATCCTGAGGGCCTGGCCGGAGAAGGAGGAGGACTCAACTCTGGTAAGTCAACTCTATACTACTACTACACCCCTACCTGCATGCCATCACATAACTCCACCCTCACCCTCACTCCCATCACTCCACCACTTCCCACACACCACACCAACACATCCCACACATCCCACATATCCCACATATCCCAATGTCAAGCCCTGCATGCCATACCAATGCATGGACATCACTCACAGACCTGCATGGACACCTATCACTAAAGCATGCACACTAGAGAGAATCAGCTAACCCACCATATACCAGCTTACACAAGTGAAAGCTGCCAGGGCAAATACAACCAAAGAGGGCAAGCCACGGATGCACATTATGTCAGACATAGAAACAATAACACATCATTCACATCCCCACAGGTACCCCAGCCAATGTCAGCGGAGAGGAGGTGCCAGCAATATCCAGTCCCCCAACAGAAGAGGCCCACAGTGATGACAGCAACTCTGGTCTTCTGGATCTGGATGACCAACCTGGCTCATCAGGGACCGCTGGTTACCCAGGCCCAATCACAAACCACCACAGAGCCTCCCCATCAGGAAACACCACCACAGCACCCACCCAGCATACCCACACTTCTGTCCCCAGGACACGTCAATCAGCAGTGTGTCCACCGCTACAGGGACCCCAGGCCACACCTCATACCCAAGACAATCAGGGACCTGGGGTCAGTGGCATTGGGCACACGGTTCAGGGGACAGAGGCACAGGCCAACAGGGAAACTGGGAGGAGCGCTGTGCACCAGGAGGAGGAAAGGCCCAGGGAACAGACTCTCCAGGAGGTACTTGCAGAGATCCTGGGAGCATATCAACATTCCCAGGACACGATGAGCCAGATCCTGGACAAAGTGCAGGAGAACAGGCGGCTGCAGGAGGGACAGTACCAGGGGATCAGGGAGGACTTGCAGGCCATTAACAACACCCTTATCTCCATAGCAGGGGTGCTGGTAGACATGGCCAACATTATGAGGGAGGTTGTCTCACACCAGCGGGCCCCTGCCACTAGCCAGATATCTGAATAGCCTTCCACCTCCGCTGCCGCTATTGGCCAGAAGAACCTGCCACAGGACCAACAGCACCCCTCCCCCTGCAGAAGGTGAACCAACGTGCAAACGTTCCCTGCGATCCAGACAGAAGCCAGAGACAGTTGCCAAGACCCCACCAGGAAATGACTCTCCTGATTGTCACCCTTGTGTCCCACTCTGTCACCCTGTCCACCTTGAACTGCCATTGCTCCCCTTTGTCCCCTTGGACAATGTACCTGTGCACCTGCGCTACAAATAGACTGGAACTATACCCTGGACTTTCCTCCATCATCACCCCATCCCATTGCACTTGCCCCTCCATATTTTAGCACTTCAATAAACACCCTTGGAAAAATAAAGAATTTTGGAGTATGTTAAATTTTTAAAGTATGTATTAATTTCAACAGGTACAGACATTGCACCTCAACTGTACAGAAAAAGAGCATAGGTGTATGACCTGTAGCTGGCTGCAGTGGCCACACCAGGAGCCTATGTGAGGTCACCAACATCTGTAAAATGAATTGCCAAAGGGTACAGTAAGTGGGCACAGAAGTGGGAAATAACAGCATGCCAGTGCCACAGAAATTCCAAAATATTTCACTGAAATGTGAAGTAACACCGTCTTACCTGTGTGTCACTGGATTTACTGTCTGATGACTGATGTTCTGTTGTCCTCATCCTCATCCTCTGCCTCCTCATCCTCACTGTCCTCCTCATCCTCCTGCAGAAAAGGCATATGGCGTCTGAGGGCAAGGTTGTGCAACATGCAGCATGCCACTATTATCTGGCAGAACTTCTTGGGTGAGTAGCACAGGGATCCACCTGTTAGATGGAGGCACCTGAACCTGGCCTTCAGGAGGCCAAAGGTCCTTTCTATTATCCTTCTGGTTCGCCAATGTGCCTCATTATAACGTTCTTCTGCCCTTGTCCTGGCATTCCTCACAGGGGTCAGCAGCCATAAGAGGTTTGGGTAACCAGAGTCACCTGCAATATTGAGGGACAACATTTAGCCACACACTATCCTGTTTGGCCCACACCATACCCATACACCAACATATACTGGGTGGGGACCAGGGCTCACCTATTAGCCACAACCTGTGCCTCTGTAGTTGGCCCATCACATTTGGGATGCTGCTATTCATGAGGACAAAGGCATCATGCACCGACCCAGGATACTTAGCATTGACGTGGGAGATGTACTGGTCCGCCAAGCACACCATCTGTACATTCATAGAGTGGAAACTCTTACGATTTCTGAACCCCTTTTCATTTTGACGGGGGGCCAGGGGGGGAGGACAAATGCAATATGTATACCATCAATCGCCCCAATTATGTTAGGATATGTCCCATTGCATAGAACTCTGCCTTCACTGTGGCCAAATCTTCAACCTGGGGAAAAACAATGTAGCTGCACATGTGTTTAATCAGGGCAGACCACACTAGTCAACACGTTTGAGAACATTGACTGTGACATTCCTGCCGCCAAGCCCACTATCACTTGGAAAGAACCAGTTGCTAGGAAATGGAGCACTGACCGAACTTGCACAAGAGGGTGATCCCAGTGGGGTGACGGATAGCAGATATCAGGGCAGGCTCCAATTGTGCACACAGCTCTGTGATTGTGGCCCTGTCAAGTCTATAGGTGAGGATGATGTGCCTGTCCTCCATTGTTGCCAAGTCCACCAGGGGTCTGTACACGGGGGTATGTCTCCATCTCCTATTCATCTGCAGCGGTAGCAATCTATCGGGCAAAAGAGTGAGGAGCCGGTCACAAACTGAACAATGGGGCTACAACAGAACTTTGCATGCTGTTAACGTGTAATGGGTAAGTGTGATTTGTATAGTATGTCCAATTTTCAACAGTGACGCAGCAAATATCCAGGGCCTGTCCCCCACCCCCACCTGAAATGGCGTCCGCCTGTCCTGTGTGGAGGGATAGGTGGAAGTGAGGTAATTCCGCTGACAATGTGCGCTGTTGTGGGAAGCGGTCAGGAACTGTCATGCAACTCCTCATTGGGTAACATTGGGCCCTATGAGGTACAGTGGCCAATGGTGATCTACGCTGGCGGTGACGGTATGCACCGCCGCGACGTGACCGCCATTTTCTATCATATTCCTCACTTGCTACCTGATCATCCACAGGAGAGGGCCTACACTGCATGTGCTGCTGTGACCTGTGTCTGGAAACTACCATGGCCTGTGTGACTGGGGAAAGGGCCCCTGCCTTCAATTCGGCGGAGTTGGAGAGACTGGTGGACCCCAGTACGGACTGCTGTATGGGCCTCCTGACCAACAGGCGAGTACACATTGGGCACGATGCATGTGGCATGAATGCATGGAGTTGTGTGTGAAGGCCTCGGGTAAGGGGGTGGGTGGATGTCCTATGTGCGGCGTATTGGTTTTATGCTGGTCCATGTGTGTGTAAATGGTGATGTGAAGGGGTATGGTGGGCCACAAGTGTAACAGGCATGACTGTTTGATTAATACTATTTTCCTGTGTGTATTTCCTCTGCAGATCAGTGCCCATCAAAAGAAGGGTATATGGCGTGCAATCGCCAAGGAGGTGCTGACCCTGGGGGTCTATGGCAGGCGTAGCGCCCACTGTCGGAAACGGTGGGAGGACCTGAGACGCTGTGCACAGAAGACGTCGGAGGCCCAGCTGGGGATGGCCTCCCAACGAGGAAGGGGTACCCGTCCAACCCTGACCCCCCTGATGGCCACACACCGGCGGTGGCCTATCCTGAGCTGGATGGGCCCTTGAGGGCATCACAGCAGCCACAAGGGGGTGAGTACAGTGCCCATCAGTACAACTTACACATGGTAGGGTTTTATCAGGGTCGGGGATGTGTATCAGTGGGTGCCCCTAGGCCAGGCCTGACATTGCAGCGTAGGTCCCCTGGTGGCTAGGGTTCTGACGGGATAATCCTGCTACATAGCTTGTAAGCATCCACTACTGGTCAGGACTCCATGGGTCCCAGGTGTGCTGCATTTGGCAGTGTGTGCCCCTCCCCATGCCTTGGATGCTAACTTTTTCTCTGGTAGTGCTATGGCATATTGGGTAGGCCTGTTCCCTGTGTGTGAGGGTGCTGTGTATGCCAATGGTGGTGTTGGTGCAGCCACTGACCAAGTGTATTCTTTTTCTCCCGCCCACTTATTGTTTTGTCATCCTGTCCTTATGTCCATTAGCATCATCTGGTGGAGGAGCAGAGGCACCAGCGACGGAGAGAGCTGCATCCCACAGGACCCAGGAGGCAGAGTCCACCGACACTGAGGGCACCAGTGAGACAGAGGGCGAGGGGAGCACCACAGCAGACACTAGAGGGAACAGTTCAGACTCCGATACCTCCTCCGATGGAAGCTCCCTGGTGGTGGCGGACACCTCTGTGACCACCCCAGCTACAAGTACGGCCGCCAACCCTGTACCAGCACCACCCTCCCAGCAGCCCCTCATCGAGTTGCCCGTGCCCACTCACCCATGGGGGTCAGCATCTCCTTCGCCCCAGACACCTAAGGCCCTGCCCCAATGAGCCCTGCTGCCCTGAGTGAAGAGGCATTTGACCTCCTGAGATCCATCTCTGTAGGGCAGTCAACCATTGTGAATGCGATCTAGGGGCTGGCAGCCCAGATGCAACAGACTAATACATTCCTGGAGGGCATTGACACAGGATTGGCGGCCCAACAGAGATCGATCCAGGCTCTGGCCTCCTCTCTGATGGCAGCCATTTTTCCTGGACTCTACCCTCCCCCCTCCAACTTCCACTTTCCAGTCCCATTCTCCACAACCCCAACCCATCCCAAGCACACAGGCTGACGAGCTGCACACAAGACAACACACAAGAGTGGTACAGGCAAACACAAGCAACACACTTCATCTCACAGGCACTCACACAAACATCATCCAGATGCAGACATACCAACATTTACTATTTCCACTGTCTCCCCCTCCGCCTCCTACTCCTCCACCTCCCCCCAGTTCCATCCACACTCACACTGCAAGCACTACATCATCATCCACTACCAGCATCACCACCACACCAAGCAGAACACACACCTCCACAACAGCCATGCACACGTCTCCTGTGTCCTCTCCCACTATGTCTTTACCCCTCCCCAAGGTACAGAAACGCAAGCAATCCACCTCTCTGCATCCAGCCCATGCACCTGCACCCATTATCAGCAGACAGACACCTTTAACAAGCACTCCCTCTTCCTCCACTCCAAAACCTTCTCCCTCTTCCCGCCCCACTGTCCGTACAAAACTGTTCCTATCCACCATTGACCTCTTTCCTACCCCTCCGCCCCCGTCCTGCACATCTGATCAGGGTGGGAAGAACTCAGCCAAGCACCTCAGCCACCCAGTTCACGAGCCCAGTCGTCACCACAACCACTCATGGTGGAAAAGGATCCATGGCACATGTCCTAAGGGTAAAGGAGCCTACCCAAGCTGCTGCCAAGAAGGGAAAGGAGCCTCCCCAAGCTGCTGCCAAGAAGGGAAAGGAGCCTGCCCAAGCTGCTGCCAAGAAGGGAAAGGAGCCTGCACCAGAAGGCAGGAAGAGCAAGGGGCTTGGGGCAGGAACTGTGATGGAGCCCCACCACCAACCATGGTTGTGCAGCCGTCTGAGGTTGCAGGGGATGGGCAGGAGCCTCCCCCCACCAGTAGCATCACCACCTCAAGTGAGCAGTCATCCGTGGTTGCAGGGGATGGGCAGGAGCCTCCCCCCACCAGCGGGACCACCACTGTTCAGCAGTCATCGCCAGCGGAGGTATGTAATCCTGCCTCCATGGACTGCTGTGCGGCCTGTCCACTCCAGAACCAGTGGGTATGACACCCACATGAGAGCCTGTGACTTTGCACTCTCCAGGATCAAGAGCACAGGGCACAAGGCTCCCTCCAGAACCAGTGGGTAAGACACCCACCTACCCCAGACTCGCAAGGATTAAGAGCACAGGGCACGATCCCCCCTCCAGTACCAGTGGGTAAGACACCCACCTACCCCAGACTCGCTAGGATCAAGAGCACAGGGCACAATGCCCCCTCCAGAACCAGTGGGCAAGACACCCACTCAAGAGACTGTGGCCTTGCACTCCCCAGGACCAAGCACAGGGCATGTTGCCCCCTCCAGAGCAAGTGGACAAGTCACCCACTTGAGAGACTGTGGCCTTGCTCTCCCCAGGACCAAGCAAAGGACATGTTGCCCCCTCCAGTACCAGTGGGGAAGAAACCCACTCAAGAGACTGTGGCCTTGAACTCTCCAGGACCAAGCACAGGGCATGTTGCCCCCTCCAGAACCAGTGGAGAAGACACCCGCTCCAGAGGCTGTGGCCTTGCACTCCCCAGGACCAAGCACAGGGGATGTTGCCTCCTCCAGAACCAGTGGTGTTGTTCGATCTCCCGGCTGAAGTGCCCCCTTCCGTCCCTGTCCCCCTGAGTTGCCTGCTTATTTACCAACAGATGTCACTGCAGTGTTCTCTCCGAGTTGAGGGAGGTGCCATGTTTGGCCTTGGACTTTGGCCTGTGACCATGTGGACTACGTACATTGTGGACTGGGTTGTGTCCCTTTTTGTGTACATATGTATATATCTCTTGTTTTGCCTCACTTATTTATCTTGATGTGTTTCTCTCATTACATTCACTTTCTAAAAATCGTTTTGTCCTTGCATTATTCATCCGAGGTACGGGGGACAAATGTTTTGGTAATGCAGCTGAATGTGTGTATGGTGTTGGGGGGGGTGTGGTGCATGTGTGTCACTCTCTTTTTCCTCCCTCCCTCCCTTGTGTGCGAGGCGTCTGTACTCACCGTTGTCATCTTCGCCGGCGCTGGTGTTCGTGGTGGAGCAGCATGTAGAAAATCATGGGGAAGACATGCTGCTCGGGCTCCATGGTGGCGTGGTTGTTCCCTGTGTCTCCAATGGTGAGTCCTTTCACTTCTGTGAAGCGTTTCTGCCAGGCTTTTGATGTCGTTGGTACCACCCCAGAAAAGGTGGTGGAATTGTGTGTCTTAAGATGGTGGGCGGAACATTGACTTCCACCTGGCTTCTCTCTATGCTGTTCTTCAGCTGTGTGCAGTTGAGACTCTGGCGAGTCTCTGGTAGCTCATCTCATGTGCCACTGATTTGCCTACTTCAATAAAGGCATCCCATAGGGTGCCCAGGCATACATCCCCCTTATAATTTCTAGAAAGCAGTGAATAATGCTATCTCTAAGGGATTGGCAGATCAACTTATCCCCAAGGAGAGTTCTATCAAAAATCCAAAGCAGCTTTGTCTCTTTGGCACTCTGCATGTGGCCACCCTCTCCACTCGCCATCTCAGGTGACCACTGCGTAATGGGACATGGCCACAGGTCCATGTGCTTCTGTTTCTGTGCCCTTCACTAATCCGAGTACCCCACATCATATTGGTAAGAGAGCAGGGCAGATGCACATGGGAATTTAAGGAATAGCGCTTGTTATTCAGGAACCTGTCCCTTGACATGTCTATTAACCTAAGTTCAGATGGATCAGACCGCAACCATATCAGATACTACTGCGTAGATATCCGTTCTAAGGATGTCTGCCTACAGTGGAATCAGGCACAATGTTGAAGTCCCCCACCAAGAGCAGTTCCATGGGGTTCCATGTTTTTATTTTCGTTTAGAGATACTGCAGAAAGTTATCCTTGTATTATGTGCACATATGTTTAAAATTTTAAAGGTTTGGCCCTGACATATCACATGCAAGTAAATCAATCACCCATCTTGCCAGTCATGGATGACCCTAGACTTCTCAAACAGAAGATCTTTGTGTAGTCCAACCATAATCCCAGCTCCTTTGGAATGTGAAGCAGCAAAATATTAAGTTGGTACAGACTATGCTTTTTATATTTAGTATTAGGTTTCCTTAGGTAGGTCTCCTGTAAACACACAATATCTGGAAGTCCATCAGTCACTTCCCACCAAATCTTATGCCGCTTTACTGGAAACTTAAGTCCTCTGACATTCCATTACATTATTTGAACCATTTGTGCTAATGACCAGTAGAATTTAAACCCCATGTGCCATCAATAATCCTGTAATGATTCTTAATTTAATAAACCTTCACAGATTGTGAAGGATCAAGGAGCTGACTGGCTTCCATGAAATGGAACAACTGAGTGTTAATAGCTTTCTCTAGTACTTTTGTTTAAGCAAGGAGAGCTCTGAGATGGATTAATAATTACTCCTAATATTAGGATCAGCAGTGGGTTTTGAGGTAAAGGAGCAAGATAAGAATGTTTCAAAGTTGTGGGTGGGGAAGGGTCAGGAGGGGGTTATAGCTGTGGAAAGGTAAAGATTGTATATTTTTTCACGACAGGATTTGCTGCATTGACCACAAGAGCTGGATGAGGACATGGGTCCATCAGGGAACCTGATTTTATTGGAAGCGAGTTTTGAGGATATCTTGGTGTCCACAAGGGGTTGGAAATCGATAAGAAGCGTAAATGTAAAGGAACTGAAAACATCATTGAGGCAAGGGAGCAGTTTGGAGTGGCTGTGCACAAAATGTCAGACTGAATATCAGCTATCTTTTAATTAAGAAAAGTAATTAAGTTAGAAAAGAGCTCCTTGGGTACTGAATCACATTTCTAGACACAGCGGGTTATACTGGCACATCAATGATGGAGACGAGAGCTTTGGATGAATTCTTAGCAGTTTCAACAGCTCCAGTAATAGACTGTGCAGGCACTGCTTACCTAATACTGATAGGTTTTCAAATAACATTTACATTTTTACTTTAGTGCAAAGATTGCAGGTTTTGTACCAAGTCCCTCTAAAGCTTTACAACGGCATTTAGTAGTGCTTCCTATTCTATGGACCTGATGGCTTACTTCTATGGGATCACTTATCAATGGGCACAGCTGAAAGGGTTGTGGTGGTATTGTGAGGCATATGTAACCATACTTCATGGTGGTCTGACCAGCCAAGAGGAAGCGGTGTAGAGGCCTTGTAGTGGCATTAGTGAAGTGGCAGTAGAAAATGCAGTCCAGATAAAAACTCAAATCACCTATAATGGTTGAAACAAAGAATTACCATTTTGAGAACAAAAGGAAAAAGAAAGTCAAGTAGTTTTGAGGAAAAGTTAGCACTGTTTCCCTGGAGCCAGAATGCTAAGGCACCCAAGTAAATACAAGAGGTGCTACATTTCTGACTGAAAATTAGACTCTATTAGTTGAGAAAGTCACGGATGTAAGAAAATGAGCATGATATAGTAGAACAAAGGATAATGGCTAATCCACCCCTTGTTTGTGTGTGCAGTCACAATTAGGTATAGAAAAACCAAGTGGGACTGCTACTGCTAGAACCAGGGCAGAGCCTTCATGGAACTAAGTTTCTGTTAGAAACACAGCATCCGGGTGACGTTCACTAATGAACTCAAGAATGTGTATGTGTTGTTTAGGTAGCAAATGAATATGCAAGAGAAAGTGAATAGGAGGAGTGTTGCTGTGCACACTGCTGTCTGAACTGGAAGGGTTTACTGAGACTAAGTTGGGCTCAGTGGAGACACTGGAAGCAGTCACTTGATAGTTCAAGTTGGGGGGATATTACCCTCCTGCAGTCTCTACAGATTGAAGGTCCCCGGATTTTATGAGGGATTAGAGGACAGAGGCTGCATGGTTTACCTTACTGCCTTAAGACTAAGCAGATCATTCCTGCACTATGCAGTTGGGGAGGTGTGCTTTAACAGCTAGAAAGCAAACCGAAAAGGCACCATGGCTCCAAAAAGGTAAGGCCAATTAAAATAGGAAACTGGAATTGAGCCATTCTTGAGTTACCTGCCCTTAGCAGTGGATCTAGCTGGGAAATAAAATAAGCTAAAAGAAATGTGTGAAGGTTCTAAACTACAAGATGACTAAAACCAACAACTTTGTGCTGCATGTCCAAGCAGGAAGTGAATATAATGCTGGTGCATCCAGACACATACACTTCGGCTACAAGAGAAACAAGCATTTGCAATGCAACGGGTCTCGCATTTGCTTGAGTTAGAGCAATTGGCGTTGTAAATTTCTAACTGGACTTTTCTGGCCACATGAATTGAAAATGAAGTGTAAAACAGTTGACAGAGGAGCATCAAGATGGCGGTCGCACTCTGGGAATGCTCCGGACCCCTCCGTCATCTGCCACTAAAAAGACCCGATATCCTGACCATGACAACCCCATCCGCAGCAATCGTGACCCCCCGGAGACATGGCCAGTGGGTAGTGGTAACTGCAACAACTAATGGACTCGGACAATGCAGAAACACCCGACCGCGTGGTCAGGCCGACCGAGAGAGCCCAGGAGGAGCCAGAGAGTGAAATGGAGAGCCTTACCAATGCAAACCCGGTCATAAGCAGAGCAGCAGAGGTGATGAAAGAACCTGGCGCGGGCAACAGGCCTGAAGAGCGAGCAGAAAGGTGAGCCCTGATAAGGGGGTAAAAAGTACCAGTAAAGCAGAGGCTCGGGTCGTGGGCCTCCTGGCCCACGGTGAGCAAAGGCACAGCTGGGGCAAGGGCGGCGCAGCAATAGCAATAGGGGCCGGAGGACCGCAGCAACACCCGGAGGGGCAGTTGAGACACCTGAGGATGCCCAGACAAGGCCCAACAGTGCAGTAGGGCGCGTGTGATTCTGACCGCGCAAGGGGCGACCCAAGCTACGGACAGGCCTGACAGACGTGACAGGCCGGGTAGTGAGCCGGCCTGAGGTGAGCCCCCACAGAGACAACAGGCAAGGTGGGGACCCAGGCCATGGGCTCCTCCCGGCCAGAGGCGGGACTGGGCGAAGCAACAGGGCGGGTCCAGCCCGCAGCACACTCCGGAGGCTGACATCTTGCCCAGAGCAGTGCTGCGGGGGCCCGTGGCCCTGTCACAGGCGCGGCATGGGGTGAAACTGCAAATCGTGCCCTCCGCCCCGGTGCCGCAGGCTGGAAGTGCCCACCGAGGCCCAGCCATATCAGCAAAACCCTTGCACCTGCCGACCAATAGCAAACCACATAAGCATCGGGGGGGGGTGCCAGGACACGGGGAGACCGAGGTAAAGTGAAAGACAAGGTTAAAAGAGGAGAGTGCAAGAGAAAGCGCACCTGGAGGGCCACTGGGCTTTCCTCCACCCCCCCCCCCTTGTGTCCACCGATTGTCACGGAGAGGCCTCTTGAGCTGGGCCTGCCCAGGTGCCAAAGGGGCGGCATGGACAGCGCTGGCGCACAGTTAGTGTCCTCCAGACAATAGTTGCACTATCCCACGTCACAGAGACAGGGGCGGAGGGGCATCTGTGACTTGGGGACCCCTCCGGTCTCACCATGGGGAAGGACAAACTCAATAAGCAGACACCGGCTTCACAGTAGCGCATCGACCGATACGCCACTCAATCGAACCCCCGAAGGAATAGTGCCCCGACGCCTGGGACCTCAGCAGTGGAGGGGCTGGACACCATCCTCCAAGCAATTCAGTTCTCACAACAAGCTCTTGAGACTAAAATCGGAGAAGTGCGTGAAGATCTGGGCCTGCTCCAGCAGGATCTAAGGGCAGCAGTGGACCGCATGAAAGAAGCAGAGGATCACGTCTCATCAATTGAAGATGAGATTACCGACCTTAAGTCCAAGGTGGCCTGGCTGTTGACATGCACTGGCATACTCCACCACAGTGCGGAAGACGCAGAAAGTCGCTCCTGGCGCAATAAATTGCACTTTGTAGGACTCCCTGAAGATTTGGAGAAGAACCAAACTGCTGAGTTCCTGGAGCAGTGGCTTCGAACATGGATGCCAAAGCAAATGCTCTCTCCATGGTTTGCGATAAGAGCAGGCCCACAGATCGTTGTTGGCACCCAAGCCCCCGCCAGGAAGGCAGAGGAGGCCAATAATTGCCAGATTTCTGCACTTCAAAGACTGCGAAGCCATCCTTAAGGAAGGGAGAGCTCAGGATGACCTCCGATGGGAAAACCACAAAATCCTAATATTTCCGGACTACACGTGAGAGGTGCAGACAAAACGCTGTTCATATGAAGCGGTCAAACAAAAACATAGAGCGATGCAGCTGTCATATATGCTGTTATTCCCTGCACGCCTCAAGGTCCTTCTAAATGGGAAATCCTTTTCTTTGACACACCTGAAGCTGCCTGGGAGTGGCTCACTGAAGAATATCATGTTGTCAGATGGGGATCCCCCATTCATCCAAGGGGCTCCCCGACATCCAGACATGATGAATCGCTGGGTCTGAGGCGCAAGCGGGGGCGCACCCGATCCTGCAGCAGGAAACAAAGTGAGGAGACTGACTCAGTGGGACCCTTGGCTCTACCAGGGACGGCTGCGACCACCCATTCGGAGGAGGGGCAGAACATTATGACCAAAGTAACTGACCGTCCTAGTCAATCTCCCTCCCTCATACAGGGAGTGCAGAATTATTAGGCAAGTTGTATTTTTGAGGATTAATTTTATTATTGAACAACAACCATGTTCTCAATGAACCCAAAAAACTCATTAATATCAAAGCTGAATATATTTGGAAGTAGTTTTTAGTTTGTTTTTAGTTTTAGCTATGTTAGGGGGATATCTGTGTGTGCAGGTGACTATTACTGTGCATAATTATTAGGCAACTTAACAAAAAAAATATATATACCCATTTCAATGATTTATTATTACCAGTGAAACCAATATAACATCTCAACATTCACAAATATACATTTCTGACATTCAAAAACAAAACAAAAACAAATCAGTGAGCAATATAGCCACCTGTCTTTGCAAGGACACTCAAAAACCTGCCATCCATGGATTCTGTCAGTGTTTTGATCTGTTCACCATCAACATTGCGTGCAGCAGCAACCACAGCCTCCCAGACACTGTTCAGAGAGGTGTACTGTTTTCCCTCCTTGTAAATCTCACATTTGATGATGGACCACAGGTTCTCAATGGGGTTCAGATCAGGTGAACAAGGAGGCCATTTCATTAGATTTCCTTCTTTTATACCCTTTCTTGCCAGCCACGCTGTGGAGTACTTGGACGCGTGTGATGGAGCATTGTCCTGCATGAAAATCATGTTTTTCTTGAAGGATGCAGACTTCTTCCTGTACCACTGCTTGAAGAAGGTGTCTTCCAGGAACTGGCAGTAGGACTGGGAGTTGAGCTTGACTCCATCCTCAACCCGAAAAGGCCCCACAAGCTCATCTTTGATGATACCAGCCCAAACCAGTACTCCACCTCCACCTTGCTGGCGTCTGAGTCAGACTGGAGCTCTCTGCCCTTTACCAATCCAGCCACGGGCCCATCCATCTGGCCCATCAAGACTCACTCTCATTTCATCAGTCCATAAAACCTTAGAAAAATCAGTCTTGAGATATTTCTTGGCCCAGTCTTGACGTTTCAGCTTGTGTGTCTTGTTCAGTGGTGGTCGTCTTTCAGCCTTTCTTACCTTGGCCATGTCTCTGAGTATTGCACACCTTGTGCTTTTGGGCACTCCAGTGATGTTGCAGCTCTGAAATATGGCCAAACTGGTGGCAAGTGGCATCGTGGCAGCTGCACGCTTGACTTTTCTCAGTTCATGGGCAGTTATTTTGCGCCTTGGTTTTTCCACACGCTTCTTGCGACCCTGTTGACTATTTTGAATGAAACGATTGATTGTTCGATGATCACGCTTCAGAAGCTTTGCAATTTTAAGAGTGCTGCATCCCTCTGCAAGATATCTCACTATTTTTGACTTTTCTGAGCCTGTCAAGTCCTTCTTTTGACCCATTTTGCCAAAGGAAAGGAAGTTGCCTAATAATTATGCACACCTGATATAGGGTGTTGATGTCATTAGACCACACCCCTTCTCATTACAGAGATGCACATCACCTAATATGCTTGATTGGTAGTAGGCTTTCGAGCCTATACAGCTTGGAGTAAGACAACATGCATAAAGAGGAAGATGTGGTCAAAATACTCATTTGCCTAATAATTCTGCACTCCCTGTATGAAGTGTAAAGTTAACACTGCATCCCAGTGAGCCCTGAGGAAAAGAAAGAGAGACTTCAAGATAAACAGTGGGACCGGGATGTGGGCTTTATTGCAGAACTCCGACTACATGGAGGGGTCCACCACTCCACACCAACTACAGACACTCTGGTTTGGAGGTTTCTGTTGTGTTTTTTGGGCGACAGATGCTTCAGAGAAGGAAGTATAGGGTGGGGGACAGTTGGGGGGGGGGGGGGTTGGATGAAGTTTCAGTAGACATACTGCAGTTATGTTTCAGGCATGTTAACAATGTTTTCAATTTCAGGTGGTCACGTCTTTCCCTTAAATTTACTCTCTGCACATGACTTCCCCAAATGGGGCTTTTTTTGCTTGTGAGCCCCCTTCCATGAGGACCGAAATGCATATACAGACCTAAATGCCCTTCAACACTACCCCCACATGCATTTTGGGACCCCCCCTAGGGCAGTCATATCCTGGAATGCAAAAGGACTCCTAAATAAAATCAAATGTTCAGCAGTTCTTGGCGCTATCCTCCGCTTTGCCCCCTCTTTATTATTGCTCCAGGAAACACATCTGCTGGGCTCTCGGTGCCCTATGTTATTGCGGGGCAGACACAACAGGATCTACCATGCGGGTTTTACTAGAGGCTCTAGGGGAGTGCCAATACTGCTACATCGCTCGACACCCATAGTGACTTCCATGATTAAACTAGACCCACAAGGTCGATATGTTGCGGTGGCGGGAGCGCTGAATGGCCAACCGATTTATCTTCTAAGTGTGTATGCGCCCCTAGTACACTGGAACAGTTCCTGGCGACCCTACAGGAGATTCTAGTGCATCTTCCCCCAGGACTGACCATCTTAGGGGCAACTTTAATGCTGTCATGTGCCCGGATGCTGACAGCACCAGTGCGCCATCAGTGAACTGGAGCACCCGAGCCAAGTAGTCGTGTCATTGGCTAACTGTATGGTCCTGATGTGTGGCAGATCTGGAACCCCAGAGTGAGGCAATAAATGCCTACATCAGCGGCACAACATATCCACGTGAGAATAGACCTCCTTTTCATGCCAGCATCAAACATTAGCCGAGTTACAGGCAAGCAGATACTCCCATAGGGGATCTCTGATCACGCAACACATCTGGTGCGGATGGACGATCCAGCCGGGTCCCAACGCATATGTCCAAGCATTGAAAAAAGGAGCTTGACTACTACTTCCAGAATAATGTTCGCTCTGTGCAATCGGTAGGTACGTATGGGCCCCATGAAAGCCCACCATCCAAGGATATGTTCAACACCTCCTCCGGGTGCAAGAGGGGGTGAAGAACCAGCAGGTGACGAGCTTTGAGGCCCAGGCACTATCCCTGGAGCGACAAATTTCCCCCGCTAACCATGCCACCACCACCAGACAACTGGGCTACTTGGGGAAGAAATCTGCCATCTCACCCTTGAATCAGCAAAACACATGTGGCGTGCCTCTACTGCCCAAAGGTATGGACAGGGGCAAGAACGGCAAATTGCTGCACTGGCTGGCATCCCAGCCTCTGGCTGGTAGAATTGTCCCAGGAGTTATAGACAACTCGTGCAACTTCTGTACGACAGCCCAAGCGATCCCCCAGAGTTTCGCGACCTATTACACTGTGCTATATTCAGAGCATCCGTGGCCCCAGTCGGAGCGAGAAACGTCACTACTGCACAACGTGTCATTCCCTTGCCTTTCTGCCATGAAAAAAAAAAGGACCTAGATGAACTCCTAACAATAGAGGAAATCAAGGAGGCCATTTCGACGCTGGCCCCAGGTAAGACTCCGGGACCAGATGGGTTCCCGGCAGAGCTTTACAGCAATTGTGGAGACCCTTTGGCCCTGCACCTGTTGAACCTGAATACTGAAGCCGAGCGAGCCAGAAAATCTCCCTTAGACCTCGACCAAGCCGCGATTGTCTTAATTCCGAAGTCCCACACGCCCTCCACACAATGCTCTGCCTACCGTCCCATTTCCCTTTTAAACAGTGAAATTAAAATCCTTTCCAGGGCTTAAAAAATACACTCGACCACTCTCACTGGGAGTCTTATTTGATCAGGTCGAGCTATTTTTAATACTTACTCATCCCTTATGGCAAGTTGACACTGAGCAGGTGTTCTGTTCAGTTGAAAAGTGGAGGGGAAATAAAAGATGCCTTTAAATCTTGTACTTATGTCACATTGGCTCTGTGTTCAATGACAGAGGTAAAAAGTCAGTTTTTCTTACAATTCATTTTCCTTCTGACTGCAGAGTTCCAGGACTTTGTAAGGTGAACTGTGTGACCTGCTGCTTAGAATGTAAAATAAAAGGATATAGGGTGTCAGGTTTTTCCTAACACACAACATTTAAATGACTAAGTCAACTGTGCAAACATTTAAAAATACATTTCAGTAGTTGTGAAAGCCCTTTTTATATGGTTTAGTAATATATTTATTAAAATTGAGTGTTTAAACAAACTGAGAAACACTCTTGCTCCGATGGCAATGTTATTAGTAAACTAAAAGAAGTCCTAGGTTATGTGGGCTAGACCTTATGGGTATGTGAGCTAGAGTCTTGTGACGCATGCACCAAGCTTTAGTCTACTTAATCAAACAAAAGAGGTTTTTTTGTACTGCAGAAATGCTGAGCTCACACATTTGAAGGTGCAATCATATGTGAGAATTAAGAAAAAGGCTACAAAAAGGCTACTCTATAAACTATTTGCCTTGGTTCACACAATTTGAGACCCGTTAACGGGTCAAGTACATTACACTTAAGTCGAGTAGCTTATTTAAGTTACTCGACCTGGAGGTCTAGTAACATTTTTATGATTTTTCGAGCCCTGATTTCTATCATACTCGCTACCAGACTGAAAAGAGTACTACCCTCCCTGGTCCACATAGATCAAACAGAAGCACTTGACACACAGCGTTGGCTAGCCATCACTCTCTACCCCCACAGTTGGCACTACTACTCAGATTTAAAAAAAGCCTTTGATACAGTTGATTGGTCGTATCTCTTTCAAGTGCTTGCAAAAAGCAGGGATTGGACCTAGATACCAAAGGATGGTGCAGCTCCTCTATTCTAATCCAACTGCCAAAGTACAGGTAAATGGAGTGATCTCAGATCCTTTCCCCATTCGCCGAGGAACTCGCCAGGGATGCCCACTATCCCCACTCCTTTTCTCCCCAGACATTGAAGCGCTGGCGAAAATCATATGGGAAGACACTTTACTTACCAGATGGGCTTGGCCCACCGGACGAGAGGACCGTATTGCCCAGAACGCCAATGACGTACGTGTCTACCTAACAGATCCAACCAATAGCAGGCCCTGGTGTCTGCAATTACTGACATTGTTCTCTGAGGCCTCTGGCCTAGTGCTGAACCATGACAAATCTGTACTGGTCCTGTAACACCCAGCAAAGGATTGCTACTATTGGTAAGATAATATACCTATCCGCTGTAATAGCTTCCAGTATCTGGGTATCACTGTTGCTTTATTGCCTGAGCTGACATGGTCTCTTAACATCTCACTGCTCACCCAGAAGGTGAAGGAAGATCATAGAAGGTAGCAAACCTTATCCCTGAATGTCCAGGGAAGAATTGCCCTATACAAGATGATTATACAGCCCCACTTCCTTTACCTTCTGCAGAACTTTCCCTATCAGCTCCCCAAGCGGGTGTTTAAGGAAATGGATTCCGTAGTGCGGCAATTTATGTGGTATAACTCTCGCCCACGACTTGCGCTGCACAAATGCCAGAGGGGAGTCCAGGAAGGAGTGCTCGGAATGTCTAACCTGTACCTTTACTATTTAGCTATGCCGCTGTTTTTAGTTAATGACTGGTTGGGGGGGGAGGGGGAGGTGGTCAGACGCAGCATACCAGCTCAAACTACTGACAATGGGCTTCCAGATCTCATTGGGTTATTATATGGAGACCTCCTGTCTAGAGAAATCCCCGAAATGACAAAGATGGTACTTGTGGGGTGGAGGGCGCTTCAATGCGAAACAGTGTGGTGGGCGCGCCTCACCCAGAAAACTCCACTGTGGCAGGGGACATGGCTTCAACAGGTCTCTGCTCTGGAGGGGTTCCGCAACTGGGATACAATAGGTATCTCGCTCCTGGAAGACGTCTGGGCAGGTACTAACATGCTCTCCTTTCAGGAAATGCAACAACGTTACTCACTCTCTGAAGGAAGTTGGCTCTGTATATACTATCTCAAAGTGAGAGATAGTGTGCACAGAGTCTAAAGGTTCCCCTTAGAGGTTGACAGTGGCAAAATTAGATAATACTAATGGCTCTATTTTGTGGAAGTGTAGTCAAGCAGTCGGCTTATCAGAAGCTAGTGTTAAGCATTTGTTGTACACACACAAGCAATAAATGAAAACACACACTGAAAGACTTAACCCCAGGCCAATAGGTTTTTATATAGAAAAATATTATTTTCTTAATTTATTTTAGAACCACTAGATTAAAATTTTAGGTAAGTACATAAATTGTAAGGTACTTCACACAGGTAAGTATGGAACTTTGAATTAAAACAGTAATGTACACAGTTTTGGCAAAAATGTCAATAAGCTATTTTAAAAGTGGACACTGCACAAATCAACAGTTCCTGGGGGAGGTAAGTAATAGTTAGTTTCTCAGCTAAGTAAAGCACTTACAAGTTCAGTCTCCTGGGCATAGGCAACCAACCGTTGGGGGTTCAAGTCAACCCTAAACACCCAGCACCAGCAACACAGGGACGGTCAGGTGCAGAGGTCAAAGTAGGGCCCAAATAGCATAGGCGCCTATGGAGAACAGGGGCGCTCAGGTTCCAGTCTGCTAGCAGGTAAGTACCTGTGTCCTCGGGGAGCAGACCAGGGGGGGGACACGCACACAAAATACACCCTCAGTGGCTCAGGGGCGGCCGGGTGCAGTGTGCAAAGTAGGTGTCGGTGTTGCGTTAAAAGCAATGGAGGGACCCGGGGGGTCACTCTGGCGATGTAGACAGGACACGGGGGCTTCTCGGGCCAGCCACAGACTGGGCTAGGATGATGGCTGCCTGCTGGTCACTCCTGCACCGGTGGTTGGTCCTCTTGGTCCTGGGGGCTTCGGAAACAGTGCTTTGTCCAGCCATCAGGTTCCTTTGTTAGCGGGCAGTCGCGGTCAGAGGGAGCCTCTGGATCCTCTCTGCCGGCGTCGCTGTGGGGGGGTGCAGGGAGGTCGACTCAAGGTGTATACGTCGTTGGAGTCGCCTGGGAGTCCTCTCTGCAGTGTTGGTTCTCCTGAACTTGAGCCGGGGGCATCGGGTGCAGAGTGTGAACACTCACGCTTCCGGAGTGAGGCGAGAGTCTCTTTAAAGTTTGTTTCTTGGTTTCTGTTTTTGGACAGAGCCGCTGTCCTCTGGAGGTTCTTGGGCATTCAGGTGCAAGACAGTCCTCCGAGTCCTCAGAGGTCGCTGGTCCTGCTGGATGCGTCACTGTGCAGGTTCTTTGAGTCTGGAGACAGGGCAGTAGGGCTGGGGCCAAATCAGCTGTCGTCTCTGCGGGGCTTTCAGGTCAGCAGTCCTTCTTCTTTCTTCAGGTTGCAGGAATCTCCTTTCTTGGGTTCAGGGTTGCCCCTAAATACTGAATTTAGGAGTGTGTTTAGGCCTGTGGGGCAGTAGCCAATGGCTATTGTCCTTGAGGGTGGCAACACCCTCTTTGTGCCTCCTCCCTGTGGGGAGGGGGGCACATCCCTAATCCTATTGGGGGAATCCTCCAAAACAAGATGGAGGATTTCCTAAGGAAGGGGTCACCTCAGCTTAGGACACCTCAGGGTCTGTCCTAGGTGCAGGGTGACTCCTCCTTGTTTTTCTCATTATTTCCTCTGGAATTGCTGCCAAAAGTGGGGGCTGTGTCCAGAGGGGCGAGCATCTCCACTAGCTGGAGTGCCCAGGGGCGCTGTAACACCAGGCTAGAGCCTTTGAGGCTCATCGCTAGGTGTTACAGTTCCTGCAGAGGGAGGTGAAAAGCACCTCCACCCAGTGCAGACTTTGTTCCTGGCCACAGAGTGACAAAGGCACTCACCCCATGTGGCCAGAAATCCGTCTGGATGTGGCAGGCAGGCAGGAACTTGTCAGCCTAACACTAGCATTTGGACTGGTATGCAGGGGGCATCTCTAAGATGCCCTCTGTATGCTTTTTTCAATAAATCCCAACCTGGCATCAGTGTGGATTTATTGTGCTGAGAAGTTTGATACCAAACGTCTCAGAATTCACTGTAGCCATTATGGAACTGTGGAGTTCGTGTTTGACAAACTCCCAGAACATATACTCTTCATGGCTACCCTGCACTTACAATTTCTAAGATATGGCTTAGACACTGTAGGGGCATAGTGCTCATGCAACCATGCCCTCACCTGTGGCATAGTGCACCCTGCCTTGGGAATGTAAGGCCTGCTACAGGGATGACTTACCTATGCCGCAGGCAGTGGGTTGTGAGCATGGCACCCTGAAGGGAGTGCCATGTCGACTTAGTCATTTTCTCCCCACCAGCATACACAAGCTGTGAGGCAGTGTGCATGTGCTGAGTGAGGGGTCCCCAAGGTGGCATAATATGTGCTGCAGCCCTTGGAGACCTTCCTTGGCCACAGGGCTCTTGGTACCAGGGGTACCATTTACAAGGGACTTATCTGTGTGCCAGGGCTGTGCCAATTGTGGAGACAAAGGTACAGTTTAGGGAAGGAACACTGGTGCTGGGGCCTGGTTAGCAGTGTCCCAGCACACTTTCAATCATAACTAGCATCAACAAAAGGCAAAAGGTTAGGGGTAACCATGCCATGGGAGGCATTTTCCTACACTCTCAAAGACCCAATTTCACAAATATATACAGCTTCAACATGCATTAAACAACAATACCCAGGCTGCCACGGTCCTCCTAGAGTTTAGCCCAGCAGAGGCAAAGGTTTTGATGGGCGGCCTGGGTAGAGGCGGGGACTCCCAAATATATCAAACTTTGGTCACAAACACAATGAAGCCGCTCACGAGTCTCCGAAAGCGATGGGAGGGCTGGCTGGGGCAGATAGAGGAGGGGGAGGGCTGGCTGGGGCAGATAGAGGAGGAGGAGGACTGGCGGGACGTCTTGATGGCCAGAGGGGCCTGGCCACTGCCTTCTGCCTCCGCTTAGTACAGACATACTACCTGCATGCAGCATACCTCACCCCTGATAAAATGCAAAAGGCAGGTCTTGAGCCACACTCTGCCTGACCTTGTTGCTCACAGACTAATGCAGACTTTTATCACATACAGGGAGTGCAGAATTATTAGGCAAGTTGTATTTTTGAGGATTAATTTTATTATTGAACAACAACCATGTTCTCAATGAACCCAAAAAACTCATTAATATCAAAGCTGAATATTTTTGGAAGTAGTTTTTAGTTTGTTTTTAGTTTTAGCTATGTTAGGGGGATATCTGTGTGTGCAGGTGACTATTACTGTGCATAATTATTAGGCAACTCAACAAAAAAAAATATATACCCATTTCAATGATTTATTATTACCAGTGAAACCAATATAACATCTCAACATTCACAAATATACATTTCTGACATTCAAAAACAAAACAAAAAAAATCAGTGACCAATATAGCCACCTTTCTTTGCAAGGACACTCAAAAGCCTGCCATCCATGGATTCTGTCAGTGTTTTGATCTGTTCACCATCAACATTGCGTGCAGCAGCAACCACAGCCTCCCATACACTGTTCAGAGAGGTGTACTGTTTTCCCTCCTTGTAAATCTCACATTTGATGATGGACCACAGGTTCTCAATGGGGTTCAGATCAGGTGAACAAGGAGGCCATGTCATTAGATTTCCTTCTTTTATACCCTTTTTTGCCAGCCACGCTGCGGAGTACTTGGACACGTGTGATGGAGCATTGTCCTGCATGAAAATCATGTTTTTCTTGAAGGATGCAGACTTCTTCCTGTACCACTGCTTGAAGAAGGTGTCTTCCAGGAACTGGCAGTAGGACTGGGAGTTGAGCTTGACTCCATCCTCAACCCGAAAAGGCCCCACAAGCTCATCTTTGATGATACCAGCCCAAACCAGTACTCCACCTCCACCTTGCTGGCGTCTGAGTCGGACTGGAGCTCTCTGCCCTTTACCAATCCAGCCACGGGCCCATCCATCTGGCCCATCAAGACTCACTCTCATTTCATCAGTCCATAAAACCTTAGAAAAATCAGTCTTGAGATATTTCTTGGCCCAGTCTTGACGTTTCAGCTTGTGTGTCTTGTTCAGTGGTGGTCGTCTTTCAGCCTTTCTTACCTTGGCCATGTCTCTGAGTATTGCACACCTTGTGCTTTTGGGCACTCCAGTGATGTTGCAGCTCTGAAATATGGCCAAACTGGTGGCAAGTGGCATCGTGGCAGCTGCACGCTTGACTTTTCTCAGTTCATGGGCAGTTATTTTGCACCTTGGTTTTTCCACACGCTTCTTGCGACCCTGTTGACTATTTTGAATGAAACGCTTGATTGTTCGATGATCACGCTTCAGAAGCTTTGCAATTTTAAGAGTGCTGCATCCCTCTGCAAGATATCTCACTATTTTTTACTTTTCTGAGCCTGTCAAGTCCTTCTTTTGACCCATTTTTCCAAAGGAAAGGAAGTTGCCTAATAATTATGCACACCTGATATAGGGTGTTGATGTCATTAGACCACACCCCTTCTCATTACAGAGATGCACATCACCTAATATGCTTAATTGGTAGTAGGCTTTCGAGCCTATACAGCTTGGAGTAAGACAACATGCATAAAGAGGATGATGTGGTCAAAATACTCATTTGCCTAATAATTCTGCACTCCCTGTATTGTGAACCTGCTCACTTATGTAGGCCTACTGGAAGGCAGTGAATACAGAGAAATCTGGAGTGTTGGGGATTGAGCTGGAGACAGACCGGTTGCTGGGTGTCCTGAAGGGAGTGGGGGGCAGCAGGACAGATCGTATTTTTCTGGGGATAGCATATCCGGTGGCCAAGCAAGATATAGCTGCCAGATGGAGATTGGAGGCAGTGCCCACAACTGCCCGGTGGAGGCGAGGCGTGGACTTGTGTGCACAGCAGGAAAACCTGGTCTATGAAATGAGGGGATGCCCAGCTAAATACCATAAAGAGTGGGGTAAATGGAGGGGGTTCCTGTGACATTTGTTGACAATGAATAACCTCAAGTATGGCACTGATTGCTTAGTATGAAGGTCTACGAGGGATACAATGTGTTAAGAGAATTTTTCATTGATATGCTGTCTGGCGTGAAGACAGGGAGTAAATGCCAAGGTGTAAACGTAACCTGTTATTAAGTTGTTCTAATAATAAATCAATAAAGATGTTTATTTTTTTTTAAACAGTTGACAGAAGCAAGCCGATTCAAAGCACCACCGCTGCCATGAGCATGAGAGTTATTAGCTCCCTGCCTGAATATCTAGAAAGGATATAGGCTGGGACATAAGGCCGTAGTGTAAGGGCCAACAGAAATGTTCAGGAATGTTCACTTGGTTAATACGCCAGGAGAGGGAACTCAGCAAACAAAGGAGGGACATTTCACAAAATGTACCAAAACCAATGAAGCATTAAAGAAAAGCACAACAACGAATGAATAGCAAGAGTGGGCGTGGTTAAAAGCCCACATAGATATTACAAGATGGCTACAAGGAAAGTAAAATGGCCCCACCATAGGACTACAATGTTGACGATGCTTCAGGATAGAGTTATCCAAAGACAATCAGCGCATTAATGGATCAATATAATGTAAGATGGGGTGTAATGCATTGTTATTGTCCACAGAAATTTTACAATTTGTGTGAGAGAAGCCAAACGCAGAATGAAGGTTCTACATGGATATTAAATGTAATTAGTGTGGACCGCCATTACTGGTAAGACGTGACTCATATGTTAGGTACATATTTCAGCCTGTATGTGTGCCACATCTTCTATAGCTTCTTTTTATATACTGCAAACAGAACCTGTTTATGTGTGCCACCAAATGAACCAGTGAGTGCATTAGTGGAATTTCTGTAGTTTGCGTTACATATATGTTGAGAAGCAGCAGTATTTCTTCAAGGCCATTGGGTGCTGTCACCATCATACAGGAGTGTACTGCCATTTGTTAAATTTTGTTTTGACCAATGACTTTGTGTTTCACCACTGCGCATATTAGTTGCTCAATGTTCACCAGTAGCACATGGTATGTTTTGTTCAGTTTAGCCGCCTATTGGCTTTGACATGGCATTAGCCATTACTTTCTGTATTCAGTTGAGCCGCCTATGGGCTTTGACATTACATTAGCCATTACATTCTGTATTCTGCCTATTGGCTTGGACATGCTGTATCCAGTCTAGCCGCCTATTGGCTTTGACCTATTGACTTTGACATGCTATTAGATATTCTGCCTATTGGCTTTGACATGATATCATATATTACATATTGTATTCAGCTCCGCTGCCTATTGGCTTTGACATGATATCATATATTACATTTTGTATTCAGCTCCGCTGCCTATTGGCTTTGACATGATATCATATATTGCATTTTGTATTCAGCTCAGCTGCCTATGGGCTTTGACATGATATAAGACATTGCATTTTGTATTCAGCTTAGATGCTTATTGGCTTTGACATGACACTAGACATTGCATTTGATATTTAGGTTAGCTGCCTATTGCCTTTAACATGCCTATTGGCTTTGACATGATATACATTGCATTTGATATTTAGGTTAGCTGCCTATTGCCTTTAACGTGGAGTTAGACATTGCAGTTGAGAATCCAAGCTGTATTTTTCCAAGCTGTGTTTTTGCACCAGAGAACCAAGATGTTTTTCTCACAGTAGACTAGACATGATAAGAGAGAGTACATGGGTGTTGTTTTTCTTCGCTTGAGCTTGGGAACAGGAGTAGTCTTGGAGACCTGGCCAGTCTCCAAAAGGCTTGCTCAGTTTCCCAGGTCTGAGAGGAGGGGGCACAACTTTGTAACGAATGACACAGGCTGCAGAGAGTCAGATTCGAATCTGCCGGACCTCGTGCTGGAGCTTGGCGCCAGCTACCAGCAATCCCGTGTGGGTAGATGAATCTCTTTCTCGCGGCTGACAGGGGTCATCAGCTTGCAGACCTTAGAAAGATGAAGCTGTAGATAGTTCCCACACGGTGAAGTATTTGTTTTGCTTTGCATTCAATATCTTATAAATATAACCTGCTGTGTATATTGCAAACTGATATATTTTGTTTGATTAACGCGGACTTGAAAGCTACTAATTCGTCATTCATAAATATTGTGGTTGGGGAAGAATTAACAACAATAAAAGTCTTCTTTGACCTCAGAAGTGCATTTCTGTTGTGTTATGTTAGTGCTTAGAAACTAGATAAGAGCAAAGCACTACAAGGAGCCAGATGTTTGAATGAATATAATAGACATTGTATCATCTTAAATCAGGGACTGTTGATACACGTGCCGGATCAGGTCAAAAACCTGAGTCAAGACATGCTTATATCTCAGAACTAGAGGTAAGGTGTGATGGGTTTAATGGCTGCAAAAAGTGACTGAGGATGGTGCATAGAATGTATTCGGATCCACAGGATCAGGTTTCAGCTTTAGCTTTCATCTTTTCAACTCGGAACATGACAACAAAATAGAAAAATCCTATTGAATCATCTTAGTATCTGAGCAGCGTCAGTTAACCATTTAAAAAAAGAGCACTGTAGCTGAGGAAATGGAATGTAAGTGTTGTGAGATATGCCCTTGAAATCAGGTTACACAATGCAGCCAGTGCTTTCTGAGCAGCCACCAAAAGGAAAAACTGAATGCCCTTGTGGGCAGGACATGGCAGTAGCCCATGAGGAAGAACGCAGCCCTCAAACACTGTTATAGAACAACATGGGAACAGGACACAGGCTCTGTGTTATCAGGGTACTCAATAAGGCACAATGGGATGACTACTTCTTAGAAACCAGCCTCAGGTGACAAAAGTCCATGATGTCTGGGGTACCCCCATTATGTAAACAGGAGTAAGGACTGAGGAAAAAAGGCTGGTGCCGGGGCAGAAACTTCCCTAAACTCAAACACAGACTGTTACCGCCCCATATAATACCCATACCAAAATCATTGCACATCTTGGAGGAGGTCTTAGTGGGACTCTGCAATATTGCTCAGCAGGCTGTCTCTCCGATCAGCCAGTCTACAATAATGGAATGCCTATCAATGAAAGAGAGTATCAGTGAATGAGATGTAAAGACACCACCCTGGATCCCTGGGCTATTACAATTCAGTTTAACTCAGAATTCTGCTGCAAGTGCCACCACAGTAGGGAGCTGAATGACAGAATCTGAAGGAGAGGGAAAGGATAGTCTCTAGAGAGGAACTCTGATCTTGATTATGGAAGTTATATAAGGAATAGAAGTCAAACCTGTAATGCGATATGTGGCAGGTGAAGAACATTTTGACCAGTATGGCAGATGAGGCTCAAAAAAGGGTTAGGGTGCTAGTAGAAGGAAAGCTTAAGGATGATCATTAACAGAGTTACAAACTTAAAATAAAACATGGAATCCATGATTGAAACCCTTCACCTAAAATAGGAGAATCTTAAAAACAGAGAGCATATGGGCAATGTGCAGATTCAAAGGATGTACATGGTTGAGTATCAGTGCCTAATATCCACAAAAATCTTACCTTGAAGGAGAGATCAAGTATTGTCATAGAGAGGGCACATGCAGTCAGTCTGAGCCAACTGGGAGAGAAAAAAATGTCTGAAGAAAAACATTTTTGTTAAACTCTTTAACTGCAGGAGGAAGTGATTGTCAGGGAAGCAAAAAGGCTGGATCCTGTAATCTTCATGGAGGACCACCTAATCCTATTATATGATATTGCTCAGACAATTGAAGCAAGATGTCCTCTGACTAGTTACTGAAGACAGAAGAAAAGTGAGATAACAGTGGACGTTCCTGTCGAGACTACAGAAAACCATTCATATTACATGAGTGAAAGAGGTTTAAGAAATCCTGGGGACAAAAAAGCTGACAAACAGCAAATAGACAGCCTTGTCACCAAGAGGCACAGAGGGGTGGAGTGTGCATACGTTTTTATTGGCAAAGATGAGGAGCCCCAAGGAATGGAAGATCCAAGGAAGATAGAGCTGACTGAACTCTACAACACAAATAGATGATTCTTGTATAAAAGTGGAGTTTGACCGTTTATCGCTTAAAGGGTAGGACCAGATGCAGTGACATGATTTTATATGTGGACGAATGAACGCCAAATTGTAGATCAACAGCAAAAACAGAAGTTGAAATTTGAGATTATAGTCCAGTAATGATGAGACAAGCCAGGGATGGAGTCTGGTGAGTGGAAGAGGGCGCACAATGGTTTGAGGTCTCTGGCCCTGAAGATGGGTTTAACAACATTTTCATGCTGCTCTATTCTATTCTCTCTGTGGACATTTTTGGAAATTGGGAGTGCTATTGGATGATGACAGCAGGCAGTATCATTATCTTTGCAATTCTTCATAGAGGTGGTGGGTAGGATAATGGTCACTGGTAAAAACTCAGTCCAGAATATACACTTAAGAAAGAGGACTCAATGAGGTTTAGAAACAAACATTAACAAATGTAATACCATTCATTAGATAGCACTAAGGTCAGTGGGATGGCATTTCTAATTCACAATTCATTTCAGGAACAGTTCAGTGAAAGGGAGTGTAGACAAGGTAAAAGTGGGAGCAGAAATCAACATGGTGGGGACAGCTTCTGAACCAAACCCAGGTCTAGATTGCTTCCTGACAAATATGCTGATTAGCTGTATTTATAGAGGGATCCATGAAGTTAGCAGGAAGATTTTAACCACAAAATACATCTAATTCTGCACACATCAGGTAGTAGATCTTCATAGGCAGGCTGTCTTTGTTCGACTGCAGGTACATTCTGAGACTTCAGTGTTACAAATTTACTTAGGGCAATGCACCCTGCAGAGAGGGATTATTCATTTTCCTTACACATACACCACAAGTATTTGAGAACTGATTATATTTATGAGTCCAACCAGTATCATCTTGGTCTCTGACCATGGCCTCTCTTGACAACCATAAGGGAGCTGTGTGAAGTCCTAGATGATAAAAAGCGGGATTTGGGCACATACTTACTTACATTTAACAGGAAGAAAACTTCAGGCTCAGTAATTGACAGCCTAGAATTAATGACACCCCAAAAGCATCCTGGTCAGTCCTTTGGAATGCAGGTTAAAGCCATGGTGACGGCTAAGCTAACCCCAGGGTATGCTGGAAGGAATGGGGATACTGAATTGGACAGAGAACGGAGGAAAGCAGTGGAGAAACACAAACAAAATAACTCAAGGAAAAAACATAAGGTGGGTTCTACTCCGAGGAGCCAGCTTTGAATTAACAGGTCAGGGAGGGCTCTGCAGAATCTCAAAAATCATGTATACAAAACAGCTCACAGCACACAGAATGTTAGCGAACATGTTGAAAGGCAAGGCCAATGAAAATACAATACAGGGAAAATGGATGTTTGGCGATATATGTAAGGCAAACATATTTCAGTATTCCTAAGAGTATTTTACGAGTCCCCTCTGTGCAGATAGCAGGCAAAAAGGAAGGGTATGCAATGTTCCTTGTACAGGACCACAGCACTGGTAAACATCTAGCTAACAGATTAATAAGAGGTCTAATCATGATAAGCCATAAAGGTGAGGTAGGTTTTATATGGAGCAGACAAAAGTATAGGGAAATTAAGTCACTTACTTGAAAAGGCCAGTAAATAAAGATGAAATCATTACTGGTCACACTTGATGCGAAAAAGGAGTCTAACAGGGTAACTTGGCTGTTCTTACGAAGGGTGTTACTTGAAATTTTGTTAGAGATCAACTTTATCTACATGGTCATGAATGGCTTCAAACTACGAATACAGGAGTGATGATAAGATTTAGCTTTGTAGGTTTAAACTATCAGAGTTGACTTTTGACCTGCCTGCCCCTCTCCTCACCCCCAATATGTCTGTTCTATCAAACCTGTAGCCTTGAGGATTAGAAATAGTTTTAAAGTAGAGAATTACATTGGCTCAGTGGAACTCAAGATATCGCTCTTAACAGATGACATGATAATGTTTTTTGTCATTGACCTGCAGGCTCTGATTTCGCCCCTATACAAGGTCCTAGAGGCATTTGGTAGAGCATCAAGCCATACAGTCCAGAAGGTTAAATCATTATGCCTGCTGACTACTCTATCCTAGGCCTAGAAACACAAACACAGTAGATATGGGGCTCAGTGCCATTCAGAAAAGTCCGTAAAAACATCTATGTACACATCTCAGGCCCTGCTTAGTAAACTCTATGCTGCCGATGTCGTATGAATTGTACAACATGTTAGGACTGACCTTCAAAAATGGCACCACCTATATGGTTGGCACTGATTATGGACTATTCAAATGAATATCGCTCTCCAACTACACTATGCATTCTTGTTCCTGTTTTAGAGCTCCAAAGAAAGGTTAGAAAATTAGTCCCACAGGCTAAGTCTGCTAAACTGTCTGCACAAATCCTGATAGAGCCAAAACATGAGGGTTGTCTGGACTTCTCTAAGGTAAGACTCTGTTGTAAAGAGGTTCAGTTACCTAACTGGAGGGAATGAGTACTGCATGACCACCCCCATTTGAACCAAACAGTCCCTGGATGCCCACTTTGGGTAACCATGGAACTTCACAAGTGCCAGAGGCTCCAAAATGTACACTACAACCAGATCATGGTCACGCTGCTAGATATGTGGGATTCAATATTAACTGTTTTTTTGACAACCTACCCATAAAGTTGATACAGATTCAGTCTATCCTAACTCCACCCATCAACCCCCACCACCTTGACATACACACCATGTCAAGTACGGATAGACTTTTGAACAGTGGAAAATAGGGAACTGCTGCACAGTTGCTAATCTCTTCAATAAAACTGCAAAACTACATTTGAAGTGGTGGAGAAGAACAAGTTACTTACCGTTGGTAACACATTTTTTGGTAGAGACTATCTAACTACAGATTCCTCACCTTAGAATGTTCCCCAGGCGTCGGACTGGATCCGGAAAGCCTTGAGCAGTACCTCTGCACACCGGTAGGTGGCACTGAGCAGCTCCGCGTCAGAAGTAATATCACAGTGCTCATATAAGCAGTAGGAGGGAACAACTGTTGTAAGCCTTTCAGAAAATGAGCCACAACAGGGGACTTGAATAGGGGGGGGGGGCGTGGCTTGCAAGCCAAGATGGCGGGCTCGAACTAGCCACGCTCCGCAGCTAACTCCGATTATTCGACAAAAATACGGCATCGGTGGCCGATGACAGGAGGCCGGCTGATGCGCCTCTGGGCGGAACGCCTCGGAAGCAGACTGCGCCACTCGGAAGTACTGGAGGAGCAACGGGGACGACGCCAGAGCCGCAGGACTGCAGAGTGCAGTGCGGGGAGAGGCCTGCCTGGCGACGCTCTGACGCAGTGGACCTGAGATAACGGAGGCTCTGCGATCGCGCCATCGGGCCCAAACGAAGTGAGACAGGCGGCGCCGGCTGGGATGTGATGGTGAAGACAAGATACTGGGCCCTGTGGGTCGCGGTGACCCGCCCACATTAAACAGCTGCTGACTTGGCTCCTGTCGCTGGAAATGGACAGCACTCCTGACACAGGACCACGGGAATCAGCAAGTAGATGCCGTGGTGCACGGGGTTGCGGGAGAGGGGAGTGACCTGGCCTTGTATAGCTGCCCTCCCACCCCCCAGTGATCTGTGCAAACGTGCTGGGGCAGTCGGGCACTGAGGCCATTTGCCACCAGAGTGGCTACTAAACGACTCTCCTGCAACACGGACATAGCGTTGAGAGAGGCTGCTCATGCTTCTGTGCTTTTCCCACTATACTGCGCATGCAAGCGGGCCTCCCCAACCCTACCTCGGTTGACCACTGAACTGGCTCCCGCTGTCTGTGATGGGCGGTACCACTGGGATGGGGCCTGCTGTTGCGCCCATAGTTGGACACCATGGTGCACAATGCTACGAGGAATGGGGAGTGTGTCTGCTTTTTCTGGCTGCCCCCTCCTGAGGCTTCTCCAATTGTGTTGGTGCAGTCAGATGCTACTATTATCTGTCACCAGAGCAATTACCCTACCACCCCCCCCCAATCGATATGGTTGCAGCGAGGGGGGGCTCGTGCTGCTGCGCCTGTTCCACCAGGTGGCGCATGCAAGCGGGCCCCCACACCTCTACTAATTGAAGTCTGACTGGCTCCTGAGGCTGCGATCTGCGCTAGTCCACGTTGTCCCCCTTGTAACGCACAATGGCGGGTGCAGGCCTACTGCGTTCGCGGACTGGAGCTAAGCCACTGTGGGAGGCCCTCAATTCGGACAGCCAGAAATTGGACGCAGTGCTAGCAGCTGTGGAATGCATAGGCACCTCCTTAGAACAAGCTCGGACCTCACTGGAGGGCAAAACTGATAACGTGGCCAGCGACCTCACCTTGCTCCATGCAGATTACCGCAACCTAGCAGACAAAACACGCGAGCTGGAGCACCAGCTCAATGACCTGGCACATAAGACAGATATTCTGGAGTTTTCGCTACAGAAACCACTGGACTGGATAGAAATACTGGAGCATCGTGTAGAGGATGCTGAAGGGTGTACAAGGAGGAATAACATTCGAGTCATAAGCCTCCCGGAAGGCGTGGAAGGCCTGGATGCGGTCACCTACTCTGAAACCTGGCTCCGGGAAATGGTACCGGAGGGCTCCCCGACACCTTTCTTTTCCGTGGAACGAGCTCACAGGGTCCCCACCAGGGCCTGTCTGCTGGGCGCTGGTCCACATCATTTTCTGCTTCGCCTTCTACACTACGCAGACAGAGATACTATCCTTCGCGCAGTCAGACCGCTCCCTGCAATCCGAGTGGATAACGCCCAGGACATGCTTTTTCCAGACTATACAATTGCTGTGCAAAGAGAACGTGCCTAATTTTTGCCATCGAAACGCAAACTACGTACCCTTAACTTGTCATACTCCCTCCTTTTTCCAGCCAGACTATGAGTAGCAACTGATGACAAGACGCACTTCTTTGACACACCAGAAGCAGCCTGGAAGTGGTTCAAGTCCACGGATCGGATCAGTAGGCGCAACACAGAAGCAGTGAAGCCATCAATGCGGGGTTTGCAATCCTGGAAACGGTGGAATCGCAAAAAACGAGTGGTCGCCCTGAGAGAGGTGAAACATGTCCCAGATCTGGAACAAATTATACAAGAATGACGTTGTGCACTTCAATCTGCAGCAGCCATTAATACCCATCCAAATATCTCGAATGCAGAAGCAGAGCTCTCACAATCTAATGAAGAGGATGTTTCCTTCCTCAAAACCTCATCTGAAGTGGGATCCTCCTCCCGTCCTGTGGTAACGCTACAGACAGCGGATGACTTGCTCTAAATCTATAGTACTGACTCACGATCGCCAACCTTCGGTTAGCGGAGGAGCTGCATGTGGAACGTGGGAGGCCCCACTCTGTTGCAATCCACATCTGCCCTGATGGTGTCTCTGCTGTCTTCCCTGCAACCTGGCGGATGGCTCGGCGGAGCCGGTACAGCTTTTGTATCTCCTGTGTCCGGCGGGGGGGTCCTCGGATGGCGCATCACCCTATGCCTTATATATATATATATATATATATATATATATATATATATATATATATATAGACATACACACACACACACTGACATATCCTGCTGCTGGCACCCTGCATTTATGCTGGACTAGGGGTCTTGTTCTAATTTCAGTTGAACACATCTCAACTTGGCCATCCCACTCTCCTATTAGCGGAGACCTCTTCCTTACACTTGTTTCACTAAATATACAAGTTGCTTTGTTTGGGCAGATACCAGTTGTTCCTCTGCTCTAATGGTATTCCATCTGTTTGTTTTAGTATGGAGTCTGGGATTCTTTTGCCCGTTAGCCCGCAGGAACCTAGTCGCTGGTAGTGCAACATTCCCCATCTCTAAGTGTTGGACTACTGGACAGTAGCAACACAATGAACCATCATGAACCCCTTTGCCATCCTTACGTGGAATGTGCGAGGCATACATATGCCAGCACGCAGACATTCCATATACTCATATCTTAAAAGGCACTCAATTCATATAGCGCTCTCGCAGGAAACTCACCTTGCGCAACCCGAGGTGGCTAGACTGCAGCAGCGATGGTGAGGGCAACTCTATGCGACAGGCTACTCTTCCTATACCAGAGGAGCCTTTATTTGGGTCAGACCGGGCATCCCCTTTGTGGCAGAAGACCAAATTATTGATGTGCAGGGGCGATATGCCCTGGTATGTGGACGCCTTGCTGGCCGTGCATTGGTGCTGGGTTCCATATATGCTCCAAACACAGACCAGGCCTCATTCCTTCATTCGCTATCTAGCCAGCTTTCTCGGTAGAGTGACCTTCCCTGGTTATTGGAGGGTGATTTTAATAGTGTACTGGATCCTTATATGGGCCCATCTTTCCCACCATTACCTATTGCCCCTACTGAGGAGGCTGCACACACATTGGGTAACTGGCTCCGAAACTGGCGATTATTGGACATATGGCGTCAACGTAATGCTAACCCCAGAATCTACTTGTATTATTCTGTTCCTCACCAACTGCATGTCCGTCTAGATCGAATTCAATGTACAAGTAATTTACATCCTGCAGTGCTGGGGACCGACTATTTGGGTCGCACTCACCCAGACCATAATCTGCAATTTCTGCACCTGGGATGGGACATGTCTCCCTTAAGCATTCCTACCTGGAGACGCCGTCCGGAGCTGTTGGAGGACGCAGAATTTAGGGCATCACTAGAAAAGCCATTCCTGAATACTTTGAGCATAACATTGACACAGCGTCTTCTGGCTTGGTCGAATGGGAGGCATTTAAAGCCTGCATCAGGGGCCATTGTATGGGCTCACAGCAGAACTTGCGTAAGTCCATCGAGCGCGACCGGACTAGAGTGGAACGTACCCTGATGCACCACAAGCAGAACGCTACCCAACACCCCTCAGAGACGACACAATTGTCATCTGCCCGGGCAGAACATATATCCCTTTTAGAGAGATTATGCTGTTTAAATTATGCAGCCCACTCAGCACGCACACATGCTTTTGCTAATAGATAGGGCAAACTGTTACCCTGGCTGATCCGACAAGACCATGACCGCAGTCCTATCACAGAACTCCGCTCGCAACTGGGAATTTACTCCACACCCCCCAAGAAATTCACTCGAAGCTCACGCGACACAAGGAGTCACTTTACCGCTCCACTGGAACAACGACCAGACAGAATACAACAATTTTCTTTCCTTGATCACCTTGCCCCGATTGACAGTCGACCAGCGGGGAGAACTGGAAGTGCCCTTGACACTTTCTGAGGTACGGGATAGTATCCATGCATTGTCTGCAGGTAAAGCTCCAGGCCCAGATGGCCTCACGTCCAACTTTTACAAATCCTTCTCTGTAACTCTGGCACCTCACCTTCTCTGTCTCTACGAGGAGGCACTACAGATGGCATTCATGCCGGCATCACAAAGAGAGGCACTACTCCCCAAACCCGGCAAGAACTCGTCTCTTACAGACCACTGGTGATGCTCAACACTGTTTATAAAATCCTCGTCAAGGCTTTGGCGACACAGTTGGCGCCCCTGGTCCCACAACTGGTTAATTCAGATCAGAACGGTTTCGTACCTGCACAGGACACTTCACACAACATGAAACGTCTATTTTGAGTCATGAAACACAACACAAGACTGGCCTTGAGCAGGATGTCTGGTACTTGACTTGGAGAAAGCCTTCGATTCCTTAGAATGGCCTTATCTGTTTGAGTCATTGTAACGATTTGGCCTTGGCCCTTATTTCCTACATATGGTGAGACTTTTGTACACTTGACCTCGATTCAGGGTCAAGGTAGGTAGGATCATATCTGACCCAACTGATGTGGGCAGGGGCACACGACAAGGCTGCCCCCTCTCTCCAATACTGTTTTCCCTAGCGATGGAGCCGCTGGCTGCGGGGCTCTGCAGGAAAGGAGAAGACTGGAGCATCCTACAAGGTGACAGGCTACATATCATTTCTTTGTACGTGGACAATCTCCTGTTGTATTTCAGAGACGTCAATAACGTCCCCCCTGAAATTGCGGTCATTCTGCAACGATTCGCCACCCTTTCTGGTCTGCGAGTAAACTGGGCAAAATCATGCCTTTTCCCCTTCGATCCAAAACTACTGGATCCAAACTTGTGCCTTTCAGGAGTCAGCGTTCCTTGGCAACCCAGGACGTTCCGTTACCTGGGTATACACATATTTCACAGAGAAAAAGATCTTCATGACAGGAACCTCAGAAGGGCAGTGTCATCCATTTGTTCCCAAATTACCTTCTGGCAAACACTACCACTCTCAGTGGCAGGAAGGATCACCCTCCTGAAGATGATAGTGCTTCCTTGCTTATTATACTTCTTCTCCAACTTGCCGTACTATGTCCCAACCAGCTTCTTTAAAGAATTGGAACCCAGAATAAGGGAATGTATCCGGAACAAAGGCCGATGCAGAGTGGTGTTGAAAAAACTCTATCTGCCTTTAACTCAAGGCGGCCTTTCGGCCCCAAACATGGAGCAGTATTATTTGGCCTCGCAACTTCAATTGGTTGCGCGATGGCTGGTGGGTCTTCAGCTATCTGACACAGCAACTAACTCCATACCCTGGACACTTGCGCAAATCGTGCACCTCTTCCACCCACTCACGACTGAAACCACCTGCAGAACTCTTGTTAAATGTGGCTCATCATTGCTACCAAAGATGTTTACGCCTCACGAAGGAAACCATTCCCTATGCCCCGGCATTGGCACTGCTAGGTACGCAACGCAGTCTAAGAACCACAACTTCCGCGGAACTAGGGCTTTGGCACGCTGTAGATTTATACACACCAGGCGACCTCCACAGTGACAATAAGCTCACCCCATTTAATGAACTGATAGCAGAGACTGGCCTCCCAGTAGGACAATTTTTACTATACAACTCATTGGTGAGGGCATTGTCGAGCAAATGGGGGGGGGAACTGGTAACTGAACCCCCAACTCATTTGCTTGTACAATACATACAGGTTATGGGACAAGGCAAGCATCTGATACGTTGGTTCACAGAAGCGCTTAGAATGCATATGCTGCATGCATCATGCACTGATGCAGCATGGGGAGCAATGCTGTCCAGTCACACTAACATCCCCCACAACTTCAGATTCTGCCCTATTCAATTTTATATCATTCATAGAGCATACCTCACTCCGGCCCGCATTAATAAATACTTTAACCGTGTAGATGCTGCTTGTCCCCGCTGAAAGCTAGTGGACACGGACTTCCTTCATATGCTGTGGTCCTGTCCCTCCTTAAGCACCTTCTGGCGCGATATAACTTTATGTCTATCAACATGCAAGTTACACCCACCATTAAGTGAATGGGAGTTCTGTATCTTTGGCCTCTTCCCCAGAGATAAAAAAATATAAAGCCCCCACAAGATTCCCAAACCTTGGGCTTCTAACGGCCAAGTGTCTGATCACCCAGAGATGGAAAGCCACTGAACCTCCATCTGGGCTGGTGTGGAAGAACTCTTTTCTGACATGGGCGGAAGCTGAAGGGGTGGCGCTGTGACGCGAAGATGCCTTTGGCATACGCAAATATCCCCTATCTATTAGCTGGGATGCGAAGCTGTCTTATCTATGAGAACCGGAAAATGATACGAACTCTATTGATGCAAATGCAGAAGACATAGAAACAGCATAGGAATAAGCAATTTATATACGAACACTGATATCTATACCCTTAACAGCTTATTTATTTCTATACGCCACTTACGGTCAAATATTCCATTGGTAATTTTTTTTAATGTTTAACACTGGACGCAAGCGAAATGTCAATTATGCAGTTATAACAGGGGGCCCTCGGGCTGAGGGATAGGGGGCAATTGACTCAGACTCCACGTTTTGCTATATTACTCTTCTGTATTGTATTGTTCTGTTTATTATCAATGCTGAATCTACAAGTTATCAAGGATCCTATGGACACACCATTTATACCAAAGTTAGCATGTAGGGTTACATCCTTCATGAAGAAATACCCACGGGGCTAAGTAAATGGAGCTTCACCAGAACTTGCTCTCAACGGCATTTGTTCTATTAAACATCTTCGATCCCAGTCTGCAGCTCATTACTGCCAATGAACCTATATGCCACAGACAACACTCTGTTAACTCCTTTGGTGCGAGCTCCATGGGCTATAGATTGTATCTGGAAGGTGAACCTATGTAACACATTTAATTACCATAATTATTGGAAAGCTTAAATGGTTAAATATTAATAAAAAGATTCAAGCAAAAGCAGGTGATTTGAACAGGGACAGTTGGTCCTGCGGCCACAGAAAAGAAGAAATGGCTGAAAGTAACCCGTAATAGTGCCCAAGGAAAGGCCTTGCCAGGCCAAAGACCTAAACACCATCATCACCGACAGCAGAGCAGGCATGAGGAACATCAAGTCACAAACTTATCCCAAAGGCAGGTTATATAGTCTTCATAGAGGGATGCTTTCCTGTCAGGCTGACATCACAGACCTCAGGAGCAAGATCGAAAACTCTCAACTGTAACCGCTCAATCTCCACGCATGAAGGTGGAGAGTGTGCAGGTTTGTTTGCAAGACCCTGTCCTGTTGTTATGACTGGAGATCATTCAAAAGGGGCAGGACCGATGTTCATGCTCAGGAGTTAGCGATACCAAACCTTCTGTGCCCAATCTGAAGCTACAAGAATATATTGGGCCCGGTCTGTCCTGATCTTCTTGAGAACTCAGGGTAAGAGTGGTACTGGCAGAAAGGGATATAGGAGTCACAAATTCCTCTCAAGACTAAGTGTGTCTCTGTTCAAGAACCACTTTAGAAAGCCCAACGCACAGAAGTGCTGCCACTGTACATTCTCAGCAGAGGAAAACAGATTGAGCCAAGTTTCTCCCCAGACATCATTGAAAAGCCCTTGTGCCACTCTGGATGTAGTCACCATTTGCAATCCACAAGGTATCCATGGATACATTTGTTTGACCTGGCTTTCAGTGAGCCTGCCAATTGCTACATAACCAGGAAAATGTGCTGGCACTCTGGCAAAGTCCAGAGGTGAACAGCCTCCTGGCACAGGGCCCAACCCCACCCTGCCCTGTTTGTTGCAATACCACATGGTGGTGGTGGTGTCCATGAACACTCAAACTGGACTTCCTTTGATGGACTGAACAAAGGTTTTCAATGCCAAACAAATCACCCTTAGCTCCAGATGTTTATTGGGGAGCTGGGACTCCGCCAGAGATCTGAATCCTCTGATCTCTACCTCTCTCAGGTGGCCATCCCAATCCAGATGTAATGCATCAGTGACCACCGTCAGCTCCGGGGGGTTCCTCAGCCACCACTGCAGACCTTATGGAGTCCCCTCCACTAGATGGATCATATTGGAGAGATTATCCTGATGCTGCACCCACTTGGATTTTAGGTTCCATTGCAGAGCCCGTATGTGCCATCTGGCATGATTCACCACGAGGATGCAGGAGGTCATGAGACCCAGCAGTCGCAGAGTCAGTCTCACAGATATCCAGGATAGAGGTTGAAATGTTGAAATCATAGACTGAATATCCTGGCTCGCAGCTCTGGAGGATAGGCACAGAGCCTCATTGTGTCCAGAATGGCTCTGATGAAAGGGAACATCTAAGAGGAGATCAGGTGTGACTTTTGCAAGTTAACAGTGAACCCTAATGAGTGCATGAGGCATGCCATAGTCTGGAGGTGAGTGACAATTGTCTGTGGCTACCCTGCCTTCAATAGTCAGTGTTCAAGGTAGAGAAAGACTGGAATCCCTGACATCCACAAATGGGCTGCAATGACCGCCATCACGTTTGTGAACACCCAAGGGGCACTGTAAGGCCTAAAGGGAGCACAGTGAACTGGAGATGCCTGTGGCCCACCGTGAACCGCAGGTAATACCTGTGGGCTGGCAGGAAGAGGATGTGAAAATGTCCAGGGCCAGTGCTACCATCCAGACCCCAGGATCCAGCGCAGACAGAACCTGAGCCAATGTGAGCATCTTGAATTTCTTTTTTTCCAGAAAGTAGTTTAGAGGGCGTATGTTTAATATAGGACAGAAGCCTCAATCTTGTTTGGGCACCAGATAGTAGTGGAAATAACAGCCACATCCTACTTCTGGTACAGGGTACCCTCTCAATTGCACCTTTGGCCAGAAGAGACTGTAATTCCTATTGGAGCAAGAAGTTATGGTTCTCCATCAGCCATTCTTGGGATGGTGGTAAAGGCAGAGGGGTTTTGTCACATGGAAGAGTGTACCGCGTTCCATAGAATCTGAAGCAACCACTTGGAGGTTATCACGGATCACTGTGGCAGGTGGTGCCTGATCCTGCAGCTAATGGGATGGCTGTGCTCAAAGAAGGGCATGGTAGTGAAGGATGAGTTTTCCTTCGACACAATGCCGGGAGGGGAAAAGCATTCCAGGGTTCATTGAAGTGTCCAGGCCACTGGCACCACACACCTCCTCGTACCACTTTTCTGCTGAATGAGGGTCCTCCTAGGAGACCAAACCCTCCCCCTCTCATCTCCCCCTTCAGGAAGGAAGGGCTGATCTAGAGGCAGGAAGTCCATGATTAGGTAGGACCTGGATGCACCAGCATGAATGTCAAATATCAATGGGCTCATCGTTGAGTGGCACTAAAGGCCTCAGGGATGACACTGGGGTGGAAGGAGGCACCCATGATGGCTTAGGTCCGGATCTGGAGGTGGTTCCAAAGGGTGCGGCTGGCATCAGGTGTGAAGTCGAGGTGAACCCACTGGCACTAACCCAGCAGGGGCACCTGCAGACTCCATGGGGCCAGACGCTGTGCAAGAGGGAGTTGGTGGCCAAAGGAAGGCGTACATGCCTCTTAGAATTGTTTAAACTTATTGCCATAAATATCCAAAAAGTTTGCTCATGTTCATTTTGATTATTCTGATTAAGCTAGCTGTAGCAGTAGACATTTCAGTGGACATTTCTGCCTTTTGGATGCTGATGTAAATATGAACATACCTAGACATCTGGATCAAAAGTTAAATTGATCAGAGCAGCCAAAAGGAAATCAAAGGCTTGGGGTCTGAATGAGATTCCAAGAGCCTTGCTTGAACTAAACACAGATGTGTGGCCTAAATAGTTCTTTCCTGTGTTTAAATATGCATATGAAAATACCATCCTTCCTTTGTCTTGGAAATGGATACCTAATCCCAATACACAAACCGACACTGGCAAAGCAACTAGATCTAGCCTTGGCACGATTGTGCAATGCTTAACTTTATTCCTTTTACATTTTTATTGCAAGTTTATGCCACAAAATGAAAATAAAATAAGCTACCACCTAAATGTGATCATAATATGCTTGCAATAAAAATGGTAAATCTAAAAAACATTTATTCTATTTTACTAGTGATTGTTTTTTTTTTTTTTAAAACGTTTTTAAAAGGTAACAAGAAATTACCACCCAACCACACACTTAAATTGCAGACAGCTATATCATTATGTCACTTAAACATTCTTTAATAACAAGTCTAAGAAAAATGACAGGACATAAATCACCATCTAACTGGCGGATCTAAAACTGCAAGTGATGTCTTGATTTTTTTTATTGTATATTATCCTTAAAAAAACAAAAAAAAACTACTAAGCGCACACTTTGAAAGAGATGTCTCACTGAATAGAAAATAACTATTTTCAAGGGGCTTTGATAAGTCACTCCAAGTGAAGGAGGACAATGGATTAAGTGGGCTAACCCACTGCTCTATGCACAGGATTTGCTCAGTCATTAAAGTGAATGGAGCCAATATGTAAAGCTGGCTGTGTGGTGAATCCATTTTAGTTTCATATTGGGACATAGGGGTTTAGATTCGCCATTGGCTGGCAGGACTGTGGCCCAGTCACCTAGTGACATTTTACCTGTTTAGCTTGCTCCATTTTATTTCATTTATTTTATTATTTCTTCTAGCTTGCAGCCATTGTTTATATTTTATAAAAAATTCTTTGATTTGCATTATCAGTGCCACTCTGAGAAGGCGCCATTATCAGCGTCATGGTCAGAGATGTACGTAGGTACTGCCATCATATCTCTTTCTCACTTATGTGTGATAGGAACATAATGCACACTTGTTGGATTGTTTATTTAATTGCCACCACAAGTCTGCCAACTTATCAGTTGTTTAGGAACATACCTGCATCAGGGATCCAACATAATCTGTATAGATACATCTCACATGGACAAGGTCATTATAGGGGTTCTTTCCAGATGCAATCTACGCTGCATGTCACCTTGCTGCAGAACTCAGCCTCTGTGCCACCATGGAGTCTGACCTTGAGACCTCATTCCAAGGTAACAAGGGTTTGGGGGGACGCTTCTCATGGGCATGGTACTGACAGATTAGGTTTATCATGCCTAGCTCTCATTAGGTAAGAGATTAGGTTCTCTTTGCTAGGAATTTTATATTTCATGTTTACTGTAAGATGATGGGGGGTTTATATTCATCACTCTCATCTTCACAATTCTGCTTCTTTGATTGTTCATTATCCTAATCAATGGAGCGCATGCATTTTATCTTAGATTGCAACTCTCCTGCATCGCTTTCATTGCCTGTGTGTGTATGAGAGTTGTTGCTAATAAGAGAAAAGGGTAACTTCCATTCCACCATGACTTCCTTGAGAGATCTAATCTAGAGCCATGCGTAATGCTGCCTAGAAATCACCTTTGCTCTCTGAGTTTTGGTGAGGTACTGCTTGTGAGCTGGAAGGGTTGGGCTGACAGTTGCAACTTGTTGTAGGAGTGGTGTACCTATAAACAAAAGTGCTGTCATCCCTAAAACAGTAGTTTCGCTAGGGAGCAAAAGTCCAACTACGACAGCTGCCCCATTGTTCCAGGTAGTATGCTGGTTGTCAGAAGAACGTGAATGACAATTCAGCAGACCAATGGCTGAAGCCCAATGACCAAAAAGTCCTCTACTTATGTGTACTTTATTTGAATTTTGGGAAAACAACAGCCTAGCGTGAGAGCTAAAAGGGTTTCATAGGTCAGAACTAAAAAAGGGGCCAGCAGTACCCCTCTCTCATTCAAAAAACAAGATATTAACAAGGCCAAACTGTCGGAGGAACCACCAGTGTCGTCTGAGGAAGTGTATCTGTAGAACTGCGATATAAGCAGTACCGCTAATAGGGGGTATAGAATGGATATATGAATGTAGGTGGTGTCCATGAAGTGAGAAGATTTTAAGTGAGCCCTGAAGAAGCAGCAGCTTGATTCTTGCTGACAACTGTGTTTATCATTGTCCTTAGTTGGAGAAACTGATGATTAATTTAAAATTGTTTATAAACCAAAATACTCGATGGATTGAATTACCAATTAAGAATGTGAAAGAAGTTTTGAAAAACCCTGGTGTTGAGTTTTTATCAAACTGGAACACTCACAAAAATAAAATAGGACCAAGTGAGCCAAGTGAATTTTAAGGATGGGTATATAAATGTGGACGGAAATGGATATGATTCATGATTAACTATTTTTGGAAATAGTGGAATGCCCCTGCATGGATTAGAATGGTAAACCCTTATGAAGTGTGATTATTAAACAGTACATGAAGAGAAGTCAAAATCAAAATAAAATGTATTTATCAAAAATGTGATAGTGGGTGAAAGTGTTTCAGTGTAACTGATTGCCAACCTTTTGAACTTTGTATAACGTGGGCCATACAGGTTACATGGCTCCATGGGTTTTAAGTGAGCACTCCATGGGTTTAAGTAAGCACAGGGCTTTTGGAGCAGAGTAATTTCATTTGTTTTTGGGTAGATTATCTGCAGGGGCTGTTTACGATGAACTTGATATCAGCATTGCTCACCACAGTCCATTCCTATTAAACCTAGATTTAGAAAGAATGCTTACATGTTCAAGAAGATTATTACATTATTGAGAGCTGGAGTTTTCCACCCTTTCAAAGAACAACCAAAGACTCAACTGTTTTGTTGACTACTTGGCAGCCTTGAATAGAATGGACAATAAAACATTAGTTTAAGCTTACAAATGTAGATATTGACGAGACACAAATTACATCAATAAAAAAAACGTTCACAAGAAAACCTTTGTGAAAAAGCAAACAAACATGAAGGGCATGACTGCACAAAAGGCATGACACAAAAAGGACTTAAATAAGAGTGCATTCTGGTACCAACGCTATTCAATCTTCATGCAGCTGACATGATCTCAACTCACAGCAACCTATCCTTGTAACTAGGCAGAGCCCTTCTAACAATTCTTGCTTATGCAACCCGATCTTAGCTGATCAAAACCCTGTAGGTTTACAAAAATACTTTTTTTGGTTGAAAGCAATGCCATTGAATAACAAGCATTGTCAAAGCAAACAGGTTGACTACTGACTTTGGCAATGTTTTTTGGGCCTTGCTGTACAGCATTGGTTTGAACAATTAAACAAAAAAAAAAGGACTAAGAGGCAGTCACCTTTGTCTGCATTGTCAATGTTTTTGGTTTTTTTTTGTTTTTTAACTTTCAGCCATGCTGTGCAGTAGTCACTCTGCTGTACAACATCGCTAACAACATAATAAAGCCAACGGTTTGAGTGTTGGTGAGACATATGGGATTTTCCAATGTATTTTTTTTGTTATTGCTGGTGGAAGGGAGGGTGGGACAGTAGGCATCATGGAGGGAGGTGAGGAAGGCAACACGGAGGGTAGGTGGGGAGGTAAAAAGCTCTCTGATGCAGAAGCGGTGTCATAGTCATTGTGCTTTTTTTATGTGGGGTACTAGGGGCAATGCAGATGGGTTGAGGCAAAGCAACCCAAACTGCAGGAAGGGAGGGTGAGGTGAATCAACACAGACGGCAGGAAGGAGAGCTGAGCAAATTAACAAGGAAGGCGGGCATGGCGGACAGGGGCAAAGCAACAACAACAGCAGGCATTTTGGTCTAGGGAAGCAACAATGTAGGCAAGCAATAATTAAGGGTGCACACAGCGAAGCATGACAGCAAGGGAGGCCATGGTATTAGACCTGTCATCCTTAGGTTGGTCTTCCACCAAGCCTTTTGCCTGCTTGCCTCATATTTTTTGCTGATTCTTTTGGCTGGCCTTAGGACTTGGAGCACTTTACCATTGCTGATCAGTGCTAAAGTGCATGTGCTTCTCCCCTAAACATGGTAACCTTGGTGTATACGCATATTTAATTTAATTCTAAGTCCCTTGTAAAGTGGTACACCATATACCCAGAGCTTGTAACTTAAATGCTACTGGGGGCCTGCAGCAGAGGTTGTGCCACCCACTGAAGTAGCTCTTTAAACATGTCTCAGGCCTGCCACTGCAGTGCCTGTGTGTGCAGTTTACTGCCACTTCAACTTGGCATTTAAAACGACTTGCCAAACCATAAACTCCCCTTCTATTACACAAAAGTCACCCTTAAGGTAGGCCCCTAGGTAGTCCTAAGGGCAGGGTAGCTTTGTAAGATAAAGGTAGGACATGTACTTTTAAGTTTTACATGTCCTGGTAGTGAAAAAATTCAGAAGTAGCTTTTTCACTATTGTGTGGCCTACTACTCTCATAGGCTAGCATTGGGAATTCCCTACTACACTGTTAAGCTGTAATTCCTGATTAGAAAGGAGTAGCTGATTCATGTTGTTTTATATCATTAAAATGGTAATGATAAATCCTCATTAATGGTAAAGTTGGATTTAACATTACTATTTTAGAAATGCCATTTTTAGAGTGGGGATTTCGCTGCACTTACTGCTCTGTGTGCCTTTCAGCCTGTCTTCAGTATACAGTTGGGGTGGGTGACAGCTGCACTTTGTGCATTCCCTCTAGACAGCCACAAACACAGGAAGGGTAGGTGTGCCTGAGCACCGATATGCATTCTGATGGCTCTTACTGGGCAGGAAAGGTGGAGGGGAGCTGACACACCTGAATAGGGTGTGCCTGTCCCCACACAAAGGGCTGAATATGCCTACTAATAGTGTGGAGCCATGGCGGAGGAAGAAAAGATACTTGTGCACTTTTAAGACCCTTCTTTGAAGTCACCCCTACTTCAAAGGCACTTTTTGGTAAAAATACTGGGTCTCTGAGCCCATCAAATCAGACACTTCTGGACCTACAACCGGACTCCGTCAGAAGAACTGCTGTGCGGCTTAAAGGACTCATCTGCTGGACTGCTAGACCTGGAAGGCCTGCTTTTCTCTTGTGTTGCCTCGCTGCCTCCTGGACTCTGAACCCTTTGAAGAAGGTCTGGACTCTGCCTTGTAGCTGAAGTGTGTTACAAGGACTTGCTGGCGTGCCTCCCGTTGATTGAGACTCAGGGATATCAAAGTCTCCACTCCTGCTCCTGTGCTTAGTTCACAGGAAGTGTACCCGAAATTTGCATCACGGAAATCGATGCATCTCCTGTGTCCATGTAGCAGAACCGGTGCACAGACCTAGTTGTGGGAGTAGAAGCGGAGCATCACTCTTGCCACCGATGGTTTGCCTTCAGAGCTTGATGCATCGGAACCATGCTTCGCCGCCGCAGCAGTCTATGGAAATCAAGGGACCCCCTGACTGCGTGGAGAAACCTGGTGCATCAAACCTCGGAACCAATGCATTGCGGCTCCAATGTTTATCTTCGGAACTGACACATCTGCATAACTGCATGGGTCAGATCGACACATCTTGCTGGTTCGACCAGGAAAGGTTACTTTGTTCTCCAGGGCCTACGTGGGTCCTGTAGCTGGCCTGCGCTCCTTCGAGGTCAGCCCTAATTTTAATTTTGCCCTGGTCCAGTGCAACCTAAAGAAACCCCTAAGGTGCTTTTCACTTCTAAGCGCCGTAACGCTTTTATTCTTTAAAAATTCATAACTTGACTTCTACTTATTGGATTTTTGTAATTTTAGTCTTCAGTTATTCATAAAAATATTCTCAATTTTTTTCATCCTGTTTGGAGACTTTTTGTGGTGTTTCCATTGTGTTACTGTGTGCATGCTGCACAAATACTTTACACATTGCCTATATAGATAAGCCTGACTGCTCTGTGCCAAGCTACCAGACAGGGAGCACAGGTTGTTATCTAGCTTACCCTGACTAGAGTGGAAGTTTCTGCTTGTACAGGGTGCATACGCTGACAACCAGAAACACCATTTCCAACATGGGTCCTGCAGACCCATGCACTCATATGGAGTGCAGGAACTAAAAGAAAAGCATAGCTCCGGAAGCATGAACAGTGAGATACTAGGCAAGGAAGCTATACTTGGGACATGCTCTAGCAGGGGACAACCATCTGAAGAGGAAGTGAAGTTGGAACATACTGACCAAAGAGAAGCAAGTAAATTAGAGTGACAGTAAAGCCAACAAGTGATAAGCAGTGAACAGGCTCTAAGCCCCATATAAGAACAAATTGTCTCGCAGGTCATAGCGGTATGCACTGTACCAAAGGAGACTTAAAAATGAATCTGACTAAAACAAAAATGTTGATTTTTGTAAAAAGGTCTTTAAAAAAAAAAAAATTCAGCATGCTGTAGGGAAGAAGTCAGGAGTGGTCTAACTATTAAGTATGTAGGCATATTTTTTAGTTCTACACTAAGTTGGAAAGCTCACATAAAATACCTCTAAACCATTATATTCATTATTGGTCATCTCCTAAAAGTAAATATTACATATGATGGAGCAACCTCTAAAACGTTACCGAACGTGTATGTGCCCCAAAGTAGATTCTATGGTACATTATTATTCAACAATGTTCTAAAATTCTTGTGGCTATGTTGTTTACAGGATGGAATGTTCTATTCTCGGGAAAATCCTAAAACTACAGCCAGCTACTGGAATGCAACATCCATCAGTCTCTAAAAGAATGGATCTGGCATAATTGTGTTATTTTACGTACATTCACTATAGACTTGTAACAATGTTAAGTCAATTTTTATAGAGAACTGCTATCCACTGTGAATGTTATGCGCTGACAAAACTAACTCCTGAAACAGTAAGCAGTCTGGGTGGAGTTCTTAAAAAAGCTAGGTTTGATGCTGTTTATTAAAAGGCTGAAAAGGCAGTTGTTTGCCACAAGGAAAGAAGGAGCTAGTTTAATGTTTTTGCTGCCAAAAATGAGAAGGATCGACCCCCATGATCTGGTACAAACAATTCAGTCAATTCAAGAGACTGACCTAACATAAGACACAAGCAAGATTATGAAAAGATAGCTTCTTGTCTCGGTATGAAGGTCACAGCAAGGTAGAGATTTATGGCAGCACTAATATGCAAAACGTATAATCTGGCATCTGAACAATTTTAAAGCAGCCTGGCAGATGTCTTCTTAAATGTAAGGTTTTCATAAGAACCTGGCAAAGCAGAATATATTTATAAAACAATGAGAAATGAATGATAGGACTTACACTTCCACAATATTCATATGTTTTCAAATTCAGCCTCATTGGAAGTTCTCCTGCATCTCCATGGAGAGTTTACAAGCCTGAATTTAACGATACCAGCAGTAATTTCCACAGAATGTGGAGCACCACATGGACCCGGCATATTCTCAAGTGCAGAGCATTCTGATGGCCATTTCCTATCTGGGATGTTCTCATTCCCTTTCTGGAATTGTGCTTTGACAATAGAACCTTCCGAATGCCACATTTTTTAGTCCAATTTCACTGCTTTTTACCCATTCCAGGAGTAATAACAGGCCGAAATTTCCAAACAATCACCACCTGGTTGGTAAAGGTTGCGAGGGGCTTTTCTTTTTTTTCTTGACCATGGGGGTGGGCTGGGGACAGCAGGAATGCAGAGATCCATTTACTTCAGCTGGGGGATGGGGCTTCTTTTGATCTTTATACATCAAGTTTTTAGGAGAAAACGAGCCTACGGGATGATCGGGTAAGGGGAAAGAGTGCACTAAACAGATTTCATAACTTCACCTCGTTGCCTTATGACCGGGATTACAAATTTTGCGAGCTCCATATCAAAGGCCCATGGTGATCGTTATATTTGTGCCAAAGAGGGAAGTACCAATCGAATCAGCCATAGACGAGTTAAGTCTGTACTAGAACCTGTTAAACTATGGTAAACTAAAAGTCGGGCGGTACGACGTCCAAGATGGTGTGCAAATGTCCCAACTGTCATCCTCCTTTCCTGGTTTCGGCTTGCCTCGCAGCCCACTTTATGAATGAGTGCCCACAGGTCCAACCTTCAAAATGCCTTCACCCTGGGCCCTCGGTGCAACCTAGGAGAAAAACAGTAATGAAAAACCCAGCCCACTCGCAAGTAATGCTGATAACCATACGATCGCCAACACCCCACGTGTCTGATCTCAGCTGCCGTTCAACCCCTGCGTTCTGCCTCTGTTGCCCTCCCAAACTGAAATGAGTGCGTCTCGCAATCCTGGGCTCCATACACCTCTGCGCCAAGCCCTTTGCGCAAAACCTCCAAACATACCATACCGAGAAGCCTGTCCCATCAGCATGGCGAAACACCCCCCGAATCCCACCTCACATGGTCGGCTCAATTTCACCCACCATGCTCGAGGGCAAACCCTCACATCGGATACATTCTGATAGTCACCCAGATGCCACTGCCTGACTCGTCCATTTTTGATTTAGGTATCGACACTTGCACTTCGCCGAGAAGTGTCCAGACATCCTGCCAACAAATCCCCAGCTGTACCTTAGAGCCGACCACCTCTGTGATCCACAGTGTGCCAAAAAATAACCAAACCATAGCCACAGAGAACCAAAGCGCCTCCCAGTCATCCCTAAAAAAGCAACATTCTGATCATCTGCTTCAATATATCCAGCATGATCATCTGCTTCAATTTATCCAGCATGGGGCACTGCAACCTCACCCCAGTGCCCCTCTCTCCTGACCAGCCTTCCAGGATACACTTCCCCATTTCTCCCACCGATGGCTTATACTCCCATAACAGTTTCCCATACAACGTCACTCCTGCCAACTCACCAGCTATAGTGACAGCCGACAAACTCTTGTCAATCAGACATAATGAACCACATCATTCTTCCGGGCCTGACTTCTGTCCTCGATGCTGCGTTGCACTGCCCCTGACTGCACAAACACGTCCCACACAAGCCCTTAGGTCTTGCAGGTAGACCTCGACAACGATCTGAGGAGAAGCGGCATCACACACTAGTCTCGCCGTCTTCTCGTCAGTCCATGGTGCAAGCCCACGGAACGTCGTCCACTAGAAACGAGACTGAACATCTGCAATTTTATTGTTAAAACCAGCAATATGGCATGCTTTGTAAGTGACATTCGCGCACAAGCACTCTAACACAAAACCCCATGACAACTTACAAATCTTCAGATCCAGAGCCAACTGCCAGTTGGCAATGCTCATCACTGTCATGTTGTCCCCATTGAACATGACCTGTTGTTTGCTAATTGGCACACCCACAGACAGTTTGCAACCACCAGTGGGAAGAACTCCAGGAAGGAAATACTTTGACGCCCCCGCTTCCATGTTTCTAGCGACTCTTCCGCACACCACCGCCCCTGTCAAAAAAAGGCTGAAACCATGGCCACCCACTGCATCTGAAAACATCTCGGACTACTCCACCAGCTCCCCCACTTTTGCCATGGAAATACCATTGCATTAGTTCAGAAAAGTCTACCCTCACTTCTGTCTTGGGGCGCACCCTGTCATGTGGGAGAGACATCTCTGCCAGAGCCCAACCTTCTGCAGAACGTCCTGCCTGCCCTTACAGCCCTGCACTCAAAATTCAAATTACCTAAAAGGACCTATATACCCTTCACATGCACCTTGGCTTTGTCCAACATCCTCTCCAGGAGTTTTAAATGCTGCTGCTTCTCTTTTGGCAATCTGACATCTATCCTCTGAGATTCCAACTCAATGCCCAAAAAAGTAGGCACCTGTACCCGCCTCGCTGTTTTCTCCAGCACCAAAGGGACACCTACATCCTGCATCAAGTTCTGAAACAATGACAAGCTTTCCTGACATTATCGAGACTGCAGGGCAGCGACCTTGAAAAAGTCGTCCAAATAGTGTGTCATAACTTCCTTTACTGCCACATGGGTGAAAAGCTTCTGCAAACAGGAAATGAACGCTTCAAACATGCACTTAAAATTGAACATCCCATAGGTAATGCCTTGTCCACTAACAAATTTCCTCCAAATTGCATGGCCAACATCTCATAATCCTCAGGGTGAACTGGCAACAACCGGAACGCCAATTTACATCACATTTTGCCTTCAACGCCCCCCGGACAACTTTAGTCACCAACTGCACCACTGTGTCCACAGATGCACAGTGCACTCTGCTACACTCCTCAGGAATGAATTTATTGACCAACATATCCTCTGGCCATGACAGATGATGAATCACATGGAACTCCCCTGGCTTGTTCTTGGGGATCGACACAACTGGAGAAATCCTTAAGTTCTCCAGAGACCAATCATGCGATGGCCCATCCATCCTTCTTTCTCTCACCTCGGTCAACAATTTGCCCCACACCAATTCTTCCTGCTTTTTAACAAACTGCAAATTATCCACCTATTGCCGCATCCTGGGCCCTTCATAGGACAAACAAAAACTAAACTGAAAACCTGGCAGCAACTCTTTTCCCCCCTTCTGTTCCCAACAAGACGACCCAATGCAGCAAATCCTCCACCTTAACTAGCGTACATGCTCTTTCCCTATGGGGTTCTGCCCCCTCCCTCTGCCCCCACCCCACTCGCTGGAACCTGCTCACTAACCCCCTTTGCCACCTTACTGTCCAAAACCACCACCTTGCAGTCTGCATTGATTGAGCATATGTTTACCGCCGCATTTTGAGCATTCATGTCGATACTTAAGAATATTCCTGTAAGCATTGTCCCCTGTTGTAGGACCAACACACTTCCACAATCCCCACCTGTCCCCTTTATCTCTCTCCCATCCCTGCCTGGGTGGGAGGTCCTCGAAAGGGCTTGTAGATAACCAGCAAACCACTTGCCGTGTAAGTCGATGGGCATCGTTTGTAGAAACAGCTCTTTATCTAGCTGCCCCCAAATACCACAGATGAGGTCCTCTGTTTGCTATGCCACCAGATTTAAGCTAGCCTGGCTGATGAAGGGTGATACCCTGAAACCGGTCCCAGGATACTGGTTTCTGGTTAATGGAGGACCTGGCCTGGCAGTTCGGACTAGACTGTTCCCATAGGGAACAGGGTCAAGACTGATTTGCACATGGCTGGGTCCAAACTGGAATGGCAAGGCAAGTAAAAAAACGGAGTGAATAAACCCAGATCTGTGACTGGGGGGTGAATGTTTGATTTGCTCTGCATTCCGTCCATCATCTGTTGTTTTTGCATTTGTCGCACCGAATGGGAATGGTATGCCCAGACTCTGGTCCCGTGCTTGCTAAGCCATCAGATTCAAGCAAGTCTGGCTGATGAAGGGAGATACCCTCAAACCGGAAACCGGTCCCAGGATGTTTGTTTCGGGTTCAGGGAGGACCTGGGCTGGCCTGGCCTGGCAGTTCGGCCTAGTCTGTTTCCATGGGGAGCAGGGTCAAGGCTGATTTGCACATGGCTGGGTCCAAACTGGAATGGCATGGCAAGGAAAAAGCTGATGGATTAAACCCAGATCTGTGACTGGAAGTGAATGTTTGATTTGCTCTGCATTCCGTCCATCATCTGTTGTTTTTCAATAATTCCATTCTTAGACATTGTAAATGCAGTGTACCCATATTGAGTATATGGTCTGGGAGTTCGTCATTACGAACTCCACAGGACCATAATGGCTTCACTGAATATTGGGAAGTTTGGTATCAAAAATACATACAGATGAAATCTTAGAGATGCCCCCTGTATGTTAGCCAAACTGCTAGTGTAGGACTGACCGGTCTGTGCCAGCCTGCCACTTTCAGACAAGTTTCTGACTACACGGGGTGAGTGTCTTTGTGCACTCTGTGGTCAGAAACAAAGCCTGTCCTGGGTGGAGGTGCTTTACACCTCCCCCTGCAGGCACTATAACACCTGGCGGTGAGCTTCAAAGGCTCAAGCCACGGGTTACAGTGCCCCAGGGTACTCCAGCTAGTGGAGATGCCTGCCCCCGGACAAAGCCCCACTTTTGGCTGCAAGTCCAGCAGGAAAATTAGGGAAAACTGGGAGGAGTGACTACCCCAGCCAGGACCACCCCTAAGGTGCCCAGAGCTGATGTGGCCCCCTCACTACAGAATCTTCAATCTTGGTTTGGAGGACAGGGACCAATAGGGATAGGAATGTGCCCCCCTCCCAAAAGTGAGTGGACACAAGGAGAATGTAGCCACCCTCCGGGACAGTAGCCATTGGCTACTGCCCTCTGACCCCTGTAATGCTCCTAAATCTTGTATTTAAGGGCTTCCCTGAACCCAACTTACCAGATTCCTGGCGACCAACATGAAGAAGGACTGCTAAGCTGAAACCCCCAGCAGAGAAGAAGGAAGGCGACAAATGTTTGAACCCAGCTCTACAGGCCTGTGTCCTGTTCAAAGAACCTGCAAAAAGACCAGCGATGCGTCCAGCGGGCCCAGCCACATCTGCCAACTCCAGAGGACTGCCCTGCACTCAAAAGGACCAAGAACTCCAGAGGACAGCGGCTGTCTGAAGAAACCTACAACCAAAGACTCTCACCTCACCCCAGATGCGCGAGTCTTAACCCCCTGTGCACTCGGCGCCCACGGTCCGTGCCTATAGGAAAGTACCCTGTTCTTGGCATGTTACCCCCAATTTCTGCCTGATGTTGGTGTGTTTGACTGTGTCACCCGGATCCTGCTAACCACGACCCCAGTACTTATGCTCTCTCTCTAAATGTTGTCACTGCATACTGGAAACCCCATATTTCACCCAAAATAGGCACACTGGTCACCCCTTATAAGTCCCTATTATATGGTACCTAGGTACCCAGGGCATTAGGGTTCCAGGGGAACCCTATGAGGTGCAGCATTTCTTTTGCCACCCTTCAGGAGCCCATGCAAAGGCTTCTACAACATTTCCATTGCAGCCTTTGCGAAATGGTGCATGCACCCTTTCACAGCCATTTACACTGCATCAGGTCACTTATAAGTCACCCATATGTCAGGCCTTCCAACCCTGAAGGCTGGGTGCAGAATACCTGTACGTGAGTACAACCCTGCACTAGCAGAGGTTCCTCCACATCATCCAGGACCATTTTCCCAGACTTCATGAGTGCGGGGACGCCATTATATGCGTGCACTATACATAGGTCACTACCTATGTACAGCTTCACAATGGTAACTCCGAATATGGCCATGTTTGGTATCAAACATGCTGGAATCACACCCCAAGGCTTTTGCAAGCACTGGTTGTAGGATTCCATGCACTCTGGGGGCTCGTTAGAGAACCCCCAGTACTGCCATTACAGCCTTCTGAGGTTTTCCAGGCAGCCCCAGCTGCTGTCTCCTCACAGACAGGTTTCTGTCCTCCTGTTGCTTGAGTAGCTCAAGCCCAGGAAGGAAGAACAAAGGATTTCCTTAGGGAGAGGGATGTTACACCCTCTCCCCTTGGAAATAGGGGTTACAGGCATGGGAGGGGTATCCTCCCAGAGCCTCTGGAAATGCTTTTAAGGGCAACAGTGTTGCCGTATAACGAAGCACGTGGACAATTGGTCAGCTGACACCATAAACTGCAGATTCGCTTCAGAAGCAGAAGTGACACAATACCCCTGTAGTTTCATTGTGAAGATGCTGCGTAAATCACCCTCGGTTTACATCTAAAATATACTGCAAAGTTACATTCACTTTCGATATCTCCAAGAGAGCGCTGCGGGGCATTTTACAGGAAGACTAGGCACGTATTCAATCACACTGCTGATAGTGCTGCAGCCGCGCGCGCGCGAAATGCTCTCTCCTGTTGTCGGCTCTTATGTTTGCAAGTCAGACTGCCAGAACAGGCTGCTTTACAAGAAAGAAAAACAAATGGAAATCTGACAGGTTAAAAAGTTATTAAATAGGTAACGAAAAATATCGTCACGAGAGGTGAATTCTCGGGATATGATACATAACACATCAAAGTAAGCGGTAGCCATTTTTCTGTCAAAGTTTATGCCTTTGCAAGGGCCAGAGGAAACAACTATTTAACAATACAGTTCAGTACTTTAACTCATTTTTCGGTGCTTAATGTGTGAAGTAAATAAAATAAAACTCATACGTGCCAGTCACTAAAATGTTTATTAGAGGACTCCAGCCCACTTCCACTATTGTCGCTGACTGTTAAGTCACCAGAACCATGTTAAAAATAACTCTCTGGGTGCAAACTGCTAGAATAAATCCCGGTTGATTTGGTTTTATAATCAGATTGCATTAAAATATTAAGTTCTGTGTGAAAACGCTCATTTCCCTTTATCTTCTCTATTCATTTGGAATGTTCCCCTCCCCTTCCTACTTGGTATGGGCCTTGTTAGCTTATAATGTTAAGGTCTGGAGTTGTGCTCCTCAGCGTTGGGAGAGCTGGGGAGGTAAATAAAGCATACTCCCACTCAGGGCTGGCTTTAGGACTGGTGGCGCCCTGTGCGACAGTTTATTGTGGCGCCCCCCCACCCCATGACCTCCTCCTCGGTTTCACTCACTACCACCCCTCCATCGCTCCCCTTTCACATACATTCATGTGTTTTAAAGCACTTGTAAAATCTGGGTTTACTAATCCACTCAGCCAGCCACATAGAATATAGGGGCATATTCAAAAGCGCCTAGCGCCATCCTAACACCACATTAGTGTAATTATTTTTAATGCTAACGTGGCGTTAGAAGGCCAAAATGCCGTGCCATAATTGTATATCCCTTTGCGCTAAATTATGCCTGCGCCAGGCATAATGTATACAATGCTGGAATTCCCCCCCGGACAGAGTTCTTTGGGTAATTTTTTTCCCAGTACTTTTAACACCTGCTTAGAACAGGTGTTAAAAGGAGGCGTCTGTTGGTTACAATGGGCCCCTGGGTGCTTTGCAGGATTAGCATATTTTTTTTTAATACTAATCCTGCAAAGCGCTGGACTAACATAAAAAATTCTGACACTAGTCCCCCTAACTACCCACATGTTGCGCCGTATTTTAAATACAGCGCACACATGGTGGCGTTAGGGGAGCGCTAAGGGGCGCAAGAAAAGTGGTGCAGCTCCATATTTAAGAGCCCCTAGTGCCATTCTAACGCCACATTAGTGTCATTTTTAAAGATAATGTGGCATTAGAATGCCAAAAACGCTGCGCCTTATTTACAAAGTGGCACAATGCATGCATTGTGCCACTTTGTAACCCTCTGTGATACATTATGCCTGCACCAGGCATAATATCTGCAAAGGAGGCATCCCCCATTAGGGGGGGGTAAAAAAATGGAGCAAAGAAATCTGACAGATTTCTTTGCGTCATTTTTTTCCGGCACTTTTAACACCTGCTTAGAGCAGGCATTAAATGGTGGCTTCCATTGGTTACAATGGGCCTCTGAGTGCTGTGCAGGATTAGCGTCAACAATTTTGATGGTAATCCTGCAAAGCGCCAGACTAGTATAAAAAATTATGACGCTAGACCCCAACTACCGCCATGGTGTGCCGTATTTGAAATATGATGCACACATGGTGGCGTTTGGGGTGGGGTGCTAAGGGGAGAAAGAAAAGTGGCGCAGCACTGTGTGGAGTGCCACTTTTTTCAAATATGCCCCATAGGGCAGTGCTTAATTTGTAAATAAAAATGTGCTGGTGCCCAAAGCCATTCTCTTAAACACGCGACTGCTGCAATTAAATGTGTGAACAGGGAATACAGAGGCTGCGTAATCCTGAAGCCTTCTCGGGCCTCTTCAATCCATTTACAGGCGCTCCCTGCCCCTTCAGCTCACTGTTGCGGATTTCTGCTTTTTCCCAGTGTGACACTTGTTTGTTTTTCTCTTCCTCCGCCTTTCCCATATGTGTCTTTTTCTCGCAGTAAATGCATGAGGCAGAAAAATAAGCGCGGCCCTCAAAAATAAGTGCTGGTGCTCTGCACCGGAAACAACAAGCACAGATTAAGCACTGCCAAAGGGGCATATTTAAGAGCCACTAGTGCCATTATGACGCCACATTAGTGTCTTTTTTTTTTTTTTCCCACTAATGTGGCATTAGAAGGCCAAAAAACGCTGCACCATATTTACAAAGAGGCACAATGCATACATTGCGCTACTTTGTAACCCTTTGCGCTACATTATGCCCACGCCAGGCATAATTTATGCAAAGGGGGCATCCCCCCCCATAAGGGGGGGCCAAAAAAATGATACTTAATTTTGTTCTGGCACTTTTAACACCTGCTCAGAGCAGGCATTAAAAGGAGGCTCCCATTGGTTACAATGGGCCTCTGGGTGCTTTGCAAGATTAATGTCAAAATTTTTGATGCAAATCTTGCAAAGCACCGGACTAGTGTAAAAAATTCAGACGCTAGTCCCCTAAATATCGCCATGGTGTGCGGTATTTTAAATATGATGCACATATGGTGGCGTTAGGGGGCCACTAAGGGGTGCAAGAAAAGTGGAGCTACACTGTGTGCAGCGCCACTTTTCTTAAATATGCCCCATAGTTCTGTTTTTTGCAGCAGGCATATTAGCCCTCTATGCTACTTTATGTTGAGTCAATGCTGCCACTAGAAAAATCTCCCATCTCTCTCTCTAGCAGGAACATTAATCACAAGAGATATCTTGACATTTTAATTGTTTCTTGAAGGCTAAACGCACAAGGATCTTTTAAATCTCAAGTTTAGGAAGTCATTGCTATACACAGTGCCCCTCTGAGGTCAGCGCCCGGTGCGGTCGCACCGCTCACACCGCCCAAAAGCCAGCCCTGCTTACCTGTGTAGCTGACCAATCCCCCTTTCAGGGCTATTTAGGGTCTCTCCCCTGGGTGTTTCATCTGATTCGGAATGCAAGACTCCAGCAGGAATCCTCTGCATCCTTTCCTTCACCTTCTTACCGAAGAAACTGCATCTGGACCCTCCAGGAACTCTACAGCTGCAACAAAGAGGCAAAGATTACTTCTGCAACATTGTAGCTTCAGCTTCTGCCAGCAACTGCAACTGTTTCCCAGTCATGCATCCTCAGAGGACAGCCAGTCTTTAGCCTGCACCAGAAGAACAAAGCAATCTCCCTTGAAGTGAAGGATTCACCTCCCTGCTTCAGCAGGCACCCCTATGCAGCGACAACCGGTGGCTTGGGTCCCCTCTCCTGAAGAAGTGCGTGGATCCAGCAACACAGGTGGCGGACTGAAGTGGTCCAGACGTCCAACTGTCGAACTTAGGTGAAGGTAAGAGCTTGCCTCCCCACACAAGACAGTACCCCCTTGCACTGCGCGATTTTCAGTTGCCAAGGCTTGTTGGCATCTTTCCACAAAGTTCTACATGCACCGTGCAGCTCTGGCCCCCCAGCACTCCTTCCTGCGATGCACAGCCTCATGTGTGGTTCTCCGGCGGTGTGGGATCCCTTTGTGTAGTGTTGCATGGGCCTCCTTTTGCACCTTCTTTGACCCCGTGCTGTGGGACTCCTGTGCCTGGTCTTCTGAGGGCTCTCTGAGCTGCTGAGAGCCCCCCTCTGTCTCCTCCTCCTGGGTTGAGCCCACCAGGTCCCTCCTGGTTCTGGGCAGCGCCATTTTCCGCTAACCGCGCACTTTGCGAGTGCCAAGGCTTGTTGGCGGAATCCAGCGACGCAAACCAGACTGCAATCTTCCATCCGGCGTGGGACATCATCTGCACCAACCAGGAACCCGCATCCGTCTTCTTGGGTGCAGTACGGACTGTTCTTCTTCACCAGTGGTTCTTCTTTTGCACCTTCATCCAGGTTAGCAGGGGCTCCTGTTCTCCCTGGACTCTTCAGTGCTTCTTGGACTTGGTCCCCTTCTTCCACAGGGCTTTGGGTCCAGGAATCCATCGTTGGTGTCTTGCAGTCTCTTCTGGTTCTTGCATAATCTTCTCTCCTGTGTTCTAGGAAAGTTACTGTGATTTACTCCTGCTTTTCTGGGCTCTGGAGTGGATTCTATTGGTGTTTGGTGTTTTCTAATACCCCCAGCGCCCCTCTACACACTACACTTGCCTATGTGGGAAAACAACTTTCACATTCCACTTCCTTAGTATATGGTTTGTGTTACCCCCAGGCCCATTACTAACAATTGTCATTTTCACTATTTGCACTGTTTTCTAACTGTTTTTACAGCTATTTCTGCATACTAGTGTATTTAATTTGTGTATTACTTACCTCCTAAGGGAGTATAATCTCTATGGTATTTTTAGGCATTTGTGTCACCAAAATAAAGTACCTTTATTGTTGTAGCAGAGTATTTTTTTTCATGTGTGTGAGTACTGTGCGACTACAGTGGAATTGCATGAGCTTTGCATGTATCCTAGTTAGGCCTTGGCTGCTCATCCACACTACCCCTAGAGAGCCTGGCTTCTAAACACTGGCTACATTTCACTAATAAGGAATAACTGGGCCTGGTATATGGTGTACCTTTGGTACCCACTACAAACCAGGCCAGCCTCCTACAGTGTCCAGGTGGTCGACCAAGAAAGAGAGGGTCCCAAGGCAATTGCGAGCAACTACCCACCTGATCAGTATAGGGAAAGGTGTAGAAGACATTGTGACGCAAAGGGTTAATTAGCTTGAGCAGTGTAGATGAGTGGGATGCATGTTGAAACCCCCCCCAAACAACGTGGAAAAGTTCATGATATTATTTTCAAGCTTGTTTGTGTAGAAGACTCCATCTCAACCTTGAGAACGAGAGTACAGGGAGAAGATGGAATTAAAACAAAGGCTGGAGAAGGGCAGAGCAGCCAAGTACTGATAACATAGCTAGAAAATGCCAGAATGAGATAGAATCCAAGCTTCGAGTTTTTTAAGCACTGAAGTGTGGGTGAGGGATTTGAAGCTCCCAAATGGAGTTGTGAAAGCTGTCATGGCCCAGCGCTGCCTCCCTGTTTTGCTGACCGTGATGCTTGAGGGGGAGAGAGGTCCAAACAGGCGGTAGAGGGTTTCCCAGCATTTCGTGGATTAAGTTCAGTTCCACACAGGGATGAAATGCCTTTGTTTCTCTGCTCTATTATTATGACTGATTATTTATGCTTGCACTGTGTTTATAACCTGAAGTATGCAGCGTTTATATTTTGCTTTCTAAACCTCGTAGTGTGAACCTGCTACAGTAACTAAAACATGCATTTTGGTGTGCAGTAAATCAAAGCTTATCTGAAGTATTCAGTTTGTTTATATTTTGCCTCCTGAACATCGTAGTGAGAGCCTGCTGCAGTAATTGAAACATGCATTTTGGTGTGCAGTAAATCAAAGCTTATCTGAAGTATCCAACTCATTTATATTCTGCTTCCTGAACACCGTAGTGTGATGTATTTTGGTATACAGTTAATCAAAACTTATATCTGTCAATGAACTCTTTGCTTATATATATATATATATATATATATATATATATATATATATATATATGCATAGATGCTCTTTGTACTGTAGTGTACTTATATATAAATAGATGCTTTTCATTGCTATTCTTATTCTACTATTGTTAATGTGCTAAATGCCTACATTTACCTGCAATTCTAGTAAAGCTAAATTGTATTTATAATTGGCGTGTGGTCCTTCATTGAGCGTCCTTATTGACTTATATCGAACAGGTGTCAACCAGTCACCTGGATAAGACATTTTGGTACCAGAAGTGGGGCATAAGTCAATAATGCCCCTTTGGGGACGTAAGAAAAGTGAGGCAGAGAGCGGAAGGCAGCATGGGGCAGAAGCCAGATCCATTCCCGGGTGGTTAGCAACTGACCCGTTCTCTGGTGTGGCAGGACTCCTGAACCGGTGGGCAGCGCCGGTGTTATGGGAGGCATTAGATGAGAAAGTGACTCCTCTCTTAGTGGAAGATGCGGTTGAGAGTGTGAAGCTAAGAGGGGCGAAGCTGGAGCTGAAAGCAGCAGGGCAAGTGGGATGGCTTTTCCTGTCTGCGCTCCGTACAGTATACAGGAAAAAATTAACACAAGATGCAGAGATAAGAAAACTGCGGGATGAGGTTGCAGCCTTGCAGGAAAGGCAGTTACTTATGAAAGAGACCATAGAAAGTGCAGTGACTCGGGGTGATCAAATGGAGGCAAGGTGCACAGCATTAGCAGTACGAGTAGCAAAACAGAAGAGTAGGCAGAAGCCTAAAATGCCCTCAACTGTGCAAGTGAGGGCACTGATACGCAAACAGAAGAGTAGGCAGAAGCCTAAAACGCCCTCAACTGTGCAAGTGAGTGCACTGGTACGCAAACAGAAGAGTAGGCAGAAGCCTAAAATACCCTCAACTGTGCAAGTGAGGGCATTGGTACGCAAAGAAAATTGGGATCCATATACTTGGGATGGAACAGTCTCAGACTATGATGACTGGAATTGGGAGGATGAGGTGGAAGTACGTGTAACAGAACTAGGTGGAGTTGAAAGTGGAGAAGGACGTGTAGGTGAAATTGAAGGTGAAAAGGGAATGAATGGTGGGCAAATACAGAATTCTCGTTTGGTAAGAGATTATACGCAGAGTGAGTTGTTGGAAAGAACCCGTATGTTTAGGCAGATGCCTGCAGAGCCTTTGTTTAAATGGTTGGTGAGATCGTGGGACACTGGAGCAAAAGATGCACTACAGAATCCTTTTATGTTAGGTCCCATCACAGAAGGAGACCCGTTTGAGCTGGACATGATAGTACAGGATGATGTAGATGATGTAGTGATGTGGAGCCTATGGCAGAGGCAGGGAAAAAAAAGAGGGTGCCACAAGATTGGGCCTTAGTGGAAATAGAACGCATAACTGATGATCGGCCGGTCACCTTAAAAACATGGGTCCCCTTACTAGATTGGACAAGAGAAGGAGGGGTTGGCAATAAAGTAGGCAGAGCGCAGGAGTTTGCCATCGTGAAGTGGAAATGGTATCTGCAGCAGAGGGCAAAACCGAGACCAGCAGGAGTGTCGAAGTTACAAGAAGACAAGCTAGGGGCAGTGGACTTGCAGGCAATGGCCCCTGCGCCAGAGCCCTCTGAAATGGAATCTTCACCATTTAAGACAGCCCCGCCTTTTGAACAACTCACCGAAGAAGAACAGCAAAATGCATGGTTCACAGATGGTACCGCCCGGTACTACCAAGGAAAAAGACAATGGCAAACAGTTGTATTCCAGCCTGCTACAGAAACGATGTTGCTGCGAGGAGGGGATAATGAATCAAGCCAGCTTGCAGAACTGCAGGGGGTAGCAGCAGTGATCGAACAAGCCCCCATCGGAGAGAAAACATTTGTGTACACTGATAGTCGGGCCACTTACCAAGGACTAGTAAGCTGGACCCCGACTTGGCGCAAGAATGGATGGAAAATTAAAGGCACCCCCATTTCGGGAGGCGAGCAGCTATGGGAAGAGATGTGGGAGAAAGGGCAAAACTGTCAAATCTATGTGGGACATGTGGATGCCCATTGCCCATTGGATACCTCACTTGCATCTCTATTCAACAACACCGCAGATCAAATGGCCAAAACGCGCACGGTGGTCATCAAGGAGGAAGCTGCAGTTGCTTTAGCAAACAGGGCACAGCAACGACAAATTCCAGTCACTAAAGAACAAGTGCAAAAAACACTAAAGGAGTACCCCACATGCAACCAGATTAGACAAATGCCCTTGCAAAAGAAGCCTAGCGGCCATATCAGAAGAGGAACTGTAGCTACTACAGTGTGGCAATTGGACTATATTGGGCCGCTACCAAAAGAAGGAGGAAAAAGCTACGTATTGACCATGGTGGACACCTACTCTGGCCTTATGTTGCGTATGCCCTGTAAGTCTGCAGACCAAAAGTCTTTGCGAGGGCTAAACTACCTGATAAAACATTATGGGGCACCTGTTGAGATACAAACAGATAGGGGCACACACTTTTCAGGGAAAACAGTGCCGGGCTGGGCGCAGGAACAGGGAATTCGGTGGATTGTGCACCTTAGTTATTATCCACAAGCTGTAGGCATGATTGAGAGATATAACGGATTTTTGAAAGAACAGCTAAAAAAGTTATCAGCACATGACAGACTTGCACAAGTGATTTGTGAACAAGCGTACACTCCCCACATTGAAGAAAGATCTGCCCCCCGATAACACCCAGAGAGGTGAGGGAGGATTTGGAAGCACAGGAAGAAAAGTATGGGTGAACCATCTAGGGAAAAAGCCAGAAGCAGGAGAGCTATTGAGTCAAGGGGTGGGGAGTACGTATATTGTACTTTTAAAGAACTCTAATGTACCTGTATTTGTACCTGCAGTGAGACTTACCCCACGGTCATAAACAATGACATCTGCGTTGATGATAGCAGAGAATGCCGTTACGGATCTTCATGTCAATTGTGCACCTCAAACCGCTAACATAACTGATGACCAGGGAAATGTTTCACTTTGCAACCTGGAGGTACCTGGAGGCAAGTGGATGGTTGCCAAAGCTGTGACCTGGAAGGTAACTGGACAGCAAATCCGACATGCCAACGGACAGAACAAGGTGAAGGGGAAGCCAGCAACAGTACAGGGTTTGAGTTATAAGCTAAACATGATATGTAAATATTGTGATACCAGGACACATGGTGGTTGTTACAATGAACAATAGAACACCAGCCTTCATGTTTTATGTAACCGAAAGATGCATGGTTAACAACTTAAGCAACGTTTCTATAGTGCGATATAGAATAGGATGTAAGCAAGTTCTGCATGCAAGCATAATTAATCGTATTGTGTTACAGATAAATATTGCCAAGGAGAATGTCTCAAAGTATGATCCATTATGCGCACCATGGACACCACAGTTATGGCCCTTGCCAAAGTTGCGCAATAGAAGAGATCTAGGGTCCTTGATAGCTGGGGCCACCGGAATCGGGGTAGGGGCCCTGAATTATTTTGATGTTGAAGCCATTAGGAATAAAGCTATCTTCTACAGGATATAGTACAGGAGAGGCCATAAAAGTAATTTCTCAATGGGAGCCCACACACTCACAAGAAGTATGGAAAGTCCTGCGTGGGTTGTATCGCGAATGGCAAGGGCATAATTTCACTTATGAACAATTGGGGAAAAAAAAAAAAAGCTTTTAAAACAGACAAGCAGTGTCCAAGGACATCCAGTGCATACAATGGCAAAGCATTGTTAATCTACAGTATGCTGACTTTAACGCAGAATGGGGACAGCCTCAGGGTGAATATTGGAGACAACAATTGCATTTGCCTGAAGAAATATGGGTAAAGCCCATACAGTTTCACGGTGAGGAAGAAATGTGTTATGCTCTTTTTGATATAGTAAGAAGTGATTTTGCTCATGACATATGGTGCCCCTTTATATTGCTCCCCGTAGTGATAAGTAAAAGAATGGTGGATACCTCACACTGACAAAAAGTAGATTGATTAAACAAATCACACTGTAGATCCCACTAGATGTGCAGATTGGTCTAAGGGGTGTGTATGTACCCACACTGGACGGGTGCTAGATCCATGTCTTCACACAATACCGGGAGAGTGTGAATGGTTACCTCATCCTAATAAATGGCACAGACTTATATCAGATAGGGACAGAGAGTATATGTTATGTCATTAATCATCCCTTACTTATTAACGGATTTATACAAACCACCTTAGAGAAAGTAATTTGTATGCGCAATATTACCAGCATTTTTGACATAAGCACTCACATCTTGTACCAACTGACTAAGTTCACCATAACCACATTAGAGACGCAAATGCGTGCGCAGTTAGAGTGGAACATCTCGCTTGTTGTTAAGCTACCCAGATTAGAGGCAATCAGGCACTACACACAAGTTACCTTTGCTAAATTTGATATGGCAGCTAAATACACCAAGGATACAGCCATACTGATGACCATAAACGCTAAACAGCTTATGCACACTGCTTCATGCATCCAGCAAATAACTGAGCATCATTGGTATGACATCTTCTTAGGCTGGGCACTAGGAGCTATGAAGACGCTAAATGTAGTGTTACAACAGCTAATTTGGTTATTGATTGTTTGTGTTACGCTAATGACTATACTATGTAGACTATATGTATGCACAAAACAGCTTCATACTAAAGATGCAGGCGCTTAGAATAACGCTGACCAGTATTAGTAGCAACCTAGCTAGCGGAATGTCAAAGTAAATGATATCCGTTTCAGCATGCATCGCGCTCATCTAAGGGGTGGAGTGATCAGTATAGGGAAAGGTGCGGAAGACATTGTGACGCGAAGGGTTAATTAGCTTGAGCAGTGTAGATGAGGGTGATGCCTGTTGAAATCCCCCCAAACAACGTGGAAAAGTTCATGATATTATTTTCAGGCTTGTTTGTGTAGAAGACTCCGTCTCAACCTTGAGAACGAGAGTACAGGGAGAAGATGGAATGAAAACAAAGGCTGGAGAAGGGCAGAGCAGCCAAGTACTGATAACATAGCTAGAAAATGCCAGAATGAGATAGAATCCAAGCTTTGAGTTATTTAAGCACTGAAGTGTGGGTGAGGGATTTGAAGCTCGCAAATGGAGTTGTGAAAGCTGTCATGGCCCAGCGCTGCCTCCCTGTTTTGCTGACCGTGATGCTTGAGGGGGAGAGAGGTCCAAAGCAGGCGGTAGAGGGCTTCCCAGCATTTCGTGGATTAAGTTCAGTTCCACATAGGGATGAAAGGCCTTTGTTTCTCTGCTCTATTATTATGACTGATTATTTATGCTTGCACTGTGTTTATAACCTGAAGTATTCAGCTCGTTTATATTTTGCTTTCTAAACCTAGTAGTGTAAACCTGCTACAGTAACTGAAACATGCATTTTGGTGTGCAGTAAATCAAAGCTTATCTGAAGTATTCAGTTTGTTTATATTTTGCCTCCTGAACATCGTAGTGAGAGCTTGCTGCAGTAATTGAAACATGCATTTTGGTGTGCAGTAAATCAAAGCTTATCTGAAGTATCCAACTCATTTATATTCTGCTTCCTGAACACCGTAGTGTGATGTATTTTGGTATACAGTTAATCAAAACTTATATCTGTCAATGAACTCTTTGCTTATATATATATGCATAGATTCTCTTTGTAGTGTACTTATATATAAATAGATGCTTTTCATTGCTATTCTTATTCTACTATTGTTAATGTGCTAAATGCCTACATTTACCTGCAATTCTAGTAAAGCTAAATTGTATTTATAATTGGCGTGTGGTCCTTCATTGAGCGTCCTTATTGACTTATACCGAACAGGTGTCAAACAGTCACCTGGATAAGACACCACCCTGGGTTGACCTCTCCGCCCCTGCATGACGACGCCTGCAGAGGGAAACCCGAGGCCCCCCCCGACTGTGAAGCTCCAGACGAAGATATCTGATGCCTAAGAACACACTGCACCCGCAGCCCCCAGGCCTTGGAGAAACAGACCCCTGGTGCCTCAACATTCAGCAGGCGTCCCTCCTCCCTGTCCGACTGGTGGTGTGCCCGAGACAACCCCCTGGACCTCGCCTGCAGCCTCTGAGTGACACCCCTAGGGTCTCCTCATAGACCAGCATTGGAAACCTGACGTCTTGTTTTCACCTGGCACCCAGCCACCCTTGTGCCACTGAGGGGGTGTGTTTGGTGCCTGCTTGTGGCCCCTCAAGTGCTCTTCTAATCCCCCTAGTCTGCCCTCCGAGCCGCGGGTACTTACCTGCAGGCAGGCCTGATTCCGAGTAACCGTTTCAATAGAAGCCAATGTTAAATTTGCTCAACTTTGACCTCTGCACCCGGCCGGCCCAGTGTTGCTGGTGGTTGATGTTTGGGGTTATTGAACCCCAACTGGTGGACTTCCTAAAACCTGGAGACTGAAACTGTTAAGTGTTGTACTTACCTGGAAACCGACCTAACATTTCTTCCCCCATGGAACTGTTCTGAAAATTGCAGCATCCATTTTTAAAATAGCTTTTTGGCAATAATTTAAAAACTGTATGACTTACCTATTTCAAAACAAGTACTGTTGTTATCTGTGTGAAATACGAAACTTTTAAAGGTACTTACCTGCAACTTGAATCTTGTGGTTCTAAAAAATAAACTAAGAAAATATATTTTTGCAATATAAAAACCACTGGTCTGGAGTTACGTCATTGAGTGTGTGCTACTTCTATTGTCTGTGTGTGTACAACAAATGCTTTGCACTACCCTCTGATAAGCCTAACTGCTCGACCACACTACCACAAAAGACAGCATTAATATTATCTACTCTGGCCTCTGTTAATCCTCCGGGGAACCCCTGCACTCTGTGCACACTATATCTCACTTTGATATAGTATATAAAGGGCCAGCCTCCTACAACATGTGCATAGATAAGAAAAGCTGTTGACCTGTTCTCAATGTTACCCAGCACCTTTGGCCTTTGGGACAGCTTGTACTACTTCTCCTTGGATCTCTCCTTAGCCCACTCCTCCCTATGTAAGAGTTTAACATGTTCTACATACTCCCCTTTCTGAATATGCTCTTTAGTGGTCTGCATTAAGCAGGCCCCCAATGGCTTTGTAATCTCCATGAATGGCAGCTTTTTATGCTTCACCTCCTTGCTCTCCTTCTCCCTTGCACTCGTCCTTACCTGTCTCCTCAGCATCTCCCCCGCCTCCTGCAGTTATTCACTCACCCCTTTCACTTTCCCACTCTCCCCCTATCCCTCCGTGCTTGTCCCCTGATTCTGCACATACTTACGCTTCAGCAACCAATGGCCAGACTCGCCTGACACCTGTGTGTCTGTCCCCACAGCCTGCACCCCCACTTCCACTCCCCTGGCAGCAGTGCCTACTGTGCAAGATTTCTTACCTGGCCTCAAGGTTGAGATCCGCACCAAAGCCGTCCTTCCTAACGCCGATCTTGCCTCTGTTTGAGTGGTCACTGCCTTTGCCGATGCCGAAACCGTTTCAGGCTACTGTATGACACCAATACTTCCCCTTCTGTTAATCTCCAGATACCCCCGATGCCCATCTTGAGAAGTCTCCTACCATGCACTCTTACGCACCTTATCCACCACAATTTCTTCTTCTTCCAGTCCTTCATCACCAAAATCCAGCTCCCACTCAGCCCCTCCAAAAACACCACCACAGTTTGCACTTGTGCCCGGAACCGCACCATCTCCTACACCACCATCATCAAATTGATTGTCATACAGATTGTGTTAAGGGTCGAATTCCTGCAAGGTAGATGCAGTTCCCAATCCTTGCCTCTCCACCAAGTCGTCCAACGCCGTCCCAGAGCTGGCCACAAAGCTACAAGCTTGGGCTGGGTTTGCCAGACCACACCAGACCCTGCCGGCTGACTGGATGCCACTTCTGTCGCCACACCTACCTCAAAACCCTGGACGGCAATGAACTGATCCTAGCCTAACAGCCCTGAAACGCTGAAGGGGCTGTCTTGGCACCACACCCACCACCCAGGAACCCCAACTTGAAACACCTCTTACTCATCCAAACCAAGGAACGTGCCACAGGTGTGGGGGATAGAAAACCCCCACCTCTGGTCTGAGAAAACCCCAACCCCACCTGACTAGGGAAAACATGTGCCCCCCTGTAGGGCGCTGGCTCTCTATTTAGTGTACTAAAATAAAGTACACTGTGCAGAGAGTCCAGTGGATCCCCAAAGATGTGCAGAGGAGGAAATAGATAGGTCTAAAGCTCTATTTGTGGTAGTGTGGGTGAGCAGCTAGGCTTATCAAGGAGTCGTGTTAAACATTTGGTGTACTCACTGAGGCAATAAATGAGACACACACTCAATAAATAAATCAGAGAGCAATTTAGAAAAATAACATTTGCTTTTATATATGCTTTGAACCAAAAAACTGTGTTATAAGGTAAGCAGTTTTTAAAAGATAAATAATTTTCAGTTTCAAAAACCAACACAGGGCAATTTTCGGAGTCTCCAATGTTATCCCATGGAGGGAAGAAAAAATGCAGTTTTGCAGGTAAGTTCCCGGCTTACAGTTCCAGTATTCAGGGTTTTAGGTCAACACCAGGCGAGGCTCAGATAAGCACCAAGAGTGCACCCGCAGCGGCACAGGGGCGGCTGGCTGGAGAGGTAGAATTAGGAGTCGGTGCCCAATGTTAACCAATGGAGACTGTGGAGGACCAAAGATGCATTGCTCACAGGTGAGTAAAAGTGGCTTCAGAGGTTGGTCTCCGGGGGCTAAGGTAAGCACTGGAAGGGCCACAAGGCAGCACCAAACTTACACCCTCAGCGGCACAACGGCAGCCGGGTGCACAGTGCCAACACAGGGTTGGGCTCCCAATGCTAACCAATGCACTTTTAGAAACAGGCTGCAGGATCTGGCCAGGGAGCTAGTAGAGGTCAACCCACAGCTGCCCAGGTAGATTAAGATGCCAAGGGTCATAGGAACACAAACAGTCTAGCTCCCCAAGGCTCAGGGGCTCCGGGTGCAGGGGTGTCTTTTGGCATCGGAAACAGCTTGCGGTCAGGGGGAGCCCTGGGATTTAGGCTGCAGGCGTTGCTGTGGAGTCTGGCAGGGGTCAGCCCACAATGCACTCTGGGTCAGAAGCACCAGGGAATCTTCACTGGACTGGTGGGTTCACTTTGACTCGGGCAGTGGGCGTCAGGTGCAGAGATGGCTCCAGGAGGCGGGTTGGCGGTTCCTCAGGCAGACTTCTTTCTTCTTCGGAGATGTTTATTTTGGACTGGTCTGGCGTCCACAGGAGTTCTTGTTCTTTATTGAAGATACGCAGTCATCTCAAGGCTTTGGAGGTCCCTGGACTGCAGAATATTTGTCTTCTGGGCACAGATTTCTTTGAAGGTTGTCGACAGGCCAGTAGAGCTGGGGCCAAGTCAGTAGGTGTCTTCAGTCTTCTCTGATGGGCAACTTCTGTTTTGTCTGGCTCTTCTTGGGTCGACAGGGGTGTTACCTAAATACTACATTTAGGGGTGTTACATTGGGTGCCAAGTGGTAGCTAATGGGCTACTCACCTTTAGGGTGACTACACCATTCCTATGCCCACTTCCTTTGGGAAGTGGGCATAGCCCTAACCCTATTGGCCTAATTCCTTCCACGCAAGATGGAGGAATTTAAAAAGTATTGTCCACTTCACCACGTCCATCTTAGGGGTGGGCACACCTCCTAATTTACTTAGTTTTCCAGCCAGTCCTGCTGCCAAAACTGGGGTCAGCCTCCTCCACCATTTAGAGAGGCCCAGGTCACATTTCAAAGATGGCAAAGTCTTTGAAACTCCCCGCCCTGGAATGTCTATCCTGCCTGGGATAAGAGGTCACACCTCTGCCCAGAGCAGGCCTTTGTTCTGAGCCTTCAAGAGAACTGCTCTCACCTCAGGGGGCCACAACTCTGTCTTGAAGTGGTTGTATTGGTTTTGACCAGTCAGTGCCCACACTAGCAGTTGGTAGGTTTGCAGGGGCACCTCTAAGGTGCCCTCTGAGTGCATGTACTAATAAATCCATCACTGGATTCAGTGAGGTTTATTAATACAAGATGTTTGATACCAAACATCCCTATTGTCAGTGAGGGCATCATGTAGCTGGGGAACTCGTAATGACCAGTGTCCAGCACATGTACTAGAAATGGCTTAACTGTTCACTTACTATGTCTTAGAATCGACAAGGACACAGCAGGGGTATACCTGCTCATGCAGGTATGCCCTCAAATGCAATATAATGCACCCTGCTTTTAGGGCTGGAAGGCCTGCCAGAAGGGTGACTTACATATATTGCATGCCATGTGCAGGGGGCAGAGCACACAGGCTGCGTGCCAAGTTGTGTTTTCATTTTATGTCTGTACCAAGATATGCAGCCTGTGAAAGCAGCACTTGGTCACATAGTGAGCGGGCCACTGAGGGTGGCACAATCTGTGCTGCAGTCCTCAGGGGCCTTCCTTTAGTACCATTTACTAGGGACTCACAGTGGCAACTAAAAGTTTGCTAATTGGGAAAAACGGCTGTGCAGTGCTAGGGAAAGATCTGGCACTGGGAGCCTGTTTAGTAGGGACCCAGTGAATTTTCAGTTGAAACTGCACCAGAAATCAGCCAATAAGTGGGGGCTGACCATGTCAAAAGAGGCACTTTCTTACACCCCCCCTTCCTATTGAGTATTTTGGTGGGCATCCATGACACACAACGCACTTCCCCCCCAAAAAATCACTTCCGGCTAGTAGCCCCCCACGCTGCTGGAGACCCTGCCCCTCATCTCTGAAATGACGTCCTTTATCCCGTTACCAGTCTCTCTGCTCTCACTGCTGGCAGGCTGGGAATTTAGTCTTTTGTTCTCCCCGTCACCTCGCTCCCGCTTCCTTGCCACCTCATTTGACTGGGCCTGCCTACACTAACTCGAGATATCTAGCGGCAGGCCCTGGGGATTTTAAGCCCTAACCCCGACTGATGCCTGGCCAGCTTCCACCACGCGGCCAAGAGGGGTCATTGCACTCTTTGGCCGTGCACAGCCTTCTTCTACAATGGGGCACATCAGTGCCTGAAAGTGCACAGATCCGGGCATCCCAAGCCCTTCTACCTGCAGGGCCACTTCTGCTACAGGTAATGCACTTTCCTTTGAGTGTGCGCCCTCTGCCAGAGCAGGTCGCGCTGCTGATTACGGTCACTCTTGCAGCTGTTCGACAGACCCCAGCAAAACCTGCACCCTCGCCTGCATGACTGCCCCGAGGGGTTGAAAATCACTGCTCTGGTTCCCAGTTTTCTGCTTCCTCCTGCCTATCGCAGAGAGGTATGGCAACGCAGCCCCAGACTGAAAGCCCACTGGGCTGTCCCTCTACAAACTTACCCCTCCCCATTTCTGCTTGTGACATGGTGATTCACAGACTATAACGGCCACCACCACACCCCGCACTGACCTCCGATTCGGGGGATCCAAGTTGGGGTCACCGAGTGTTGTTGGGCCCCCTCGAACAGCAGATCATTTCTGCCTGCCTCTCTAAGTGTCTGCAAAGTCTGACACTTAACACCATAATTCACCCAGTGTTCAATGCAATAGCCACTGGGTCTGCAAAGAGAAAACTCTTTAGACTGACCCTGTCGACCAAGGTGTATACAATCTAAAATGGCATCCAAACCATTAGAAATGGTATACACCATTGTCCAAGTAGAGACCACAATTCTAGTCAGGGTAACCAACAACACAACCTAAATTATCCTGTGCTCAACCTCTTATAGCATGGCACAGAGCAGGCAGGTCTAACGCAGAAGGTAATGTATAAAGTATTTGTGCAATAATTCATACAGTAACAGTGAAAACACCACAAAAATACACCACACAGATTTAGAAAAATAGATAATATTTATCTGAATAAAATAAGGTCAGAACGACAAAATCTCAATAAGCACAAGTTGATATATCACTTTTTAAAGGTTTAAAAGACTTTCAGTTCTTAAGAAACAGTGGTTGTATCCTTGTAACACACAGTACCTGGGAAGTGTAAAAAATAAAAACGCATGGGGACCGCAGAGGAGGAAATATGTGGAAAACGAGGGTGTTGCATCGGATTTTCTGGGGCACGGCACAGACGATGCGTTGTTTCTTTCCACGCTGCAAGGTGATACGCTTTTTTTCAGAAGTGCAGTCTTGATTCCTGACTGCGGTGCGGGGATATTTTGACGACCAAGGATGATGCGTTGAAAGTCTTTGACCCGCCGGTAGAAGGAGCAGGCGCTGCGCCGATCTGGTAGTCGATGCAGTGAATGTTTCGTTGTAAGGGAGGCGCTGCTTCAAATTTCCTGTCGGGAAGCCAGTGCTGCGTCGTTCCAGTAGGTGGTGAGGAGATTTTCAAGCAGCGATTTCTGCAGGCCTTGCGTTGATTTTCTGATGCACGAGGATTTCTTGAAGAGGTGAAGTCTTTGTTGGCCCTGAGACTTCAAAATCAGGAGGCAAGCTCAAGCCAAGCCCTTGGAGAGCACTTTAGGAGGAAGGCAGAGTCCTTCCAGCACAGACAGGAGCACCAGGCAGGAGGGCAACAAGTAGGAAAGCAGTCCTCCAGCAAAGCAATCCAGATGAATCCTTTGGGCAGCCAGGCAGTCTCTCTGGCAGAGTTCAGGTGTAGGTCCAGAATTGTCTGATTTGGTGGGGTCAGAGACCCAGTTTGTATACCCAAAAACACCTTTGAAGTGTGGGAAACCTCAAAGAGTGGTTATGAATTGCACAGGTTCCCCTTTCAGACCAGTTCTGTCTGCCAGGATCCCTGTGTAATTTGTATACCCAAAAATGCCTTTGAAGTGTGGGAAACCTCAAAGAGTGGTTTTGAATTGCACAGGTTCCCCTTTCAGACCAGTCCTGTCTGCCAGGATCCCTGTAGGGGGTAATCAGTCCTTTGTGTGAGGACGGGCCGGTGGCCTTTGGAATGTAAGTGTGAGCCCCTCCACCCTTCCTTCCCAGGACGACAAATTTAGTATGCAGATTAAGGCAGATGTGACTGAGTGTCCTGTGTTTGCGGTTGTCAGGGTGGAATGCACAAGGGGAGCTGTCAACTAGCACAGACCAGACATGGATTGGAGACAGGCTGTAAGGCACAGATGGCAGTAAGTGCACAGAAATGTCCACTTTCTAAAAGTGACATTTCTAAAATAGTAATATTACATTAAACTTCATCTGTAAGCAGGATTTTCTATTACCATTCAGGGCTACTCCTTCCAGATCAGAATCTGCCACTCAAAAGTATACGAGGACAATTCTAATGCTAGTCTATGAGAGTAGCCGGCCTCACAGTAGTGGAAAACAAATGTTTGAGTTTTTCCACTACCAGGACATGTACAACACATACGTACATGTCCAGCATTTTAGCTACATAGCACTCTGCCCCATGGGTTACCTAGGGCCTACCTCAGGGGTGACATATGTAGAAAAGGGGGAGTTTAAGGCTTGGCAAACAGTTTTAAATGACAAGTTGAAGTGGCAGTGAAACTGCATACACAGGCCTAGCAATGGCAGGCCTGAGACATGGTTAAGTGGCTACTTATGTGGGAGGCACAATCGGTGCTGCAGGCCCACTAGGAGCACTTAATTTACAGGCCTTGGGCACATGTAATACACTTTACTAGGGACTTACAAGTAAATTAAAAATGCCAATTGGGGGTGAGACAATGTTACCATGTTTTAGGGAGAGAGAGAGAGCATATGCACTTTAGCACTGGTTAGCAGTGGTAAAGTGTTCAGAGTACTAAAGCCAGCAAAAATGAGGTCCGAAAAAGAGGAGGAGGAAGGCAAAAAGTGTGGGATGATCCTTCAGAGAGGCCATTTTCCAACACAAACTAACTGACGTGCCTCTCTGGTCCCTTCTGAAGCCCCACCCCCAGACAAATCAGTCTGCCCCTTGCTCCAGGACCCTACCACCCGCCTGAGCATTCCAGGGGGTAGGGCATTCTCCCCAACCCCCAAAGCCCCCAATCTAACTGAGTATTTTAATCGAAGGTCTGTAAATCTTGAACATCTCTAAATTTCGGATCCACAGCTTAACCATTCGGTTGGAAAGGGGTAGTCTTCATGATTATGTGTTGACTTATTATTTATTACTTGAGAAAAATATTTACGACTTTGGGAAGGGTTTTCTGGTAAATATGGTTTATACCTTAAAATGACAGCACAGTATGTTAACACGTGCAATCAATAATATTTATTTTACTACTAGCCATTTCACAATGGGTTAAAACTTTATCCATGAACACATTGCAAGTGTTGTTGACACGTGGGAAGTGTTGGAAGGCAATACCTATTCTGTATTGGGCGACTTAGTCAAACTAAAATAGGTCTAGCTGTGTTGTGGAATAGATGCAACATGCATCTGACTATACACAATTCACTGATAGGGAATGGGAGGAGATGCTTGAGCACCCAGATTTCATTTCGTGCAATGCAAACTTTAAACTGATGCAGTATAAATTACACCAAAAGGCATACCCGACTCCAAACAGATTTGATCAGATGTACCCAGCAGTAAGTGATCTATCCCTAGATATGATGACACAAGGCTGATTTACTTGATATGTTCTGGGACTGTACTAAGTTGGGGTCACATTGGTGCGAGGACACTGAGCTGCTGTCAGAAATCACTGGCAGAACTGGCTTACTAACAGGGCCAGCTTTAAGGCTGTGAGACAAGTGCAGCTGCACCTGGAACTGAATTTGGTGGGGGGGGGGGGGGGGCACTGTTTAAAAATAACTTATTGGTTTTAAAGCATGTGAACTTCCTTGTGCGTCCAGCAGTTTCAGGCAACAATAAAAATTTCTAAATAATTCTGGTGATTAATGTTACTACTGGTGAGAGATTTTTTGTCTAGTGGCAGTTTTGACTCATCATAAAGTAGCGTAGCGGGATAATGTGCCTGCTGCAAAGAACGTGTACCATGCAGACCACATGTAGTGAAATGTGTTTTTGACCACTGACTGTGTTGCACCACTTTGCACCTGGATTAGCTGTCTAGTGTTCACCAGTTGCAGACTACATTTTGTGTTCAGCTGTCATGTTAAATCTGCTCATACTTTTCCACATTGTAAACTGTGCTTGTTTTCGTGCGTTTTCTCACCAAGGGCTTTGGTTGATAAGGATGTACTCAGTCGGTAGGGAACGGCCCTGTTTAGATTTGACACCTTGGTCTGTGGCCAAACCCCCCCAACGTATTTTTTCCAAAGTATACCTAAACTAGCCAGCATGTTTGAATTACTAAATGAGGGTTTTATTTCCCCAAAAGCTCCTTTTGGTTCTTTAAGATCTAAAAAGACCCAGTGCAACAGTGAGAGAGTGAGTGGCCTCAATCAGGATTCTTGACGTCAGATGCCTGATATCTGTCCCGTAAGGGTGGAGATCTCTTTCTCGCAGTCGAACGGGGTCATCGTCTTGCTGGCCTGAGAAAGATGAAGAGCTTGGCAGGCCCGACGGTGACTAATTTGTACTTCATTATTTGCTTTGCATTATAGTATAATATAAATACATATATTTGCTGTGTAAATTGCAGTGGAGAATCATTTTCGTATGTTTTCCTTTTATTGCTGTGACTATTTTTAAACGTGTGCTTTCAACATGCTAATCTCCTTTTAGGAAATGTCTTCTTTGAAATAAGAGGTGCATTCCAGAGATTTTTGTCAACTCTGTCATTAGTGAAAGCAAAACACCACAGAACTATGAGTAGCGTTTAAAACAAATGAACTGTATATCAGAAAGGGACTATAGAGAGATGAGGGGCACCTTTGGAGAGTGGCATTGAGGGAATTCGTGGAGAAGGAGGTCATGGGGGTGTCAAAACTGACTGTCGCACTGGGCACCACTAGCGCTAAAGCTGGCCCTGCTTACTACAGACGAAGCAATGAGTCCTGAGGCTTGGTAGAAGATCCAAACACGTTACAGCGGAGTCTAAATTTGTGCATTTGGGTGTGCTCCTGAAAATCCCCTAATCTACCTCGATATAGGAGTCAGCCCTTTGCTTTGGCTGCTGTGCAAAGTGCAAACCAAGGGTCCTGGGGTTTATACCTCCAATGTAAGGAGAAGCAGCTCACCTTTAAGGAGCGGTAGTTCCAGACTAAGAAAAGGGAGTTCCATTTTAAGGAAAGGAAATTGAAGATGAAAGTATGGTAGTTTCTGCAAAGACAGTTACACATTCCGTGAAAACCCAATTACAATACATGCTTGTCTGAAAATCGGACCAATTGGGTGACAGACTGCCTCCCGAGGCTGCTGTTAAGTACAACCAACAGAAGCAAAAAAAAAAAAAACTTACTTCAACTGTTACATCTATGAGTTCTGTTATCTATGCATGTCGCAGTCTAACGCTCTCGGCATACCCCTTCAGATATTAGTGGTCATCTGTGTATTGTTTTGGAAGCAATTTTGTTCTTGGTAATGTTCAAGGACTGATACAGGGCTCAAGCTGATCACAAACAGCATGTTTTTTATTCAAAAAGTGCCAGCTTGAAAAGGCTGCTCCTGCTAAGTTTGGGGCAGGTTTGTTTGTTTTCCTAAGAGATTCATATAGAATCCTATCCCAAGAATGCTTCTGTCACAGGCTTTTCGAAGAATTCCAATGTTTAACGTACGCATGCAGGTTTTCTGACATATATATATATAAATATATATTTCATTAAAGAAACCGCCTGCCGCAATACCCCCTTCAGCCCTGAGGTGTTGCCAACATGGAAAGACGTTCACTCCTGCACTTGCCAGTAGCAAACCTAAGTGTGTTTTCAAGATGGGAAACTATTTGTAGTAGATATGTGAATAGCTATAGATTTGTGAGTGTTCACCTTGTTCCGTATGGTGTCCCAACAGAAACACAAATAATCTTCCCCCCAACCCTAAACAAATATAAATTTTACATTTACAAGTGAGCCTTCTGAACATAAAAAGTCAGCAATCCTAATTCTTCGCATCGAGATGTGGAATTTCAAGTTTGGATTTTCCTGTTGTGGCGCAGATAAATTAAGCTTGGGTGTATGCACACAATCGTGAATTATGTCTTTCGTGTTCCTGATATTATGCTACTAGCAAAACCAGAAACAAAGCTACTATTAAGTGGTTCATTGTCCGCATAGGCCATATAAGTCAGGGACCATTTAAACCAATCAGAAAATTTACTAACCATTTACGATCATTTTTAAACAGGTGGAACAAGGTTTTCGGGAGAAATAGAGATTGCAGTCTTTAAGCCTTGATCCATGCTTTATAACAGCAACTTGCCCTGCATGCAGATCTGCACTGGAACAGTGAAGGCCAATAATCTTCATATTTTCTACCACAACAAGTCCAGTTTTCTTGACCTACAAGGGAAGGCGAGATGGTTAAATACATACAGCACAATATCCATGTTAACTTTTTACCAACATTTTAAAAAGAACTTTGGGATTGGACAAACCATGTCTCTTTCTTCACAACTACACTGGGTGCCTCATATGATTTAGCCACTTTCGTGCTACAGTTTATCTGTTAAAGGCCAGAAAAACATCTCTGAGTAAATGTCGACATGTGCAGACAAGCAGAATAGAGTTGGTGGTATAATCACCACAGAACCGACAATCCTCTTCCTTTCTCACCTGTGTTCTGACATAAAAGAGTAGGGGGGGTCATGTTGACCCCGGCGGGCGGTGGTCGCCACCCGCCTGGAGGGAACCGCCATATGGCCGCTCTGCGGTCGAAAGACCGCGGAGGCCATTCTGGCCATCCCGCTGGGCTGGCGGCCGCCTGCCAGAAGGACGCCCGCCAGCCCAGCGGGAAACCCCTCCCCACGAGGAAGCCGGCTCCGAATGGAGCCGGCGGAGTGGGCATGTGCGACGGGTGCAGTTTGCACCCGTCGCGTATTTCAGTGTCTGCTAGGCAGACACTGAAATACACAGTAGGGCCCTCTTACGGGGGCCCCTGCCGTGCCCATGCCATTGGCATGGGCACGGCAGGGGCCCCCAGGGGCCCCGCGGCACCCCCTACCGCAATCCTGTTCCTGGCGGCCGAACCGCCAGGAACAGGATGGCGGTAGGGGGTGTCAGAATCCCCCATGGCGGCGCAGCTTGGTAAACCGGAGGGAGACCGCCGGTTTACCCTTTCTGGCCGCGGCAGAACCGCCGCGGTCAGAATGCCCTTTGGAGCACCGCCGGTCTGTCGGTGGTGCTCCCGTGGCCGGTGACCCTGGCGGTCACCGGCCGCCAGGGTCTGAATCAGGCCCAAGGTGTTTTCGGTCCTGAAGCATCGCACTAGATCAATTTTTGACTACCAGCGAGAAACATGTCGACCAAGATATAAGAGTAGTACAGGGGTTCCTGTATCTACATGCACTAGCCTCTATATTAAGAGATTTAGGGCCAGATGTAGGAAGCCTTTTGCGCCTCGCAAAAGCGGCGAAAAACACAGTTTGCGACGCGCAAAAGGCCTTACGCGATGCAGAGTCACATTTTGCGAGTCGGTACCGACTCGTAAAATGTGATTCCGACTCGCAAATAGGAAGGGGTGTTCCCTTCCTATTTGCGACCGCATCGCGATGTTGAGTTGCTTTGTGACCGCGAAAGCGGTCGCAAACCAACTCGCAGTTACCATCCACTTGAAGTGAATGGTAACTCATTCGCAAAAGGGAAGGGGTCCCCATGGAACCCCTTCCCCTTTGTGAATGCCACAAAAAAGTATTTTTCAGAGCAGGCAGTGGTCCTATGGACCACTGCCTACTCTGAAAAAAACGAAACAAAATGGTTTCGGAATTTTTTCGTTTTGCAGCTCGTTTTCCTTTAAGGAAAACGGGCTGCAAAAAGAAAAAAAAATAACTGCTTTATTTAAAAGCAGTCACGGACATGGTGGTCTGCTGTCTCCAGCAGGCCACCATCCCCGTGAGTGCCTAGACTCGCTATGGGGTCGCAAACTGCGACCCACCTCATTAATATTCATGAGGTGGGTCTTTGCGACCCCAAAGCGAGTCCCAGAAGGTGTCTGAGACACCTATCTGCATTACATTTTGCGAGTTGCAATTTGCGAGTCGCTATGACTCGCAAATTGCAAGTCGCAAAATGAAACTTACCTACATCTGGCCCCTAGTGACTACCAAGAGCTTTTCTTGACTTTTTGAGGGGAGTTTAGACATTGTTCCCTTGCCTCCCCTATCTATGTTTTTAATGATGTCAGAGGGCAAACACCTAATTAAAATATGTTGTACCTCTAGGCATTTTTAACTGTTTTTCTTTCTTCATACCAATCCAGTATTCATTTTTTTTGACCGGCTTGTCACTATCTGCAAAAGATCTCCGGCAAAGAGCCCCCTTGTGGGGCCCGTCAGGCACTGCAGCGCCGGCCTGACGAGGAGCAGAGCCCTATGATGAAGCATGTCACCGAATGGTGAGTGAGGGCTCTTGCTTCAAATATTTTGACTCCCAGGGACCGGGTATTTAGGATTACATTCTGTATATTGGAACTGTGTATATACTTGTTTGATTTATAAGATTTGGGAGATCTATACACAGGACCAGGATGTGATTCCCGAACCTCCCGCTATATTCTGTGCCCCCCCCCCCTTTTTGATTTGTATAGATGATAAAAGAGAATACACCAGCAGCACCAGGCCATTCATTCCCTAGTAGAGCAGGAAGTGAAGTACATTTGCGGAAGGAAAATCAATCAGGAATTGCTAATAAAATACACTCTTCTATTGAACGGTGTTGGTCTCAGAGGATTTCTGGGGTATATTAGCTTGTGCAAAAGAAACAGATTTGCACTAAACCAGATACCCACACATCCCACATATCACAATGATTTTCTCGATCTACAGCTGGACTTCCATGGTTTTTGGCGGGCACTGCTATCCTGTATTGTGAATTTTGTCACTTGCACCGTTTAATAGTTATTCTGCTTCCCCTGGCATTGTAGACTGACGGTACAGTTCTCTGTTGCACTGTATTCCATCGGGCATCTCCTTCAGGTGATATTAGCCATATGGGCATCTCTGTCCCCATCACGTTATTTTTATAGGCATAATCTCCAGCGCACAACATTCAAAAGCAATTTTCTATCTCACAAGCTACGAGTCCCTCTCTGGCATAGTGCTTTGATTGGTCCTCTTTAATGGCATATTTTTGCACATTTCCTGTCTTGATATGCAGAGCTCCTGGAGGCCGGTGAAGAACTTAAGACAAACGTTTGAGGGGTGAGGTGGTTCAATTCGGTGTGAAGAGTTAGGGGAGTGTTTGTGAGTGCAGACTTCCAGGTATTCCCCTTTTTCTGTCTAACCACAGGCGCCAAGACCCATTATTATGAATGGCCATTCATATCACCCATTAAGTACTGCTAATGGTCCAGTAGCAGAAGCAACGGAAGGTGTTGTCCAGTCGTTTCCAGTCAAAAACGGAAGATGAATCTGGGAAAAAGGTAATTTTTACCCCATCTCACCCCCATCTGCCCCCTCTGCCACACAGGTGGCCTGGCAGTAAGGCACAACCAAATCTACCTGGCCGTAAGGGAGACTGGAGTCCCGCCACCAGCCACTTTATCCTACGGCGTAGTCGTCACAGATTGGAATCCTTGGCAAAGTCAGCGGGACTCGAGCAGGCTATCGCCAATGGGTCCGCCAAAATATAAATAAGGAAGGCGGACCGCCAAGGCAGTGTATGGGTTTTCAGTCGGAAAACCGACAGCAGGACCATTATCACCAAGTTCTAAATCTGTCCCTTAATCTTTAAAAAAAAAAAAAAAAAAAAAAAAGAAGAAGGTGCTTAATAAAAATCCTATTGCCTATGCGTTTTAGACATATGTACTAACCCTCTGAGTGCTGATATTCAAGACAGTAGTTGTGTTCAGGTCAATGTTCTGATAATTCTATCTTAGGGTCTTTTCCAATCAGGACATCAAAAAGATAAAATTAAATATTGTCAGAATTGAACAATGGAGGTTTTCAGCCTTACTTAAGCTTTACCATCACAATGGAATTCCTCAGGTTTTTACGAAAACGAATCAACCAACCTTTCACAGATAGAACTGGCTATACAAGCAGCACTGCTACAAACAGTGCTAACATTCGACTTTCATGTCAAATGTTTGGGGATCAACCTTGTCCTCTTCTCCCATCATATGGCTAATTTCTCTAAAACATAATCTTAACCAGATCCACTTTACACACAACCCCTCAGGCAGATTTGTGCTTCGAGACTTTGGTATCTTTTAAAGTAATAAGGAAATTGTTTATCCGGTAGCCCACTAAAGCCTATCCTGCACACTGCAACCAGGTACACTCTGAGTCAAGTAATGTTGCTCCACTACTATGCACTCTATATTAGCTACATTTACACCTGCACTCTTTCATTAACAAATGTATGACCAGAAGATCAAGGATTGCCAAAGAAAAATGTATTTGCCAATTACACAATCCTTGAGGAAGAAGTCCAACAACTTAAATTAAACATTTTCTTATGCGACCTGTGGTTTTGGAACTCCTTCCAAGCAAACATTCAGCTGGCTCCTAACCTGCTATTGGACAGTGGGCTCCTAACCTCCTATGAATCATACAAGTCCTATAATATGTTCACGGGTAACCCAACACATGCCAGTCTAGGTAAAGCAAAAATTAAAACGCCAGCCTACAAGACTATCAAGCTTGTTATGCCAGGCAGATACCATGAAACTAAGATAAAATAGCAGGGAAGACGTGCACCTTCCCCAATTCAATAATAAAGATACAAGACTGGGGGATGTGGCCTGGAACCAGTGGAGTTGTATGCTTCTCAACAAGGCTCTTGGTCGGCCACTACAGTCTGCAACAATCCTGAGGTGGGGGTGCATCATCCATACAACTGAGGATGCCTAATATAATGAGAACATCAACGGGAAAGAGAGTCGACAACAAAAGCATCAACAGGAATGAGAGCTGCGACTCTAATGACTTGCCAACCAACTTCAAAGACAAGAATGGGGCTCAGCTCCACCCTAAAGGAGGCAAGATGCAGCTGAGTGCACTCAACAAGTCAACACTGGCAGCACGGCCAGAGGCAGAGAAACGGGACGACCAGTGCGCCACTCTAGAAAAGGTGTCCAAGCTGTAGTGCTGTGAGGGACATCGTGAAAGAGTGGGTCTCTAGTCACAGGACCACAACACTAGGCCTGAGATGAGGGCCTGGAGATAAAACGTAGGGGACAGCCTGTGTAAAAGGCTGTCACTGAAGAGTTTGGCTGCAATCAATGGTAAGACAAATAATGTGGCCACATTGGAATCTCACAGGCAGCTGGGTGAAGTCCGTAGAGCGGAGTGGCTGTAGCCATAAGGGACTGCAGGTCATGTGCATGTGTCATGATACAGCCCTTCCAGCTTTTTGATACAGGAATAACAGGAATGGCAAGTTCAATAGGTGTGTAGAGGGAGCTAAATGAAAGCAGATGCACCTCTAAAGACATCCATAGACACCACCATATCTCTGGTCTTATCTGGCCCAGGTGGGCATGAAGTGGCACACCTCTAGCCCAACTACCTTCGCTGAACATAACAGCAAGCTGGGAGGTGCACCATGCATACTATGCTGCTTGGTAAGTGGAAAGGAGTAAAGCATTCTGCTATCCGCAGAGGCACGACTGGCCTTATGATACCCCATGAGGTGGTGCAAAGCTACAGACAAATATTGACAAAAAGGCAATATGCACCCCCCTAGCAGGAGTAAGTTGGGTTCCACATTCTCTTTTGCCCACGAGGGATGGACGAAAGACCTCCTGGAGCATACCAGAAGGTGAACTGCATGGATGTGGCTGGACACCATCTGACCAACTGCCCACTGACTCAAGTTAGCTAGGAATCCTTATACTAAATCACCTACCCTTGAATAAAAGAGAGCCAGATACAAGGTGGCCGGTCTCCCCACCCCACAATGGGGAGGCACACTAAAACAAAGGATGCTGCTCACAGGGACTATCCAGTAACAAGCACCCAGGATCTCTAAGATCTTGCTGGGCGGTCTACATTTATGTGCCAACTTGAGAGAAAGCGGACTAGAGGCCATATGTTCAGCCTTAACATCCACCAAAGACACACTTAGGCTCTGGTAATTGGTTTGTGTGTGCTCCAAGATGACCAGAGAAAAATGTTGGAGCAAATTTGAAGGTCTGAAGCCACACTGACTGAACCGAAACCCACTATCTAGGAACTCAGCAAGCAAGTGCGGGACCTCACAGAGTAAGTCTGATACCTTGAACACTGGGCTAAAGATTCAGAAGGTCGAGCAATGAGGAATAATATGCGTGTATTTGGGCTGCTAGAGAAAAAAAGAGGGGCCCGTCATGCTGATCTTACTAGTAAAATGGGTTGCACAAGAGGTGACCCCCCCCGAGGGACTGTCATTTTATGCAAAGAGCTGAGAGCCAAGAAATGTCACCTCCCCAAATCCGGTCGTGGCCAGACTCCTGGATTTCAATTTGCTACTCAAAAGAGCGACAGAGAAGGGACATTTTTAAACTGGGATTAGCAAAGTAAAGTCTCCTGATTTTACCACAGCTGTGCAGCAACTAAGGACCTCTTTTATTCAAATGAAAGAGAAACTCGGGTAAATAGGCAAAACGTATGCTCTCTTAGTACCCATATAGCTAAAAGTAATGGTCGATAACACTCAATTATTTACAGACCCCCAGAAAGTGTGGAAATCGGCAGATGTGTACACATCTGAAACAGATGGGCCTAACCCTCCCAGCCAATAGCAACTGAAAGAAAAGACGTAGAAGCAGCAGAGAGCACCCCAAAAGACCAACTCGCCAATAGGAGCAGCAAGAGAGTGCAAGTGGTGGCTATGGGACAAATATGAATCAAAAGAAACAATGGAGGCTTTAGGAAAATAAATTAAGTCTGAGGCAGACATGCCATGCTCATTGGAAGAAGACCTAACAATGCCAGTTGGAATGCATGGAACAGCAGATGAAAAATTTGAGCAGCGTAGGAAAAGACTGTCTTTGTCGGACAGGACTGACCTAACACCGACAGTCCAGAATAATGCAGTTGAATGATTGTTGCAGTGGGCAGTCTGGGACTGTGAATACAGTTGAGGTTGGCGCTTTCACCGCAGCCTACCCACGTCGGTTCATAGTAGTGGATACCAGCAGATCCATTCTGACTTCTGTTAAACTGACTACGGACAGGAGACTGTTGCCGTTTAGACCTGGGGAGGAGTTGTTAGAGAAGTCTGTTGCACAATTGTTGAATAGGTCTTTGAAGGGCAGGTGGAAACCAATGAAAACCGCAGTTCAGAATAGGTATACAGAGGGCTGTAATATTATGCTGCCTAACAGGCCCATTCCTAGGAAAAGGAGTACTAACCCATACGTTTACAGCACAACTACCAAGTAAAGTATACTTACTATGTTGAATGTAGAATGGGCTGAACAGCATTACTAAAATGTATAAGGTCCAATTGTATAATAAGAGAGGGCTTCATACCAGAAAACACCCCTCATGCGAGTAGGGAGGATGGCGTTGCGGAAGTGCTGGAGGAGCAGATGTACTGCCTATTCCTGGAGTGTCCTAATCTGAATTGGTATTGGCATGGTGTTTCAAGTCACTAAACCTTAAACAATGACAACATCTCGCAGCAAGTGACGTGGTAGAGCAAGTGGTAGATCAGATGAGAGATGCTGCACTAGTAAATGTGCACTGCTCTATTTGTGAGCAGGCTGCATTCCTGAACAAGCTGTTGACACTCCTGGTGAGACTGAATAAACACCCAACAATAGTATTGGGTGACTTCAACTAGATTGCTAATTCTGAACTGGACAGATTGCATTCAATATTCCCCTCTTTGACTCTGATGTAGACTACATGAGCATGTATCGACTAGATGACACAATGGGGCCTGACAGATTCTCATATGGGCCTTCACCCAAGTAGCAGAGGTTACTCATTCCATTCCACATGCACAATTTACATGTTACACTTGACAAATTGGTCCGCTCAAGATCACACATAATGGTAGAGCAAGCGGAGTACCTGTGTGCAACATTTTCAGATCACAACCACCTGCTGCAAGCTGTGAGGTCGGATATACCACTGGCAGTGATCTCCATGGGAAGACTGCAGTTTGTAACTTTATAGAACCAGGCATTTTATGGTAACTGACAGGCAAAAAATACAACATTATTTCAAAGATAACAAAAGCAGCAGCTCCTCCGAAGAGACTGAATGAGAAGCCTTCAAGACTGTCATATGTAGCCTGCACTAAGACAGCAGTGAGAGTTACGCCATCTTGTCTAGGGGAATAGACAAACACGTGGACAGATAGATGGAGGTGCAGAAAAAGAGACCTGAGGATTCTGGAGTACAAGAACCATTAATAGAAAAGAGAGAGTAACTGGCACACGTGATAAACTGGCTATACGGCATATCTGTCGAAGGCGCGTAATGAGGGTGATATGTCAGGAAGCCTGCTCGTTTGGCTGTCAAACTTGAAAAAGGGGTGGGCGAGTCCTAAGTACCTAAACAGAGCATGGCTCATTCTTAGGCTTAGAAAAATGAAACCTTCAGAGGCTTCTACTCAGTACCATACACAGCTCAGAGATCGGCCTACTGCAAACTATGTAGGTGAGGTGGTACCTTGGGAACTCCCCAGCTAGACCTGGCAGAAGCCTTCGAGAGGAAAGGGGAAAACACAGATACTTAAATCAAAGCTGTGATCAAAGGGATAGACAGGGGAAAGCACTTGGGTTGGAAAGGCTAATGTGGCAGGTTTGATGCAACATATGAAGAATGAGCCTGGTGTTGGCTGAGGTGTTCAGTACTGATGAGGTAACACTGCATGTCACCCTTGGCATGAGAGGCCATTGTGGTATCACTGGCAAAGCTAGGCAAAAATGCATCTGACTGGGTGCTGTACAGACCTCATTTGATACTCAGCGCCAATTCTAAACTCTTGAGCAAATTCCTGGACAATAGTCTCCTCCCAAGAATGCAGCTATTGATCCAATCAGAGCAGAGCAAGTTTGTTAGACCTGGCATCCTTGGCATGGTTTCCCCTGTCCTTTTACCTTTGCATCCTGTATTTGTGACTGTGTGCTGGTTTTTGTTTTTGGGTACTCTGGTCACCTTACCACTGCTGACCAGTACTAAAGTGCAAGTGCTCCCTGTGTAAATTGTGATTATGATTGGTTATCCCTGATTGACATATTTTATTTACTTGTAAGTCCCTAGTAAAGTGCCCCAGAGGTGCCTAGGGCCTGTAAACCAAATGCTACTAGTGGGCCTGCCGCACTAATTGTGCTGCCCACATGAGTAGCCCTGTGACCATGTCTTAGACCTGCCACTGCAGTGTCTATGTGTGCAGTTTTGCACTGCCAATTAGGCCCAAACCTTCCCTTTTATTACATGTAAGTCACCCCTAAGGTAGGCCCAAGGTAGCCCCATGAACAGGATGTAGTGTATTTCAAGGGTAGGATACTTACTGGTGTGTTTTACATGTACTAATAGTGAAATAGTGCCTAATTCGGTTTTCTCTATTGCAAGGCCTATCTCTCCCATGGGTTAACATGGGGATTGCCTTTAAATATCTTTTAAGTGCAGCTTTACATTGGGAGCAGATGGAGATACTGAGTGTGGGGTCTCTGAACACACAATTTAAAAATACATCTTTTGGTAAAGTTGGTTTTTAGACTGAATTTGAAAATGCCACTTTTAGAAAGTGGGCATTTTCTTGCTTAACAATTCTGTATCCCTGCTTGGCTGCTGAATCCACGTCTGAGTCTGACTGACAGTTGGGCTGTTTCTGAATTCACTCTAGACAGTAACACAAAGGTAGCTGAGGTGCGTCCTGCATATCCTGATGAGTCTCCCTGGGCTAGGGAGGGAGGAGCTGTAACCTGCACTTGAAAGAGCTGGGTCTGTCCCTTCAAAATACAGTCTCCAACATCGTAGAGTGTGGATGAGGCAGGAAAAGGAAGAGGCAGGGTCTTGTGGACTACAAAGACTTTCCATTGAAGTTTGCCTACTTCAAAGGCAGAAATGAATATAAATATTGAACTGCTCACTACACAATTTTAGAACGCTTCTGGATCAAGAGGAACCTCTGCCAAGGAGGAGAGCTGAAGAGCTGTGAGGAGGAGCACTGCCCCTTTGCTGTGTGTGCTTTGCTGGGGTGGTCTGCAGTTGCTGCTTCTGTCTTAGAGAGGACAAAGACTGGACTTTGCTGTGTATCTTGCTCGTGAAGTTTCTCCAAGGGCTTGGACTGAGCTTGCCTCCTGGCAAGAAGTCTCAGGGACACCAAATACTTCATCTGCTAGCACCTGGGCTCTCTTGCTGAGAGCCCCTGACTTGCCAAGTGGTGCCACAGCTAGCCCCTGGGCCCCTTGCAAGGAGAAGCAGCAGAAAAATCCATACAGTGCCTTCTTTTCATGGCAGCAGAAATCGACTCATTGCCAGCTCACAATGGGTTCAATGTTGCCGCGCATCAGGATTTTCCACGTGTCGTCCCTGGGCATCAAAATCTTCAACCAACATCACAGCACGACCTGAGGCTGCTTGTCCGGAACCCGACGCATCCCTTCCCTGCAAGGAAGAGATCAACGCCTCGCTTACCCGGCGGGGAAAGAATTGACACATGGTCTGACTTACGTGTAAGGAATCAACGCAACGCTTGCTTTTCCGACGCACGCACACCCCTGCAGCATTATTTTTGATGCATGCCAGGTACTTTGTGCTAAAACAACGCATTCTTTGATTCTTATGGATTAAGACGCTTTTTTACTTTAAAAACTGATATCTTTACTTGCGTATCTTGGATATTTGTTGTTTTTGTCTTGTTTGATTTAGATAAATATTAGCTATTTTTAGGTAGTGCGTGCAAGACCTTTGAGCTTATGTTGGATATTTGTTGTTTTTGTCTTGTTTGATTTAGATAAATATTAGCTATTTTTAGGTAGCGCGTGCAAGACCTTTGACCTGCTGTAAGTATTGTCGGCTTTTAACCAAGCGCATCTCAGGCCCTTCACTTTTATTCGTTCTTGGGCTTGCCTTTTAAAAATCACTTGATGTCATTAGCAAATGCTTTACATTTGTCCCACCTTGAGGCTGTTTTTGTCACCCCTTGAAGACTGCCCCTGCTACATGGATTATTACACGATTGCCAATACACTTCAGCATGGGCAAACTATTTTTTTCCTTTTGTCTCTCCCCTTCATGCTGCATGGCGGTCATTGCGCTCACAGCGCAAACAGGCACAACAGCGTGAACTCGATTGGCGGTATTGGAGTGATGGTCACATTGTTCAGTTACCTAATCAAAGTCATCTCTTGTGGCTCTCCCCTTAAAACACGTAAAATTGGTAAACGCTTTACATAAAACAGAAATCCTTAAAGGGAAAGTGGCTCTCCCAACACCCAAGCGGCTACTCCGGCAGTACAGAGAGCCAATATTACAATATTCACTGCACTTTGTAAAATTCGCCCCATAATGCTTAGCAGGGCATTACTTTTACAAAACATATTTGCTCATAGCTCAGTCTGTGGTTGTAAGGAAATGCCTCCTTGGCATGGTTACCCCCTGACTTTTTGCCTTTGCTGATGCCAAGTTATGATTTGAAAGTGTGCTAAGGCCTGCTAACCAGGCCCCAGCACTAGTGTTCTTTCCCTAACCTGTACCTTTGTCTCCACAATTGGCACACTCTGGCATCCAGGTAAGTCCCTTGTAACTGGTACCCCTGGTACCAAGGGCCCTGATGCCAGGGAAGGTCTCTAAGGGATGCAGCATGTCTTATGCCACCCTGGGGACCCTTCACTCAGCACAGACACACTGCTTGCCAGCTTGTGTGTGCTGGTGGGGAGAAAATGACTAAGTCGACATGGCACTCCCCTCAGGGTGCCATGCCAACCTCACACTGCCTATGGCATAGATAAGTCACCCCTCTAGCAGGCCTTACAGCCCTAAGGCAGGGTGCACTATACCATAGGTGAGGGCATAGTTGCATGAGCCCTATGCCCCTACAGTGTATAAGCAAAACCTTAGACATTGTAAGTGCAGGGTAGCCATAAGAGTATATGGTCTGGGAGTCTGTCATACACGAACTCCACAGCACCATAATGGCTACACTGAAAACTGGGAAGTTTGGTATCAAACTTCTCAGCACAATAAATGCACACTGATGCCAGTGTACATTTTATTGTGAAATACACCCCAGAGGGCATCTTAGAGATGCCCCCTGAAAACATACCCGACTTCCAGTGTGGGCTGACTAGTTTTGCCAGCCTGCCACACACCAGACATGTTGCTGGCCACATGGGGAGGGTGCCTTTGTCACTCTGTGGCCAGGAACAAAGCCTGTGCTGGGTGGAGGTGCTTCTCACCTCCCCCTGCAGGAACTCTAACACCTGGTGTTGAGCCTCAACGGCTCACCCCCTTTGTTGCAGCGTCACAGGGCATTCCAGCTAGTGGAGATGCCCGCCCCCTCCGGCGACGGCCCCATTTTTGGCGGCAAGGCCGGAGGAGATAATGAGAAAAACAAGGAGGAGTCACTGGCCTGTCAGGACAACCCCTAAGGTGTCCTGAGCTGAGGTGACTCTGACTTTTAGAAATACTCCATCTTGCAGATGGAGGATTCCCCCAATAGGATTAAGGATGTGCCCCCTCCCCTCAGGGAGGAGGCACAAAGAGGGTGTAGCCACCCTCAGGGCTAGTAGCCATTGGCTACTAACCCCCCAGACCTAAACACACCCCTAAATTTAGTATTTAGGGGCCCCCAGAACCTAGGAAAATAGATTCCTGCAACCTGAAGACGAAGAAGGACTGCTGACCTGAAAGCCCTGCAGAGAAGATGGAGATACCAACTGCTTTGGCCCCAGCCCTACCGGCCTGTCTCCCCACTTCAAGAAAAACTGCAACAGCGACGCGTCCCTCAGGGTCCAGCGACCTCTGAAGCCTCAGAGGACTACCCTGCATCTAAAAGGACCAAGAACTCCCGAGGACAGCAGCTCTGCTCCAAAGAAGGAACAACTTTGCAACAAAGAAACAACTTTTAAAGGACTGCACGTTTCCCGCCGGAAGCATGAGATTTTCCACTCTGCACCAGATGCCCCCGGCTCGACCTGCAGAGAAACAACACTACAGGGAGGACTCCCCGGCGACTGCGACCCTGTGAGTAGCCAGAGTTGACCCCCCTGAGCCCTCCCAGCGACGCCTGCAGAGGGAATCCAGAGGCACCCCCTGACCGCGACTGCATGCTTCTGAGAACCCAACGCCTGGTAAAGACACTGCACCCGCAGCCCCCAGGACCTGAAGGATCCGACCTCCAGTGCAGAAGCGACCCCCAGGTGGCCCTCTCCCGTGCCTAGGTGGGGGCTACCCCGAGGAAACCCCCCCCCCCCCCTTGCCTGCCGGCTTCGTTGAAGAGATCCCTGGCTCTCCCATTGAACTCCATTGCAAACCCAATGCCTGTTTGCACCCGGCCGCCCCCCTTCCCGCTGAGGGTGTACTTTTTGTGCTGACATGTGTCCCCGACCGATGCCCTACAAAACCCCCCTGGTCTGCCCTCCGAAGCCGCGGGTACTTACCTGCTGGCAGACTGGAACCGGGCACCCCCTTCTCCATTGAAGCCTATGCGTTTTGGGCACCACTTTGACCTCTGCACCTGACCGGCCCTGAGCTGCTGGTGTGGTAACTTTGGGGTTGCCCAGAACCCCCAACGGTGGGCTACCTTCGACCCAACTTTGAACCCTGTAGGTGGTTTACTTACCTGCAAAACTAACAAATACTTACCTCACCCAGGAACTGTTGAAATTTGCAGTGTCTAGTTTCAAAATAGCTTATTGCCATTTTTGATAAAAATATACATGCTATTTTGCTGATTCAAAGTTCCTATGATACCTGAGTGAAGAACCTTTCATTTAAAGTATTGATAGTTTATTTTAAGAACCACAGGTTCAAGATTTACAAAGAAAATATATTTTTCTATATAAAAACCTATTGGCCTGGAATTGTCTTTGAGTGTGTGTTCCTCATTTATTGCCTGTGTGTGTACAACAAATGCTTAACACTACCATCTGTTAAGCCTACTGCTCGACCACACTACCACAAAATAGAGCATTAGAATTATCTCTTTTTGCCACTATCTTACCTCTAATGGGAACCCTTGGACTCTGTTCATGCTATTTCTTACTTTGAAATAGTGCATACAGAGCCAACTTCCTACAATGGTGGTCCTAGGACAATGGGACCACCTTCAAAACACGGTCTACATCATCTCTGGGTCCCCAGACTAGGTTAGCAGGGACCCCAAAATAATAACCCCTCCACCCTTTCAGTGTCTTTTAAGTTTTCTCATGGGTAGAACTTCTGTTTTACAGCTGGGAGAAGTTTTGTTTTAAAGGTGTTTGTAATATCATTGCAGTAGGCCTGCTAGCCTTAAAAACACCCTTTTGGGGCTAAGTATATGGCTACACTGCAATACTTTCTCCTGCTTTTTTTCATGGGGTTATGGCCTCTAGGTGCTAACAATATGGTTACATGACTATGTTACTTACAAATGATATGTTTGTTATGGTGCCCTCTAGGGGCTGTTTTGAGCATTACAGTCAAATGCCAAAAGTTTATTTCTGATAAAGGTGTATATGATAATTGTATATTTTTTAATAATCTCTCCTTATTACAATTATGACCATGATTTAGGCCAACTTAACATCCTCATTACACTATGATTGTTTGAACACTCTTGATATGTTTGGGTCTTTTTTGGGAGAATTGCGTTAGCCAGCCAGCAACTCTGATGGTGGGGTGGTGAAAGTGGTATTCTATTGGAATTAGCATGGCAGATTTAATTTAGGATGCTACATGGCAACATTTTCATTTTTGTGCTTCAGACAGAGGAAGAATGTAAATGGAAGTGCTTTAGTTATATGCAGGGCCACTGGAATTATATGGCAGGGAAAGACGAAATAATGAGGCAGGGTTAATCAATTTATGTGGCAAGGAAAAGTCAATTTATGAATTGACAATGCCAATAGCTCTAACTCAAGCAATTGCAAGACCTATTGCAGTGCAAATGATTGTTCTAAACTAGTGTGGAGTACATTTTTTGTGTTTTTACTGTTTTACTGCATATGTTTGTGCAAATACTTTGCACATTGCCTCTGAGATAAGCCTGACTGCTTGCGTCAAGCTACCAAAGGGGTCAGCAGGGGTTATCTGAGCTGTGTATCTCCCTTACCCTGACTAGAGTGAGGGTCCCTACTTGGGCAGGATGTAAACTGACTGCAAACTAGAGACCCCATTTCTAACAAAGTTCATCCCAGTTGCAACACACCTGTACATTTTATGACAGTAATGCAAATTCTGGGTAGCTTACAAAATCCCATGCCGCAAGGAGCAGTGCCCTCTTTATAGCTTTTGAAAAAACTTTAATATACTTAAATGGAGATACCTGTACACTGTAAAGTAACAGATGGAGTTGGGCAATGGTATTCTTGCTTGGACCTTGCTGCTACTCACCAACCCCACAGAGAGAGTCCAAACTGGACATGAGATTTAAGACTCCTAACCGGTAAGTGGAGTGACACACCAAGAGTGCATCGGCTGAGGCAGGGGACTAATTTCAGCTGTATAAATGTGGATGGCAAAATTAATTGCATATCGTTTGATGCAGACGATATGCTGCTGTTTTTAAGATAACAACCACAGAGAAACCACACCAATCATCAAGGTCCTGGAATTCGTTGATGACTTTTCAGGAATTAGAGTGAACTGGAGCAAATCCATTGTTTTCCTATTGCATCCTGCCATGGATAAAGAGACACTGCCAGAGGCTGGCCACAGACTGTAATTGAAGCCTAACATTTTGATCAATCGGAGGCAGATCTACTTGATGGTAACAGAAGAGCAGCAATGGTGGTGCTTAGGGCAGTGATAGCCTTTTGGAAGATAGTGGCACTGCAGAGTTTGTTATACTACTTTGCGGCACTGCTTGTATGATTCCCAGGACATGTCTTTTGCGAACTGGGCGATAAATAGTTGGATTTGAAATGGGGATCAGGAAGGAACAGGATGGCACTACCTAAATTGTCTTTCCACACCTGAGGATGGTATAGCCTCCTAGACTATAAGCTGTACAAACTAGCAGCACATCTGAAATGGGTGGCACGTGGATAAATGAGAGCGCAATGGACAAGTTAGGATGAAGCTCCCACAATCGAGGAACTGGTGAACATACCACTAAAACCTAGATGTGGGGCTGGATAACTACCAAGACTACTAGAAGTTGATGTCTGCAAAGGGTGCATACAAGAAGGCCCTACAGACCAGAGCTCCCCATTGCTGGAACTGGCTGCCCTCCGACATATAGGGCGACTGCAGACCTGGAAAGAGGAAGGGCTTACAAAATTAGGGACTTATGGAGAGGAACCCTCCACAATTCCCAAAACAAGGGACCATGAGATACCAGTGAACAATTCTTAAAGTGTGAATCACTGAGAACTACAGACTGGCATGTGGGAAACGGGACACTGAGAACCATCCTTTAATAGAGGGCTGCAAATGATTGGAGGAGCTACTGGGCGAACCAGGGCTGTGTTACTGTTATATTCAGCACTTCTTGGCCAAGTTAAAGAATCATTATAGACAGTTTGCATGACAAATGGGCAAAAGATATTGGTAGACCCATTAACAATCGACTGAAGGAATATCCGAAGTACAGCCCGAGGATTTCCAGGAATGTGATGCAAATCAACTCACCTCAGCTAGCAACACATTATATCCAAGAGGGGTAATAAGTTGCAGGGGTGGCTAACATGGCAGGCAGCTGACCTGAGTGCTTCGATACCCGGAGCACATCCACCTCACTGGGCAGCCGGATTGCCACTACCAACCAGAGGATTAGCGAAGAACTCGAGGACCCATGTCACTGGGTCTGTTTGCTGGAAGACCGGACAAAAGGTTGGGATCTGGGATGCGGCCCACCCGGACTCTGTTGAATGTCAGTGCTGTGCTTGCTGGGCCCTACTACACTTCAAAAGAGGCTGAAGTTGCACTGCTGAGCCTGGCCCCGAGAGGCAGGGCAAAGACTGTGACTCCCCCCAGGTGAAACTGCCTCAAGTAGGGGCATCTGGAGGAGCACTCTATTAAGGAGCTGGTGATCACGCTCCCCAAGACCCTCACTGAGGGGGGGGAGGCACTGCTTCACCGTGCAAGAGGGATTACGCCCTTTTTGTGTACCCTCTGGGGCCCTCCTCCCGGAAGCTTCTACCCCTAGGAAAGGTGGGGTGGCCTAGGACACCAGCTTGATACTCTATAGCTCCCTACCGCATCTTGAGGAAACTCTGCTATATCGTCTGACCTAGGCAAGGACTTTGGTCCAAGGCATTACCGCAGCTCTGGGGGCCTTGAGAAGAGCCATGGCACAGGAGTGAGGACTACTCCCGTCTGAGCCCCTCATTCACATAGAGAGGGTCTGCTGCTCCACCACCCATTAGGCAGTACACTACCCGCCTTGGACCTTGGGAGCCTCATATCTGTTGCCACCTAGTCACTCCCAGGAGTACAAATTGAAAAAGAGGGGTATGGGGACATGCCTTGGAGGCACAAAGACACTCTTCTTGACCATGCAACAGAACAAGTGAAGCCACCCTCAAGTGCCTCTCCTGGCGCCATCGGAACATTCAGATGTCGAAAGTGGGACACCCAACAGGTCCGTGCTGCCCCTAAGATCCTGTCAGACGGGGTGGTAGCATGCAGGTTTGTCAGACCTCAGACTTTAGGGTGCACAAGACTCCCAAATCACAAGCCTACCTGCCCCCACCATCCATTGATTCCAGCTGCTACTCTGACTCAGCACAGGCCCCCAATAAGCTCGGTGCCATCCGTCAGGTAATTGAATCCTCGCGGGTGCACCTAGATTCAAAGGTTAACACAGTAGCCGAGGACATAAACCTCCTAAGGGAGGGCCAAAGAAAACTCGCAGAACAAGTCACTCACTCCAAAAAGACATGTCTAACTCCAGCCTCAGGCTGAACCTTTAGAAACAATATGGGGATTTGATGGAAAGACTGCATTTCCTTGAAGACCTTGTAGAGGATGTTGAGGGCCAGGCTTAATGCAGCAATATCCACATGGTGGGCCTCCCGGAGGGTAGCGTGGGCCCAATATGGTAGACTTCCTGGAGACTTTGATCAGGGAATTTCTTGCCCACCCAGGATCTCACCCCCTTCTTTTGATAGAGCAAACCCTTAGGATGCCAACCATGTGTCTCCCATCTACCCCAAACCTGGGTTCCCCTCCTTACCCTGTCATTGCTAATATCCTCTACTTCAACAACTGGGATACAATCCTCAGGGATGCGAGATAATCCACCCTATTTCTGCTGGATGATCATTGCATATTATTTTTCCAGATTACTTCTTCCTTGGGAGCCAAGCATAAACTTCGCAAGATGGGGATCAAGTATGCTCTCCTGTTTCCAGCAAAGTTAAAAATCATGCATAATACCAAAACTCACTGCTTTTCAGGACCCTGTGAGGTCTGGGACAGGAGGCCCACCTCTGTTCCCATGGGGATGTTCAGGTCTGCGTCCACCTTGTGGTCAGGGATAATTCAAGACCAGGCCCACAGAGAGTTGGGCAAATCATCCTCAACACTGGCAATGAGGTTCCAGGAATAAGCCCAAACAGTGTGACGGTTGGTACTGGATATGGTGGCCACGTTCCAGGAACCACTGGGGGGAGGGGGGATGGGGGGGGGTTGGGTGGTCAGCTACCAGTCAGACAGCTCTGACATCAGAGACTCGAGCTCCTAACTGACAAATAATCAGAGCCTACCCCCAGCCCCACCAGACTGACTCCGCATTCAGCTGATCATCTAATATAACTTCTGCTTGTCACCCGGTGGTTCCCCTACTGACTTGAACGGATCCCGGGCTACCGCACTGACTGCCTTGACCACCTTATGTCTAATATCCATCAGATTGCTCCAGAAAATCATCCTTCACTGTTGGAGTGCTGCTGAGTAGCATGGTCCTAACACTACCCTCAGCACACACACCCCTTTGTGGACAACTGTTTATGATGGTTCTGCAGTTGGCCTTTTGCTTCCTGCCCATAATATTACTGTTGCATTTTGTTGCTCCCTCTCCCATACTTCTCACCTCATGAGTTAGTACCCCACCCCTGCCAATCTCCTCTTACTCCCTTCATTCAATTCATTCTGGACCTACAAACACTCTTCCCCCTTGGGACCAAATTGGGACCCAGGTGTTCTGTATCATCTCTTGGACATCAGGGGCATGCAGACACCTTCCAAGCGCTACTGCATGCATGCTTACCTCAAGTGTAAAGGGGTACACAGGTAGAGAAACTAGGCTCCAGATGAAGTGGAGGGGCCAGATTTTCATGACTAATTTCTCTACCTACGCTAGGGGGACAGTGATATGGGTGAAAGCAGGAATCCCTGTCAGAGTGCAGACCTAAGAGGTGGACCCGGAAGGGAGGTTTATTCTCCTGGAAGTTAACCTAGATGGTTCCCCTCTTCTTATGGGAAGCGTTTATGCTCCCAACTCCAACCAATATAAGTTCCTCCACAGCCTCTCAGCTCATCTTGCCAGATGGACACACATACCATGGTTGTTAGGAGGTGACTTCCAATGGGTCATGGATCAATCATTAGATCGCTCACCCCCCTCGCCAATGGGTCATGGATCCATCATTAGATCGCTCACCCCCCTCGCCGCCACCAAACTCCCTAGGGTGGGCCAATGGTCGGAGCCTTATAGCTTGGTTCCAGCACTGGCTCTAAGATGACGCTTGCCAGCACCACAACCTCGAAATAAGGCTCTACTCCTTCTATTCCCCAGTTCATGACGTCTATGCCCGATATATCAGACCACAGCTCCCTTCTGTTTAGCATCATGCAAGTCAATTCTCCCACCACAATCCCCAACTACAAACCTTAACCCTAAAGAACCCAATCTTTAGGGACACCAATTCTGATAACATCCTTACATACTTTGAACACAACAAGGGCTTGACTACCCCCCTCACTCGAAATGGAGGCTTCTCAAGGTAGTGATCAGGGGAGTTTGTATACACATTGCATCAACGGAATGCAGATCAGCACTCCGTTTTCTTGAGGCAGCGAAATACACCTACATCAACTTAGAGTGGTGGGTGGTCGTGGATCCCTCCCTTTGCCCCTCAATCACTCAACAAGAGGAGTAGGAGGAGGAGGAGGAGAAGGGAGGTCAAACTGATGGAACAATTACAGTGCCTGGGCCACACCTCTTACACATTTCGCCCCCACACTCTGAGGGTGACAGCTCACACCACCTTCTGGCATGTCTGACAGATAGGGAGACCAGAAAACCACCATTGGTCTCAGTTCAAAGTTCTAAGGAGGTCCTGCTCCACACACAACATTCAATCCTCTACGCCTTTACATTCTACTACCAGACCCTATACAGCCCCGATGCACCACAGGACCACAGCCACAAATTTGTGGGTGTCGCTCCACTCCTTCGGCTCTCAGCGGCAGAGCAGTAGGACCTAGATGCCCCAGTTATGGTGCAAGACTTGAGAGCAGCCATAGTGAGCCTGACAACCAAGAAATCTCCTGTAACAGATCGCCTTCCGGACGAATTCTATAAAATATAGCTGCACTTCCTCTATCCCCACTGAACCAAACAATATGTGGCAGCCCTGGATGCCGAGAATTTCCCGGCCTTTCTTTGTGAGGCATTGTTAGTTTAGTTGTTAAAGCCCAGGAGGAAGAACCCATGGATTTTACTTTATAACATCTTATAGCCACACTGAATATGGAATATAAAATTCCCCGCAAAATCTTGGCCTCCTGTAACCAGCAGATGTTCCTTTGCTTGGTGCACATGGACCAAAACGGTCTTGTCCCAGGCAGGAACACCTCCCTAAATATCTGCAGTCCACAGATTTATGGAAACCGCCACAGCAGCTTGGCCTCAAACTGCTGCTCTCGGGTTAGACCAGCATAAAGTCTTTGACACCCTCCAGTGGGATTATTTATTTCAGGTATTGCTGAAATTCAGGTTCGGGGTTGGCATTGCCGCACTCATTCGCCTCCTCTACTTGAGCCCTACAGTTTGAGTGCGCTACGACGGATTGCTCTCAGAGGCTATCACAGTCGACAGGGGCTCCAGGCAGGGGTGCCCGCTTTCGCCCTTGCACTGAAGCCCCTGGCAGCCCGGGCAAGGCAAAGCAGGCAAAATTGCGGCTTCCAGATCACATTCACACTATATTGCTTTTTTTGGATGATGTCCTATTTTACCTCAGAGACCTGAGTTTGGACCATTTCTGAATAGCAGATTTCCTGGAGATTTTTGGGACTTAGGGTGAGCTGCGAAAATCCTGCTTGTTCCTCAGTAGGGGACAAGTGAGGTGGGAGCCTACCTCTAACAGATATTTGGGGATTTACACTTAAAGGGGATTTACATTTAACACCCCCAGGACCTCTTGGATGGCAACCGGATAGTGGGAGTAATATATCTCCATAAGCTAGTGGTATTTTGGTACTCTCTCCCTTTGTCGGTGATGGGCCACATAGCAGTCTCTAAAATGGTAATGCTCCCACACCTTTTACACGACTTTGCAAATCTGCCCCTGGCTTTGCCACACTGCTTGTTTCGAGAACTGCATACACTCCTAGGAGACCTATTGTGGAGGGTGGCCCTTCTTAGATTACAGCTCCCACCAGAACAAGGGAGCCTTGGAGCTCCAACTTTTAATCTTATTATCTGGAAGCACAACTACAGTGGCTATCTTACTGCTTGGCAGACCAGTATTTGGAAGACACAGGGACGACTGAGCCCTTACTTCCTTGAACTGAATTACTGACGCTATAGCTCCCTGGAGCTCTCCCCAGAGACAACTGCCCAAACCTCAAAGGGTCTCACAGATCTCCAGCAATTCACCACCTTGCACTCCTGTCTCTCGGTTACTAGATCTGCAGACCAGACCGGGCCTGCTCACCGCAGCAGATCTACAGCCTTAGGAACAGGCAGGCTTACAAACTTTGGGAGATCTTTTCCCCTTCACAGCCCTGATGGAACAATATGGACTGCACGAGAGGCAATTTCTCCTGCTTGCCTCAATGGTGGAACCCTCCAAGACATCTGGGCACTCCAGGATGCGGAACCAGCTGCCCACTGCCTCTTCTATGTCCGACATACAAAAAGAGAGGGCCGTTTACCCCAGTTTCCTTGAAGCCAATGAGCAGTGTGGGGGAGAAAGGATTCATACATGCCAACAGATCTAATTCAGGCAGGAGAATCACGATTTCTTTTAAGCCAAAAACTTAATGCAAAAAAATGGCTGTATTTAAGCTGACTTCTGCCTAAAATTGCCTCTGCTTCTATAGAAGTAATTAGAGAAAATACATTCTTCCGATCTTCTTTTCAAAATCTCCCACTTTCCTATTCTAAAATGTTGGCATGTATGATAATTTGACAGGCTTCTTCAAGATAAGGAATGGGACAAACACTAGTATACCCTAGGAAAACCTTCAAAAACAATTGTTTTTATTAAGTCAAGCCTTCGTCTAGCACAGGGCGTATCTCTACCCATAGTGAGCTATAATGCCCCAGCGGTGGAGTTAAGGTACATTTTCTGGGACTGCCCTCAGATTTTGAGACCATATCCTCACACGTCTAGAAGGGGATCATAGGTTTCTCAGGGGTGAACCCTTAGGAGGTGAGGGCCCTAGTTATCTTTAAACACTCCTGCAAACGCTAAGCAGTGACATGCTTCCTTGACCTAGCTCTCCTCATGGCCAAACATTCTATCACTATGAAATGGAATCACTCCCCCAGTCGCCAACTCCGGAAGTCTGGAAGGGGTCGCGCACCTTTGCCCCCACTCTGGGCTAGCACCCCATTGCTCAGTCATTCTCACCCATCCCAAGGGTTTTAGTGGCCCCTTTGGAGGCCTGAGGTCGCACCTCAGGAACTATCGCCCCTATCCCACCCTTCCCAATAGACTGTCCCTCTAATCGGCTCGACTATCAGATCGCTACACAACACATGTACATTACCTCCCAGTCAACAAAACCAATTCTTCGGTGGACCCATAAATCCTCCCCATTAGTGGTCCTTACCAGAGGAGATCCCCTTGGTTGGCCCCTAAGTGCCAACATCAGGCCACCTCCCTCACCGACCCAACCCCCACCCCTCTAGGGAGGGTGAAATCGGGATAGGGGGGGGGGGGGGTCACACTATTTGGTCCTATATGATCTAAACAGGACATTAAATATGTTGACTGTGCAATATTACTGTAACTGTATGAGGATGTTATCTGTTTGCATTTTGTCGGATGTTTGAAAAAAAAACTAATAAAATTTGGTTAGTTAAAAAAAACAAGCACTAGCAAAGCCAATAGGTTTCACCTTTTAAATGTGAATGCAGGTTTATTATTTTTTTCATTTTTTGTTGTTATTGTGCATTAGTGGAAAAAAGTAAACGTGTAATATATATCTGTGTTCATATGTAAATAAATATAAGCTTGATTGGCTTGAGGTGTGCTGTAAATGTAATATGTTATAAGAAACACATTGTGATGTACTAATAGGTTTTTGAAAAAGTTGTTCCCTAGAATTATTACATTTTAACAAAGTGTTAACATAAATGTTTTATTGCATACATGTTGATTTAGCTTTTAATTGCATATTTCCCATTTATATATTCAAAAGTTAACCTGCACATAGTCTGTTAGTGATATATTGATAAAAAGTAGAACAATAAAAAGAAAAAAAAACAAGGCAACCTTCACACCAAAAAAGCTTTAACATGATTGGATTTCAAAAACGCAGTCCATTTAAAGTGACAAGTGTTGCAAACATTTGTTTGGTCTTGTTTACACCCACAATAGTGTGCATTTTAGCCTTTAAACATCCTTTTTCGCTTTAGAAGATTGTAGAAAACTCACACCTTTTACCTGTAACCGGCACCAGGATAGTGAACCATATGACGTAGGAAACTAGACTACTTGCCAGGTCGATTATCAAAAGGGCCTGCTTGACTATATCAGGCAATACATTAGCATAGGCAAATATTGTTATCAGTGTTAAAGCTGCATTCGTGAGGTTTCAAAACACAAAGCAAGAAAGTAAAGTACCATAAAAACATTATATTAAACCACCCACCAAGCCTCAGCCCTGCGCCTAAGTCAGTAGAATCATTTAAAGGCAGTACAGTGCAGGTCTCACAGCTTAACGTGTCAACCCTCTTTTTACCGTTTATAGGAAAGTTTTAGTGCCAATGTTATTTTTTTAAACTTACATTTCCCTCTTATTCACACCATTTTAGCAAGAGCAAACATAAGTACCAGCAACCTTCCTTAACTTGCAAAATACCCATACAGCAATTTGCCAAGATACTTTTTATTAGTTATTTATTATGGGTCCTTAATAACGAATGGATGTTTCTAATGGCCTAGCTCATTTGATTTCCCATTCCGGCCCTGGTGAGGCAGATGAGAGATATGACAATAGCCATATGGAAATGATAGTAGTGACAGGCAACAGATCGCAACATAAAGTAAATAATAAAAAAATGCAAGTCACTAAGATATGTGTGTTCTCCATATCTGTGCTGCATAAGCAACAAAAAAGTGTCACAATATTAAACAAGCAAAGAAACAAAACAGTGATTTTTAAAATTTCAAAATGCTTGTGTGCGTACGCCGGACCAAGTCTGACATATGTACAGGCAGGAGAGAATTTAGATGTTAAAAAAAAAAAAAAGAATTGCTGCAGCCCTGAAATATGCACCACACTAATCCATGGAAACAAACAACTGTAAATCTAACAAAAAGATACTGTTTTTAAAAAAAACACAATGCTCAAACATAAAGCGTTGCGGCCATGGACGAGGCGTCATAGTGAACAACAAAAATTCTTTATTGCATAAAGGTTGATCTAGCTTTCATTGGATAATTCCTATGTATACACTTAAAAGTTCACCTGCACACAGTCCGTTATCACTATATTAATAAGTCAAATGTAAAAAAATAATACAAAACTACTAATAACCCAAAAACGATTTCTAAAGATTGGATATAAAAGCCCCAATGTATTTAAAGTGAAAAGTGTTGCAAACATCAGTTTGTTATAATTTGTAAGCACTATAATGTGCCTTTTAGCCTTTACAAAACCTTTCCACTTTACAAAAAAATTGGGGAAGGCTCACATTTTTTCTTTACTCAAAACCAACGCCCAAATGGAAAACATACAACATAGCAAAGTAGACTACTTGCTGGCTTGGTTATCAAAGGGGCCCACTAGACTATACCAACGAATCCATTAGCATATGTGGAGATTCTTGTCAGTGTTACAAGTTACATTCTTGTTGGTTTCAAACAGAAAGCAATCAAATAAAATACCTTAAACAACAGGATGTTAAACCACCCACCAAGCCCCATTCCTGCTCCCACGGAATCCAAGTCCATGGCAGTACCAATAAAGTTACACCATCTGCTTCTTCCAAAGATTATCCATTTGAAGGAAATAAAACTAAGTGTATAAAAAGTAGATATAGATATTATTAAGTTCAGAAGTAGAAAAACTCAAAGCTAGGTCTTTACACACTCCCTTTTGAAGCAATAAAAAAAACTTTTCAATAAATATAATAAGTACAGTATAAAATAGTGGAACCTATAGGGCAATTAACCAGCAAACAACGCTATTTCCCACAACCATAACCATACTCAAATGTAAAGAAAAATAGGTTAATCCTTCTGTCTTCTTTTGAAAAAATATCTCCCAAAATGTCTGCAAAACTAAAACAAAAAGCATGGCAACTGTAACAGGGACTGGAAAAAAAACATGAACACTTATAGGAAGTACACATTAAAATAATAACTACTACCTTCCAAGCAAACATTTAACAATTCATTATGTTTCCTTATTTTAAAAATAAATGTTAGTTTCAAAAAATGATTTAAAAATGAAATGCCTAATAAAACCCAAAAATAGCACGTTAAAAAAAAAAACAATACTTACATTTGGTTACTTAAAAAAAATGTATTGTCTCCAATTGAATGATCACCCAAAAATATATCAATAGTAAAAAATATGGCACTGCAGCTATAACCCAGATGTTACACAAATGCTATAAAACAAAGGCAGAAAACATGTCTGAAGTGCTCATTCAAACATTAAAATACATTACAACTAATCAAAATATAATAATTCTACTGCCTACATTAAAAACACCTCTCAGAAGAACAGCAGTAGCTAAAGATAAACCGCCACATCCATAAACCAAGTGCGAGGGTAATGCAGGAAAACAAAAATTAAATACTTATAAAAAGTATTTAATCAAATTCATTAAATAATTTGTATATTAGAAATATAGTAATTCTACGTACAGTAAAAACACCGGAGTAGCTCAATAGTAAAAGATAAAGCAGGACAACCGTGAAGCGCAAAAAACAACTCTAGAAAGTCCTCATGTTAATTCATGATAATAGAACAATAAAAAAAAATGAATTTCCTTCCAAAACAAAATAACCAAAGTATCAAAACGTGGCATTTCCTTTTTCAAAAAAGAATCCGCCCAACAAATACCAACCTTAAACGGGAAAAAATGAATCAGCCAATGCATAAACAGAATTGCATACCTACCAAATTACACTGTAAAAAAGGCTGCAAACAAAAAAACTAAAAAATTATTAATTTTGGCTAATAAATATAAATAGATGAATGCATCGGCCTACAAAGAAACGAGGTAATCAAAAACATCATTACTAAAAGATAAGGTGCTGCTTCCGTAACCTGGAGGCCACACTAAAGCTGTTTGGAACAAGTACCATAATAAATAAACAACAATTAATAGCATTATGTTTCCATAGTTTGTCAGTAAAAACACCTCACAAAACTACTGCTGAAAAATACAGCGCAGCATCCATCAAACTGACACAACACTAAGGCACTAAAACCAAACCAAAGCAGTTATAAGAAATCTTCATTTAAATTGTCCAAAAAATATGGTTAAGAAAATTATACTAATCCTTTTGGCAACAGTTAAAACAAACAAAAAACAAAAAAGCACCCAAAAAAAAACAAATAAAGCACTGCAAACGTAAGCCGAGCGACGCGCTGAGCCAGTGAAAGAAAACACAAACACTTCTATGAAGTGTACTGACAAATGTAAAAAAAAGTCCATGCACCAGAAAAAAAAAAAAAAGTAAGTGGACAGGTACAAATACTTCTGCCATGCTCCATGGGAGTAAACAAATGTCAAAAAGTAGAACAAACAGGAACATTAACCACTTACAAGCGAGGAAATTTAAACAGCACTGACAAAAACAAATGAAAACCAGAGCGTGGGCTGTAAAACAACAGGTCACTAAGAAACAGCACAAGCGCTGTCTAGGCTCAACCTAAAAAGAGGGTTAACAGTTTCTACTACCAAGGATTAGCACAATGCCTAAGATGTTGGGAGAAAGAATGCAACTTCCGTCACATGGCCTGGAATTGCTAGAGTTCAGAAGACATAGGGCCTGATTATGAGTTAGGCTGATTGTTTAGGCTGTCCGCTGAACTTCCGACGGGGAGGTTGCCGCCACACTGGCTATCTCCCAGTCACACCCATTACGAGTTTCCCGCTAGGTTGGCGGGCGAAAACCTGAGTTTCCACCCGCCGGCCTAGTGGGAAACACTCTACAGCATTGTCTCCAGCTCATAATCGAGCCGGCGGCAATGCTATAGCCTGGAGGGTGCACCAGCATTCTCGCAATGTTCACTGTCTGCAAAGCAGACAGTGAGCATTGCAAGGGTGCTGGCCAGGGGGACCCCTGCACTGCCCATGCAAAGTGCCTGAGTAGTGCACGGCCCCCCTGGGGGCCGTGCACCCACTCTCTGCCAGCCTTTTCATGATGGTGCTACAGCCATTAAATCGCTGGTGAAGAACGAGGTTGTAATCCCCAGGGCAGCGCTGCCCTGGCGGATTAGAACAGCTGCAACTGCCAGGATCCCTGAATCCTGGCGGTCGGACCGCAGTACGACCACCGTGGTCATAATGTGGCGCTCGGACCGCAGCATTTGCAGCAGTCCAACCGCCACCGCAAGTCTGACGGTCTCGTAATGACCACCATACTGTTTAGGACTATGCCGTTAGTCTACAAAGCCACATAAAAACTGATATACTGCAAGCCTAATGCTTGTCTACTGAGCTGATTCCTGCTCCCCAAAAACAGTCTCCAGAAGATTATCTGACCTAGCACTAGTACTGGCAAAACGGCAGACTGCGACTGGAGGTGTTAAACAGGACTGAATGTGACAGTGAGAGTATACTGTTTTACATGGAAACCAAGAAGAGGATAAAAAAAAACCTGACTTCATACTGGCATGGGAGACAGTTGCGTCAGTCTTACAGGTGAAACGCGGGATGGGGGATAAAACATGTGGGATATAGGGCTTCCAACAGATGACCTAGGGTGACTGCCAAGGACCACAATGCCACACAAACAACATATCATGGACCTAATTTTAGAGTTCCCATGAAATGGGACAGTGGTATTGGGTGAAATGTAAATTATCACTATTAGTCTGACCCCAAAGACCCAAGTTACAGCTATGTTTGCTCAATTGTTCGAGTAAATGCAATATACTCTTTCTGATGGAGTAGCGATGTAACAAAGTATCTTGAATTTGTAACAATAATGTTTACATGTAACAAGGCTACCATCAAGAAAAATGTGTTTGTCTGATGCACTGTCTATCTTTTCTTACATAATTATAAAATCTAATTGAAGAAACCAAGACCAGGAACACCCAACATTTACACTTAGACTTGCACCTTCTTAAGATTACTTTTCAACCAACACCTCTGGGAAACCTGGAGACATTCTAACCCCCACATATACCTAACTTAAGGACATTCAAAGAAAATTCCTTAAAATGGTTGAAAGACCTTGGGTCACACATCCATGAATGCACATCTGCTTTACATACACGGTGCTCTGATTTTAGGCGACCTGAATAAAATTAATTTTAGAAAATTAACAAGGAACATTCTGGTATTCCTAGGAACAGAACCTAGGAGAAAATAGCTATAGAAATATAATGGTTTCTTTGGATCGACTTGAATTGAATAACCGAGAACATGATCAAAGACGAGCAATAATGCAAAATGATAAATGACCCCTAAGAATAGCTAAGTACAAGTCAACAGACATTTACATAGCAATACTCAAACAAAATCAAGGGAGTGTGGCCACATGAAGACCCAGCAAGACTGTTCTCCACTGAGCCAGCAATAACAATCCTAGAGAGAAATATCTGGAGCATGCCACAAAAATACCAGAGAGACTGCCTTGCCACTATCATAACAAAAAAAAAAAAAAAAGTCCAAGATGGCCACGACTGTGTCACAGATGGCCCCGTAGAGTATTATCCATCACTGGTGTTGAAGCAAACTACAGTCAGAATGACAACCATCTTGATAGAATCAGAACTAGGCCCAGCAGATTAAGGAGCAGCAGCAGAGAAAGCTGCATAAGGGACCATAGACTCCCCCCTAATGGGGTGCACAGATCACTACAAGACAGCTTTAGGTGGAACAAACATAAGGCTCCTGACCTGGGTGCTTACGCAAAGAAGATGACAAGAGTGGAGAGGCTGCCTCCAGGACAAGCCTGGGCCTTCCATCCCTGGAACGGTAAGGAGGAGTGCAGCTTCTATCTCCTCGGTAGAGAGATAAAATCTTCACAATAAAGAGGAGAGTGCTGCTGGGGACACTGGGGACTAGTATGAAGAGCTGGAACCAGCCGATCAAAAAAATATGATGAACAAAATCATTAGCTATGCGCACAAGGCAAAAACATCTGAATTAATTACTGGTGAATGCTGTACATGCATAGGAACTTAAGTAGAGGGAAATACATAGCTTAGTGTGCATTGTTGGGGTAGTGTAATGCCTTGGCAAGAAGCAACATCACTGGAATGAATTGAGCACACCAGACACTGGAAATAGTATGCTGACAGTGAAATGGGTAATGTGGGGCACCCAGGTCATGTCGAATAATCAACAAAAGCGAAAGATGATATCGAATCAGAGGGCACCAGAGAGACATTAGGTCCTAGTTCCCTCACAAAGAGTAGTGAGGTGACAGGAAGGGTGTCACAAAGTTAATAGGCCACAGAGACTAGCAGGGTACAAAAGCCTATTGTTACTTCTAATAAAAGAGGATCCAGAGCATTTTATTAGGCAAATAAACATTAAACTGCAAGTAAACAATTCTCAAAGCATGAATTAGCAGCACATGTGCATGTGTGGGGGTTCAGCCACAGGCCCTGCAAACACCTCAGATCCTGACAGAAGTAAGGTACTGAAGCATTATCCTTCCATAAGAGATACTAAATAACCTGCAATACCCACTGGAACAAGATCAATGACCATGACTCCACGTGAACTGCTGTAGAGTACCAAAAGAAAGCACCAGCAAAAAAAGATATCAGCAAAATCAAAGGCCCTAAAATGGTAAAACATGAAATACCTTGTTTCAAGCACAAAAGCCAAGAAAAGAAAACATTGCAAAAGAACCCCCTGAGCCCAGCAGCAACCACAGAGATCTATAAACTCTATCCATGAAAGGGGGTATCCAACTAATACACAAGGAGTTTAAGAAGGACATTTCTGTAATGTGCTATGCATAGACTTGACCAAGTCACTGAAAGTCTTTGTTAATTCCCTGCAGAAGCCAGAACTAAGGCTTGAGGAATCAAATCAAGAGGAGCAATCACATTACCAGGATGAATTAGTGGAGAGACTTGAGCGACAGCAAAAAGTTGTACTGGATAAGATTGCCAAAGCTAAGAACAGAAAATGTAGCAACACCCCTTCCCCCCGAATCAGAGGCGTGAACAAGGAGATGGCTAATACCAGCCTAGAAGGACAGATACATCAAGTCTTTTGCCATGCACTCGGTAAGCCTGATCACCATAGAATGATCCTTGTTTGCACACACATGAAATACTCTGCCTGTCAATTAAATAAAAGTAATCTAGATCTATATATACCATGAGTGTACTTATTCAAGAAGGAAAAAGGAGGTACTTCCAAGCACACATGGCCAGAGATCACCTTCAGAGACAGCACAATCAGACTATTTCAAGAAGAATCCACAATGGCAGTGAACTAGAAAAAAGATTCCCTCATATGTGATGTCTGAAAATAATACCATTACAGATTGGGATTTCCATTTAAACTGCTATTCTGTCTGGGTAAATCTTAAGTAGCACAGTCGCAGAAGCCAAACAATTATCAGAATAAGTTTAGTTGACAATGAACTCCAAATGAGCAAACATTCCTCACAACAGGATTCATTGGAACCAGAATATAAAAACAACAGTCCAACAGTGAGTGTGAACACCCAGGCAATGGTGGAGACAGCATTATGACTCTCTTGGCAGCTCATCTGAAGAAGTATAATGGCATTTAAGACGTTGACATATACTTTTTGACTAATGCTTAATATAAATCCTACTGAAATAGGTAGGCAACGTATTCACTACATGTTTACCCCAACTAGAATACATTGCTGCACTACAATTCTTAATCACTAGAATATGCACTCAATTTGTGCATTTATTTTAGAATTGTTGTAAAATGTTTAGTCAATCCATGTCTGGGGATCTTGCAAGAATTAGAGCTGCTCCACACTCAAATGCTGACCATCTGTGACTACACTATATGTCACTCGCTGACTAAAATCATTGTTAATCCCAATTATTGGTTTGACAACCCCATGATATTTAGTACAATTACTTTCCCTCATAAAGCATGCAGTTATAACAATGTCAATGTCAATAACTGGTAAAAAGAACAAGCACACCACCACAAAGTTGGCACACTACTGGGGAATACCAACCCTACCAGTCCAACTATGTTTCCAAGGCCACAGCAGTATCACAGTAAGAAGTGAAACAACTCACAATGATATGAACAGGGCCACTGATTATAACAATGAGAAATGCCTTCTCTCATTTATCAAGAAATGACACAGATTGCAATGATGACTCTAAACACACAGGGTCTCACACTTCAATGAAAAAATGTGTTCTTCAAATGGTTGCACACTACAGAATATGACAGTTTTCATACAAGAAACACAATTAACAAATGATTTATAGGATCATATTGGTTCTCTATGCAAGTCCATGCATGCACTACCAATAAGAATAAATAAGTTGTCACCTTAATACAAAGGGATTTCCCGTTTAGACCAGAGGATCACAAAGATAACAATTACATAATTCTAGGCATACGAGAAAGAGGGGGGCTAAGACCCTCTGACCATATTTTTCCATATACGTCCCAAATGAGAATAAAAAGATGTTTTTTGCTACACTTTTCCAACCAGTTTGGAAGTTTGCAAGAGAACATAGTCAAGGACTGCATGTTCAACACAACACCCAATCCCAAATTAGACTGATCCATAAATAACAGGCCCAGCCATCATCCATATTCTTTACAAAAACTATTGAGAGCTAACTGGCATATGGAAATATACATCTAGTGCAGACTCAGTGCAAAAAAAAAAAAAAATTACACATTTTTTAGCAGTTCATAAATCATTTTCCACACTCAACTCCTATAACTAAATCCAATTTGCTACCCTTAGTTGCTGAGGTACAAATAAGCACATAAGTGATTTCACATCATGCACCCGTCACATTAAAATTGGAGAAAGCTGTCATGTTGACTCTCCCAAGGCCCAAAGACAATTAGACCAGACGACCTTAAGAGATCCAGCTATTAAAGCCTCCATACAAGAAATGATAGAAAAACATGCTAACAATGAAGGATATTGTGTTATAACCAGCAACATCACAAAAGCAGTCATCCGGGTTGAGTTAATTTTGAGATTGGCCACCTTGATATGACTAATTTGAAAAATAATGGTAAATCTGGATCACGAAATTAAAATAGAGGAAATTTAAAATAAGTTAAAAAAAGTTTACAGGGCACTTCAAAAAACTCGGGAAAACTGAAACAAGTACTCACTACAGAAACGACCCTCACAATGTTATTTTTGCATCAAAAGTACTATGAATATGGCAACAAAGCAGATAAGCTAACAGCATTTAAAAATTAGAAAACAATAGTGTCAAAATCATATTCACTCTAGGGACAATGCACTTTCAAAACCCACAGAGGAAACACTACAGGTTTTCCACATCTAATATACTGACCTATAGTCATGACAATAAATCCCTGAAACACCAATAACAAGCTGTTTAGAGAACTGTAGGTTCCACCAATAGAAGAAAGGACATCCTACAACTAGAAAGAACCTTCAGAGGAAGAAGTAAAAACAAACATAGCCAATATACAAAACAACAAAGCCCCCTGCCCAGATAGTTTTACAGCAACATTCAACTAAACATACCAAAATATAGTAGATGAGCTGCTAATAGCAACCAGGTAGGGTTTCAGAATTCTTGAGAAAAAAATCTATATCCTCTATGTCAGGTGTTTTTCAAAGATAAAAGAAACAAATTATAAAAGTTTGAATAAGCCAACCTGCAGATACTTTAATCCATCTAGACAGTTAACTCACACCATCTTTTTAAATATTTGAAGTTTCACAAATACAGCCTGCAAAAGATTCTGTAATTTAGGGAGCGGGTGTACTACAACTCTAGTTTGTTCTTTATAGTAGAACAATATTATGTAACTATCACAAAGACATCCCAATAATTTGAAAACTATTTTAAATCAATACAAAATTAAAAAATTAAAAAAAACACTATTACTTTGAAAGCATATTTGAAGTATTACTATAAATACAATCTTCTCTTCAACTACACCAATCACATCCAATGCTCACTTATATCAGAAAACTGCCATCACGTGTTTCCTGGTATTTCATCAAAATGACAGCTTCTTTAACATATCGCTGGTAGCAAAAACACTGAGAAATGTGGGTCAGCCCCTCTTGATATGACCATGCCTTACTTTTGTTAGAAAAAGTGATCTCTTGGCTGTTTGTGGGAAGCATCTCTGAATCGCTGTGAGTAAGAACACAATTATACTAAGGTAGCCTTACGCCTGAAACGTTAATGATAAAAAATAGGTCTACAAGGCAGCTGCTGTAGGTACATTTTTCTTTTATATTTATGATCAGCAAATTTGGATTATGAGTTAAAACAACATCCTGAGATAGGTGATGGTGAAGATTTATGTAAAGGAATCCATACAATAAAAAAAAAAAAGAGTGCTCTGAAGAAATGGTCATGTTGAGTGCAAAATACATGCTTTTTTCAGATGTAAGTGAACATTGGGTGAGTTTGGTTTGGCTGAAGAGACGATTGTATTCATGGTGATACATCAAATATGCTTTCAATCTATTAGTAATTGTGATTTTTATCTGGGCGTTTAAAGATTGTTTTTATATTGTAAGGTCACGCACTCACACTTAATGCCAACAAAGCATTTGACAGGATACAATCACTTCTGTTCCTAATCAATAAATTAAATAGGCATAAACATAGGAGATCCACAAGAATGTAACAATAAACCTCTAGAAGATGTGTTTTCAATGCTCTAAAAAAATAAAAAAATAAAATATCAATAAAATATTGGGGAGCCTTCCTTCCTACATGCTTCAAATAGCTGTATGAATGCAATGTACTCCACACACTTCATACGTTATTCAAAGATTTATACTGATGGGGCTGTGAAGATATTGTTGGTGGGTCACACCGCTTCTGTCAAAATGAGTTTTATGCCAAAGCAAGCGATCATGTTTGAACATACTACCAATGTGTGGTTGACACCATGCAATAGTCCCACCAACGAAGGAGGCCGCCTCGAAAACATTTCGGACCTGTTAGACCAATATGATAAAATCACATGGAATGGGAATATCTCATCATTCCTACCACAATGACACCAATAGTTTTAATACAAAAATCCCTCCTGGTCTGACAGACCCAGGGTTTCACACATGGACTCAGAACACCTCATCTATCTTAAAATAATTTTTCAGCATTAGGCACAAATCATGCTAAGGCTATGTACAATCCTTCAATCTAGCACCAACGTATACCTTCAGTTTAATTCATCTCTGGGTCAAATCAGGAAACCGTAAAGAAAAAGGAGGCAGGGAATAAACAACCACCGAAAAGCTCTTCAGTGAAGCAACAAACGTAAGTATTACTATTATCTGAACCAGACTGAACAGCTTGTGTACACTCACCCAGAACGTATACATAATACAATGAGAAGCAGAAAAAGACATAGAAATCCTTCTAGGTGAATGGACTATCATTTGGGGAAATGGCTTCAAAAACATCCATATGCACCCAATTTAAAGAAAAGTCATCATGAGATGATACTTCAGTCAAGCAAGGATTCATGCTTTGCCACCTCATGTACTGGACGAACGGCTGGGTGAAGGGCACAATGTACCGTATCTGTTGGACATGCCCTAAAATTCATTATTTTTGGATAAGAGTAACCAAAACAATAAACAGTCAGTGTACAACCACTAGATTTAGACCCATTAGCCACAATATTGAAAAATGTGGGCTTACAAGAGTACTGTCTCACTTCACCCCCTCAGTGGGAAACTGATGACACATTACTCGCATGTAAACCGTCTCTAGTGCTATTCTGGAAACTTCCAGAACACTTCCATCCCCACATGCATATAGTGGCCCAAATTATGGTCGGCCCAAACAATGGAAAAAACTGTTGGACACACCACATAATCACCTGACAAAATGTGAAATTATTTTGGCATCCCTTTTGTCCTATGCTGTGATTGGCAGAGACATTAATAGCCTAACATCATTAACAAATCATTAAATGAAAAATACTTCACCCCCTCCACGCCGAAAATAAGCTTTGCAAAAACCATATCATTTCAGCAATGCGCATAATAATCTAATTTAACCAGACAGAGTCCACAAGACAATTAGGCAAAAAGATCCAAAACAAGAAGGCTATCACAATGTAGCCTACAAAGTTACACATATTCTGCTACATTATATGTAAAGTGCCTAAAATTTGACCCTGCCAATGCCTGTTTCTTTGATGTATTAACCAAATAAAACCCAATAGATAGAAGTTAAAGTCAAGTGGTGCTACAATAGTGTTCCGGTGTTGTGAATATGGAAAAAATGAGGATAAGGCAACTTAAACAAGAGAACAGTAAGTGTTAGCTGTAAACATCAAGTTTACAAAGAGCATTATAGAACATAATCGCTGGGCTCTTGAATTTCATCAGATCACATAAAAGCCAAAAACAGAAAAGAAGTAGATGTCGTGACCCCATGAAACAAATAACACCTCGGCTTCATCAGGACTAAGGTCAAAAAAAAAAAAAAGAGTATCATTCTATGCCAGTCTGGCCAAATCAAGGAATTCTTTAAAAACATTCATCATTCTTAAAATGACTCAACAGACAAAAACAGTGTGCGACATCCCTGCCAGATTAGCGCAGTAGTAAATCCCACCGACGCTCGTGGTTCCACAGCAGGTTCAGAACTAAGTCTGTCACCATTACTTCACTTTTGTGAACACAATACGAGAAAAACACGAGAGTCAATTCAGCATTTCCTTGATGGTTCCAGTTGAGACACATGGGTTAAATTATGTGCACTGTTATCTTCATGTTCGCACCAGTTGTAAAGACAAGAAGGCAGGTGTAGGAGTTGACTTATGTTGACACAGGCTGACATCTATCGTGCCCACCACTGAGACAAAGAGGTATGGATTATCTACCATCTCGGCTTTCTAGTGCTTTACAGCCACACCTGAGACAGATCTCTATGCAACAAGTCTGTGGATCTCTGTTCCACTTCAGAATATACACTTTTCAGTTTGTCAATGATCGATTTGATATTATACATTCTATACATGGGCAGAACACACCCCGTTTCCCTCAAGTATTAGAGCAAGTGAAGCTTCTGTTGGGTTCTTGGTGCCCCTTGCTGACCAACAGGTGCCACAGTAGCAAGGATGTACAAAACAGCTCCGGACTTAGGATGCCTAGCAACACCCAGGGAAGCTCTGATGGAGTCCTTTCTTTAACCCCACTGAAACCCCATCTATAGATTCTCCTAGTAACCACTACATTGTCCATGTTGAACCTAGACTATAAAAACATGAGAAATACTGGATGGAAGGCTCGTTTCCAGTCTGCTGATGCTGGCTCAACCTGACCAGAATGGATTTGTCCCTAAGAATAGCGCCTCTATGAATAGAAGATTATTTTTCATTAACTGCAGTTCATTCTTCTGCATCCAGTAGACACAGCGATCAATTTGAAGAAAGCATTTGACATGGTTAGTTGGAAATACTTCTAGCAGTCCACCCACGTATTGGTTTTGGTAGAGACCTGCTACAATGGATCATTGTTCTCTACTCTAAACCAACAGCAACGGTCCGTCCAGGTAATATCGTAGCAAATTGATATGGTCCCCCGGAAGGGGGGGGTGCATCTAATTGCTGGTTAATAATGCACCAAATGCCTTTCATAAACTATATGAAGCTATGGATGAGGTGCCCTTATTTCTCCCAGAGAGGTGGCCATCTCATCCCTTTATCCCATCATTCAATTTAAATATCCCTACAATGTCTATTACTCATACTATACAATGTGGCGAATGGGTAATGGAGCCTCTCTGTTAAGCATTGGGTATAGTGCAGAATAAGGTACATTGTTTCCCACCATATGGCATTACTCATCATTCATGCCTTTTGCTGCAGGGAATTTGCTTCCTCCTTGAGGATATTTGGGTGGTACATTCGCCTTCTCCAGAGATGTCCCTGCTTCACATACTCAGTGTGTAGAAGTTAACAGATACCTCAAGGGTCTAGTGAATTTGACATAGTGCTGACCCAAAGAGACAGTCAGGTTTGTAGTAGGTATACATGCATGCTCCTATTAAAGCAAGGGGATGTCCTCAAAAACATCTGTAAGTATGGGAGTCATTGCAAGAACGTTAGCCAATAGTCCGCCCCTCCACACAGCTTAGCACTGTTTGTCATTAACATCTGAATCCTTACTTTACGCATCCTCAGATTGAAGTTTCTCTCAAAATGCATGTATGCTTAATTCCATATGGGATTTTAACTGTGCAACATACCTGAATTGTGCACTTTGAATTTTTAAACCTTTAAATTAGTGAAACATTTGTTTACTGTTATGTATGCCTTTTAGAAAACAATAAAGAGTCAGAAAACAAATTCTGCACATAATTCAGACATAGTCCATGACCTCATCAGCGATGACAAGGAATTACAGAAACATGAAGAGGGAAAAGAATGGACGGAATCTGACTTAGCTACTTTCAACAGAAACCACACTTCAACCACAACATGCTAATAATAGCAGTCTAATCCCCAATATCTTTTAAATGAAAAACAGAATGGGTCTTAAAACACACCAGTAATGGTTTGGAACTCAAACCCCATGAACAAAGTCCTGTCACAAGCAGGATAGTGCTTGAAAATTCACAGCCATCTTCTAATGGAAATACGGACAATCAGATCAAGTATCCAAAAATACACAAATAACAGAAATGATTAAAACACGTCAGCCCTAAAGCAACCAACACCAAGCCCATGAATCACGTCAAACTCACCAACAAGTCAGTCATAGTGAAGCCCAGCAAAACATGGGAAACTGCTCAGACCATCCATTACATGAACTACTATGTTGCCTGGTGACCCATCTCTATCAAGCAGTCTCAAGAAATCTGCTGCACCAACATTTACAACCACAGTCAATGCCTCATTTGTCCGCTAACACAGGCCTATAATCCTTGAGGAAGTATTATCATGATGGGGAAAAGTGAAGAGTCCAGTAAATACCACTCCAAATATGTCCTTTTAAAATAATAATTGTTCAAAAGATAGCCAGCAACTCATTTACTAAACACAAACACTGACAACCTTTGAGGTGACAAGAAGCCTGGCTGCAGACTGTACAAGGGACACTTGGTCCTGCAAGAAACGTTGGTGGTACAGCAATACAGGCTTTTGTGCCAGACTGGTCTTTCACGTCCAACTAAATCACAAACGATCATAGACTATTTCAACTGACCAAGCTCATCACTACTGGAGGAATATTCAGGTCTTATTACATAAGATGCCTTACGAAATTACAAAAGAGAGAGAGAGAGAGTAATGGATCCCAGTGGGATCCATTTTGGTTACCACTGGTCTGCTTTTGCATGTGATGAATGTGAGCACTGTGTTCCTAGACAATGGAAGTGTACTGCTCACATGCCTGGAGCAATGCAGTTGCTCCAGACATGTCTGGAGCTGGAGGAAGGAGAACTAGATAATGAAGTGAGGTGAGTTGGGCCAGTACTGCCTTACGTATTCAAGCAGGCCTTTTGCTTAGGAAAAAGCTGCTGACATCTTCCTAAACAATGCCATTTGGTGCATAGTAGGGGTGAGGAGAAAGTCTGCAGAATCTATTGTGCAAGGTAAGGACTGGCCTTTTGTCTTTCCCGGATTACTCTTTCAGTTGGGCTGATATTAGCCTGGTGAAGAAACCTCGCAGCTTCTGTTAGGGGGGATCAAGGTTGGTGACTGCCCTGCTTTGAAGAGCAATACTCTACACAAAGGCTGCATCTTGAGAACAGCTTAAAAAGAGAGCAGTCCTAAACCACTTTCAGACAGTGGATGCACTCCTCCTACTTGCCAGTTGTGAATAGAAGTGGACCCCACTACACCACTTGCTATTCCAGTTCCAAGACATCTTTGGCAAAGGAAGGAATTGTTCAACAGAGCACTCACAGAACTGCTGTGCGACTCGGCTGTTATCAGCCAGCCTCCCAAAGGTGATAGGACATCACTTAAGCTTCTGAAGTTCTTGCTGGAGGAGGTGCATATCTGTCCTGAAGCACCTACACGCTTGTCTGCTGGCTTAGGGAAGGTATGAACCTACTAACCCTGCACGAGAACACTCTGTCCAAAGACGAGTGATGTGCAGTGTGTACCCAGTGTCTAATAGTGCCCAGACGTGAGGACTGCTGACCCAATCCTCACTGAACCTACAGCAGAACTGGACAGACCTTTTATTCCACCAGGCATTTCTTCAATGGATTGGGTCCTTGGAGGCTGGTTTTGAAAGTCATGTGCCATCCCTGGCACCTCTGTCCCTCTCCCCAACTCCCTAGGGGTTAACTGCAGGAGGCACGGCGAGATTTCAAAAGAGAGAGTGCGAGAAGGAAGAGGAAAGCAAAGATAAAGCGATTGGAGGGGGAGTGGAGCAAGAGAGATAGAATAGAAGGATGGAGACAGACGGTTACCACGAAGAGACAAAGGGAGCAGGGCGTGTTTGACATTTTTGCAAGGGCTGCTTTTGGTTTTCCTCTCCTGCACTGGCCAGCAGACTCTCTGCGCTGGTTCTTGCCGGAAACCGTGGCTCAATGACTACAATAGCCAAGACCTAGTCGGGCTGTGATTGTGTACTGTGTTTGACCTTGCATGGCTGCATCTAGCAAACTAATGATCGGCCTGTGCATGGCCCTGGAGTGGGAGCATTACCAAACGTGGGCCTTATGCCGGAGGCAGGAGACTTTAAGAACTGCCAGCCGGCGCATCGCAAAGCAGACCAGGTGTGCCCGAGTGCCCAGGCAGCGAAAGTCTCCAGAGAGAACCAATTTCACCAGCGAGTAATAAGAGACTTGTTCAGACTGTGCGCACACCCTATTTAAGGGTGATTCTACGTGCACCTGAACTATATCCGCACTACTTCTGTTGGTGCCATTGAGAAACAGAGGAATACCGAGAACCGAGAGAGAATGATGGGGGGGGGGGTGAGGGGGGGGGGGGGACAGTAAGGGGAAGGAGTGGAACACCACCGACCTCGAGAGCGCCCACTGACATAAAGTTCTTTTCTGATAGTAAATTAAGTATTATGTTTTAACATGTAACAGTACTTCTTCCTTGAAAAGAAAAGCACTAAGCAGGACATTCGCTTATCGGATTGCAGATTTATTGTTGAGCTCGAGCACCCTTACGCTATGCTGAGACGTCAATGACTGTTAGCCATCACTAACAATGAGAGTCAAGTGTGGAAGGAGTTGTACGTGGCGCAGTTTGCAGAGCCATAGTATGACGAAGCCCGGGATATCAGAAGCAAACAACCTTAAACTACATGGTTGCGGCCAGTAGTAGCCCCTACTTGCCACATAGCTACCTCAAACCGCTCTCACAGCAGGAATGAGGACTTAAGCACGACACAAATACATCATTAGGATGAAAAAAATGAAATAAAGCAATTCCATAAATTAAGGTGAAAAATTACCTACCGCAACTGGAGATGTATTCTTTTTCTTTTCATCGACATTAGATGGGAAAAGTTCCATCCACAGACTCAGTAAAGTGTAAAGGTTCACTTTCGAAAGTCTTGGTGTTTGCCCTGTAAAGGTAAAAAATACCAATTAACGGACTGTGTTTGGTGCTGCAGAAATGTAAGGAAAAACAACCACATTATACCTTTACAAACGCCACAGGGAAAAGCAGTAAAGTCTGAAAAGGCCTTGTGAATGGGGCAAGAAATAAATAAACGAGAGAGAAATGACGCATATAAGGTATAAGAAAAAAAAGGGGCGCAATAATAAAAGGGAAATTGTGATAGTAGTTGAAAACAATGATGGGTAAAAATGAGTTATGGCACTACAAAGGTTAAGCAAAAACAAGGGAGGGTATGCCCAGACGTGGGTCCCGTGCTTCCCATGCCACTGGATTCAAGCTAGCCTGGCTGATGAGGGGTGAAACCCCGAAACCGGTCCCAGGATGCTTGTTTCTGGTCCAGTGAGGACCTGGCTTGGCAGTTCGGTCTGGACTGTTCCCATGAGGAACAGGGTCAAGACTGATTTGCATATGGCTGGGTCCAAACTGGGGTGGCATGGTGAGCAAAAGAACGATGGATTAAACCCAGATCTGTGACTGGGGGTGAGTGTTTGACAATGTTCAGCATTCCGTCCATCACTTGTTGTTGTTACTACAAAGGTTAACACATGATTGCGAGGCAGCGAGGCAGCGTGAGTATCCCCACACAGAAGAGAGGGAAGGAACAGGGTAACTGAGAAAGTACAGGAGATAAGGGGGGGGTCAAATGTAGGAAGTGGGCACAGAAGGTGAATTGACATAAGGGCGAAGTAAAGATAGAAAGAACGAGAAAAAATAAACAATGGAAACAAGAAGTGGAAGAGGGTTACAAAAAGAAGAATGGGTAAATTAGGCACATGACGAAGTAGAGAATTTAAGTGGATAGCATATAAGCATAAATGTCATGTCATTAATAAGAAATCACGCAACGCAACGTATAAAGAGCAAATTAGTAAATCAGAGCACTTGTTTTGCTAGTTCTACTGAATGATGCACCTGCAGCTTCCTCAGGAATCCTGGGCCCCCAAGATCTCACTGTACGGCCTTCTAACACAGTTATATTGAGGTGATGTGCTCTAGTGCTTCTTCATATGACAAAAAAATTGTAAATCAGGAAAAATCACAATCTCCCTTAGGAGAAAAATCTTGTGAGCCTAACCAATGCGCAATCTCCCTAGGACACAAATCTTGCGGAATGTAAATGAACTATGTAAAAACCCCACTAGTCGTACACAGTCGTGAATCACCTGACAGGCCATATTTTTGTACAATATTCCTTTACTTGCCTGCTAGGTTTGTGCTATGCGAATGCCAAGACAAACTTAGCCTGGGGGGGATATACTAGGTCCACCGCCAACAGTTTTGTATCACTCCTGCCAATTATAAGAACATTGAAAGTTGTAGAACTATCTTTCTCCTTCAAATAAAACGGATGATGTGGGCTCCTCTAAAAGTGAAAAACTGAAATTAAATTTAAGCAGGAAGAAAAATCAGAGCTGGTGTTCTAGTGAAGAACTAAGAGAAGTAAGGCACATATGCGTAAATACAAGGCTCGATTCATTAAAGCCTCTAATAAAAAAATCTGAAATGTACTCTTAAAAAAAAAAAAAAAAAAAAAAAACTGCTGGAGTATACCTGGCGATCTCTGACACCTGCAGTTTGCTGAGAGTGCTTATGTGTGCAATAATTTCCGTGCATGAAATGCAATAGGGCATAATGGAAATTAAAACTGAAATGCATTTGCAGTTTGAACCTTTATTTTTCTTTGTTTATCCAAGTAGAAAACGTGTCCCCCTGTAGAAAACCCATTTCCCTACAACACCATATGTTTTGAGCGTGGCCCCTTCCAATTGCCATTCAAAAGAAACTCGGACCCTTAGGCAGGAGTAAATCTATGAAAATATTTAAGGTGCAGAAAATACCTACCAAGAAATTAGTAAACTCCTAAAACGTTTTTGAACGTTCACCACCTTTACAGAAGCGTCCATTCTGGATAGCCACGGAACCTGCCTGTTGAAGCACGTATGATCACATGCAAACTCCACCGTAGAGGCAGATTTACTCTGCAATAAAACTCCATGTATGAGGCCAAAGCCTAAAATCCCATGAGCCAGAAAATGGGTGATGTCCTCCTAAAAGTTACATACACACCTAGGTGCAATGTGGATGTTGCAAACGCATGAATTAAGCCAATAAAGAACAGCCTTCAGAACACCACCTACTAAGTCGGAATGAGCAACAAGGATAATAAATTGCCTTGCAAGGGCATAAAACTAGTTATTATCTGGACGTTTACGTTAGCATCCAATAAGATTCACCCCCACCCTAACATACAGTTTGGCATTACTTGCACCACAGGGCACCTGCTACTATACAAGCAACAGCTCCTGTTCAAACCAGTAAATCACATCTGCACTCGAAAACAAATATGGGCTAAAGGTATCTAATATTGTTGCACAGCATGATAATCTCAAAACTGTTAAAATGAAGAAATACATGGAAAAAATTAAATATGAGTGGTCTCCACAGTAAAATGTTTACGTGTAAGATATATATGAAGGTACTCATAACTAAGAAAGAAATGGACGTGTCATATTTATTATGATTATAGAAAAAAAATCTAAAACGTTTTTTTTAGAAAACTGTATGGACTTCAAACTTCACTCAAGTTTGAATGCTAGCGATATCCGTATTAAAAGCAATTTAAAATTACAGATCCATTAGTATATGTGTAACATTGTTCAAAACAGCAGTTCTTACACTCCAGCTGCCAGGAGTGGAACACTGGAATGTTGGCTTCTATTTTCCAACCATGGCAAACCCCACTGATGTCATAAAAAGGTTAAAGTCATCCTGGACCGGTCCGTAGGACTCTCCCCTAGAGTCATCCTTCTCTGCCTACTGGAGGATTTGGGGGGACAGGGACTGGAGCACACATTTACTGAGGTAGCTATGTTGATCGCCAAACAGGACACTGTCTGAAAATGGAATTCCAAGAACTCTCCCGCAGTGAATGTATGGCAAGTAGGGATGGACTGGTGTGCTCACCAAGAACAGTCCACTTACGCAGCCAGGGTTTGGCCACAGAAGCATGGGAAAGTCGTGGGGCAAATAGTGAGAAATATAATGGCCTCGGTCTGGATGACTGATCATTTTACGTACGTGAAAAAGGGCGACATCTGTGACACAGTTGATTTGACTGTACTGTCATCTGTGTTTTATACTAAAACAATAAATGTGTTTATTTTAAAAAAAGGTTAAAGTCATGACCATTTTATAATCCAAATGTAGTCTAGTTGGCATTATAAACGCAAAGTGAAATTTTGTACCTTTATTTTCAGATCTCACCTGTCTTTTGTTGAAGACCTATTGCATACAATACAACAAAGTGGGCTTTGGGTCAGCCCCATGCTTATGATTCGTTGGATTTGTTGCTGTGCTCAATTCCCTGCTGCTTATCCAATGGATTTCATTTTTTCTTGTGTTGTCCTACCCCTACATCATAGCTTCTTTACCAAGTTTCTTGGTGACTTCTATTCTTCCACTACTGACATCATGGAACCATTTTATTTGTGTTTTATCACTTCATTGGACCACAAATATTTATTTGCTCTTCTCCCCCATCACATCTTTGACAAGCACAGTCTCTGTTGATACTTCTCTCCTCCCACCCCCGTTTGTCTGTTCCACTCTGGTCCCTCCTTTTGCAGATTTTTTTAATTGTAAAAAATGTTTGAACGTGGGTCAGCAACTGCACACTGCCCTCTGGCCACTTGTGTCTTTCTTTTTGCACTCCCATGCATACGTTTTAAAATGTATTGTTCAAATCAGGACCATGGTCATCTTAGAATGGTAAATTAAACTTCTTAAAAATGACAAAATAGCTACTGACCAGTCACCATGCATGCACAGGTAGCTGTCTTGGAAAGCCTTTTCTTTACGAGGATTACCATTCCAAGTTGGTCACTCATGCATGCACAAGGATTGTAAAGCACCAGCAGCCATTTTTTCAATTTTTGGCAATGCAGAAATCAAACATGCTTAGCACAATAGCTCGGCACTAATTTTATAGTTGGGACCAATTAGCTTTGCCAATGCGTGTTTATTACAGACTTGCAGTTCTCCTGATCCATGGTGATGAATTCTCGGCCATCTAAAAACGGACGTCAGTGTTCTTGAGGCTGATGAGGTTGATAATCTCCGAGTTCTCACAGTCGGTGCTGATAAACTAGGAGGGTTTGGTCATGTGTCATCTGTGGGCTGGCGAAGCTCACTCCACGAGCCATGGATGACGAGACGAGTCATCTTCATCCAAAGCAGTGTATGCGCAATCACTACTATGATTTGCTTGGCAGATAAACATATGTGTGGTTACACAAAACAATTATAAATCAGTGTTCCAATTGTTGATAGTAAATGTATAGCTACTGTTTGATAAAAAGAACCAAGCGTTTTTAAGAAATCCTGATTTTTACATTCAGTTGCTTTTTGAAGTTAAGAGTAATTGAAACATACACATTTTACAACTGCAGTTTTAAGTTTAAAATTGAATCTAATACAACAAACTAATATATTTTACTACAAAATCAAAAGTATTTCAAAACAATTTTGCTCAAAGAAGTTGCTCTGCCCCATTTATGAAAAAACAGGTTCTTCGTTCCGAAATCTTCTGGCGACCACAGCTTGGTGACCTATTAAAAGAGCTTAAGGAGCACTGCGGTCCGACCCTGACCCTCCTCTCAAGCAAGGACCTGAAAAATTGTCTGCCTCTGAACCGAAGACGTGATGCTTTTTGGAGAGTTCAAAGAGTAAGTAGTGGGGAGGTGGAGGCATCTTCACAGTAATGAAGATTTGCAATAAGTAATCCTGCCCTTACAATACCATTAATTGTACCTCTTTATTTACAGACTTGTGCAGGTAAATGAGGAATAACATAAGCTAACAATGTTATCTCATGTGTTTCTGCTACGGTTTTATATGGGACTACTAAATCACTGATGCAGAATTACTTAACTAAAAAATTGAGTTTGCTGTATTTTTTAAAATGTGTGTTAACTGAAATATGTGCGTCAAATAGGTTACTGCTTTTTACTGTGACACTCAATTGGTCTATATGTATTATGTACTATTTTATTCATATCAGGCACATCATTTCTATTCTTTATGGTCTTCAAAACAAACAAAAAAATTGTATTTTGAACTTTAGCACCTATGAATGTGAGATTATTGGCTTTCTAGAATCTTCCCTACCTAGAGTAAGGTTGTGAAACTATTAAAATGCCCTAACTTCCCTTAACCTCTAGGTTGTAAAGTCCAATGTGCACAACAGGAGAATACCAGAATGGGAAGCCCTACTTGATCAACATTAAATAACATGGCTGGATAAACTACATAGAAACGGAGACAAACATGCTTAAACTAAGCAACCTAAAAAATAGCAAACTAAGGTTTGGCTCGTTGCACAGTGAGGGTTATTTGAAACATGACTCTAAGAAAGTGAATTCCCTTGCATACGTGCCTTAATGCTTACATATGCTATGAAAATGCCCTTCTGCGACAATGTGTATTGCTGCCATTTATTTAAAAATTGCCATTATGTTTTTGTGCCTTCTTGAAGACCTAAAAAGGCTTGATTTTACTGCACGCTTACACGCAATTTAAATGAGTTCTCGTTTTGTTGTTATATGTTGTATACCGCCCAGCTTGGCTAAATCATTCTAGTAAACCATGCCTCGTTCCGAGTCGACAAGTCGAAGCAAGGGTTTAGAAAGCCGCAGAGTCAGCTCTTGCTGGATATGCTTTTATCATTTCCATCAAGGCTTTCGCACAGTCTTCCAATTATATGAGCCTAGCACCTTCTCATTAGGGCCTATCAATAGGTTTCAATTTATCACAATCACGTTTCCATTCAATTGCATTGAGGAAAAGTGTACAATGATAACATCAAAATGTATAGATTTTTGCAAGACACGCTCCAAGTGACCAAGGACAGAGCTCCAGTCCATTTATTAGACAATTGCTTTCCTTATTTTGAATGCTTGCTGGCAATTTGTGCATTAAACGAATGTTAAGACTTCTATCAGAAATCTCAAGCACTTGGGTTTTCTTTTATACGTCTTTCCAAGTGTAAGACTCGTAGATGTCGCCCGACTCAAGGGCAAGTGTGAACTGTTACAACGTAAAGACTCCTGCAGTATGGTTACTTGTAATTTACCTAAGACACGCTTAGCTGGGTCAAGGTTCACCTAGGCAGGTAATACGTGGATACCTGCTACCTGGCAATCACTAGTCCAGTCCATAAGTCATAAAGAGTCGATTTGAGCACGCCTATGCTTGGAGGAATGTTCCTACCACACCCTCGTTTCTACCTGGCCCACAAACTGCAACTGGCAGCAACAGGATTATCTAGTCCTTACACAATGCATACCCTTTATACGGCGACCTAGGTCAGAAGTTGGCAGATCATAGACCTCTGCATTTTTATGTTTATTATGCACAATTCGGGGTTTGTGTTTGTAAACGTAAAACTATACATTTCAAGAATGACTGAATAAATTATTCACATCAGTCACACGTTTACTTCGGATATCTGGAATGTGTTAAACGAGGGTCATTTCGAAACATTCCATGTCAGGCGGGCGTTTGGTGCCTTGAGCTAGGCAAATAAAGGAACTCTTGCATTAACGCTGCTTTTGTGAGAGTTAAAAGCCAGCCCGAAACCCCTAAGCGATCAACACTATACGAAGAGCCACTGACTTTGAAAAGAGGGCCCGACCTTTACTCTCCACTGTGCGTGCGAATACATTGAAGAACCACATTTAGATGTTCACACACAAATTCACGAAAAACCAGACAGTGGAGGACACAAGGAGTTTTCACGGCCAGTCACTCGCCTGGCATGCTGTCAGTCTGGGTGCTGCTGTGGCAAGCGGGCGCCGCACCATCACGCCGTGGTCTGTGCATCAGGGCTCTCTCTGTATTAGCCTTGAATGGTCGGCACTGACTCATCCCACTTCCCGCTCCGTCCACGGGGTACTGCCCTCACCTGCAGGTGCAGTAACCAAAGGCTGCAGCGCGTCTATTGCGCGCGCCGAGGGGTGGGCGCCCGCCGCTGACGACACAGGGCGGCGGAGGGTTACCTCGGCGTCCAGTGCAGGCGCCAGAGCACCGGGGGCAGCGCCGGCAGGCTGTGTGTCTTGCAGAGAGCTACGTGTGAGCGGATATAGGAAGATTGGACTGCTCCATCGTGACTGAAAGGAAGGGGTGACTAGTTTGCTAGTAGTTTAGGGTGACCAGACGTTCCCGGAGTTCACCGGAAAGTACCGTTTTTTTGTGGATTTGTCCCGGCGTCCCTACAGTTTTATTTAAAACTGACAAACGTCCCGGCTTCCGTGAGAGGGACGCTTAGCATGGACATCAGATGTAAATTGTTTTACTTTCGTTTTAAAGTCTCTCCTGCTGTGCAGTGTCACGGAAGCAACACAGCAGGATGTAAAGAGGGATATATATATCAGAATCTGAATACCCTCAGTTGATGCCCAAACTTCTGAGCTGCCTCCTTAGGTGCATCACAAGACCTGGGAATGAAGGGAAGGGGTTATTTAATGGAAACACTGCACTGTTTTCGTTTGGATTGTGTGACGTGGGCAAATCTTTACTGCTATCTTGTGTTTAAAAAGACCACATGTATGTTTTTTTTGTTGTTGTTCAATATTGTAGAAAAGGCAAGTATTTATTTTTATGGATTCTCTTGCCTCTCCATGTTATATATCGTAGGCACATCTGAAGCCTTACCAAGTCTTGGTTTTATAAATTGCTTTTGCACTGTCAACTCTGTTTTTACCTTTATTGCTGCAAGACTACAGGTCGCCAGAATGCCAATTATCTACTCATTTGGCAACTTGAGACCACTGTAGTGTCTTCTATTAGCTAGGTAAAGCTTAACAAAGTGGCACAAGCTCTAAAACACAGATTTTGCTTGCCTTGCTATCCTATAGTCTGACTCATAGGTTTGTGGGTCGTGCGTTTGTAGTTCTTCCATGGCAGTAACTGGTGCCCTAGTTAGCGTGACCTGGTATCCTGGATTTTCTGGGGCACGTCAGTTTTCTCCCAAAATTTCTCTGCAAGTTTGAACACATCCCCTGTTTTATTTTTGAGTGGGTAGACAATACAGAACGAGGGAAAGTTTTCTTGTATTTTGGTGCAGAAATATTAGCCCTTGCCGGAAAGCAATTTACTTAGCACAGATAATGCTGGGTGTTAAATTTGCATTTAATTCCTTGTAGTACCTATTGTCTGTCTTTCCTATGTTGATCTACGCTGTCAATTGTCTTTCTGTGGCCATTAGTAGGTGCAGAATTATGTGGACTGTCCTGGTTTTTGCTTTATAAAATCTGGTCACTGTATGGTAATTGTTTCCTGTAAGTCTGAAAGACATAGGATGTTTTAGTCACAAATGGTGGATAACTGGCATGCATATCTGAGCCTTCATCTGAAGAATGAATTCCCCTCATAAACTACTCTTACCGTTTTTTCCTTCTGTATGTAAATAAGGCTCCTGGTAAATACCTCCCATGTTGTGAATCAGCAGCCCCTCCTCTTTGAATGCCCCATTGGAAACTTGCATTCTTCCACAGTGACGGTGTTCATAAAATCGTCCACACTAAGAAGCCTTCCTGGTTCTCTACCAAGCTGCGGCAGTTAAAAAAAGGAATGTAAGCAGCTAGAAAGGAAATGGAGAAAAACCTTTGATGATGTCTCTAAACGCAAATATAGAGAAGCAAACAGATCCTATCATGTGGAAATCAAAGCCGCACAGGGAACGTTCTATTTTGCCAGAATATAACAATCTTCCAACTCCCCATAAGAGATCTTTTCAATCTTTAAATAATTGACTGAGGACCCCTCTCCAAGCATTTAATTTCGGGCCTCTATAGAGCACAGCAACAACTTAGCAGGCTACTTTCTAGAGAAAATTATTGATATTCAACAAACTTTTCCCCAAGAGGCCAAATTTATTCCCCTAGAGGCTTTCCACCCTCTGAGAACCACTCTTGTAGTCTTTCCGCCCCTGATGAAGGATCTAGTAATGAGCCATTTGTGTACTATAAAATCAGGCTCTCCTCTTGATCCTGCTCCACCGTCTATACTGGCTTTAGGCTCGGCGGTTATAGTACCGGTCCTAACCAAGGCTTTTAACAACTCTCTTACATCTGGTCAGCTTCTGCAGTGTTGGAAACATGCTGTCATTAAACCCCTACTCAAGAAGCCTAGGCTTGATCTGACCTTTTTAATTAATTATAGACCAATTGCTCTCCTTCCAATAGAAACTAAAATCATTGAAAAACATGTCAATAAACAAGTTACAGGTTTTCTTGAGGATTATAATCTTCTGGACCATAACCAGATGGACTTTAGACCTTTACACAGCACTGAAACTGCACTTTTGGCCGTTACAAAAGATATTCGCCAATGCCTAGATTCAGGCAGATATGCAGTGATCCTTCTTTTAGATCTGAGTACCGCATTTGACACTGTAGATTACAAGATACTGCTACATAGAGTATCTAAGATGGGATTTGTAGGGACCTCCTTTGAGTGACTTTCCTCCTTCATGAAGGATAGAACCTTTAAAGTCTTGTATCAGTCTTTCTTCTCTAATTCTTTGCCCCTTAGCTGTGGGGTGCAGCAGGGCTCATCCTTAAGCCCCACTCTTTTTAACATCTATATGTCCCCTTTGGCAAAAATTGTTGAGCCCTATGGACTATCCTTGGTATCCTACGCTGATGGCACTCAGCTGGTCTTCTCCTTTTCTACCAAGGCTAATTTAGAACAAGCCACTCTTTCCTCTTGTCTTTGAGATGTTGCCAGATGGATGGCAGATAGCAAACTTAAGCTCCACAATGGAAAGACAGAGGTTATGACGGTTGCAGTTACAGATTGGTTTAAAGAACTTCCCCCACCAAAAGATACTAGAGCTTGGGCGTTTGGTTAGACTTGCGTCTCACAATGGAATGCCATTCCAAAAAACTTGCAGCCACCTGCTTTAGTCTTCTAAGAACTTTTAGGAAGATTTTTAAGCTTCTTCCTTTTTCCGCCAATAGACTCCTTATTCAGGCCCTCATATTGTCACGTCTTGACTATGGGAATGTTTTGTTTCTGAGTGCCCCCTCTTATGTCCTAAAGAGACTGCAAGTGGTGCAGAATGCTGCCGCTCGCCTACTTACAGACACCCCTAGACATCTGTCTGCTAAACCGGCCTTGGCTTCTTTTCACTGGCTCCCTATTGAACAGCATTAACATTAAAACCATGTATTTTGTACACCGAGCCTTTCGAAACAAGGGTCCGGTTTTTCTCAGACGAATTGTTACACCTACATCCTTCAGAGAACACTTAGATCTTCATCAGCTTTTTTAATCCTTTTCGTGCTAAGAAATCCAGGTGAGGAGGTAGATCCTTTGCCTGTAGAGCAGCTAACCTCTGGAACTCCCTCCCCTTAGAGCTTCGCCAAGATACATCTGAACTTTCCTTTTGTAGGAAATTGAAAAATGCACTGTTCTCAGTATAGTCTTGATTCCTCTGTCTAGCAATCCCTCATCAGCGCTGGGATGCCTTCTGGTGGCCATGCGCTTTTACAGATACCATAAACTAAACTAAATTAAAAGTAAAGTCATATCAGCAACGGTTAATAATATAAATGCCACAGTGATGACAGCTATCGCTCTGATAAAAGCAGTAGAGAGAACAGGACATTTTTGTTCCCCTGTGCTTTAAATGGGCAGGAACAGCCCATTGCGGAGTACCTGCACTTCTTTAATTTGAAAGGGTGAATACCTGCACCTCTCAGCACTGCTGCAAAACATTTAGTAGGAGAGCATCAGCATTCCTCAGGCGCAAGCAAGTACTCTAAGTAAGTGAGTACTTGCACGTCTATATTTCCATTTAAAGCAATGTTGTTACCTACCTAATTTTATTATTTATTTAGCCCTGTGAGATAACCGTATTATGGCATGCATGTGTTAAGATAGTATGGAATGTAGATGACATAGCCCGATGACTTGTTGGTTCCACTGTCAAGCATTCAGTGTAAAGGTTGATTAGGCCAAGGAGCTGGCAGACCTGTTTCCTGTATGTCTGGAGCTTAGTTAATAAAGAAGCACTACTACACTTCCTGCTTGCTATCTGCCTCGTTACTTGTTTGTACCTGGAAGCCTGCACACAACAAATTGGCAAAGAGCGGAACTAGATTGATTTTATTTTGGCAACCTAAGCCCATGTAGATGGAAGGACTATCAGTACAATGACAAATGTATAATTCATTAGAGATATGCTGTGGACAACCGACATCGTTTTACATTCAAAGATTCTGGCAAGTACTAAGATTATCCCTGGAACCTATATTGTCAGTTAAGGCATTGTCAGTTATGGCACATCTTTCAAACCTACCAGCTGTGCAGTTCTTGGCAAAGGTGTGCGGGTGCCACTGTCAGAATTCCAGTATGACACTGACCACAGATCATCAGCAGAAGCAACCTACTTTGTGCCAATAGCAGAGCGCATCTGCAAGGTTCCCCGCAGCAACATTCAGTGGTGTGCGGGCGCCATCTGTGTTGCATGTTCTCTAGCGTCACACGCCATACACTTTTAGTTTTGTAAGACGTCAGGAGATGCACAGCACGTCGGGTCACTTTGCGTGACCTCATTGAGGACCATTTTGAAAGGAAAGAGCAGTAGACTAAATGTACTCAAGATTAATTAAAAAGCCGTCTATCTTTTTTCGGCTTTGGAGGCAATTATTTACTGGCAATATGTACCGACAATTCAGATCAAGGCACATACATAGAAGAAATAGGTGAGGGTTTTTAACCAATATTTTGTTGTTCAGGTGGAAAATATTTTTCACTGTACTTGGAACATTGTAGACTTTAAAATCTATATTTGGTTCTTTGTGACAATGTTACCTTTGCACAACAAAGTTTCACTATTAGTCTTCCACATGCATTTTGGTTTTTTGGCACCGAACCTTCCGTGAAATGGGCAGAATTGAAAGAATATTTTGGGAATTACATTTCTGGGAATGAGTAAGCAAATAAGATGTCTGCAGACCAAAAGAAAAGGATCCTTTTACACTCTAGGTCCTGTAGGATTAAAGACATTTAGGGGGTTATTCTAACTTTGGAGGAGTGTTAATCCGTCCCAAAAGTGACGGTAAAGTGACGGATATACCACCAGCCGTATTACGAGTTCCATAGGATATAATGGACTCGTAATACGGCTGGTGGTAAATCCGTCACTTTTCCGTCACTTTTGGGACGGATTAACACCTCCTCCAAAGTTAGAATAACCCCCTTAGTCACATGCTGAAAGCAACCATCAGTGGGGGTGTGAATGTCTTTACAGCTGCGCTGTAGGATTTGGATAAATACTTTGCGCCGAAAGTAGGTATAGACATAACCAGATTTAAATTTTCCAACACAAACAGAACAAAGACAAGTCAGCTGATGACTGTGTAGCAGTGTTAAAGAAGCTGGTAGTTGTAAATTTTTAGTCCTTCATGATGACTTGGTGAGGGATCAGTTAGTAATGCATGCTAACAAACCAGCCATCCAAGAATGATTATGGATTAAATGAGCTTCTCCGCTTGAAGATGTCCTAGCAATTGTACGCAAGGCGGAAATTTCAGGGAGATGTACAATGGGATTAAAACAAGCTGACAAATAACTGGATTGTATCTGTAAAGTGACGACTTATAAAATGGACAAAGACAAGAAAAATAATTTCAGAGGCAAAGAAGGGGGTAGAGATTGGAGATGCTATCGCTGTGACATCAATGTACATTTAGTGTATTGTAAAACATGCCCGAGCTTAAACAACAGTGCAGCACCTGTGGCACTATTGTAAAATTTTCAAAGGTTTGCAAGAGAAAGAGAAACAGTGTGAGACGCATCTATGAAGAAAAAAGTACATGTGAGGGTGACAATGTTATGAGTTTACAATAAACAAATGTCTAGAACATGGGTGAATGCAGTATCAAAGGCAAACCTGAGTATGACATGACAATAGGAGGTGTGGCCATCACGATATATGAAGACTCAGGATCACTTTTTACTGTTGTCAACAAAGACATATGGAAGAACACATTTGTTGGAAAAAATGGCACACTTTTGTCTCCGTCTGATATTAATCTGGAAAGTTAATCGGGGGGATGGATATTCTGGGTTTCAGGTGGTTATCCTTCTTATTTAAGGGTAGACATGTGAGAGGTAAACTGTATGTGGATCAAGGTAATCTGCACATAGTTCTAGACCCGAACACCGAGGCAAAAGTGTTGGTGGTGGACCAAGGAATTCTGTAGGACACAAAATGGTTAAAAAAAATAAAAAATCCAAAGGGGTTCAACAATAAATTGGGAATGCTGGAGGGTTTTGAGCACAATATTGTGTGCAAGAGTAATGCCACTCCAAAAGGTGCATAAATTGAGGATGGTACCAATGATGGAACGGGATGAGGTTTTGAAGGCGCTTGACAAGTTAGTGGATTTGGATGTAATCGAACCAATTGAGAGTTCAAAAAGAATCTCTCCAGTAGCGCTAGCACCTCGTAGCAATGGCAAGATCCGTCTCTGGCTCAATTTGCAACACCTAAACAATAATATTGTTATCAATTGTTTTCCATTACCAAAAATCACAGAGATGGTGTTGTGCTTAAAAGAAGCCACATAGTTTTCAACTATCGATCTTTCGACTGCATGCTATCAAATCTCTCTCACGCTGATGTGGCTCACTGTATTTATCGCACCCTTTGAGCGTTTCCAATTCAAACGGATACTGTTTGGCCTGGCATTCACAACAGCTGTTTTTCAATGCCTTATGTTAAACTATTTGGAAAAGAAAGGTGAGTAATGTTCTTGGAAGACGATATAGTAGTCTTTGAGGAGAGCAAAAATATACATGATGAGAGATTGATAATGGATTGGGGATACTGGAAAGTAAAGGGCTGACTGTAGATTTGGAAAAATGCAAGTTTACAGAGAGGAGTATGATGTATTTGGGGCATGTGATGGGAGAAGAGGGAGTAAAACCGAAACCTTTGTTACTAAATGCTGTCACAGGAGCCCCAGCACCTACAAACAAGGATTAGGTGAGGTCATTCTTGGGAACATCCGAGTATTGTGCAAAGTTTATACCTAATTTTGCAGACAGAGTATATAACATTAGACACTTGCTAAAAAAACATGAGAAATTTGTGTGGGACCCACAGTGTGAAGAAGAGTTCCATAGAATTAAACGCAATATAGAAAAAGTGCCTACCTTGGGCAATTTTGATCTAGGTTTGGGTTGCTTTTTAACAACAGATGCAAGTTATAAAGTGTTAAGGGCAGTGCTATCATAGAAGGATACAGAACGTAAAGAAAGCATAATCTTGTTTGCATCTAGGTCTTTGTCTTGTCATCAACTGAAGATAAATATCTCATAATAGAAAATGAGGCACTAGCATGGACAAAAGAACATTTTCGTGCCTTTGTGTGGGGGTAGACCAGTTACTCTTCAATGTGATCATAAACCCTTCATGAAGTTATTGACCTCAGAAGGGAGTGTTAAATCTTCTGCTAGGGTTACAAGATTATCGATTCGAATGAAGGATTACATTTACACCATTTAGTCCAGGAACCCAAATTTAGGCCATTGGTACCACTCGGTGGGGGGGGGGGGGGAGGCTTTAACATGAGTTTTGTGCAAGGCATGGATGCCTAGAGATGGAAAATATGTGATAGCAAGTCATCACTCTTTGCCTTCTGTCTGATATTATTGGATTGACAACCATAACCAAAAAATGTAATGATTTTCTTATTTTTGATAAATAGCATACAAATTCATCATATGTGGAAAAATAAATCTAATTCCACCAGAGTGGTTAAATTCAATATAATAAAAAAAAAAATATGATTATTAATTGTAATAATAAGAATATAGTCTTTAAAACATTAACAAAACGTAATTGTATTCCTCATATTGATATAGATTATGCATAATTTTCACTTAAAATTTCAAATAATAATAGTTTTCACATGACCATGTTTCTCTTGAGTGAACATTAACCCAATTTTATCATTCACATTCGTCGTCATCATCTTCTGAATAGGTGTCATCAATCTTTGAGTCTGTTTGATTATCACAGGCGGGAAGCCTGCACGTCAGTGCATTTGAGGTCATTTAGACAGCAGGCACATGTTGGCAGTTTGCAGTTGCAAGCTAATACATCTAGCACAGCCTGAGGTGCTGGCTGCCCCTCCACCCAGTCCACTACCAGTTGTTCTGCTCTCTCGTGTTTTTCCAACTTCCACCCTCTCCCAATGGACTTTGTGTCTGTGGATCAGTCAGAAGAGATCTCTTGCTTATAGCGGCTTGATAATTTGCACATTTAGCATGTTTCTTCAGACTGTCCTTACAAGGTGGAAGTTGATGACTGTCTATCTCACCCTTCTTTGCACAGAATAGGTGATTATCTCAGTCATTCACGTGATGAACTGAAGATTTTGGTGCATACAGCAAGTATGAGAATTGCTCATCTTTGTCTATTAGTTCTTCAGAGAGATCCCATTCATCTCCGAGCTGCGAAAATGTTTCTTGTGATGTCTGTTGGCAGACAGAATTTTGAATGCACTTACTTTTTCTTTTCCCACAAATGTATTTACTGTGTAACATCTGGTAAACGTATGGAGACTTATCATAGCTCGACAAACATTTTCACCAAAAGTTGAAGCTATTTTCTTAATGTCAAGGACTCGCATGCGTATTCTAGTACCACATTTCAGAAACAATTTAGCCATGATTCTGAAATGGAATCCCAAACACGTATCAGCTCTAACTATTTCAACATTTCAGAAATAGCTGTCAACTCAGCTCTGACTGTTTAAAAATTTCAGAAACAGTTGTCAAATCAGTTGCAGGGGCACTAATGGTGGGTAAGTAACCAATTGAATCCTGTGATGCACAAACCGTGTCTCTAGTACTGATGTTAAATCCTGTCCAAATTGGTATAATCTGTGCGAGGCTCGCTTCTTGTCTTGTAACAGCCCAGATGATGTTCTTATTTTGTGCAAGCTTCAATTGGATAACACATTCTGGCTTGACTTCAGTACTTGTCATCAATGGCGGAGGCCCAACTCGTTCACCAGAAATATACATGAACAATTGTTCAGTATTTGTGGTGGTCAATGTTCTTTGCTTTTGTTTCTTAGTGCTTGGGAGAGGAGCGTTAAAAGTTTGGTGTCTAAACAACTTAGGCTGCACAGCTATACCGTTGACTCAATTAGTTGTCCCCTTACCAGTAAAAGGCTTTTCAGCCTTTAAATGTTACCCCATGCTAAGTTACTGAAGACATGAGGCTGAATGTCGGCTGGAAGAACAATTTGCTCATTTAAGGTAGCAGAAAGTTTCTGAAGACGCAAGGCAGTATTATTTTCTTTCAGTTAGTATGAAATCCCATGACCAAGTCTGTTTAGGGTACACATGATTTCAGCATTGCCTGTCAGTGTTTTTACGGCGTATGGGAGCAACAGTTGCTTGTGATGTTTCTGCTGGCCATTTGTGACTGCATATATAATGTCCTGACTGAATGATTGCATAAGTAAGGTGACCCTTTTGGATGGCTTTGCGTTTTCTGGATCTGCAGTCAGAAGTCCTAATAGGAACTGTTTAAGGTAACTGGGTACTATGAATTAATCTTTATTAACGTCTGATGGACAATATGGCCACGGTGTTGATGTCAAGTTTGTTTTAATCATTCTTCTTAGTAGGCATTGGCGTAAAACTCCTCTCTGCTGGCAAAGTTTGTCAAATTCGGCAACTCCGCATAGAACACAGAGTTACCGATAGACTCTGCAGTATAGCAGAGATTTCAGTTTTTTCCCCGTTGACGTGCGCTTACTGTCATTTCGCGTGCACAGGAAGTGAGACGAGAAACTTCCGGTCTCTCGCAAGCACAAACGAGATTGAGCATGATCGACTGCTGCTGCAACCTGGCGAAGCAGAAGCAGCAAAAATCTACAACTTCAAGTTGAAAATGTTCTCAAATGGACCGTTCGCATTGATATTTTTGTGCGTGGATTACTTTTTACATTTTTTTTTTCAACCACAGGAAATCCCTCAGAGACTCCAACTTCCTGTTCCTGTCCAGCAGGCTCCTCCCAGTGCTTTGTCCATTTCCTGGTCACTTTTCACTTCAATTTCGAGCTGGAAGAGTCACTTTCTTTGTCTCCTGGATGTATCATTGGATTTAAGGACTTTGTTGTATTTGAGATTTCACAATTAAGTTTAAAAAATACTTGTATAAGGGTGTTGTACATTAGAGGGCATGTACCTGGATTTATATATACTTTTATTCAAGTTTTAGATTTTATTGTGGTGGTTGGCCTGCATTTGGGGCCTAGTTATAGTTTTACTTGTAATTTGTGTTCTATAAAGGAAACATGTTTTACAGTTCACTACATTTTCTTCATGTTTTTGTTTTGTAAATTTGCAATATTCATTTAATCCACTATGTCAGTGTTAAGTGGCCTAGTCTGCTAATGGAATATGCTTTCTATCTGTAGGCCCAGTGCTAGTCATGGGTGCATGATGAAACAACTGTTTGTGGTGTCTGTTGAACTGAAACACCATGGGTGGCATTGAATTAAAGGTAACAAAATGTTGCAAACAGTGTAAGGTGGGATAATAATATTTAATGCCTCTGTATGATGTGTGTTGTAAAATGTTTAGCCCCTTTAATTTTCATTTTTGTAATTACTGACTTAATGCTGTTTTTTTTCTCCTGTACCTATGTCTTCTTTGCCTTGCCAGTGTGTGAGAGTGTCATAGGCCACCATTTGCCTTTGTTATCCATCTCATGTGGCCAGGGACCTTTTCTGTATAGTCAATTAATTGTAGCCGTATACCTATTTGTGTTTTTTTGTTTTCCATTCATCCTGCTTGATGTTTAACCAGGTGGCTGGTGGCTATTTTGTGTAGGCAGAAATTGTGCTTTTAGGCCTGCATGTGTTCATTGTTGTGGTGGCAGTGCCTCCTTGCTTGTTGTTGTTTGACCATGCGGCTGGCGACCATTTTGTGAAGGCACCCAGTGTGCTTTTAGGCCTGTATGTGGTGTTCTTTGTTGTGGTGGCCAAGCCTCATTGCTTGTTGTTGTTTAACTATGTGGCCGATGGCCATTTTGTGTACGCATCCAGTGTGCACTTAGGCCTGCATGTGTTCTTCTTTGTTGTGGTGGCCATGCCTTCTTGCTGGTTGTTGTTTGACCATGTGGCCGGTGGCCATTTTGTGTGTTACCTGTTAGGTCAATGCTTATTACTAAATGTACTGCATGAGCAGTGTTTTATATTTTATTATATACTTTGTTTGCATTTTTCACCTCCACCACTCCCTGTCTCCCAAATCCCAGTGGTTTCTCATGGTAGTCCCCTTCCCTTAGTACTTTTGCAATTCTTTTTTCTTAAAAAATGTTATTCTTTTTTTGAATTTGGTTTACAAACTTTTTTAAATTTAATTTTATAATAGCAGTGTAATCAATTTTTTTAATTTTGGTTTCTCAGTTTTATATTTTTTTTAATGAACTACATTTGTTTTTACTTTAATTTAAAAAAAATGTTTTTATCCATTCTCCCCATTAGCTCCATGTCTGCCATAGATGCACAGTTGCACTACATTACATTATTCAAGGATTATTATTCCATTTGTCACCACCACCTCCTTGGTGCCACATGCCAATTAGATGCAGATAAAGCTAATTCTGTATGTTTTAGTTGTTGCTGTTTCGTATCCTTCATGAGTGCACATGATAATGAAAATTAATGTTGGTGTGGTTTTACAAATGGATACTCTGTATTATTTCATAATTATTTATAAGTTTAGTAAAGTAACCATTAAATTATTTTGTTTCTACTACTAATGCAACTGCAACAATGCCACGTTTCACTTATCCTTCTTGCATGTTTGCTTTTAGGTGCACGAAAAGAAAAATACACCACCCACAGTGCTGCCAAACAGAAGGCCTGTGCACGATGTGACTCGTGACCACACTCACGAACACACAGACTTGGCAGTAGCACTTAGTTTTACAAGCTAACTGACAGCTTCAAGTTGGACCCAAAGAAAGCTGCTACCAAGAAAGCGACAAGTGATAAGAAGGAGCTTTCCACCACTGGTATGTCACCCCAGACCTTTTTTGGGCAAAAACTTGTGCCTGCCGCCCCAGCCTCTGGGGAGCACGCTGGGAGCAGCACTCCTGCTTCTGCAGCCCCATTCCCAACTAGGCCCAAGCCCATGTCTGGCGAAGAGGCAGCTTCTCTAATTACACGAACGCGAATGAGCAATGAGGTTGAACTGGACTTATCTCATTCTCAAAGTAGTACCCAATCATTGCCAGAAACTCAGGCCATTGGACAACAACAGCCGCAGCCAGCAATAGCAGGTCCTCCCGAAGTAGGAGCACATCAGAATGTTAAGCTTCATGCTGAGGAAGCTGAAAAAGCCCCTCTTTCACAAGATCCACTGTCTTCCAGATCTCCGCCACCTTCTTCAAGCCCCCCTTCTGATGATCAAGACTCCACTTAAATGCCACTTCAGTCTGAGACATGCCAGGAGAGGCAAGGAGTGAAAAGGAAGGTTCCTGAAAGCCTTACAATTATGGATGAAGAAGAGGAGGATGACGAGTCTGATGACAAGCAAGTCATCATGGATGTTAGCCCAGCTCCAGTGGAGTCAAAATTTACCCCATCTTCTCAACCTGCTTCGAGGAATGTGGCACAGATACCACCACCTCCCCCAGCTTCCATATTTACCACGCCCCGGGTGTGACCAACATCCACAGCCACCTCAGTAGAAGGCACTGCAGAGAGACAAACGTCATTAAAACAACATCCACCTACTTCTTCAGACATGGGCAGCGGCCACAGTGTTAGAAGGTTGACCTCCCCAGTTTGGGACTTCTTTAGGTCAGTGAAAAGGAGACAAACATTGCCATATGCTCCATTTGCCGAACAAGTGTTAGTCAGGGTAAGCTTGGTACAAACTATGGTACCGGAGGCCAAACAACCCACTTGAGAAAACACCATGTAATCCACTAGGAAATGCACGTTAGTAGCCAAAAGCCTGCAAGTGGTGTTAGTGAAGGTGGTGAAAGCAGGGAATCTGATCCGATGATCATGAAAGGTGAAGAAGTGGGTAACATTTTCGTTACCCAAATGAGCCCTGTCCCCAACAGTGCAGTGGCATAGTCGCACACATCAGCAACAGCGCAATGGCACAGGAAGACTCAGTGAGGTCGAAACACCAAGGCAAGAGCATACAGTGGCTGCCCCCTTGAGATGTACATTGAGCCTACCACCACCTTCTAAGTCGCCTGCATCTGTAGCACCAGCAAAGAAAAAAATCCAGGCTCCTATTACTGCCATGTTTAGGTAGGAGGTGCAGTAAGAACACAACCACCCAACGGCATGTTTGTGCAACGAGAAGCTGGCTAAAATATTAGAGTTGGACCACCTCCCTTTTTCTTTTGTGGAAGAAGTGGGTTTTCTAGAATTTGTGGTGGCTATATGCCCAAAATGGAAGGTTACCAGCTGGACCTATTTCGCCAGAGTTGCTGTTCCAGTGCTACATCACAATTTGTTGGAATTGGTTGGACATGCTTTGCAGCAGAGTGTTGTCCACACAATCCATTTGACAACAGACTTGGACCAGTTGCCAAGCCACTGATTACATGTCTATCACTGCACACTGGATCTCTTTTTGGGGGGCTAGAAAAATATCTGCAGGTGTTGACAGAGCTGAAAATTTGAATGGTGCTAAGAATCATGCAACAGTAGCTATGTTCGCTATGGAGAAATCCCATACAGCTGCTAACACCTTGGATGACCTTAACAACAATGTCTTTGAATGGCTGCGTCCCAGAGGGCTTAACATTGGATTTGTTGCTGCGGACAGTGGCAGTGATATAGTTAAGGCCATGTCATATGGTGGCTATTCCAGGGTTCTGTGTTTGGGGCACTGCATAAACACCATTGTACAGGACTTGCTCGAAAAAGAACCCAGAGTCAGCCACTTATTGTCCACATGCAAAAGAGTTGGCACTCATTTTAGCAAATTTTTTTTTTTTTAACCCTTTGGCAGCCAAGGACATAGTGATCCCCCCATGAGCCTCACCTCAGCACCCCCAGGGCAGGGATGGAAGGGGGGATCACACACTGACCTCATCAGAGGCCTGCCCCTCCACGCGGGAAGCTCAGCTTCTAGCGTGGATCGGAAGAGAAATGCTTTTGCATTTCTTTTCCGATGACTTGAGGGGCCGAGAAAGCCATGAAAGGAGGGGAAATGCCTTTCCTCTCCTTTCATGTCTCTCTCAGCATTTCTGTTTGCGATCGGGCAGCAGAAATGCCCACTAGACACCAGGGATATTTTTTGGTAATTGTCATGAGGGGAGTCGCTCCCCAGGGGGGCGATTTATTTTTAGGCCATTTCTGCCCCAAACCCCTAGACACCAGGGATACATTTTTTTGTGTTTATTTTTTTTTTCTATGGAGAGTGACCACTTAGGCAAGGGTTGCCCTCCGGGGGGCCAAATTATTTTTAGGCCATTTCTGCCCCCTGGGGGCAGAAACCACCAGACACCATAGATTTTTTTTTATTTATATACTTACGCATAGGCGGAGCGGCCCCTTGGGCAAGGGCCACTCCCTGGGGGGGGGGGAGGAGGGAATATTTTTAGGCCATTTCTGCCACCAGGGCGGGCAGAAAACCCCTAGACACCAGGGATACATTTTGTTTTATATGTGGGGAGCGGCCCCTTAGGCAAGGGTCGCTCCCCGCGGGGCCAAAATATTTTTAGGCCATTTCTGCCCCCGGGGGTGGGGCAGATCAGCCTATTATAATTAGGGGGGGGGGGCAGAAACCTCTAGACACCAGGGATATATATATTTTTGTATTTACTTTATGTTTTTAGGCAAGGGTTGCTCCCCTGGGGGGCAAATTGTATTTAGGCCATTTCTGCCCCCCTTGGTGGCAGATCGGCCTATTTCTATGAGGCCGATCTGCCCCCGGGGGAGCCGAAACCACTTTGGCATCAGGGATTGGTGTGTGTGTTTTGTTTGGGGGACAGCCTCTTGGGCAAGGGTCACTCCCCATGGGGGCACATTACTGTTGGCAATATCTGCCCCCCTTTCGGCCTATTTTTGGGAGGTCCATCTGCCCCCAGGGGGGCAGAAAGCCCACCAGAGACCAGGGAAGATTTTTTTTTCCAAAATAGGAGGGTGTGGTATGGCTATAACCCCACCCCAAATAAATGGGGTCAAAGTTGTTCTGCCCAACAGTGGGCAGATTAGGCAACTACCTCTGATCCACACCCGGGGGGGGGGGGCAGAAAGCCTACTAGATGCCAGGGAATTTTTGAAAAAAGAAAAAAAAGGGGGGGTGGTAGCTACCAACCAGTATGGGCCTGGTTATGCCCCCTCCCCAACTGAAGGGGATAACAGTCTTTCAGCTTTCCCCCTGCACACTAAAACATCTTATCCCATGGGAAGCAAGAGGACATTTGATTATTTTGAGTTTTGGTTTTAAATTTGGGCCATGAGAGCTTTTCTAACTCTCAAAATCGTCCTACTTGGAATGGTGAGGGCTGCACTTTTTGGATTTAGGGACACTGCTACGTAGAAAAATCCACAAGGCCTAGACATGTCTGAAAACTAAACATCTGGGTGATTCCAGGGTGGTGTGCTTCTCATACACCGCACCATTTTCTTACCCACTATGCTCTGCAAACCTCCAACTTTGCTGGAAATTACACAGTTTTCCCACATTTTTGTGATGGGACCTCCCGGAATCTGCAGGAATACACAAAATTCCTACCACCCAGCATTGTCTCATCTATACCGTTATAAATGTTGCTGCACTTGTCAGCCTAAACATGTTTTATTTCAAACTACCCTCTTGGACCCTCTTTGGTTCTCCCTCAATTTCGACATGTTTTTGGCTCTTCCCTGTCACAGGCACTTGGTCCACCTACACAAGTGAGGTGGTAGGAAATATGCCCTTTTTTTTTTTAGCTAACTTTGAGGTTTGCTGAGGATTCTGGGTAAAAAAAACATTGGGGGATCCACGCAAGTCACAACTCCCTGGACTCCCTCGGGTGTCTAGTTTTCAGAAATGTCTGGGTTTGGTAGGTCTCCCTAGATAACTGCTGAACAAAAACGCAGGAGACCCCCCCCTCCCCCTCCCCCCAGAACAGGTAGTTTTATATTTGATCATTTTGATGTGTCCAGATAGTGTTTTGGGGCGTTTCCTTTCACAGGCAGTAGGCTTACCCACACAAGTGAGGTACCTTTTTTATCGGGAGACTTGGGGGGAACGCTTGGTGGAAGGGAATTTGTGGCTTTTCTCTGATTATAGAACTTCCTGTCACCGAAATGTGAGGAAAAAGTGTTTTTTTGGCCAGATTTTGAGGTTTGCAAAGGATTCTGGGTAACAGAACCACTTGAGAACCCCACAAGTCACCCCATCGTGGATTCCCCTAGATGTCTAGTTTTAAAAGATCCACAGGTTTGGTAGGTTTCCCTAGGTGCCGGCTGAGCTAGAGGCCAAAATCCACAGCTAGACACTTTGCAAAAAACAGCTCTGTTTTCTTTGGGAAATTTGATGTGTCCACGTTGTATTTTGGGGCATTTCCTGTCACAGGCGCTCGGCCTACCCACACAAGTGAGATACCATTTTTATCAGGAGGCGTGGGAAAACGCTGGGTGGAAGGAAATTTGTGACCCCTCCCAAATTCAATAACTTTCTGTCACGGAAATGTGAGGAAAAAGTGTTTTTTTTTTTGGCCCAATTTTGAGGTTTGCAAAGGATTCTGGGTAACAGAACCTGGTGAGAGCCCTACAAGTCACCCCATATTGGATTCCCTTAGGTGTCTAGTTTTCAGAAATGCACAGGCTGGGTAGGATTCCCTAGGTGCCGGCTGAGCTAGAGGTTAAAATCCACAGCAAGACACTTGCCAAAAAAAACAGTTCTGTTTTCTTTGGGAAATTTGATGTGTCCACTTTGTATTTTGGGGCATTTCCTGTCGCTGGTGCTAGGCCTACACACACAAGTGAGGTACCATTTGTATCAGGAGACGTGGGGGAATGCTGGGTAAAGGGAAATTTGTAGCTCCTCTCAGATTCCAGAACTTTCTGTCATAGAAATGTGAGGAAAAAGTGTTTTATTTTTGGCCAAATTTTGCCAGGTGTCTAGTTTTAAAAAAATGCGCAGGTTTGGTAGGTTTCCATAGGTGCCGGCTGAGCTAGAGGCCAAAATCTACAGATAGGCACTTTGCAAAAAAACACGTCAGATTTCAATGTAAAAATGTGATGTGTCCATGTTGCATTTCCTGTTGCGAGCATTAGGCCTACCCACGCATGTGAGGTACCATTTTTATCAGGAGACTTGGGGAAACACAGAATAGCAAAACAAGTGTTATTGCCCATTGTCTTTCTCCTACATATTTTTCCTTCCAAATGTAAGACAGTGTGTAAAAAAAAAAAAAAGACGTCTATTTGAGAAATGCCCTGTCATTCACATGCTAGTATGGGCACCCCGGAATTCAGAGATGTGCAAATAACCACTGCTTCTCAACACCTTATCTTGTGCCCATTTTGGAAATACAAAGGTTTTCTTGATACCTATTTTTCACTATTTACATTTCAGCAAATGAATTGCTGTATACCCGGTATAGAATGAAAACCCATTGCTAGGTGTAGCTCATTTATTCGCTCTGGGTACCAAGGGTTCTTGATGAACCTACAAGCCCTATATCTCCCTGCAACCAGAGGAGTCCATCAGACGTAACGGTATATTGCTTTAAAAAGTCTGACATCACAGGAAAAAGTTACAGAGTAAAACGTGGAGAAAAATAGCTGTTTTTTTACCTCAATTTCAATATTCTTTTATTTCAGCTGTTATTTTCTGTAGGAAAACCTTGTAGGATCTACACAAATTACCCCTTGCTGAGTTCAGAATTATGTCTACTTTTCCGAAGTGTTTAGCTTTCTGGGATCCAGCATTGGTTTCACACCCATTTCTGTCACTAACTGGAAGGAGGCTGAAAGCATAAAAAAATAGTAAAAATGAGGTATGTCCCAGTAAAATGCCCAAATTGTGTTAAAAAATTGGGTTTTCTAATTCAAGTCTGCCTGTTCCTGACAGCTGGGAAGCTGGTGATTTTAGCACCGCAAACCCTTTGTTGATGCTATTTTCAGGGGAAAAAAACACAAGCTTTCTTCTGAAGTGCTTTTTTTAAAAAAGAAAACAACATTTTCGCTGAATTTTGGTTAATTTCTTGGTCTCCTTCAGGGGAACCCACAAAGTCTGGATACCTCTAGAATCCCTAGGATGTTGGGGGGGGGGAAAGGACGCAAATTTTGCGTGGGTAGCTTATGTGGAAAAAAGTTATGAGGGCCTAAGTGCAAACTGCCCCAAACAGTTAAAAAAAAGGTTTGGCACCTGAAGGGGGAAAAGGCCTTGCAGCGAAGGGGTTAAAGCCTGCAAGCTGTTGAGGATTATCCAGCATTATAATAGAATGCCAGTGAAAGTCCTCATACAGGCAGTGCCAAAATGTTGGAATTCTACTGATTACAAGTTACAATGTCTGTTTGGGCAGTACAAACCGATCAATTAATATGTCGTGCAAAGAGGGGATGCAATTGTGAAAGGCATGATCATTGAGATGGACCAATGGTGCCTGGTCAAATGCCTGACAGAGATGCTGCTACCTTTTGAAATGTTCATAGGGAAGTCTGCAAGGAGGACTGTAAAATGGGCCAAGCTATGCCATTGGTGCATATTCTGCAGAAACAGCTAAAGGAGGTGTCTGAAATGTATGCAGGTGTGGATGAAAAACAGATGCTCAGGAGTTGGTAGAGAGCTTAATCCTTTGCTTATCTGTTAACACAATGGGGGTTATTACAACTTTGGAGGAGGTGTTAATCCGTCCCAAAAGTGACGGTAAAGTGCCGGGTATACCACCAGCCGTATTACGAGTCCATTATATCCTATGGAAGTCGTAATACGGCTGGTGGTATATCCGTCACTTTACCGTCACTTTTGGGACGGATTAACACCTCCTCCAAAGTTGTAATAACCCCCAATGTCTCTTTGCAGGCTTGTATTATCCAAACTTTACATCTGTGCCATTCTTGATCCACGGTACAAACAATTACTGACCACTTTCATTCCTTTTTCAGATGGGAACGCTTCAACCGACAATACGTTGATTGCTGCGCAAGCCAGAGATCTAGAAAATGAATGGCTGGAAATTAGAGGCCCACACAAAAGCAGAAGTTCTGGGGTGAAGCCTACAGCTTCGATAGAGCCTGTGGACAGTGCTGTTGGCTCACAGCAGCCAAAATCAACAACAGCAGGAGAAGCAGCCCCAAAATCTGCATTTGATTGGTTTATAAAGGCAGGGCTTAAGTCCACTACAGAGGCAAAGGCAAAAGAGCTCGAGCAAGGTGAATCACCAATGACTATTGAGCGGATGGTCCAGGCCTACCTGGATGACCCAAAGGAAGGTCTATCTGGATCAAAACCCATTGGTATGGAAAAAGGTGCTAGTGGCCAGTGCTCAGCAGGCTGGGAATAAAGTATTTGGCTTGCCCTGTAGCCAGTGTCTCTGCTGAGCGTGTGTTTAGTGCAGCTGGTGCGGTTGCCACTGTGGGAAGTTCACTCTCGTCCGAAAATGTCGAGAGACTGACCATGACCAAAATAAATCAGCGCTTTATACCACCAAATTACAGCATACCTGAAGTACAACAGGAGATCGATGAGAGTGATTGGTCAGACTCAGGCCATGGTAGTGTTTTAGCTGACCAACTTCTGGGTGAACCACCTGAGTTTGAGGACGAATTCTACTTCCCTGGCTAGACCTGGGGCACCATAGAACTTTCGACTATTGATGAACTGCTTTGAGGAAAAAAAAATATATAGTTAGCTGGGGAAACCTTATTATTTTATATTGTTTGTTTTTGTCTAAATGACTAATGAACCACAACTGTTTTAGGCACATGTATGGCCGGATTAGAGTTGGACCAGTGTGTATTGAAGAGGCCGTCAAGCCCCCCAAAATCACTTAGAGGAGATTTGAGAGACAATGCCGACCTCTATGCCTGTCCTTCCTTTTTGTCCCAGAGCAGGACTGGCCCAGATAGCTTATTTACAACTTACTGACCAGTGTGTGTTTCGTTTCCTGAATTGAAGAGGATCAGCAGTGTGCCACTGTGCTTGATTGGAACAGGTAAGTTATGCAATATGCCTCAAAGATTGATATGAGGATTACTTGTTTCAATGTTGAGATGGTTCGTGTGACTCATGTCTAGTGGTGGCAGATAGTAAGAGTGGGTGTGAATTGTTTAACTATATTATTATGCTTTTGTGTGTTTGTGTCATGATTGATTTACAATGTTGGTGGCCTAATAATAATGGGTACAATTTTTTTTCCTGAAGGTGATTTTTTTCCCCTTCCCCTTTGACGCTTAGCAAAATTTGTTTGCAGCGTTTTCACACTGCTTTATTTCTGGTTCCATTTGTCAAAGAAGACCTGACCAGTCCATTTAGCTAACAAACAATTCTAGTCCAGAAAAAAAAACTGCTCAATATTTTTACAATACATGTAACAGGATGCCAACGTGCATCTAACAACAGCCGAGCCCATACTCCCAGACAGTACAATATGATTGGTGGCTATACTTTGTTTAATCTAAGGACCTGCCGCAGCCTCCCACTTCCCCCATATCTTATTATATTTGTTTGGACAGCCTCTGGCCTCATATACAAGTTTTTCATTCTGCGCACACCAGTCTACCCCTCTTCTCCATTTAGTCAGTGTTGGGGCACTTATAGCCTTCCAGCCCGCCACTATATCCCTCTTGGCTACCAGGCACGCCACCCCAAGGAAAGCTCGGTCCTGTCTCCTCAACCCAGTGTCGCCCATGATCCCCAGTAGGAGGGGCAGAGGTTTCCTCTCTATGTCTTCCTGTAGGACCTCAGAGATTTCCTGCAAAACAGCCTCCCAGTATGTCACTATAACTGGGCAGGTCCATACCATGTGGAAAAAGTCGGCTGTAGGGTTTCTGCAGCGAGGGCATTCCGCTGTGGGGCGTAAGCCCACTCTGTGTAGTTTGATGGGTGTGAGATAGGCTGTGTGAAGATAATATGTTTGTATCAATCGAAGGCGTGTAGCCATCGCTAGGGCGCGCGGGGCCATCAATGCTTCGTCCCAGTCCATCTCCTCCATGGGGCCCGTCCATCCCTCCCACCTTCGGCGGAGCCCCTCCAGAGAACCCGGGGTGCCGGCGACCAGGGCACGGTATATCTGGGAAACACCTCCCCTACCCAGGCCCCCCCATCAGCACCTTAGCCTCCATAGGACTGTGCTCGGGTATGGCTTCTCCCATTCGGACATGTGCTAGTAGGGCGTGTCGGAGCTGGAGATATCTGTGGAACTGTGTCTTATTCAGGGAGAAAATTTTGGGGAGATCCTCAAAAGATCGCATATACGACCCTCTCCAGACGTCCCCCAGAGTAGAGATACCTATGTTGTCCCAGTTTCGAAAACCCTCCAAGCCCGCCACCTGCGCCAAGTGTCTCCCATGCCATAACGGGGTTTGTTGGGTGAGACGCCCCCGCCACCTCGTCAACCCGTCAACCTCTGAGCAGTCTGCCATCCCTGTAAAATCACCTTAGTTACGTCCGGGACGTCTTGAGAGATCGGACCTCCGTAGAGGGTGCCAAAGATCCGCGGATAGCCCATGGACTGAAGTTCCAACCGGTATGCCGGGTCTGACCACCCACCCCCCACCCAGTCGTTAATCACAAGTAATTGCGTCGCAAGGTAGTAAAAGTGGATATTGGACATGCCGAAGCCCCCCTCGTATACATCTCTTTGGCAAGTTTTGGGCGCCAGTCATGAGCGAGCTCCGCTCCATATAAATTGGCGCCCCAGTGAGTCCATTTCCCTGAACCATTTTATGGGTATGGGGAACGGAAAATTTAGCAATAAGTAGAGGAGCCTAGGGAGGATCATCATCTTGTAAAGCGCTATTTTGCCGAGCAGATTAAGGGGGAGGGTCTTCCAGCGTAGAAGATCAGTCTTGATTTTCCTAGTTAACGGCGTAATATTGAGTTCCCATGTCAATTCGGGGAGGAGTGAGATGTGTATTCCCAAGTATTTAAAACTGTTTCTTCGTACTGGAATGTTACGCTGCCAGTCCACACAGTCCCTGGAGCGATGCAGGGGGGACCAGTAGGGACTTGGTGGGATTTAGGATCAATCCAGAGGCCTCCGCAAAGAGGCCTAGGATTTCAAGCACGCGGGGGCCGCTTTTGGCCGGATTGGAAATATATAGGAGGACATCGTCTGCATATAACGCCACGCGATCCTCTAAGCAGGTGGGCCAGGACCAAGCTTCGATCAATGGGTCTCCTCGGAGTATTATCGCTAAGGGTTCTATTATCAATGCGAAGAGCAGGGGAGATAATGGGCATCCCTGTCGGGTTCCATGGCCAATGGGGAATGGATCGGAAACCACTCCATTCACCTGGACTCGGGCTGTCGGCCTGGAATATAGGAGTCTCACTAGGTTTCGAAATTTGGGGCCGAGCCCGTTTCTTTGCAGAACCTGTTCGAGGTAAGACCAGTCCACCGTATCAAAGGCTTTCTCAAAATCAAGTAGGAGTAGTGCCAATGGTTTGTGCGACAGGGTCTTGTGGTGGGCCAGGGCCAGGTGTAGCCGCCTAATGCAGTGTCTGGTGCTGCGGGTTGGCATAAAGCCACATTGGTCAGGATGCACCAGAGTGGGCATTACTTTTTTCAGTCTAGAGGCAAGGATCGAAGAGAGCACCTTGACCTCAGTGTTTAAGAGTGAGATGGGCCGGTACGCCGAACAATGTCGTGATGGGGGTTGGGTTTTGGGGATCACTACAATCGTGGCTTGATCGATCCCAACGGGGAAGCGGCCCAATCTCTCAGCCTCCTCGTACATGTTAAGAAGGTGTGGACCCAGAATGTCACTGCATTTCCTGTATAGCTCTGCTGGGAAACCGTCAGGACCGGGGGTCTTACCCGATGCCAGGCTGGAGATCGCGTTGGTGATTTCTTCGAGGCTAATAGTTTCATCTAGTCTGTCTCTTGTCTCCGAGGAGACCTTAGGAAGGGTAATGTCGTTTAGAAGGGGAGCCTCTCTCTCAATGGTCGGGCGGGGGTGCCTTGCATATAGGCGGGCATAGTACGAGGCGAAACTCTGCGCAATATCAATAGGTGTTTTGGTGAGGGTGCCCGAGGCATCTAAAATCTCTGGAATAACTCTGTTGGCCAGAGGACGGGTGGCCAACCAATGTAAAAGCTTCCCATTTTTGTCCCCCCAGCCATATATTCGGGCCGCTGAAGCTCTCCAGATATGTTTAGCCGATTCTAGCATTATATGTTTGATTTCGCCTCTGACTAAGGTCAGCTGCCTCGTGGTAGAGGCAGACGGCGAGGTCGCTTGTTGGCGCTCCAGTCTTAAGGCCTTGGCCTCCAGCCTGGAGACCTGAGAATTTCAGTCCCGTTCGCGGGAACGGAGGAGGTATTTAGCTTGCCCTCTAAGGGTGGCCTTACATGCTGCCCATAGTGTTCCTGGAGACTGGACTGATCCCGTATTCAGGTCGAAGTATTGGGTAAGGTGAGTCATGACCTCGTGGGTATAGTCTTCGTCCTGCAAATACCAGGCATTCAGGCGCCACACCGGGCGCCTAGAGGGGTCTGTTCCGCCCAAACGAACACGTACTGGAGCATGATCTGAGACTCCACGCGGGAGTATCTCTGCCCCCGTAACGCTCGGGAGGTCCGTGGCGGGCATGAATATAAAATCTATTCTGGATTGCGTTTGGTGGGCAGCTGATGTATGCGTGTATTGCCGCTCCCTGGGGTGCCAGCTTCTCCATACATCACATAGGCCTAGGCTCTCGGTCCAGCTGTTAAGGGCCGAAGCCCTATTGGATCTACTGGCAGTGGCCCCGCCAGACACGTCCAGGTTGGGGTCGAGAACGGCATTGAAGTCTCCTCCCAATAGGGTGGCCCCCTGGGGGAGGTCCGCCGTCACGCGTCAGAGCGAGAGTAGGAAGGCGTCCAGTCCCGCCGGTGGGGCGTACACACAAACAAGGTTTATTGGCGACCTGTGGAGCGTCCCTGTGGCCACTACGAATCTGCCTTGTGGATCGGATTGCGTGCCTGTAATCACCATGGGTAGGGAGCGGTGGAGTAGGATGGCCACTCCCCTGGAGCCTCTAGAGAAGCCCGCGTGGTATATTCTATCATAACCTCCTCGCATAAGCATGGAGCACCTAGTCCCGAGGAGGTGAGTTTCTTGCAAAAAAAACACAGAGGGAGAATATCTGCGGAGAGTGCTAAATACTGCTGACCTTTTGATCTTGTCTAGCAGGCCGTTTACGTTCCAGGAAAGGACCTGAGTCAGTGTATGCCAAGCGTGGGTTGCATAAGTATTGTACCAAGTTGGGTGTCTGGCTGTGGATCTAGGGACGGCTGTTTTGAACTTAACAGTAAGATATTGAAATAACAAACGAGGTTAAGTGACTCGCTACGCTTTAAACTGGTTTCAAACCCCCCTCCCTAACTGCCCCCCTCCCCATACTCCCACCCCAGAAGCATCTGTCGCCCAAATACCCAACCAGAACCAGATAGCCAGTATGACTATCGTTGGGGTGGAGTGGTGGACCCCTCCATTTAACCGGATCAATTGCAATTAGCGGCCATGTGCCGAGGTCAGGCGCCGTGCATTAGAGGGGCACAATGTGACCAACGGCGGCCTCCAAGGGGCCCGCACCTTAAAAGTTGAACAACTCGAGTTCCCCCCCCCCCCCCCCCCCGGAGGTCCTCCAGCAGGGGTCAAGTATGTTTCATTATCAGTATTAATCAAGTCCCGGGGACTGGCTCAAGCGGCCGTCGTCCATCGCCTGGGCCAAGGCCTGAGGCTCGGGAGGGTCTGCACCTCCCTCGGTCTGTGAGTCTAAGTTCCGGGCCGCCTCATTGTCCACGAGAGTGTCTGGGTCTTTTTCTTTTCCCCCCCCCCCTCCGGGACCCGGTGCGTCTCCGGCTCCTCCGGGGCCCCTCCGGGAGGGGGGGTCCCATCCGGGAGATCTTTTCAGCAGGACCCGGGGGGCCCCTCCGGGCTCCGACGCCCTCCTCCGTTAGCCAGCCCCACGCCTCTTCAGGTGTTTAAAAAAAAAAGAGCTTTCCCGGCCAAGAGGACTTTGAGTCTTGCGGGGAAGAGGAGCATGTAGGAGAGCTGCATTGCTCTAAGTTTTTGTTTAACATGCTCATATGAGCGACGGCGGGTCTGGACCTCACGGGTGTAGTCCGGGAAGATTAGGATTTTATGGTTTTCCCAGTGAAGATCTTCCAGACGTCTAGCCTCCTTGAGGATGTTATCTCTGTCTTTAAAGTTGAGGAAGCGAGCAATCATCGGGCGTTTTGGGACGCCCGGAGGGGGGCGAGGGGCAAGTGCCCTGTGGGCTCGCTCAACCACAAACCAGGGCGAGAGGGACTGATCCGGCATCCAGGTTTTGATCCAATTCTCTAGGAATTCGGAGGCTCCGCCGTCCTCTATGCCCTCTGGAAATCCAATGAAGCGCAGGTTGTTGCGTCTTGACCGGTTCTCCGTGTCCTCTGCGCGGCGGTGCAACTCTCCGGATCGAGTCATCAGCTGGGCTACCTTGGCTTTAAGGTCGGATAGGTCGCTTTCAGTCTGGGAGACTCTGGCCTCGACCTCAGTGATCCGGTTCACTGCGTTTCTGAGGTCCTGCCTAACAAGGCCCACATCCTTCCGTACTTCCCCGATTTTGGTCTCTACAGCGGATTGCGAAGTTTGGATTGCCTGGAGGATGGCGCTCACTCCGTCCGGCGCCGGGCCCCCACCAGCCGTGTCCCCCTCTCCCCGCTGTCCTGTCGGCGTCGTGAACTGGTCGATCTTCTGCTGAGAGGGTGGAGGTTGTTTGTTCGCCTTGTCTCTCCCCATCGTGGCGCGGGGGGGGGGAGTCAGATAGGTTAAATCTTGCAGTGTTTTGATTTAAATCTTGGGCCTTGGTTCACTTGTTATGATTGGGAATCCGCGGGGGTGGGTCACACCGGCAGGGACCCGCCACCACGGGCAGGCACGGATGTTCTCAGTATTATATGCATGAAGGCCAGGAAGGCGGGCTCAAAGTCTCTTCTAGGTCCGTTTGTGATTCCATAGGCTCCGCGTGGAGACCCTCCCCGCCGATTCCTCCCGGGGGTCTGGCTCGTTGGTCTCCCCTCGGCAGTTTTCCCGCGACACCTTTTGCGTAGGGAGGGATGAGAGAGAAGGAGGGAGGCACTTCGACCTAGGATCCAGTCCCCCCTGGATGTCGCAGTGTCCCAAGGTCGGTTCACGGCCTGTTTTTATTCGCGTTGGTGGTCTGCGGCGGGCCCATTCAGGTCAGCGGCCCCGTTGGGGAGGGTGAATTTGGCCCGTCGGCCCGTTTGTCAATAGCTGCTTGAAAATTGACGAAAAAAAAGGGGGGGGGGGAAGTGTCTCTTTCTCCAGGTCTCTTCTCCTTCCCACCTCTCCACCCCCGAGGCGCCTCTGCGCCTCTAATGGGGTCACCTCCGATCCCCTGCACGACTCAGGCACACCACACACCCTCGGCCCTCACCTTAAGTCAATCAAGGCACCGGGGTAGGGAGAGGGAATGGGAGCCGCGGGTGGGCATCCTCCTTACCACTGTCACGCTGTTCCTCTTCATGCCAACAATGTCTCGCCTCCCTTCAGCGGGGTTCCGTGGGTCTTCTCCACCGACGATTCAGGTGGGCGCCCAGAGGTGGTCCCGCTGGCGCAGGGCCCCTCTTCTTGGGCCGGGCGGCGTTGCCTCCTCCAATCCGCGGGACTTCGTGCCCTGGGCGCAGCCTCAGCGCTCTCCAGGGCTCCCGGTGCGCCCCCCGTCCGGCGGGGCACCGCGGAGCTTCTTCGCCGATTGTCTCTGTGTGGGCACCCAGGGGCCGCCCCTTCGGTGCAGATGCCCTGCCCCGAGCGACACCGTCTCCTCAGTCCGCGGGGTTCCACGCGTGGAGCACGGTCCCAATGCCCTCCAGGGCTCCCGGTGTACTTCCGGTCCGGCGGGGCCCCGCGGGTCCTTTACACCGGTGTCTCCGCGTGGGCACCCATGGGCGGCCCCGCTAACGCAGGGCCTTTTTCTCGGGCTGGGACGGCACTGTCTCTTCCGTCCGCGGGGCTCCACACGCGGAGCACGACCCCAGCGCCCTCCAGGGCCCGCGAAGCACCCTCAGTCCGGCGCCGCGGCGTCAGGAAGGGCAACAGCGTCAGAGCCGAATCAGCCGCGGAAACTCCATCCCAGCCGCCATTTTATTTTTCTTTCCCCTCTGAGCTGGTCGGGCCGCGGCGGTAGATCGGAGCCTGCCTTTCGCAACCGCTCACCTCTACCGGCTCCTCGGGATCCAGGGATCACAGGGAGAGTCAAAACGGCATCCCTCGCTCGGCAAAACCGCGTTGGCTATGGGCGGATGACGGAGGGGTCCAGAGCACTCTCAGAGTGCGACCGCCATCTTGACGCCCAAAGCCACGCCCAATTTTTCTTGTTGTTAAACACAGCTATGCGCTACAGGTCGCTTTATTTTAATTGGGTCGGAGACTGTGACTATCTGGAGCAGTTGGAATGGAGTTGGACATAATAATCTTTAATCAGAGTTTGGAAGATGATGGAACGAATCAGAGCTTGAAATGACAACTTAAACAACTGCCAGAAGAAGGAAGTTATCAACTTCATGGAAATCAACATGGGTGATGATGATGAGTCTAAGAGGCCTACTCCAATTAGTGGACTGGTGGTGAGAGGTGCTTTGATTACTTGATTTGGGAAATGCAATGCTGCTGCGTGTGTCTGCTAGCTGACTCGAACTTAAAACTATGTGGTTGGGTGGGGGTCCTGTTGTAGGAAACTAGAGGAGACAGACGTGATGGGTGATGTCACATTATGCATATGTTCTATTCTAAATGTTATGATGATCATGACAGTTGCAAGTTTGATCATCCCAATACAGGCTGCCACTTGTCTGTGATTGTTGGTTGTAATTGCTCTAACTTAATTGATCGCACATCAGTAAAAAAACAAATGATCGCAAAGGTATTTGCTCTTGCGCTGCCACCTCTGAGTCTTCTTGGTACACTACTCGTCATGAAGCTTACCTTCCATTTCACTCTTCTTGATTCTACAATATCATGATAATCATTTCTGTTTTACAATCAGATGGCCTCTTCTTCTGCACCATAACACTCATGCTTACTTTATCGTACTGCTTCAGGCAGGCACCCAAGAAGATTGATGGGGCAATCAAGAAGATTGCACATGCACCACCCAGTTTGACAATACAGACTAGTATCATTTTTCTTTCAGTAATCTTTTTTTTTTAGAACTGTGTGTGTTAGCTTCACCCCAAGATTAATTATATGTACTGTTTTGCAAACGTAGGTGGCAGAGCTTTTTTAGATATCTGTTATAACAACTTGGGTCTCAATGGGGCTGATGGAATGTAAAGTTATCTGTGTCATACATATTAATTTTTCTATTCCTCCCTCAACAGGCTGCTGATCATTTCCCAGATCAATACTGTGTTTGTGTAGTGTTTGTCTTTTTGTCACACCTTTCCTCAAATCCCTTTCCCATCCATTCATCAAATCCCTAACCCTCTTCCCCAGGTTGTGTGATTTATTGAGGTGTTACTTAATAATGTACACCATTGATTAATCTCACACTTGGTGAGGCAGATGTGGTAGAAGCAACATCAACTCAGTGAGCAGCATCTTCATTTGAGTTCACCTAGGTGGAGTGGGACCTCGTTTCCAATGCCTTCACCGTTAGTGTGCTAGTATGCTACTACTACACCACCATGGTACCTTGAGAAACAATGCAGCCCTCGCTTCATCTATTTCAGGTAAGAGAATTATGGAGTATTGTTGTACTTTTAGTTTAGACAATATAATCGGCAATGGCAAATCTCTCTGCCCCACTCCTATGGGTCAATTTTTCAGAATGTACTGCAGAGACTAGGAGAGTATTAGTACAAGGGTACCTAACCGCATAAATAGTTGTTATACACTATCAGCTGATTTTAAAACACGCTGTGCTAAAAGGAATACACTATCAGCAGAATTGAAAAACATGCTGCGTAAAGGCAGCAGTGCAAAGTAAAACACTCCAAAAAAGATTTTTGTCATAAACAACTGTAAATAAATATTTATTTCCCCCATCCCTAACAAAAAGAACAAATACCCACCACTTCTACCCACAATGGCCCACCCCATCCCCAAACATATGTCCTTTTCCCCAACCATTGTCCTCATAAAATGTCCAATTGTTCATGCTATAAGTATAACACAAAACAAAGTAGAATAGTCCTGCAAAAACCCATTCCTACTCTCTGCACCCTCAACAAGTCCCACCCACCAAAATAAAATGTTGAAAAGGAGCAGAAGAGGTCGCTAAAGGGGGACTAGGATTCTTCTGAGGAGCCCCTGCACACACGCCTGACGGACCTCTAACAGTGCCATCTTCCGAAGGACACGCCATTGGAAAACAGTATCGGGGGGGGGGGGGTAACAGGGATGATATGGTGGCGGGCGGCTGCCCTGAGACTGGGGTGCTGTGGTTGTTGGACTAGAGGTGCTGGGGCCTGGTTGGGGCCCTGAGTACTGGCAGCGACTGCTCCTCCTCCTCTTCCTCTACAACCACCAGCCGTTGGTACTCGGCCCATATGGGCTCCAGCCTCTTCCGCCGCAGCGGGGCTGCTATTTCCTGCCGTGATGGTGGACTAGCAGAAATAGTTATATCATGAAAGAAAAAAGAGAAATTCTAAACAATACTCTGAGCAAAACACTTGTTTAAAATCATGTAGTGTAGTGGCACATTAGCAGTACATTTGGTGGTCACCGCAGGCCATTCAGTTTTAAGGTGACAAGAGTCACAGCCATTATGCACGATGAAGTACAAGTATTCTTCTCTCTCCTGTTGAGTTAAATTAATGGTGGCATTGCTAGTTCAGCTAGCGCCCTAGTCTAACTCATTACTGTCTGCAGTTGAGGCAGATGTACTAGAAAATTATCTTTTTTCAATGGCCCTGTTATTCTTTTTACCCAGACTACAAAGCAAATGCATACTAAGAATGAAACATGCCATGTAGTATAATAAAATCAATCATGTAGGCAGTGGGAAAAGTGATGCACTGCACTACAGGGAAATGGATTAAGGAATGGGATATATATATTTCTCTATATATAGATTGTATTTGGCGCATTCGCATCGCCACAGACTATTCCATTCAGGAAAATCAAGGCACTTACTGAGTACCACTTTCCTCAGTATCCTCAACCCCTCCTCCAATACACTTTGTAATAACTACTTTTTTCCACAAAAAATACATTTGCTTTGCAGTAAGGAAAGGGATCTTCTTAACTTACTCAACTGCAGGGTAAGGTAGAGGGGATTAGGATGGGTTGGTAGAGTGCACACTTTACTGATCAATCAATTCTTCATCATTATCATGTGCCTAAGGTTTGGCTAGTAGTGAGACTCACTGTGGTTGGCAAATGTTGAAAGGGAAACATTAGAACAGAAGTAAATCAATTATGGAAGCCATATTGCATTACATTTATATCACTGGGCCAGAAAAATGTGGTACAAGCAAACATTGGATTTTTCAAAATATTCAGAAGTCTGAGACAGAACTTAAGAAATATTAAAGGAGTGAAGTACTAGGAAGCGACTAACCCAGTGGCCACTGGGAAGAAAGGGAAACACACCTTGGTTTTCCATTGCCATGCATTGAAAAGTGTTCGACACATTAAGTTAACTTAAACAGACAGACGCACATTCCACAGCCAACATCGCAGTGCCGATTATGACAAATTGAACCATGCAGATGTTGGGTCATCATGGGTGGCACTGGTGAAAGGCCACAGGGATGGAGGTGATAGTTAATGGATGCTGGGATACATATTACCTGCCTCGCTTAAAAAATACCATCCAACCCTCAATCAAACCTTTGATAAAAACCATTCCAAGCAAGTAAAGTAGGTGAGAAGAATGCCCCTATTCAGGAGAACTCCCTTGTTTCTTCATTCCAAACATTTATCTATTCATCATTGCAAATTTGTTTTTCTAGTACTGTTATTCCTTACCCTTGGCTTTGATACACACTATTTAAGCTTTACATTCTCTCATCCAGTCCTTCGCCATTTAAAACCATCCAAATTTCAAATATGGCCATCTACTAACCTTTCACCAGCATCTATCTACCCAATAACCACCTATGCATCCTTTCACACATCCAAGAATCTAACCCACCTGAGGAGTCTGTTCACCCATCTAGGCATGGATTCCTTTCACTCATACCCTTTCTTCACCCACCCATGCACCCTGTCATCCTCCTCATCACCCACATATATGATTATTATGCACCCTTTCATCCACACATCCTTTCACTCATATTATATTTAACCCATCCTTTCTCCTTTTGTCCTTCTTTCAATTTTCCAAAACACATCATAGTTCAAGTTCATTTTATTATCCTTAGTGTGCTGAGTTGCAGATAGAAGAGGCCATTAATACTTAACCCCGCTGCATCTGCTACAGCAGGTTGTTGACGAGTAAGTCAACAACACAAGTACACCTTTCTAGTGACTTTATTACTAATTGTCAATAGGCAAGCAATAGTACTTACGAGTGTCCGCCACCGCCAAGACTCCCCCCTCATCCGCTCCCGCGTCTGAGCTGGGGCTTTCGCTGCTGGCCCTGGCACTGGTGGTTGGTGCGGCTACAAAAAAAATTACACAGTTTAGACACCAGATACGCCTCTCCCTATTTTGTTTCGTTTTGTTTTGTAATAGAAAAATGCATCCCCAATACATCAATATATTTTGGTTACAGATTTCTCTATCAAAATATCAGGTGGACATTTTGTTGGCTGGCAGTTTTTTAAAAGCCATGTAGTCGAGTTAAAAAAATAATTTGGTAATGGAGGGGCAGAACTAGCTATTGATGAATCTGAGTTTTTCAACAGAAATAAAAGGGTGCAAGAATTGGTCAAAGAAGGACATATGGTCCTGGTTGGCTAATGCAATGGGGCCATCCTCCTCATACTTTCAACCATGGTACACGGTCATCAACTGCTAGTATACTAATACACAACATTGAAGGGTACAAACAATTACATGACCATGGTCAAAAACACCCTTTTCCCCCCTTTTATAATGATTGATCTAGAGTAAGAAAAAGAGAGCTTTCTCAAGAAACTTGTAGAATACCTTACATGTGCATGCAATCTTCAGTACATGGGTTCTCGGAGTCTCGCCCCCACTCCACAAGAAAAGATACATAAGGGGAGAGGGGAAGCTCACTGACAAAGCAGCAGAAAGGAAGCTACGGACAGACTAGTACAGCCAGACATTTTGAAGTAAAGAAGCTTGAAATTTAGAAAATATGTAAATAGGATAATGGAGGAAAGAGAAGAATTTACAAAACAGATAAATTGAAGTGGAGTTGGAAAAAATGTAAGAGACGGGCACAGTAAAAAGGTAGAAAATAATTCTAAATGTACAGCGGTAAAAGCTAGGTAAATAATTATTAATATTAACAACAACAGAGGGACTTATTATGGCTAGCTGAGCCATCTGCCCGCCACATCTGAAAGTGCCATCTTCAGCTACCTCACCTGCCTCACCAGCCCTCTTCCTGTCCATGGATGATGGATGATGTAAGAAAAAAATAAAAGTGATTAGTGGTACTGTTAATAAATAATCTCTCCAGGAATAATATTTTGTTTTTTAAGGAAAAGGCAAGCACAGTAGCATTTCTACACCAGAGGTTCAGAGCGCCTGTATTATAATTATAATAATAATAATAATAATAATAGTATCTGGGACCATCCTATTCCACATTTCCTAACCCTATTTCAAATTTCCTAAACTACATTTTTGAATTACTATTTTATTTCAATGAATGATTTCTGTAGTTCTCATCTCATTCTCAATCTCTCAATGCACAGATTGGATTCATTCATGGAAAACTACTACACATCTGTTGGAAATTGCTTGGCAGTTGGCATTGTACGAGCTACCAAAAATAAGGCACAGAGAAGTGAGAGAACATTCTAACTCACTAATATTAACTATGACTATCTTAGAGAGGGCACAGGAGGAGTCACTGCATTAATTCTTAATCAGCCCAAGCAAGCGCCAAAAACAAGTACAATTAGGTAGCGCAGAGCACCCATCTAGATGACGATCACATAATATTATATTTGTAACATAAATTTAACTTACCTGTATGTGAGCAGCATGTTTACTATTTGGGAAGAAACTATTAGCATAGAACACAAGAAATAATTAATATTACTCACCGAGCCTCGCAACCTCTACACCTAGCTGGTCCGTTTCACAGTCCACGATATCGTCCCACTGGTATGTAAGCTGTAGCTGTGGCGCACTCTCTTCTAGTGTTGCTGGTTCTCCCGGAGGCCGTGCTCACACCTGGGTCTGCCGTCTGATGCCAAGGTGGAGGGTAGGTGTCGCTGCACATAAAACACCAGGGTAGCCACCTCCACCTCGGGGAAAAAAAGGCGTGGGGCTGCACCCCCTCACAGCGCCGCCCCCTGCAATGGAGGCAGCTGACAGTGGTGGTTGGGGGCCTGGCACTGCTGCTTCCCTGCTTTGCCATGGCGCTTGAACTTTGGGGGGGTCAGGGGGGGAGGTTGGTAGAGAGAAGAAAGAGGGAAGAAAAAAAAGAAAGTAAAGCAAAAAAATTGAAAAGTAAAAAAAATTGCAAAAAAACACCAAACAATTAGGAGAAAAGTTAAAGTATAAAAACAAACAGAAAAGGTAATATAATAAACAGAAACTTTGGGAGAATTGGTTTTAAAAGTGTGGGATGGGAGAGATATAGAGGGATATAAAAGTAGGCCCCAGCACCATAACAAGCAAAAAAAACAAGATGGCCACGGCCATCCAAACCGCGTGGTGCCGTTTGGGCAAGAATTCCTAGGCGAGGACATACTTCGTGTTACCAGTGATATTAAACGCAACATGAACTAGAGGAACTCTGCGTAGCATGACAGAGTTTTTTTTTTACAACTCTGTGGAGTTACGCGTAGCACAGCTACGCAAACTCGGCCCAGGCCTGGTTCTTATGTGTGATGATATTTGATCAGTGGTCTTGCTCATGTCTGTTGCCTTAACCTTTAAAACTGATAATTCTCTTTTCAAACTCTGGTTTTCTCTTACAACGTCAGGTAGCATGACATTATCAGGTTGGGCCAATAATTTTCCTTTATTGTCAGGCGAAAATGTCGAGGTTGTCACCAAACTCAGAAGCCAATTTTCTTATAATATGCCTCTTGGTTGATTCTTCTACTCCCTGTATTCCTCTGCATGTCATGAGGGTTTCAAGCCTTTCAGGGAGCCATCACACGTATTACCTCTTTGTTAGGAATAGTCACAGTTCTAATGTATTGAAATAGTTCATCATTTACTTCATCTCTCATATTTTTGTAGTGATCTTTCTCCTTTGCTTTAATCTTTGTATAGTTCCTATAACAAGTTGTTTGATAATGGGCTTCTGCAGCTAATATGTCCCTGATACAAACTGCTAAGATCTTTGAATCACAATTAATAGTTGCACACTCTCAAAGCCTCTTGTCAACTCTAAGTTCAGTGTCCTTGATTAATTTATCACGCGATGATGTTCCCTTCTAGCGTTTTATCTTTTTACAAAATTACATTCTTCAGTTCCACGTTTGATTTATAAGCGTTTACTCGTGCACTCATTCGTTCCAGCACCATCACTGACACTTGCCTCAGCTTTTCGTTTAATAGTCTGTAAATTTCTCTTCATAATAAACAGGCCGCTGCACTTCCTGTGGTAAAATACTTGGGGAACCGTGTTGCTTTTCATATTTCTTGCAGTGTCTAACAGTGGAATGTGATTCCTTACGTGAGTTGCTTCTAACAAAGTTTTCCATGATGAGTAGTCCTGCGGCTTGTCAGCGTAACTCCATGTTGGACATTTGACCCTAAATGAATTATACATTTACCACCAGCTCTGGAAAAATGAATTACTTAAAAATGTATAAATTTTACTTAGCGTACTTAATATAATCATAATTACCTTTATAATTATTTATGTAATCAAATTTGCTATAATTGCAATTTCTAATAATAAAATTCACAATAATTACAATTGTGAAGCAATTCCATTTACAGCACGGTATCTTGGGATTGAAGTGGTAACTCAAAAAAGGCAAAGTGTTATGACTTGCTATCACATATTTTCCATCTCTAAGCATCCATACCTTGTCAATAGATCATATTAGAACCCATCCCTTCAAGTAATACTGATAACATGGTTGGCTCAAGGCCTGATTGTGTATGTTCCAGGCAAGGACAATCATTTGGCAAATTGTTTATCCAGAATGCCTTGTCCTTTGGAAAAGTGTGAAAATGGCCATTGAAATGACTTCAAAATTGCATTAGTACCGGATTCTGGATTTCAAGCTATTAAAAAAGAGGAATGGGAGAAGGAACAGAAGAAATATGTTACTATGCAAATTATTTTGAAATGTATGTCTGAGAGTTGGCCAAAGAAGGAGCATTTGACAGAAAGGTGTAGACCTTTTTAGGAAATGAGATCTGAGCTATCAATAGATATGGATTTGATCTTCAGAGGAAGCAAGATTATTCCTTCTGATGGATTGCAAGAGGTGATTTTAAGTCTTTATAATGAGGGACATTTTGGAATTGTAAGGACCAAAGCTCTGGTCAAAGACTTATTCTGGTGGCCTGAGGTAGACAAAGCAGTGGAAAGGTTTCTCAGCACATGTGGAATGTGTTCTTCTGCCGACAAATCATTACGTACCTTACAGCCACCTAGGAGTAAGTGCATTGTGCCAAAACAACCTTGGACTGTATAAGCAGTGGATTTGTTGGGTCCTGTTGGAGAATTGGAGGGGTACATGATTGTACTGACCTTTTCTCAAAGGGGCCTGTAGTGAATATAATAGAGAGAACTGACATGGTAACTGGTTTAGAATCCTTGGATAGAACGTTTTCGTCTGAAGGTATTCCTACTATGCTGTTAAGCGATAAGTGTGCAATTTGTTTCTTATACCGCAAGGACCTATTTTGAAAGGGTAGGTGTGAAGCATAAGATGACATCTCTTTATAATCCCAGTGCTAATGGTACTGTGGAGAGGTTTAACCATGTGATCAAAGGGATCATTCAGTGCATGGTTGGGCAACAACGTGATCGGTGGATTACAGGAAGAAAAGCTGTATGGGCATACAGAGTAACTATGAATGACTCTACAGCAGTGGTTCCCAAACTTTTTCGACCCACGTCTCCCTTCACCTACATTGGCCATTGCCCGCGGCTCCCCATTATGTTACTTTTATTTTTCAGGTGGGCGATGTAAGCCCAGCCTCAGGAGTACTTCAAATTTTCTCCCTGCAAATAATTGGGATGTAGGCGATGAAGGTATTATCATATTGGTAACAAAATAAAAATACAAGTTGTTTACTTGAAGATTTTTTTTTAATTCAGCTAAGTCAGAAACAATACAATATTAAGAGCCAAAAATGTTTCCACGAATTAGCAGCCTTTTTTGAACACATGTAAGATTAACCACACAACAAAGTTCTGTAGTAAATGTTTTTTAATTAACAAGAAAAACCAGGGAGTCTGAATGTAAACAAAATAGAAAGGCCTATGTTTGAAAAATCGTAGTGAGATGGATGTGCTTGTTTTTCTTTACAAAGCTCCTCAAATCTTGGTGTTATTTTTGAGATCGCAACACGCATTTCTTTTTCAAGGTGAATTTTTGCCCTGTATTTTGACTTTATCACCGCAACTGCTGAGAAACCAGCTTCACAAAGGTAGGAAGTAGCAAACGGGATCAAAACACGCAGGGCAATCTTGCAAATCACTGAGTATTCATATTGAGTTTGGCACCAAAACTCAAGCAGTGACAGAGACTGGAATTGTACTTTCAATGTTGAGTCATTTGAAATGTCAATGAGCTGTTCTGCTTCCTCGTTATTGAAATGCTGAGGTATCTCAGTATTGAAGGGGTCTCTCACCCATTTTATTGGCTCCACTTCATCCTCTGGGAAATATTTTTGAAAGTAAAAATGCAGTTGTGACAAATACAGAACAAAAACTGTCCTCAGTTCCTCCTGTAATGCCATCTCATTGTCTTGCAGAAATGTGTCCAATGAAGGAAAACATTTATAGTCACCTTTGCTTATACTGCCTTTCCAAAGGATGACTTTTTTCTTAAACCCTGAAACTTTGTCTGAGAGCTGCAAGATGTTAGTATTATTACCTTGCAAGGACTTGTTCAGTTTTTCAAAAAGATCCAAAAGAAAAGCCATTTGTATTAGAAAGTCTGCATCAATAAATTTGTCGGCAAAACAATGTTCATCACTGTGTAGATATGAGTATATTTCATTCCTAAGCTCATACACCCTAAGCAGGGAGTTACTGAGAGGCAGCTATCGAGAACTGCTGTAGAACAAGAGGCATGAGTGTTCGGCACCCATGTCTATACACAGCTTAGCAAAACTTGCTTTCATTGGTCTTGTTTTAATAAAATGTAGCCCTCAGATTCCTATTATTATATTGGAAAACAGTGTTCATTGGTAAAGGCAGCCTCTATGTAGCTTTTGTGGACCTCAAATCTGCTTTTGACCTAGTACCTCACAACAAACTATGAGACACTCTCTCTCGGATGGGAATCCCGGAGCACATTCTTGCCATATTGATACGACTCCACGAGGACAACTGCGCACAAGTCAGGTGGGGCAACAAGGGCCAACTAACTGACAGAATCCACGTTTCCCGGGGTGTGCGGCAAGGGTGTGTCCTTGCCCCGACCCTCTTTTCCCTGTATATCAATGAAATCGTCCCACCCTCCTCAGACTGCAGGCTGACGCACCTTCACTTGGCACACAAAAAATCCCAGTCTTACTCTTTGCCGATGACACTCTTCTGATATCCAAGACCCCTAGCGGCCTAAGGAAACTCCTTGCGTGCTTCGAGAAATTCTGCTCATCACAGGGACTCGAAATTAACGCCTCGAAAACAAAACTAATGACCCTCAATCCCCATAGATCTTTTAAAGGGAAGTTTACTTTAGAGAGCTCCACACTTGAGAAGGTGGGCATCTTCAGCTACCTGGGCATAACATTCACTGACAACATGTCTTGGAAACCACACATAGGAAAACAAGCTCTAAAACAAACAACAGGGGTACTACTAAAAAACTTTCACCTCTCACACACAAAACCAATTCGCCCAGCATTACAGTTATACGAAGCCCAGGCCGTCTCCTCAGCGCTTTACGGGGCTGAACTATGGGGCTATACCAAAACCCAAGACTTAACCACCGCTGAAAATAACTTCCTGAGAAACCTTGTGTCCCTTCCGCAAAGCACCCCACTGTTCCCCCTTTTCAAGGATCTCTGTATCAAACGCATTGGTCATAAAGCCCGCCTGCGACCTCTGCTGTACTGGCGGCGTCTCTGGACCACCCCTGAGCTCGACATCTTCACTGAAGCTCTACAGGTCATTCTAAAAGCCGACCATCTTCACAGAATCCCCTGGCTACGACACATCAAGGGTTCACTGTACTCATTTGGGCTCGATGATCTCTGGAACTCACCAACCACGTCCGTCTTCCCCTTGAAAAGCGAACTAAAGAAACTATATTGGCAAATGGCAAATTACGAAGACACAAGGGCTGCACTCCACACTACACTATCTTGTGACTTTGCCAACCTAAAAGAATCATGCAAGTACGAAGCTTTTTGGGACCTAATCACGGCCCCAAGGGAAAGGAAACTGTACTTCCAGCTCCGCATTGGAACACTCCCATTAAGACTTCTCACCAGCAGCTTGTCACACAATGAATCAACCGTATGCCCAGCTTGCAAAGCCCCTGTCGAGAATCTCCCTCACGTCCTTTTTGCCTGCCCCGCGTACACCGCCCCCCGCAGGAAATGGCTGGCCCCGGCATGCAGACTACTGGGAGTCCGCAGCTCTGCTCTAGCCCTGCGAATCCTCAGATCAGACACTAGGCCAACGCTAGTGATCGCCGTCGCCAAATTCCTCGGCACTAGCTGGCTTGTTAGAGGGAAAACCCTTCTGTATAAAGACTCCAACTAAGACTGTCCCATCGTCCTGTGCGAGTGCATTTTATTCCATTTTTATTCCACCTTTTCCATTTAAAAAAAATCTTTTACTCCCTTTTTATCATTATATTTACTTGTAATTGTCATTTTGTGTATTTATTTGTATTTATTACTGCTTGCGCTTTTTTGGCTCCTGTAGCCGCAATAAAGCTCCTTTGAATTGAATTGAATAAAATGTATCACTTTGGTGACTATTTTCAGAATATGATGCAGTTCTTCACTGAGGTTTCCTGCTGCTAGTGCTTCTCTGTGTATTATACAGTGTGTCCAAATAGCATTAGGTGCTTTAGACAGTATGCAAGCTTAAGTCCTTGGTAGCATCCTGCCATTGAACGACCCCCGTCTGTACAAACTCCAACACATCTCTCCCAGTCAATCTGATTCTGTACCATAAAATCTTCCACAACCACAAACAAGTCTTGACCGGTAGTTCCACCTTTCATTTCCTTACAGAACAACAAATCCTCAACTATTATTTTTCCATTAACAAACCTGACATAGCAAATAAGATGTGTGTCTTTTTGGTTGTCTGTTGCCTCGTCCAATTGGAGTGCAAAGTCTTTGCCTTTTAAGTTACAGATGAGATGATCGTTAATATCGTCAGCCATATCGTTTATCCTCCGGCTGACAGTATTATTAGAAAGAGGCACTTTGAGCAGCGGTTTACCAGCATCTTCGCCAAGCATGATGGTTACCATATCAACAGCAGCAGGCAAAATCAGCTCTTCTGCAATTGTGTGTGGTTTTTTATACTGTGCAACACGATAGGCCACTTTATAAGAAGACAAGAGGGCGTTACTGTTAACTTTGGCTTGTTTTGAGAAAGTGGTCTTTTGTAATTTGGCTTCTGTTAGTTTTCTTTGGAAAAATTCCCTTGGCTTTCCAACCACATTTGGGTGAAGACTTTCAAGATGACGCTTTAGTTTACTTGGAAGCATGGATTCTAAAGCCAAAACCTTTAAACAGATTACACATTGAGGACGCTCCTCATTATTAACCTGTACACATGTGAAACCATAATCTAGATACCTGTCATCATATTTTCTGTACTTGGTTTTTCGCTTCCCGTCCTCTTTTTTTTCTCTGAAGAACCTGAGACTTCACTTTGCTCAGACGAACTTGAACTCGGTATTAAAAATCTCTTCATTGTCAATCATAAAGATGCCAATCAGTTCAGACGTAGAAGAGAAGGGTGGAAATGAATCAACAAAACAAAACTATATAATAAAGGTCCTTCTGTTTATTGAGTTCCTTGTCGTCTTTTCTTTTCCTTATCAGGCTCAGGCTGGTATCTCCAGGCTTCTTCTGGGATCCATCCACAGTCCCTTCTGAATAATAAGCCTTAAGTTAAGGATAAAGCATCCAGGTAAGTATAAGAAGAGCTAAAGCTATTCTCTTTCTACTCTACTGTTATTTTAGTAGCACATGATGATGGCGACCACTGTGACTTCATTGATTTCAAAGAAAAAAAGAGCATTCCTTTTTAATGAAATTGGAGATCAGCAAATTTTTTCAAAGGATGAAGGAAGCCAATTTGCAGCTGCTAATGCATACATCAGACTGTCAGTTGAAATGGAAAATATCACACTTCAACCATTCCTGGTCCCATCCAATGAGATATCCACTTTTTTCATCAACATCAACAGTTCTAATTTTATAATTGATTACGCTTTCACTATCTGCCCAATTCTCTGAAATAATCAACCAATCCCTTTTGTGCTTTTTTAACCAAGATGAATAAAAAATGTAGGATGTCATGACATTTGCTGCTTAGAATAGTTTTCGTCATTTTTCTGGCATAATCGTGAAAGCAATCAACAGTAGTGCAAGAGATACAGAAAAAGGAGAGTTCACATGCCCACAGGTCAGGACTAAGAATAGAAATAATAGAAATACAGAAGAATAAAATGGCACAGGGAAACTTTGCTGATTTTCAGCGCTATGGTTGCAACTAACAACACAGGAAAAATGAGCGACTCTAACTCAGTTCATAAATTAAAAGCTAGGTAGGAACCACTTCACATACCTGCTCGTATTTCAATGAAGTAATCTGCAGGTACCAATGTGTTCTTTGAATGATGGATCCAGCTTTGGCAACAGCAAGTGATACACCACAGATTGCTGGACTGCCTGGAATACCTGGTTCACTGGGTTCGGCTGGTGCAATGGATCGACTTTTCCACAGCCGTGTGCTTCTTCCCTACGCAGATTTAAAAGTGATAAGACAAATTATTACTGTTTTTTTCTTTTACGAACCTTAACAAAGGCATCAATTTTTGTTAATTCAGTGTGACACCCAAATAATGATCTGTATTTGTTTCAAATAGCAAATATAACTTCAAATATTTTTTATGTATGTTACAGCTGCAATAATGCTATGTACTGTTATCCGAGTATAATTGAAGTGAAAACAACAAGGTGATGGATGAAATGCTTCAAATAATTACTTGGGGCTCACCTTTGGAGCACACATTCTGCCTTCAGTCTGGAAACTGTCTCCTATAATACTACTTAACAGTACTTGATCATTCACCAGTGCTTAATTTTAGCTTGTTTCCAGTGCAGAGCACCAGCACTTATTTTTGAGGGCCGGCACTTATTTTTCTGCCTCAAACATTTACTGTGAGCAAAAGACACATATGGGAAAGACTGAGGAAGAGAAAAACGAAATAGTGTCACAATGGGAGAAAACAGAAAGCTGCACGAGTGAGCTGAAGGGGAAGGAAGTGGTTTTAAAATCATTGAAGAGGCCTGAGATGGATTTAGTATTACACTGCCTCAGTATTCCGTTTTCCCACATTTAATTTCAGCAGCCCATGTTTAAGAGGAGGACTTTGGGAACTGGCACATTTTTATTTACAAATTAAGCAATGTCGTTCACACTCCCACTCTGCAGTGTCTTCAGAAAAGGGGTGGTTTCTGCAGGGTGCAATTCTTAGCATCAAGATAGGGGCAATATGTGAAGGCATTAACAACTATGGTGCAAGGCAAAGTTGTTACCCCCTTAACAACAAATAGAAGACTCTCGATGGGCTAAAGGTGGGACAAGCATTTAACTATGCAATGTCATTCGGGTCACATGGTGTACGTACGGTGTCACTCTCCAACTGGAACTTTCGTGAATCGTAATCCATGCCTGACTATGTCAAACCATACCAGCATGTGGTTTCATTTTTAGCAAGAAACTGTCAGGAAGGCTCACTATTTTCCCATCTGCTCTGTAAATACCTGTACTCGAGTCGAGACATTCAAATGAGAGACATGTAAATATTACATCTAACCAAGTCATTTAAAGTTTCTTAAAATATCACATGTGCATTTCTTTGTCAAACAATATTCAGTTTCCATATCTCTCCAATTATGACTGCAGTATACATTCAACCAGGAATAAAAGTATACTACATACCCCCTAACTCCCCTCCGCCAGCGCCATTACAGATCTTCATTTCTAATTTCACATGGCACTCAAAATATATTTTGCTTTATAGCTTTTTAGCCAATGTGCTTGAAAACGTTTTTATTTTTTTTAGATTGCCAATATATTCTACTTTTTTAAAATGTTCTTTAGGAACTACTCCTTGAACAACGCTGGGGAGAGCAGCTGCAGTAGGAAATCCTCCATACATGTGATTATTTCACAAGTATAGAACCATCTGGAAAACGTCTATGTTTTAGGCAATCTTTTAAAAAAAATTGAGGCATAAAATGCACTCATTAAAAATGTCTTCTATCTTCAATTAGGGAGAGCAACAGCCCTGAATAATTGGCAGCTTCACTTACTTGCTCAGTTCCATTTTGGATATGTTTTAAAGTTGGAGGGGTGCATTATTGTTCCATAATTATGCGGAAAACGCTGTCGCCGCATAATCACATAACTCTAATGGCCCTGCCCAGCATAGCCCATCTCACACTGGCATGTTTGCCCCCTGTTGGATTATAGCAGCTTTGACACTTCCTACTTCTGTACTGTTTTATACATTTCAAATGCAGCTGCTACTGGTGTTCCATCATTGACAGAGACACCATATCAGAAATACTTACCAGTGCCACAATAAGGAACGTGGTCATGTACATTTCATTACGTGGCTTATTAAGATGGGCATATCCATGCCTCAAGAATCCCCAGAATCTTCAATAATGCATATAGGCCTGCAATGAGTAGAATGGTTTCTATTTGCAGCATTGTAAAATCGTTCTAGGAGGGAACAGAAGCCCTAGATTCCAAATTCTAAAAACGATAATAATTACCTTACAATGAGCTGAAATTTGACTTGGAATGCTGAGGATCACAGGGTTAGCAATAACACTCTCTTCTGAATTGCCGCGCGCCTGTAAATGCCGAAGGTTCGAAGAACGTAATCACGCTGGGTGAAACCATAATGCAAGATGTTGACAGGTGGGGCCCATGTAATCCCCCCCACATGAAGTGCTAATGCTTTACTCGACTGGCAAATTATTTTTATCTCCCTGCGTAAGGTAAGCTGGTATAAACCGCGCGCATAAATCTTTTTTGAAGTGTGGCATTTCATGTTGTACAAAATGCGCATGGCGCCCCAGGCAACTTTTAACGGCGCACCGGGGTGCCGTGGCGCACAGTTTGGGAACCACTGACCTAGACCATTGTGGTCCCCTTAATTCAGATGCTGCCTTTAAGTACGTTCTACTTGCTGTAGATTCTTTCTCCAGATTCCTATGTGTGTGCCCACAGTGATCGGCTGACACTTGCACTGTTATAAAAAATTTGCAAGTCTTTCTTAGAAGGCACATAGTAGCTGCATTCCATTCGGGCCATGGCCCTGCTTTTGCCTTTGAGGCTTACTGAGATAATATGGAGACGTTGGGTGTAGCTGTGCATTATTCTTCTCTATATCATGCTGAGGGAAATTTGATAGTAGAGAGGAAGAATCAAGATTTAAAGCAATCCTTAATTGCTTTAAGTCTCAGTTTGGGGATTAGGTTCCGGTCGTATTTGGATCCATCACTTGTAAGGAGTCCAAAGAGCATTAAACAATCTGCCTACACAATCTTTGGATAGCCAGACACCCTACAAGGTTCTTTTTAACATCCAGATGTCCGTTCCAGATTTTGACAATCCTGGTGCAGTGGCAGCAGATACGCCTTTTGACATAAAAGTTTTGCTGTCTTACACGAATTACAGGACTTACGGGTTGAGCATGACAAGTCAATTTCGATATTATGCCAATGCAGGAGCTACCAGCACCTTCCGGATGGATTTCAAAAGTTGGGAACTAGTTTGAGAGAACATTGTAGTAAAGACGTTTGGCTCATCATACTGTGAACCGGTACCAGTCCTTGGCATTCAAGGTACCAGATTTGTGATTTTGCCACCACTTGCTGGTTGTAAAGACAAAAGATTTGTTTAAATTGATCATGTTAAACTGCATCATGTGGCCCATTCTACACACTAGGCCATCGGGATTCCTGGGTAGTTCCCTAGCTACTCTCACTAACCTAGAAGAAACACATCTACAAGTATTGAATAACACAATATTGTTTCCCCCAGCAGGGGAGTACGGAGGATGAACTTTTGTTGATTCCTTTGACTGCTGCAAATGCAAGCAATACATTAGATGCAGGTCTACAGTTTTCTACTGGTAGAGTTGTTTATAATGAACCACCTTTGTAGGCGTCTACCAGTTCTCCTTCATTTGTTGAGGCTCCTATCTTCACACAGACTGCTTCTGGTTATTTTGTCAACATTGACGACTTCTCTCCTGATTGTTCCCACATTTCACTTCATGGTGTAAGTGATCTTTTTCTCTAGTTGAAACACGCTTCTCTGGGTTCGCCATGGCTCTATTTCTGGATTGTCATTTCATTACTTTCTCTGCTCTTGTGGCTTGGACTTATTAACGTTTTCTTCTTGCTTATAAATGGACATTATCTCCGGGAACACTCTGCTGTAGAACTGGTAGGTGAGGTCTTGAAACCTCATTCGTCTTCCCACAAAGTACGAAGAGACCTGTCCTTTTGAACATTTCTAATTTTCCAGTCTCTGATGGAATTCTGTGGAATAAGGTCCCATATTTTTGGTCCTACAAAAACTTTGCAAATTACTTATGTTTTTAATATAGCAATGGATGATGTAATAACCTTTGGGGTTATTTCTGATGAATGGGGTGTAAAAACAATGACTTCAATGCTTTCTGAGCTTGAATATTATACTGTATTTGAAAGTGAGAATATGTACATGAATTATGCTAATTAACACCTACAAAAGTGAGGAAAAATATGCTGCCCTGCAGGAAATTAGTATATTCAAATTTGGTTTGTTTCCCAACTAGCAATTAAAGTCTATGACTATTGGAAAGAAACAATTGACTTAAAATCGGTTTGGGGTACAAAACATTGGCAAGTGCAGAGCATAGATCCCTTATTTAAAGCCTGTTTAATTCCAGTACAGATGATTTTTCTGAATGAGACAGCACATCAAACTACTTGCTTGGGTGTAGCAAAAATTAAAGAAATGAATGCGCCCAGTATTCCCTTTATTGCATGTTTTGATAATTGGCAACACTTAGTAAATTACACTGAACAACAGCTGAATGGCATGGTACAAAATGGTGCATTTAATTTTACACTTTCAGGTCCCAATGGGTGGTTATTGTTGCCAGTGGACACAAATGGTTGTCATGCACAAATTTTTAACTCTTTACAGGGTTTTAAAGCAAGCGTACCGGACCCTTGTTATGTCCAGTCCAGTATTCAGGGGTTGTTCCTACTTACAGTGTGGGAAAGTTATGCCAGCAATAGTTACAACATTCCACTTTGTAGTAAAAGAACACCTCTCTCCCTTCTCAGATGACATGGATTTAAAAGATTTCTTGTTAGTTCCTAGGTCACCGCATTCAAAAGGTTTATTTATGCCATCTGCAATTAAATTTGGAAGCTTTCTTAAATGGAAGCTGCTGCTTGTTTAATGGCAAATAGATCAGGCTTATTTGGAAAAAGCATTGGCTGTTGTCAATAGTGGAATGAATACATTGTCCACTCATATTTACACATTGAATAACATTGTATCATCTGCAATTGATATTATACATAATGACAGGTCTTTTTACAATATGGCCAAAGTTATCTTAGATCTAATATGCAGTTGATTTGAACACTACAGGTTTTGAAATCAAACTGTGTGACCTGGAAGCACATAAATGTATCAGAACTGTTTTTGCCTTGGGGCGTGGCCAGGAAGCCGAAGGTGGCGCACGCATAATCCCCTCGCTCCGGAGGGGCCTAAAATTATCCGGCCATATCGAGCCGGCCTCAGGGGCAATTGATGCCTGCACTGCGGTAGTGACCTGGGGGGGACCTGCTGAGGGGTCGCTGAGCCCTATCTATGCCCTGATGCGTGAGCCTGGACCGGATCGGCAGGCTCCCGGACTCGCAGCCCATCCTCGCGGCTGTCTGCTTGTGGCCCCTTGAATAGCGAAGAGAAGCGGGCAGTCCTGGCAGCCCAAAGTAACAAGAAGGTCGCGATGCCCTCCCGGTGAGCGGGGACCCCGAGTCGCTGATCTGGTGGGGGGTACGCCCGCTGTGCCGCAATCCGGGGCGTGTTGGTGGGGGCGCTCAGGCCATCCCGTAGGGAACTACCCAGTGAAAGAAGACAGAAGAGTGAGCTGGGGACCAAACCTCGGAGCCCGGAATGGGATTTCGCCCAGAGGGCATAGATGGGGCGAGTAATGGGGCCGGACTGTGCATGAAGACAGCGGACGCCCGGGTTCAAACAACAAAGAACCCTCCGCCCCTGTGGGGTGCGCCCCGGGCTCGCCGGAGGCCGGCGACTAAGTGTAAGAATATTTAGTGACTGCTCTGAGGCTCACTGTGAGCAATTTGTTGGCCAGAACGGGCCTGACGGTAGAGGCTACGGGAAGAAGTGCGATTTGTAAAAATAATCTGAACCCCCCATTGTCTCTGGAGGGGCGGCCCCTCACGCATTCAATGTCCCCCAAGAACCGGCACAGGTCCAGAACCATGGACAACACAACGTCCTCCGAGTGCAGAGGGGGGGACCTACGGGACCTGCCGCAACTTAACGTATAGAACACCCTGGCCAAAATATTAGGGGCCATCGAAGACACAAAGACAATGCTGCAGCTCGACATTAATCAGGTGGCGGTTGAAGTTGGGCTCTTGAGGGCGGACCACCACAAACTGTCGGACAGAGTTAAAGAGACGGCGATCACGCTGGCAGAGATAACACCAAAACAAAAAGACCTACAGGCCGAGGTGACATGCCTCACGGGCAGAGTAGCACGCCTAAAACAAAGGGCAGAAGATGCAGAAGGGAGTAACCGGCGGAACAATGTACGAGTGGTGGGCCTCCCAGAGAGGGCCGAAGGAACAAATATGGTGGATTTCCTCAAGAAATGGTTGAGCACAGTTGTGGGGCCGGATCGCTTAACCCCTTACTTTACACTGGAACGAGCTCACCGGGTACCATCGAAGCCTCTCGCTCGGGGCCAACCACCCCGAGTGGTGATCACTAGACTGCTACACTACAGGGACAGAGACATTCCCCTGCAGAGAGCAAGGGAGGCGGGCCCATTCAAGGTAGCGAATGGCGTGGTGACACTGTTCCCGGATTTCACACTGGAAGTTCAAAATAAACATGCCTCATACATGGCAGTTAAGAGGACTCTAAGGGAGGAAGGGATCCAGTACTCTTTGCTCTACCCAGCCAGATTGAAAGTGATGTGTGACAGCAAAACCACATTTTTTCAATCCCCCGAAGAGGCGTGGGAGTGGCTAGAGGCCCGTGGGACTCAACCGGGTCGACAGGCGAGTGGGGGATCAACTGAGAGCGGATCACATTGGGGCCCCGGTGGGCGGCGCACCCGGGGTCGCCCTCGCCTGGCGCCGACCCAGAAACAAAAGGAAAAAAAGCAGGAAAGCAGCGATGGAGGCGGTGGCCTGTATGAGCAGAGAGGTGTCCCCCCTGGAATGCTCTGGAGGTGATTCGGATGACACTGTGAGGTCCTCAGCCGGGGGCTCGGGCTGCTCGGGGCGGGCCCCAGAGGTAACCCCGCGGTCAGCAGACGACCTTTAATAACTAAATTCACGAGTGAGCCCTGAGGCAGTGAGAAACAAACGTACATGAGGCCCCTCTGAACATGGCCTACCCCCCAATCGGAATCTCGCTTGTTCAGTCAGACTGGCGAGAACTGCAGTTAAAAGTTTGAATAAGATGCACTGTTGCACAGGTTTATGGGCAACCTACTGTTCGAGAGGCGCCCTGGGCAGGGGGAAGTTGGGAAATGCAATTTTTAGTTAGGTTGGCACTGTGGGAGATGGAGTTTAAACATATCAGAAGTCCGATAGATCGCAATGGGGGACCGTCATCTGGGGTAGAATGGGATAGGCACCAATGGACAGACACACCAACATGGCAGTATACAATTTACTAACATGGAACATCAGGGGGATGGGCACGCCGGCCAAACAGCATAGAATATTATCATACCTAAAGAGGAGAGGCATACAAATTGCAATGCTGCAAGAAACCCACTTAGCAGCGGGAGAAGCGGAAAAACTAAGCCGTAGATGGAGGGGGCAGGTGTTCGCCACGGAATATTCAGCGTACGCAAGGGGAGCAATGATATGGGTACGAGCAGGGGTCCCCCTTGAGGTAGACTCATCCAATATAGACCGAGAGGGAAGGTTTGTGATCCTGGAAGGGAAGTTACACGGCACCCCGATAGTCCTGAGCTGTATATACGCTCCCAATCAGGATCAGGCCCCTTTTATGTCACGGTTATCGAGTCACCTCACCCGTCAGCGGAGGGGGGAAGCTTCTATTTGGGGGAGATTTCAATAGCGTTTTAGACGTGGACTTGGACAGATCCACACCTCCGCTACAAGGTGCAGTGACAACTAAGATAGCCAGCAAACTTAGAGAGTGGTTGGATTCTTGGGGTCTAGTAGATATATAGCGAGAACAACATTTGAAGGACAAAGATTACTCGTATTACTCAGGTCTGCATTGGGTCCACACTAGAATTGACAGAGTGGTATGTACAGCAACACTAGCACGGGGTGTGATCCACTCGGAATATCTGGGACGCACTCTTTCTGATCATAAACCCTTACTATTAACATGGAGGGCGACTGAAGATAGGCCTCCTATCCCGTCATGGAGAATGGCCCCTGGGGCTCTTGAGGACCAGGCGTATAGAGAAGCCCTGAGGCTACACTTAATTGACCATATTAAGTTCAATAGGGGATCTGCCTCCTCTAGGTCCACGGAATGGGAAACACTTAACTAAACAGATGATTTTTCTGAATGAGACAGCGCATCAAACTACTTGCTTGGGTGTAGCAAAAATTAAAGAAATGAATGCGCCCAGTATTCCCTTTATTGCATGTTTTGATAATTGGCAACACTTAGTAAATTACACTGAACAACAGCTGAATGGCATGGTACAAAATGGTGCATTTAATTTTACACTTTCAGGTCCCAACGGGTGGTTATTGTTGCCAGTGGACACAAATGGTTGTCATGCACGAATTTTCAACTCTTTACAGGGTTTTAAAGCAAGCGTACCGGACCCTTGTTATGTCCAGTCCAGTATTCAGGGGTTGTTCCTACTTACAGTGTGGGAAAGTTATGCCAGCAATAGTTACAACATTCCACTTTGTAGTAAAAGAACACCTCTCTCCCTTCTCAGATGACATGGATTTAAAAGATTTCTTGTTAGTTCCTAGGTCACCGCATTCAAAAGGTTTATTTATGCCATCTGCAATTAAATTTGGAAGCTTTCTTAAATGGAAGCTGCTGCTTGTTTAATGGCAAATAGATCAGGCTTATTTGGAAAAAGCATTCGCTGTTGTCAATAGTGGAATGAATACATTGTCCACTCATATTTACACATTGAATAACATTGTATCATCTGCAATTGATATTATACATAATGACAGGTCTTTTTACAATATGGCCAAAGTTATCTTAGATCTAATATGCAGTTGATTTGAACACTACAGGTTTTGAAATCAAACTGTGTGACCTGGAAGCACATAAATGTATCAGAACTGTTTTTGCCTTGGGGCGTGGCCAGGAAGCCGAAGATGGCGCACGCATAATCCCCTTGCTCCGGAGGGGCCTAAAATTATCCGTCCATATCGAGCCGGCCTCAGGGGCAACTGATGCCTGCACTGCGGTAGGGACCTGGGGGGGCCTGCTGAGGGGTCGCTGAGCCCTATCTGTGCCCTGATGCGTGAGCCTGGACCGGATCGGCAGGCTCCCGGACTCGCAGCCCATCCTCGCGGCTGTCTGCTCGTGGCCCCTTGAATAGCGAAGAGAAGCGGGCAGTCCTGGCCGCCCAAAGTAATAAGAAGGTGGCAATGCCCTCCCGGTGAGCGGGGACCCCGAGTCGCTGATCTGGTGGGGGGATACACCCGCCGTGCCGCAATCCGTGGCATGTTGGTGGGGGCGCTCAGGCCATCCCGTAGGGAACTACCCAGTGAAAGAAGACAGAAGAGTGAGCTGAGGACCAAACCTCGGAGCCCGGAATGGGATTTTGCCCAGAGGGCATAGATGGGGCGAGTAATGGGGCCGGACTGTGCATGAAGACAGCGGACGCCCGGGTTCAAACAACAAAGAACCCTCCGCCCCTGTGGGGTGCGCCCCCGGCTCGCCGGAGGCCGGCGACTAAGTGTAAGAATATTTAGTGACTGTTCTGAGGCTCACTGTGAGCAATTTGTTGGCCAGAACGGGCCTGACGGTAGAGGCTACGGGAAGAAGTGCGATTTGTAAAAATAATCTGAACCCCCCATTGTCTCTGGAGGAACGGCCCCTCACGCATTCAATGTCCCCTAAGAACCGGCACAGGTCCAGAACCATGGACAACACAACGTCCTCCGAGTGCAGAGGGGGGGACCTACGGGACCTGCCGCAACTTATCGTATAGAACACCCTGGCCAAAATATTAGGGGCCATCAAAGACACAAAGACATTGCTGCAGCACGACATTAATCAGGTGGCGGTTGAAGTTGGGCTCTTGAGGGCGGACCACCACAAACTGTCGGACAGAGTTAAAGAGACGGAGATCACGCTGGCAGAGATAACACGAAAACAAAAAGACCTACAGGCCGAGGTGACATGCCTCACGGGCAGAGTAGCACGCCTAAAACAAAGGGCAGAAGATGCAGAAGGGAGAAACCGGCGGAACAATGTACGAGTGGTGGGCCTCCCAGAGAGGGCCGAAGGAACAAATATGGTGGATTTCCTCGAGAAATGGTTGAGCACAGTTGTGTTGCCGGATCGCTTAACCCCTTACTTTACACTGGAACGAGCTCACCGGGTACCATCGAAGCCTCTCGCTCGGGCCAACCACCCCGAGTGGTGATCGCTAGACTGCTACACTACAGGGACAGAGACATTCCCCTGCAGAGAGCAAGGGAGGCGGGCCCATTCAAGGTAGCGAATGGCGTGGTGACACTGTTCCCGGATTTCACACTGGAAGTTCAAAATTAACGTGCCTCATACATGGCAGTTAAGAGGACCCTAAGGGAGGAAGGGATCCAGTACTCTTTGCTCTACCCAGCCAGATTGAAAGTGATGTGTGACAGCAAAACCACATTTTTTTCAATCCCCCGAAGAGGCGTGGGAGTGGCTAGAGGCCCGTGGGACTCAACCGGGTCGACATGCGAGCGGGGGATCAACTGAGAGCGGATCACATTGGGGCCCCGGTGGGCGGCGCACCCGGGGTCGCCCTCGCCTGGCGCCGACCCAGAAACAAAAGGAAAAAAAGCAGGAAAGCGGCGATGGAGGCGGTGGCCTGTATGAGCGGAGAGGTGTCCCCCCTGGAATGCTCTGGAGGTGATTCGGATGACACTGTGAGGTCCTCAGCCGGGGGCTCGGGCTGCTCGGGCGGGCCCCAGAGGTAACCCCGCAGTCAGCAGACGACCTTTAATAACTAAATTCACGAGTGAGCCCTGAGGCAGTGAGAAACAAACGTACATGAGGCCCCTCTGAACATGGCCTACCCCCCAATCGGAATCTCGCTTGTTCAGTCAGACTGGCGAGAACTGCAGTTAAAAGTTTGAATAAGATGCACTGTTGCACAGGTTTTTGGGCAACCTACTGTTCGAGAGGCGCCCTGGGCAGGGGGAAGTTGGGAAATGCAATTTTTAGTTAGGTTGGCACTGTGGGAGATGGAGTTTAAACATATCAGAAGTCCGATAGATCGCAATGGGGGACCGTCATCTGGGGTAGAATGGGGTAGGCACCAATGGACAGACACACCAACATGGCAGAATACAATTTACTAACATGGAACATCAGGGGGATGGGCACGCCGGCCAAACAGCATAGAATATTATCATACCTAAAGAGGAGAGGCATACAAATTGCAATGCTGCTAGAAACCCACTTAGCAGCGGGAGAAGCAGAAAAACTAAGCCGTAGATGGAGGGGGCAGGTGTTCGCCACGGAATATTCAGCGTACGCCAGGGGAGCAATGATATGGGTACGAGCAGGGGTCCCTCTTGAGGTAGACTCATCCAATATAGACCGTGAGGGAAGGTTTGTGATCCTGGAAGGGAAGTTACACGGCACCCGATAGTCCTGAGCTGTATATACGCTCCCAATCAGGATCAGGCCCCTTTTATGTCACGGTTATCGAGTCACCTCACCCGTCAGCAGAGGGGGGAAGCTTCTATTTGGGGGAGATTTCAATAGCGTTTTAGACGTGGACTTGGACAGATCCACACCTCCGCTACAAGGTGCAGTGACAACTAAGATAGCCAGCAAACTTAGAGAGTGGTTGGATTCTTGAGGTCTAGTAGATATATAGCGAGAACAACATTTGAAGGACAAAGATTACTCGTATTACTCAGGTCTGCATCGGGTCCACACTAGAATTGACAGAGTGGTATGTACAGCAACACTAGCACGGGGTGTGATCCACTCGGAATATCTGGGACGCACTCTGTCTGATCATAACCCCTTACTATTAACATGGAGGGTGACTAAAGATAGGCCTCCTATCCCGTCATGGAGAATGGCCCCTGGGGCTCTTGAGGACCAGGCGTATAGAGAAGCCCTGAGACTACACTTAATTGACCATATTAAGTTCAATAGGGGATCTGCCTCCTCTAGGTCCACGGAATGGGAAACACTTAAAGTAGTGACAAGGGGTTACTGTCTGGGTCAGTCGATCGGGGTGAGACGCTCACTGGTAACAGAATTAACTAACCTAGAAAAGAAAATACATGAGGGGGAACTGAAACAGGGAGAGGACGCACAAGAGAGCGAGGAATATCGCCAGGCAAAAAGAGACCACTCCCAGGTCGGAGAACAACTTAGATGCCACAATATGCAAAAATATTTCGCCTCATTACAGTCGGAGGACGGCAGATCAGGGAACATGCTAGCGTGGTTGGTGAGGCCCGGGGGAGGTGGCGAGCCCATCACAAATGTGCTGGACAGGGAAGGGGAACGTAGAATTAGGCTGGGCCACATAAACAAAGCATTCAAGGAATATTACACCCAACTGTATGGGAAGCCCATAGAAATCGAAGCAGAGGCATTCGATGATTTCCTACAACAGATCCCACTGAAGTCCCTAGCGTCTGAAGAGAGGGGAAGCTTGGGGGGGCCAGTGACCCTAGGGGAGGTCAGAGAAGCTATAGCACAACTGGCCTCTGGGAAGACCCGGGGGACAGACGGCCTCCCTATGGACTTCTATAAAAAATATGACACACAGCTCGCCCCCCAGTTAGTGGACATGTATGCGGAAGCACTACAGCGTGGGGTGCTCCCGGGATCCCTGAGAGAGGCCCTGGTGGTTCCACTCCCCAAAACAAAATCCAAAGAGGCATCAGTGACTGACTTCCGCCCCCTGTCAATGCTAAATAGTGATTTTAAAATACTCAGTAAGGTAATGGCCAATCGTTTGCTCGTCCATATACCCACACTTGTACACGAGGACCAAAACGGTTTTGTCCCGAATCGTAACACCTCCCTAAACCTAAGACGACTCTTTGCTATTCTACACATGCCCAATGAAGTGAAGCCCCCAGTGGGAGTGTTACTGGCGGTAGACTTCGAAAAGGATTTTGATTCAATCAGATGGGATTACCTGAGGACAGTGATGCTGCGAATGGGTGAGAGTTGGGTAAAATGGGTGGACTTATTGTATGCATTTCCTCTGGCGAGGGTAAAGACGGGCAGGACAATATCCGATACCTTTCCAGTTTACAGGGGAACTAGACAAGGATGCCCCCCTGTCCCCGCTGTTATTTGCACTGGCCATTGAGCCCCTGGCTGCCCGGATGTGAAGGGATGGAGTGGGTCTGGGAGTGGAGTGGGGACACACTGAGCATGTCATATCGCTATGTGTGGATGATGTGCTCATTTATATCAGGGGCGGGGAGGCCGGTATCCCATGGGCTTTGAGGAATTTGGAAGACTTTGGGACACTGTCAGGACTCCGCCTCAACCGAGGCAAAACATTCATGTTCCCCATAATGCCGAGCTATGAACGCCCAACAACTTGCCCGGAGGATGTGGACTGGGCCTCACGCACCTTCAAGTATCTGGGTATACAAGTATTCCATGACATGGCAGACCTTCGGGAGGGTAACCCAGGTAGAGCACTCCGCTCCTTGCGAGCTTCTGTTGGGTTCTGGCGATCCCTGAAACTAACGATTATTGCCAGGATAGCGCTGTCTAAAATGATTATGCTCCCCGCCTCCTTTACTTCTTCGCTAATTTGCCCCTGCAGATCTCCTCCGCATGGTTCCGTGAGTTGAATACCCTTACTTAGGGAGCTGATATGGGAAAACGGCCGCAAACGCACCTCGCTCTCAACGCTCTGCAGACCAACCTTGGGTGGACTGGGTGCCCCAGATTTAGAATCCTACTATCTGGCGTCCCAATTACAATGGGCAGCGGGGTGGTTCGCCTGTAGGGGCCAGTTAGACAGGTGCACCACCCATGAAGTAATTGATATAAATCGAATCATTGCACGTATGATAAACAAGAATATCGTCCCCCAAATGGATAGCCTGATGACAAGAGTAGCGATTTCGTGCTGGAAGAGATGCGCAAAGAGGGTTAGTGTTGGCTCGCCGTACTCCCCAGCATTACCATTATCGGTTCTTGTGCTCGAACCGGGTGGGAGCAACCCGGGGAGCTCGGGACTGGGAACGTGGAAGAGGGCGGGAGTGGAGACAACAGGGGAACTGTTCCATGAAGGGGTGCTAAAGTCCTTCAATGATCTTATGGACGGAGGGGTCCCCCGGGGACAGTTCTCACTATTCCGTGAGCTGGAACATACCCTGAAAAAGCACTGGGACACGATTAACGCAGAGCCCACTACCCTTAAGGTGTTACATCTTCTGCTGACAGTGGGCGAGGATGCCCACTTAATTACTAAATTGATTCAGGTCCAAGTTGAGGATGGGTTGGACCTGCTATGCCCACTGAGAGAGAGATGGGGAAGAATGTTGAGTAGAGAACTCTCAGACGCAGAGTGGAACAGGGCTTTGGCCTACCCCCCGGAGGGTCTCCCGCAACACACGGTTGCGATATATCCAATATAATTACCTCCACAGGACGTACCTCACACCGCATCGACTGGCGCTAATGTATGGCGGAACCCCTAGGGTATGCCCAACATGCGAGCTCGCTGACGCTGACTATGACCACATGGTATGGGACTGCCCGGAGATTCAGCCGGGCTGGGGGGCGGTAATGGCTGACCTATTGAGATTATTTGAGATTTCCCTGTCCCCGACTCCCACTGCATGCCTACTAGGACTCGGGAGGGGACAGCCACGGGGGAAGGTGGGAGGACGGTTTCTGGACTTGGCTCTAGTTCTTTACAGGAGACTGATCACAAAAGGGTGGAAGGCCCCGGGACGACCCCCACGTGTCGAAATGGTCCAGAGCTGAACTGCAGGTTCTGAGGAGTGAAGAGGCGAGAGGCCTGCGTCAAAACCCAATCGCACCAGAATGGGAGGTCATAAAGACAAGCTGGGAAGACACATTGAGGGGGACGGGAACACCCACAGAGGAGCCAACAAAATAGAGGTCTAAGTAGACAGGAAGAAGGGGGGGGTAGTCCTCATGCCTACTAGAGAGTGTCCTATTAGAGGATCAGCAGGACTGAGTGTGGAACCAGTACAGTAATGACAGCCGGACTTAACTGGGGGCCCTGGGAGGCAAGCATACACGGGGTACGGAAGGCAGCATGCCCAGAGTGGCGCAAAGGGAGTAAGTGTAGAGCAACATCCCACTCACAAGAGAAACCCAAGTATGACATACTCCAGCAGATGTAGTTACCTACTCTACACAGTGCCAACAAGTTTAAGTTTAATGTTAAATTTTTGTTCAACACAAGTTAAGCCTGCCCTGTAGTCATAAAACAAAATCATTATACGACACCCACATTTGGAGGAAAAGTAGACAAGCGGGATTGGCGCACCAATTCTGAAGTAGCTCTACTGAGAATCACAGACAGAATGAATAACGTGACGTAATACTTTAAAAACTGTAAAAATCATTTGTGCTAATAACATTGATAACTGTGAATAAGGTGAGAACCCGATTATTTCATAATCTGTTATGTATTTGTAAGGCAGCAATTGTTAACAATAAAAATATATTTAAAAAAAAAAACTGTTTTAGCCTTTCCATTTAACACACAAACAAAAAATAATGGCAAAGAAAGATGCTACTTATACAATGTTGAATATTGAAAGATTAGAAGAATTGCCTTTCACAGTAGCTGAAACACCATCAGCAGCATGGTTCATTCATGGAATTGTCATTCTTGAAACATATTCCAGTAGGCAGATATGATGTTTTAGAGGAAAGTTTTGTCCACATGTGTGGGAATTACCCTTCGATGACAAATGGGTCTTTCTTAGCAGAAACAAATGTGAAACTTTTTTAAGCCACTCCATGACTTGTATACAGGTGACGTGTAATGCTTCCGTGGACAATCTGGTGTGTTATTTGAAGGCAGTACCAGTTTCCTTGATTTGCCCAATATTTCAGTTACTTTTGAATGGAAGTATTTTGATGTTGAACGATCAAGGCTGTTGTGGGATGAAAGCAGGTGTCCCCCATGTGGTTTCTGCTTCTCAAATAGTGACCTGCGGTAATAACCTGCTCTTTCCTCCTATGCATGAGATGTAGTAGGCAGCTTGTAGTGTTCCATTACAACTGTTTATGTTAATTTTAACAAGCTGAGCATACTAAAGGTTATAGTTTCAGGAAAAAGTGGCACTTACATACCCCTGTGAAACATTTGGAATCCAAGTTGCAAGGTCACCCTCTGAAATACAGTCACTGTTAACCCTAAGCTTTCTGAGACATTTCAGTGACCTTGTGAACAATGTCTTTAATGCTTCTAACACAGTGGGTGTGGTACACTTTTTTAAAGTAGTTGGGTCTGGCTATGTCAACATATTCTAGATTGTTTTAGGGGTGATACCATTTTTTATATACTCTTTATTTTGGAGTGTAATTGAAGGCATATCACTTGTGTTATTCCTGATTGGTGGTATTTTCGTTCTATTTTTGCTGCTCCGCAATGGATGTCCCACTTTGAGGCCAAATGGTGATGGAACTGCTGCACATCCAGCTGTGTCGTGAATGCATCATACAGTACTTTGGAGTGTCTTTGCTGGAGGAACTCAATAAAAACTGTGTCCATCTCGATAGTATCCACTTAGTACCCTGGTTTGTATCTTCAAGTAATTTCTTATTTTCTTTTTTTTCATTATTAGTTATTTTTTGGGATGGGTTCTTTGGATTTTTGTCACTTCCCTTTGTTCCTCTCCTCCCACATTAGCGCTTCGATGCTCTTCGTGAGTCGGAATGCGCTTTACAAATACGACATACATACATACATGCATACGTTTTTCCTGGAGACTGCCATTGCTTCTGGTTGCTTTCTATGAGCCATTCTTTCCTGTGAAAATGGATGCTGTGGCTCCAGGATCCCTTATCTGCAGGATCCCTGGCTCTCCTGCTGTGGGCACAATACAGGATGCAACAACCTTGGTGTCAGTTGAGGTCACTGACCATGTTTGTTCCTTTGATTTGCTCACTGAGGCCATTGTGGTTCTATCGTCTGCAGAAGCGGGCTCCTTCCTGGATTCCATTGACACTAATAACATAGATGACATTTTGGAAGCCTCTTTTGATTTTTAAAACGTAGCCCTTGCTTTCATTAAATTGTTTTAATTGATTTTATGTTTTTAAATTGACATATTTCAGTGGCGTGTTTGCTTTGCTGGTTGAGGTGAACATGTTATCCCGTTTAGCTCAGTTTTGTCCCCCTCATGGAAAGAAACTATAGTAGTTCCCCTTAAGAAGATGCCGAATGGCGACAGCCAGGATCTTAACAATTTACGGCCAATTGCACTTCTTCCCTTTTTTGCAAAGATTTTAGAGAAAACTCTGAATCTGAAACTAGCTGAATTCTTAGTGGAAGTGGGAGCCTTTGACACCTCTCAACATGGGTTCAGAAAGGCGCATAGTATGGAGACGGCCTTGATTTCATCCTTCGATGCTATTCGGAAATTGGTGGATGAGGGTCAAGGGGTAATCCTAGTACTATTAGACTTATCAGCGGCATTTGATACCATCTCCCCTCACCTTCTAATGTCCCGCCTTGGCCAAGTAGGGGTAAGAGAGAGAGCCCTTAAGCTTTTGGAATCATTTCTTACGAACAGATGGACCACTGTAAGTTGTGGTGATTTCAGATCCACACCTTATTTATTACCATGCCAGATTCCACAGGGATCTTCTCTGAGTCCTACTCTGTTTAATGTGTATGTTACCATGCTGGCCAGTCTGATCAGCTCCTTTGGCTTTATCCCGTCATCTTATGCGGATGATACTCAGCTTATCATCCCAATTAAAAAACCTTGGGAGGAGGTTGCGGACCGGTTCAATAACTGCATGCAAGTGGTTAGTTACTGGCTGAAAATGAATGCCACCAAAACCGAAATTCTTTGTTTCGGATCAGGAAAAGAGTTCTGGAGCTCACGTTGGTGGCCTTCAGAATGTGGCACGCTTCCTGTCCCTTCTACTGTCAGTAGGAATTTGGGCATTCTATTTGATGATTGCTTATCTTTAAAAAATCAGTCAAATCATACTCTAAAGACATGCCTTTGGCTCATTAAAATGCTCAGGACATTTTTTCCATACCTTTAGCATGAATGGAGCGTTTCTGCCATTTTAGCGTTGGTGATATCTAAGGTAGATTATTGCAATGCCTATTTCCTGGATCTGGATAAGGCCTTGATCAATAAATTGCAATTGGTCCAGAATGCAGCCGCTAGAGCGGTTCTTAACCTCTCCCGGCGGGTATCTGTCCGAGAGAGTCTTAACCAATTACACTAGCTTCCGGTGGCTCAGCGTATTATTTTTAAAACACACACACACACACCCGCTCCCCCCACCAAAATGGCATTTATAAGCTTAATGAAGGAATTTGGCAGAAGACCAACATTTAGTGACCAAGGCTGGCACATCTACTATTATAAGGTTTATGACACAAGAATTGTTGACCTAATTTGAATAAGACAGCCAGTGAGGTCACTTTGAAACAACTTTTCCTAGAGCTCCAATACAGATGTATGAATGGACCAAAATGGCTCATTAGGAATAAAGTAATTTGTTCACCAGTTCTGGGTCCTGAAGAGAACCCTGAAATTCTTTTGGGGTTTGTAACATTTCAACAGTGTTAAGAACCAGGGAGTGCTGTGAAAAGACACCACTGGCATACAGGCAATATTTGAGTGAAGCATGACATAGGCTATATCCCTGTCTATCACCCATTCGAACATATATTGGACTGGCACCCTATGGTCACGGCCCATTAAACAGAGGCTTTCAATTAAATGGAGATATACCCCCCATGGATGTATAATTTCTGAACTGGGACACATCAGTTATTTGCACAATCCAACTTTTTTGTTAGATGGTGATTCAGTGTCATAATGTTTTGTTATGTTTGTGTTGTGGGTTATATGTCAATGCAAGTTTGTTTGGGTTTTAGTGTTTCATCCATTTTGTTGAAAGAACTAACGAATGCAGTAGAAAGTATGTTGTAAATAAATGGTGATCACAGTAATTTAATTATATGTTCATGTATGTAAATTAATTTTATGTGGAAGCAAAGTCAGCACTTGCACTTGTTTCTTTTAGATACTGTTTGCGCAACAAGGCAGTGGGGCTGCCGCTCTGCCTGGGCCACAGGAGAGGCTCGAGGTGCACTGCCGGTCTGGAAATGGGTTAGGCTCCGTCTGTCGTAGTTTGACTCTTGCTCTAGGCAAGACTGCTGGTTTAAGGATGACAGTACTTATGTTTGTAGGCGACTATGCCAATCCTATAACAAATCACAACTGTCATCCCAACCCTTCCGGTTAAAGGGGACATAAGTAAACCCAATGGCACCAGCAATTATTCTGATGGCCAAATATGTTTTGTTGTCACGTTTGTGTAAGTGTTTTGCTTCTAGTATGTCCTGTTGCAATTCCCTAAGAATGTGTGTGTGTTCAACTGTCCAGTGTCTGCTAGAAAAATCAGGGCGTATTTAGTCAAAGAGTGGCTTGATACGTGGTGCATAGTCAGGCATGTTAAAGAAACCAAGTAAAGACTGTAGTTTCTTGAGAGTGTTAGGTGGGTGGAGTTGAGCACATTTCTCTAGAAAGTGTGTGGCCAGGCTCTTCCCCTCGTTCGATAGCTTGTATCCCAGAAACAATACGCTGAGAAAGGCTATTTTAGTTTTTCAAAAATTAAATTTGTAGCCAAGGGCTGCAAATCCTAAAATGACCCGATCAACCCTGGCAAGATGAATGTTGAGGTCGTCATCTGTGAGATAAATATCATCCACATAAGACAGCGCCTCGGGATCAATATCATGCAATATTGATGTTACTCGGGCTACACTTGTAGCCTTGGGGCAAATTGCTAAAGCGTTTCTGTGAGCCAAATGAGAATGCACTCAGGTCCCGACTTTCGTGTGCTAAGTTTTGGCAGAAGAACCCTTTGGAAATATCCAATGTTGTTCTGTATTTTGTACGCCCTCTATTGTTAATTAGTGCTGTGCTATGTGAATGTTGTATCGCGTATGTCCGTTTAATTGTCTGTAATCTAAGACTGTTCCATAAGAATGGTTGGGTTTTGCAACTGGGAATAGCGGGTTATTCATTGCAGAGACGCAGGGTTCAATTACTCCCTGGTATCTGGAGTTGAGTGAGTATCACCCTCACTGGAGCTTTTGCTTCATGTTTAACAGGATATTGTGGCTGAGGTTGGGGTGTAGACCTGAAAGGTATTACATGACAAGGAGAGTCCTTGTCCCAACCTACATGCTTTCGGTACAATGCAGGTGCCTGCGCCCAAGCCCAATTGACAGCATAGGCTTGTTTTACTGCCTCCTGAACAAGATCAAAGAAAGAAGGCAAAATGAAATCTTCCCCATGTGGGAGCTTACGGATGTGCTCTGGTGGCCAGTCCCTTTAGGCCAGCAGGATATCACAACTAAGTTCATCCCAAAATATCACACCAATGGTGCGCTCTATGTCTCCCTCAATTTTGGATATTTAAATCATGAACCCTTTCGGGTGGGAGTACGCACCTGTCCGCAGTCTCAACTCCAATGAAATCGCTAGTTGCTGTCGCATCAAGATGATCTTTCAGACTCTGGCAACATATCATGACCTCTACTGCGCTGTCTAACAGTGTCACTGCCCACATCTTGTTCTTCAGCAATGTTCTCAAGAGATTTTTAATTGACAGTGCTGCCACCTTTTTCTTTTTAAACTGTGTCTTTTGTTGTGGTGACTTTCCTTCTTTTTGTCTGAAGACTGTGGTGAGTCTTTCTTCTGTTTCACGTATTCAGGACGTCGATCAGGACAGCCCCCTCTCTCGCTACATCTATCCGGTGCATCCTGAAAGGAGCAAGAGGGACATGAATCAGTATATCTGTCAGGAGCTTTTTTATTTTCTTTATTTCTGAGAGTACATCTCCTTTCAGAGTTCTCCGGATGTGGAGAATCAGTTCTCTGGTTTCGTCTATCTTTGAATTGTTTTTGCTTATCCAAGCGCTTCTTAGAACCCTTCTGTGCCTATTTAATACCTTCCTTAGGGGTGGTACTCTGTATTTCAAGCTTCTTCGGCTTGTTTCCCGAACTATCCCGTCCTTTACTGGTATAGGTTTCGGAAATAATTCTCGGTAGCTCTTTCTCCCGGTCCAAATGTGGAATCTCTCGGAGGTGCTGGTGTATAGCCAGTGCTACCGATTCCCCTTTTAAATTACTGAGTATGATTAAGGAGACTGAGTTGAAGTTACGCATTCATTTCATCCCCAAATCATTGGCTGGTGCAGTATCGTGCTCATTCTGGATTTGTTTTAACAGTTCCGGTAAATTGGCAAGTGTCTGGGTTCCATGTGTGGTAGTATAAATTGCAGCGAAGACTGTACCCCATGTGACTCAGACATCCACCGAGGGAACCATGCTGAAGGGCAAGGACATTGTGAGAATTCTGTGTTTCTCCTGTGGTCCAGTATAGGGAAATACAGCTTCCAGCTGATTTGTTTTCTGGGCTATCCAGAACAGTATTTTCTCCTGTTCTGTGGGTACCTTACCCATCATAGTATGTACTTTTTGTGGATTAATCCCAGTAGTCAATTGATATCCAGCAGGTGCTGGTGGTGCTGGACGCGCAGGTGTAGTGTTCAAAGTTCGCATTACGAGCTAAACAAGTCATCTGTAGAGTGTTACTAGTTCAAGATATAGGTTTTGCAGGTCTGCTGCCTGCATGTTTTGTATACCTGGGTGAGGTGTGTATGTGGCAAACATAGGCTACGTTGGTCCTTAATTACCTAAGGAACCTAATCTCATGGGTTGTATTACATGTGTAAGGGCGCCTTCAAACCAGTTCTGATGCTCCTGATAAGTGAGCAGTATGTCATGATGCTGGTATGATTGGTACCGTATTTGTACATTTGCAATTTTGTATGTGTGGAATGTGAACGTAGTGTTGTCTTCCTTAGGAAAGTAAACCTAGGAATGAAAAAATTCTGTTTGGTAAGCTTCACTAGCTTCCACTATGAATGTAACATCCCCGCCCTCTTCTCTTAAGCCATGCGCTACTAGGTGTAGATTTAGTGCTTGTCTAGCATTCTCAGGAATTTCTGTGGCATTAGCCATATTGCGAAATGGGTAAGAGAGATGGAACACCAAATGGGGAGCAAAGTCCTTTTAAGAGTTCGAGCTCGAACAACCTACAGCCTAGTTAGGTACTCCCTGTTCAGCTGAAGAGGCTCTTCCCCAAGACCACAGACGTTTCCGTATAATGGTACTGAGGGTACCTGAAGTAGGTGAGACAGTGATAGTGGGGGTATCCGTAAATTAGTGCCTAAACACCATCGTTGGTGGCACCAGGTCGTAGTTTGACTCTTGCTATAGGCAAGACTGCTGGTTTAAGGAGTACTTATGTTTGTAGGCGACTATGCCAATCCTACAACAAATCGCAACTGTTGTCCCAACCCTCTCGGCTCACAAGCAGCACCTCACCAAAAACCCAAACAGTAAAAGGAGATTTGTGGCAGCCTTTACGCATGGACTCTCAAGAGTGTGACATCTCAGGGATTGTTGTGGTTGAACGGAGATTACCCCTTTCTCACATAAACTCAATGTCTCAATCAAACACAGGCAATGAAGAAGAAGCAGTAAAGTTTCAATAGGATTTATTTAGCAAAACTGCAATCTGCAATAAGTTGCATGGGCTGCAATGATTAAGATAATGAACAGTGCAAGAAACAGAATGCCAAAGACAAGAGTCATTAATACAAAGACCCTCACCATCTTGCAATAACATGTAATGACATGAGATGTGAAATATGTCCTAATACCCTAGCATAATGAGCCTAACCTCTAACCTAAAAGAGAGCTAGGTAAATTAAACCTAATCTGCCAATGCCATGTCCATGAGGAGAGCCCCCACCCTTGTTACCTTGGAATGAGATCTCTAGCTCAGACTCCGTAGAGACACGAAGACTGGGTCAGCATCAAGGCGACGTGGAGCATCGACAGCAGCAATGGCATTTAGTCGGAATCACTCGGACTATCTGTTTAAGTGAGGAGTATTTATACAGATCTGCTTGGACCCCTGATATAGGTCTGTTCCCAAACAATAGATAACAAGACATGCTTAGGAGGGTAATTTATATGAACAATTCCCTCGAAAGTGTGAAGAGGGAAAGTACCTATTGTGAACACCTACAGTTTGTTTATCTTTGTTGTTGATATTCATGCATTAGCACGTGGCACTACTAAAGCAAAACTAAATCAAGGGCCTAACTAAAAACAAGGCAGCCATCTTAAAAGATTTAATTAAATAAATGTGCTAAAACAGACCAAGCTAAATAGGGTAAAAGTCACTAGGTGACAGGGGCACGAATCGGCAAGCCAAAGTCTAAGCTTACTCCAGTATCCTATTAAAACAAATTAGGATTTGCTACACCCGAAGGCAGACTGTGCATTAATTTGTGCCGCATACCCCCTCCTGTACATGATTGGATAAAAAAGCTGGGCTGAGCATATTATCCCGCCCCACTCTAGATGCGAGGGCTCGGCTCCTTCGACCCTGCACTCCTTTGTTGCACCAGCCTCCTTTGGTTTCTAGCCTTCGGACACTGCTTCATAATCAAGAAACCAGCAACCCATGAGACTGCTCGTGCCTCCCTGGCTTTGACTAGCTTCAAGAGCTGAGCAGGGGAAACATGGGGCCTCAGGTTCAAAAGAGTGCTTTCCTGTAACTGTACTGTCTGCCACCTATCTAAGCGCAGACACACTGCGAAATGTGAGAGAGTGCTCAGAACCCTATGGGTTGGATGACATAGAGCTGAAACCCCCCTTTAGTGCCAGCCATGGCCAACCCTGTTGCACCTACGACACTGATGCAATTTGTGAAGAAACCCATGGTAACAAAGCTGGACAGGAGCCTCGGTGCCATTTCTGAGACTAGGCTGGATCTTGGGGGCAGAGTGGATGCAGTGGCAGTCGAACTGGGTCTCTGACATGAAGGTCAATGTAAACTCTCCGACAGAGTTAAGCACACTGATTTGGCCATACAGGACCTCCAGTCTCAGACAAAGGACCTTAGCGAGCATGTCAAGGAATGTACCAATAAAGTTTGTATCCTCGAGGACAAGGTGGATGATGCTGAGGGAAAGTCCCAGCACAATAACAAACGTATCACAGGCTTCCTAGAGAGCACTGACCCCACCACTTTTTTCAAAATTTGGCTCTCCACCCATGTTTCCCCCACAGGCCTCTCCCCTTATTTCACTGTTAAATGTGCCCACCCAGTGCCTTATCAAGGCCAATGCTGGTCAAAAAATGAATTTCAGAGATAAAGATGCAGTCTTACAGGATATCAGGTGCACAGGCTGCAAAACCAACAAAAATAAACCGGTTCATCTCTTTCTGGACCATACCATGACAGTCCAGCATAAAAGGCCCTCATTCATGAGCATGAAAAAAAGTTGAGAGAAGATGGCTTCTGATATTCCCTGCAAAGCTGAAAGTGCTCACAAATCAGAAATCATACTTCTTTACAGAACCCGCCAATGCCTGGGACTGGATTGAACAGTGGCTGCATGACTCACTTGAAATGAGAGGAATCATCCCGCACAAACTCCAGAGATCCCATCAGAGTGGCTGTGGCTCCTGCCACAACCCGGCCTTGTACAGCTCTCCCTCCAGTGCTCCATCAAGGACAGGTGCATCATCTCATCTCCAGGTGCCTCACTAAATTCATTTCATAGATGCTTTGGATGATGCCTCATCGGATAAAGAGTAAGAGAACTTTCAGATAAGTATAGCATCTGTCATAACTCCCTCTATTATGCCCAGACAGCCAAGGACATAATCTGAATGTGCTTGCTGCTTGTGCTCAAACCCTAGATTGGAGACATACTGACACCATTAGAATGTAATGGGAGAGTGTTATCTGATATTACTATAATTTTTTACCTCACTGGTATTTAATGTCCACTCTGTCAGTATTGGGAGGCCCATTGTGGGGGCTGTCATGCCTCTCCCTCTCCTAGGCGCCACCATTTGATGTCCCGTGGAGGCTTCCACTGAAACTTCTCATGCATACACACGATCCTAGGTACACTAACTGGAAGTACTTAGAATCAAGCTCAGATGATCCCTATCATCTTACATCTCTCTTTGGCGTGGCCCCTACCCCTGAGCTTCACCATGCCGGAACAGGCCTGGTTTAACATTTTGAGCTTGTCACCTGTGACTTTGAATATCTGTGCATGGGAACTGCAAGAAAACATAACTCTACACACCTGTACCTCAAACAATGGGGGCACACACAGCCTATCTGCAGGAAACTCATCTTGCCAAGGGGGAAGACCTCAGTCTCCAGAAGCAATGGCGGAGCCAATATTATAAAACTGGCTACTCTGGCTATGCTGGATAGGTGCTTATCTGGATCCAACCATCAATCCCTTTCAACTGCATCACTGTGGAATCAGGCCCAGAGGGGCGCTATTCCTTTGTCGAGGGGGTATTAGACAGCATCACAGTGTTACTGGGAAGTGTTTATTTACCCAAAGGAGGCCAACCACTCTTTGTATCAAATTTCTTGATCCAGCTGGCTCACTGGCCCCACCTCTCCTGGATAATAGGAGGAGATTTTAATTGCAACCTGGATGCTTCACTAGACAGGTCGCACCCTCCCCTCACCTGCTTATAAACAGTCCATGTTGCAGCCTAGTTATTGCAATGGATTGCACATTGGTCATTGGTTGACAGCTGTACATGCTGATGTACAGGAGCACTCCATTTACTGTCCTCAGCATGACCTTCATGTTAGATTAGATCGTTTTTTCTGTCACTCCACCACACAACTATTAGTAACTGATACAAAGTACCTGTGTACGACTCTTTCTGATCACTTCCCAGTAGGTCTGCAGCTCACCTTTGGGGGACACACCTCAGCAGGCCCCTAACTGGAGGCTGGAACCCATAGCATTAGAAGACCAAGCATTCTGTGAAACAATCCGCAAACCCATTACAAATTACATTACAGAAAACAGTAAAACTTCCTACTGACTGATTGAATCTAAACACAGTACTAAGAGGACACTGAATACATGTAATCACAAGAGCAAGAGGTACCCTGCACTGCGAGTCACAGCAACTTGAGGTCTACCTGTGCTGCCTGGTGATAGCTGCTATGGAAGACCACTTTGCATTTTATGACTTACTTGATGGGTGGGAATGTCATGCCTGACTACTTGAGTCCCTGCATGTACTACAAGGCATATCAAGTCAAGATGCATGCGGAGGAAGACAAGTCAGTTGGTCTATTGCATGACTGCTCAGGCGAGAATCGGCTACTTCACCAAGCAACTGACTTCCATATCTCTCCTGACTCTATTGTACACTCCCAGAAAGCAACAAACAGGGCATTCTGCACACACTACTGAGCACTGTGCCACCTCACAAGGAAAAGCAGAACTGTTAATTTACCAGCAGTGACAGTCGGGCAAATTAGCACCCTCGATGGCCCTATCACACATTGGGCAATCCAGTGCGCCTTATGCCAATCTCCCACATGTAAAACCCCAGAGATCAATGGATTTACTGGTCCCAAAACTGGCTGAACTATATGTAGGAAGCTGGCTCTGTATATACTATATCAAAATGAGATATAGGCCCGTATTTATACTTTTTTTAGCGCCGCATTTGCGCCGCTTTTTGACGCAAAACGGCGCAAACCTACAAAATACAATGGCATTTTGCAAGTTTGCGCCGTTTTTGCGTCAAAAAACTACGCAAATGCGGCGCAAAAAAAGTATAAATACGGGCCATAGTGTGCACAGAGTCCAGGGGTTCCCCAGAGGCTTGACAGAGGCAATAATAGATAATACTAATGCTCTATTTGTGGTAGTGTGGTCGAACAGTTAGGCTTATCAAAGGGTAGTGTTAAGCATTTGTTGTACACACACAAGCAATAGAAGATACACTCACACAATGACTTAACTCCAGACCAATAGGTTTTATATAGAAAAATATCTTTTGTTCTAGAACCACACGATTCAGTTTGCAGGTAAGTACATAAAATGAAAGGTAGTTTGCATAATAATACTTAGAACTTTGAATGGAATCAACAATGTACACAGTTTTCTAAAAAATGGCAAAAAGCTATTTTAAAAGTGGACACTGCTATTTTCAACAGTTCCTGGGGGAGGTAAGTAAAGTACTGTTTCTGAGGTAAGTAACAAACTTAGAGGTTTAGTCTGTGGGCACAGGTAGCCCACTGTTGGGAGTTCAAGATAACGCCAAGCACCCAGCACCAGCAACACGGGGCTGGTTAGGTGCAGAGGTCACACAAGAGCCAAAATAACGTGGGCCCCTATGAAGGCAGGGGGTACTCTAGTTCCGGTCTGCTTGCAGGAAAGTACCCGCGTTGTGGGAGGACAGTCCAGGGGGTTTAGAGGAGCACTGGAGGAGCCCCAAGTAGGCACCAATCCCACACCCTCAGCGGCTCAGGGGCGGCCGGGTGCAGAGTGCAAGCAGGGCATCGGGTTTCCAATGGAACTCTATAGGGGGAACCCGGGGGTCACTTAGGTGCTGCAGGCAAGGTACTGGGGCTTCTCGGGCAAGCCACCAACTGGATAGGGAGGAGGGCCGCCTGCTGGTCGTAGCTGCACCGGAGGTCAGTTTCTCTCGAGTCTGGGGGCTGTGGGTGCAGTGCTTCTCCAGGCGTCAGATATCTTTGTCCCAGGCAGTCACCGTCAGGGGGGTCCTCAGGATTCCCTCTGCAGGCGTTGTTTCAGAGTGGTGGAGAGGTCAGCCCAGGGTGGACACTCGGTCTGAATCGCCTGGGGATCCTCTCTGGCTACTTGGGCCACCTGGACATGGGCCGTGGGCGTCGGGTGCAGAATGGTTTAGGACTCTTGCTTCTGGAGTGAGGTGGGAGTCCTTTAGAAGCAGTTTTTTCTTCCTTCTCGTTGGACAGTTCCGCTGTCAATGGGTGTTTCTTGGTACTCTGCGATGCAGACAGTTCCCTGGGGGCTTTTCAGGGGTTGCTGGACCTGCAGAACGCGTTGCTTTTCTTTTGCAGCTTTTTCGAGCAGAAGACAGGCCGGTAGGGCTGGGGTTGAGTCAGTTGTTGTCTCCTTCTCTTCTCTGCGGGGTTTTAAGCTTAGCAGTTCTTCTTTCTTGAGGTCATCAGGAATCTGAATAGCTTGGTTCAGGGAGCCCTTAAATTAAAAATTTAGGGGCATGTTAGGGTCAGGGGACAGTAGCCAATGACTACTGTCTCTGACGGTGGCTACACCCTCCTTGTGACATTCCATTTGCAATTGATCCTAATCCTTCAAAGCAAGATGGAGGATTTCTCAAGGAGGGGATCACTTCAGCTCTGGACACCTTAGGTAGGGGTGGTCCTGGCTGAGGGGGTGACTCCTCCTTGTTTTTCCCAATTATCCCTCTGGACTTGCCGCCAAAAGTGGGGGCTTGTCCGGGGAGCGGGTATCTCCATTACCTGGTGTGCCATCGGGCATTGTAACATGAAGTCTGAGCCGTTGAGGCTCACTGCTAGGTGTTACAGTTCCTGCAGGAGGGTGGTGTATACTTTTAGTATACTTCTGTGGGCTTAAAGCCATTTCATTTGTTTGTTTCAACATCATTTAAAAATCCTTTCTTGCTAGTGGTCTGTCATGCCTTCCTGTCCCTGCTTTTGCTCTTTGGGAGCAGGGACTAACTACTGTATAGTTATGCTTTGTTGTGTTTATCTGTTCTTTGGGGGACTTTTTTTTTCTTGGTTTCCTGCTTGTGTTCGGCAAAGCTTACCTTTTCATTTGCAGAGCATTCTTGCTCTCAGCTTAGCTTTGCTTTCTGTAAACAGGACTGTAAATCAGGCTGTTCTCTTGTTCTCATTCCATTCACCCCTTTGCCCTCTGTGGCCCTGTGGCATCTCTGACACGGGGCTGCACGCTAATCGTCTACCGCAGAAGGAGGAAAATGCCACATGATCCTCACCGAAGCGTGTCTAAAGTATTGGCCATCTTAGGACAGGTCTGTGCTCCTTTTAAAGAACAAACTATTAGGGATTTTACTCATCAGCAGAGGCAAATATGAAGTACATTTAAAAGTCGGCGTTTAGATACACACAACACGCTTTGTTAGTGAGGACATTAATGAATAAACTTTAACAATCAATATATAAAATAATTTATTTTTTACATCATGTACACAAAAACAATGTCCAATCTGTATGGAAATAAATGGCGCCTTCGATAAAGAATTGAAAGAATTGAGGTACTCCTCGTTTTCTGTATGCTTCAGTTCTGGCAGTGGGAGGCTGTCTGTTCCAAGATGGCAGGCAGTCAGGCGTCGGACGTGGAGGGGGCTGGGCACTGCGGCGGACCTGCTGCAAGTCTGTCATCGTTGTTTCCTTTCCATGGCCTGCTGCTGTCACCTTGCAGCTGCCCCTGCATCGCCATGGGCTCCCTGGTGGAGAGCGCGAAGCCACAGACCTCCCTTAAGGCCATCAAATTCCACTTCAAGGCCTGGCAGGGTAAGACACTCCTGGGACAGCCTCTGCTGGTGTAGAGTGTCCTTGGGGCATGGAGCACTGTACCCCAACACACTGTCCCCCCAACACTAGAGTCTGGGAACCCCTGTACCCAGCCCGCTGCATCCTAGAGGAGCTTATACTGTCCACAAGGGGAAGTACACTGTGTCCTACCCCCCAGGCCTGAATACTGTGTGCACCCCAGAAGACTGTATCCCAAGAGCCTGTATGAGACAGTGCATTGCACCTCAGGACACCATTACTGCCCCCTCCACACATACTACATGCACTGGTATCCTCGACACCCTCTACTGCCACCTTCACACATACTGCATGCACTGCTACCCTGGACACAGCCTACTCCCCCCTACTCCTGGATACTGTGTGCACCCCCAGAAGACTATACCCCAAGAATCCCTAGGAGACAGTGCACTCCACCACCGGACACCTCTCCTGCCCCTTCCACATACTGCATGCACTGGTACACTTGGCACAGTCTACTGCCCCCTAACACCATTGCTTCATGCACAGTCCCTAGAGTGCTGTCTACTAAAGAAGACTGCCCCCTACCCCCTAGAAGACAACACTGTCTCCCAACTCCCTGTAAGTCATGCACAACTCCACATTAGACCACACACTGCCCGCCTAGAATACAGTGCACTGTCCCCTAACCCCCTATGTCATGCAAAGCCCTTAGGAGACTCTGTCCCCAGCCCTCCAATACTGCATGCACAGCTCCCAGGAGAGAATACTGCCCTTGAAAACCTAACAGCTCTCCATTGACAGAACAGTTCACACCAAGGCACAGTGTACTCTCTGTACTCCATTCCACTCTCTGCCCCAAAGTGAAAGCACACTTCCTTTCCTGAATACCAAACACTGCCCTGGGACACATTCTGCTGCTCACTGTTATGGGGTGAGTGTGACAATTCCTTGACGCAAAACACCCTGCAACAAGACGCTTTCTGAAAGAGTAAACAATGGGAGAAAATGAAAACAGTAAGGACATATGAAAACAAATATGTGTTCAAATGTGGGAATCTGACTGCAGTTCATAGAATAATGAAAGTTTAGGAAGGCCCCTCCGTGCTAGGGCGAGCAGTGCAGAATTAGTGAGTGGGTGTCATTCTTACAATAGATAGAACATGCCCATTTTTCTTAGTTCACATTCACTGTAGCAAGGGTCTAATAAATAATCAACTCTGCGCTTCACTTCCTAAAATTTGATGCATTCTGGTATGATCTGATCTGATATACCCCTCAAAATCGTCATATTATACTGTTAAATCCTAGTCTTTAAAGCCTATTCAGCTTTAATATTTTTCCAATATCTTTCTTACTTCAGGGGGACATCAGTACTACCAACCCACACCCTTATTCTGGGAAACAAATGTGACTTTGTGCCCTGCCCTTCACAGGCAGCTGTTGTTGCAGACTGACTTTTCTCTGCCCAGCAGTTTTTAGGGTGAGCCTCGGCAACGCACATGCTCTGTCTTCGACATGTTGTAATCTACTTCTGTGGGCTTTCACCACGCCCATCTTATGCCTATCACTTTCATTTGTTCCTTGGCCTGCCTTTCAAAATTCTCTTGATTTCGTAGGTAAATGCTTTAGGTTTGTCCCACCTTGAGGCTGTTTTGTTACCTCTTTGGAGACTGACTCCGTTATATGGATTATTGCACGACTGACCATGGTGGGCTATGTTTTTCTAGTATCTCTGCTTCAAGCTCTGTGTCCGTATGTTGTTTCTTCCTCTTCCTTGTTTTTGGGCATGCTTGTGTGTTTTTTGTGGTTTCTGCATCCTAAAGACTGCAAGCTGGAGAGGGTTTTTTTTTTTTTTTGAAGTTTCATATAGCGAGAATCGGAGGATCACTTTACATAAGTATCACTTACCTACGTGAAGTTTTATATAGCGCAAACTCCATCGGAAGAACGCTTTACATGAGTACCACTTACGTACAAGTTTAGCTGTTGAGAAATACACAAACTGGTGTATTTTCAACAGAAAAAAACACAGAAATCCTCAAAGGGGCTCTCGTGTCACGGCGGGAAAGCCGATGCTACAATATTCACTGTACTCGGGAAACTCACCCCCCAATGCTTTGCAGAGCATTCCTTTTACAAAACATTTTGGTCCATAACTCAGTCTGTGGTGGTCCTAGGACAATGGGACCACCATTAAAATAGTTAGCATGATGCGCTCTTTCTGTATAGGTCATCTCTGGGTTCTCACACTAGGCTGGGGGGGCAAAATAATAATGTATATAATAAATATATAATCAATTATGACAATAGTTGCATTTTCTGCTGCAGATACAGAAATAAGTTAAATGGAAGTGCTTTGGTTATTTAAAGGCCACTGGAATTATGTGTCAGAGAGGACCAAATCATGCGGAGGGTTGACCAATTTATGCGGCAAGAAAAGTCCAGTTATACATTTACAATGCCAACAGCTCTAACTCAAGCAAATGCGACACCTATCGCATTACAAGTGCTTGTTACTTTTTAGAGCAGGGAAAAAGGTCCAGCATGGAGGCATTCCTGTGTCAACTAGGTTGTTTTGCTGGTGACCTCTTTTAAGAGTTGAATGAAGTATCTCTCTCTAATGCAACTCTTGTCAGGGCTGTCCAAGGCAGTATGGAAAATCCCACCTCTGGGAGTCCACAATTATGTACTCTAGGACAGTGTTTCCCAAACTGTGGGTAGCTACCCACTGGTGGGTCGCAAGCCAATTTTTGGTAGGTCGTGAAAGTCTAAGCAATAAATAAAGATGGCTTTAAATTCTGTATTTATCTTTTCACATTTGCTGCGCTTCAGTCAAATGTCAGGCTATGTCTTCTGAAAAATTGCTCCTATTTTTTAACATGGGGAGTGGTGTTTACGGGCTTCTCTTACTTTGCAGGTAGAGAAAGAAAAGTAAGGTGAATTAAGAGACAATTGTGCTGACATACAGTGTGTGATAAGAAAAGGCTGTAGGTTGTCATTTTTGTAACACACATCTGAGTGTAAATACTTGTAAATGAGTTGCACACATGCAGCACTTTGGAAAGAAAAATTAAGCTTTTTTTTGTAATTCTGAAGTGCGATGGAAACAAAATTTTTAATAGGATTGAAACAAACCAGCACACTATTTCCTGGTGATGCGCAAATTATAACAATTTCACTAAAATCTGATTTCCACATATTGGGGGTGATTCTAACTCTGACGGGCGGCGGAGGCCGCCCGCCAGAGTTCCCCCCTCCAGAACACCGCTCCGCGGTCATAAGACCGCTGCGGTGATTCTGGGTTTTCCACTGGGCTGGCGGGCGACCGCCAAAAGGCCGCCCGCCAGCCCAGTGGAAAACAACCTTCCCACGAGGACGCCGGCTCAGAATTGAGCCGGTGGAGTGGGAAGGTGCGACGGGTGCAGTTGCACCCGTCGCGAATTTCACTGTCTGCAATGCAGACAGTGAAATTCCTTGTGGGGCCCTCTTACGGGGGCCCCTGCAGTGCCCATGCCATTGGCATGGGCACTGCAGGGGCCCCCAGGTGCCCCACGACAACCCATACCGCCATCCTGTTCCTGGCGGGAGAACCGCCAGGAACAGGATGGCGGTATGGGCTGCCAGAATCCCCATGGCGGCGCAGCGAGCTGCGCCGCCATGGAGGATTCTAATGGGCAGCGGAAAACCGGCGGGAGACCGCCGGTTTTCCACTTCTGACCGCGGCAAAACCGCCGCGGTCAGAATGCCCTGCGGGGCACCGCCAGCCTGTTGGCGGTGCTCCCGCCAACCCTGGCCCCGGCGGTCCATGACCGCCGGGGTCAGAATGACCCCCATTATCTTTGGTGAGCAATATAGGTTTTTTTTAACACATAATTTTTTGTCAGTTTTCATATAATCTTCAAAATAATTATTGTCAGTTTTCATATAATCAGAGACATTAATATGGTTTGCTTCGGTAACTGAGGTAGAAATTGTAGCACTTCAGCAGAATAGAGTATAGTTAGTGCGCTATTGGTATATCCAGTTTTAGTGAAACATGCCTTAATAACCCCAACCCATCCATTGATGTACACCATTCGAAGTTAAAGCCTAGTAGTCCCTTGGCGCTGGGGAGGGGTCTATCCATGCTCAGGAGATCAGAAGGGTCGGTGGGTGGTGTCGGGGCTTTATAACAAGTAGATGGCATGAGAGTCTCTAACTGAGACAGTGATAGCCCGCTCACCGGTTGGGGAGTCTAGAACCTGAGTACAGAGCCAAGATGTAAGAAACTATAAAACAAAATAAAATAATAAATCAACTACTAAATAAGAACCATGTTTGAGCAAAAGAAGGTGTCTCATAGGGGTCTCAATGTAATTAAGAGTTCAGTGGGGAAGTGTGTCACGGGGGAGCTCCCAGCCATGCTCGGTGGAGGGGGCAATAGTGGATAAGAAGGGGACAGCAGAACCAGCTGCAGATACAGCTTTCGTCATCCAGGCCATCCGGCTCAGGCCAGCCATAGCTGGGAGTTGCCCAGGCCCCCAGTGAAGTCAGGTTGGCAACTCCAGTTTCTCCCGATCACCATCAGCCTGTTCATCAGCTACAATGGAGACTCCCACTCATCCACCACTTCGGACCACAGATGGACTATAGGCTGCCAGCGAACCCACCATGCCTCCTACCTCATCAGTGCTCCCTCCTCATCCCGGGCCCACAGGGTGACATCCCTAACCCATGTCTCCACTCTGGGTCCCTCTCTGGCCTTCCAAGTCATGGCTATATGTTTTTTGGTGAGCATAACCACCAGGTCAATGAGGAGGCAGGTTTTTGGGAGTATTTGCTAGTGACCTGTTCATGGTCCCATTAAGCGTGGTAATAACTCCATCCCAGACCCAAGACAGCGTCGGGCAATCCCACTTTAGCACTTTAGTAAGTATTTTAAAATCCATATTGGGCATGGATAGGGGCCGGAAATCTGCTAGCTTCACCTTTGAGGAACTGGTTTTGGGCAGAGGGACCACCAGGGCCTCCCTGGTCATGGTGTTAAGTAGAACGTCCTCGTAGACTTCCACATACACCGCTTTCAATTTTGATGCCACGACCCCTGCAAATTCTGCATCGAATTCCGAGGGGGGCCCATCGGGTCTCAGGGACTTACCCCTAGCCGCCGCATTGATAACCCCTCTAATTTCCTGGGTGGAGATAGGGTCTCCAAATACATACACCCCCCCAATTCCACAGGGAGGGCACGTAGGGGCAGTCAACTCAAGAACTGTAACCAAGAGATCTGCCTTGGTTGATCGGTAAAGGAATGTATAGTAGTTTTGGAATGTTTCATTTATTTCTTGTGATGAGAAGATGGTGGTCCCCATGGAGGCCAGCAGACATATAATGGGGGTCTCTCTGCTTTCCGGCCAGACCAGCCATGCCAACAGCCTTCACGATTTTCTCTCCTCCTGCTCCTCGTGTGCCCCAGTCACATAGACCTTATAATTGTGGCATCTGAGATGCTCCAAGGCCACACTATACTGCTCCAGAGCCTCCAACAGCCATGGGAGGGCTTCCGTATCGGGCACCTGTGTGTTATCTAACACATGAAGAGCATCTCCCAAGCACGTAAGCTCCCACTCAGGGTCTTTATGTATGCCCGCCAGGTGACCTAGGTAATGTCCCCTAACTACCACTTTAATGGCCTCCCATTCTACACGCCTGCACAATGCCATCCCAGGGTTCAGGGCAAAAATACTGGGCTATGTATTCCTCCAAAGAAGCCAGAAAGGCAGCATCTGCAAGGGCTATCGGGTGGAGTTACCACGTCAGTATTAAGGTGCACTCCTCAGTCGGTTGGAATGTCAACAGCAGTGGACTGTGGTCAAATAGGGTGCGACAGAGATATTCCATATCTGTGACCCTTCCACTCAAGGCTCTAGAGCACACCATGTGGTCAATCCTCATGTACAAATGATAGAGGACAGAGTGAAAGGAGTAGTGTAACAGACGCTGTCTTCCTCAGGATCTGCATGACGAGATTTAAGGCCCACCTCCAGGCAGCCCCAACTCAGTGTGCTCTAATATCACTGAGGTTTATAGTGGCTTGGTGAGGGGAAGGGTGATGGAAGGGATCTGTGGGGAATGAGATCTGAAAACGAAAAAGATTATTCCTCAACATAAACAATTATACATTGCAGACCATATATGAAGATGTATGTCAGGATTTTTGCTATTGATCTTGTAAGGTTGCTAACTGTGCCTTTTATCAGTCTAGTTGCTACAGCCAAATCAAAAGCAAATTCAAACTTTTGCAATAACTTCTTGCCAAAAACATATCATAAATCATATCTGTAGGAAATGCTCCCCAAAATACTGTAAGACATTCAACTGTATCTTCTATAAGGCTATAATATACCTAAAGCTAAAGCTATGAGTGAAAATCTGTCAAGTACAATGACTCAGTAAGTTCAAGCCCACTGATGTTTATAAGTACACTACAGACAACTAAGGGCGTGTCCCTCTTCATGCGAAGCATAAAATCAAAGACGTTCTTATATATATATATATATATATATATATATATATATATAAAACTCTGGAAGTCTTCCAGGGTCATGTTGACATTTGAGTGCATTGGAGTGGAGGGAAAGAAAGGCATGAAAGAAGGAAGTGAGACCTTCCTCTAAGGACTAGTCTTCCTGGGGGCTGCCATCTTGTGGCCAGTCAGTTTTCCTAAGTGTAGCTAGAAGTTAACAGAGAAATGATCCATCCGGGCCCGTGGGTGTGGGGAGTCCACCTGAAGGTTTGGAGAGTTTGTAAAAATAAGTCTTGGAGTATGGCCTGCAAGAGAGCAAAATTCAAATGTCCACCCATGCAAAAGCTAAACAAATATGTAGGACTCATTGCTTCTACAAAATATTGGTATTTCCTTGGAGCCAGGCTGGTTCTGAACACTTCCAAAGCAGTAGCTTCCCAGTGCTGCCAGGTAGCAGGCCAACAGATCTGGTAGCACAGAAAAGGCCACAAGGCTATTACCCTTAGAGAAGATGATGGTCAGGGCACTGGAGAATACATATCCATATAGAAATGGCAAGTGCTTGCAGGGCTAGACAGTTAGGGTTCCCTACGCTAACCATATGAGTCGGCCGCAGTAAGTAGCCTTATCGGGTCAATAGAAGCAGAGTGCAGATAAAAACCTATCACATATGAAAGGAAGCAGTCTGCCAATAGCAGTTGTTACAATTCCTTTGCTTCCACTCATGTTTGTACCTGACATACACTCCCTTTGTTTTGTTTCTCTCTTCTTAATACCCTTGTCCTTCCCTTCTAGTAATATCAGCCTTTACAATGTTTGGTAGTTGTGTCTCCCTTCTCAGAGAGTCCCTCCTTACCAGTGCTGCAGTGACATTCCATCTTACTTTGGCTTGTGGTGAGGATTACATCTATGCCTGGCGGTTAGATGACAACTGCATTTGGCCTAAAGGACTTCTTGAGTCCTTGCAACACCAAATGATAAGTGCTTGGAAAATAAGGTTCTGGATAATAGGGCTCTAGATCATCAGGCTCTGAATATTAAGGCTGTATATAGTCAGGCTCTGAATAATAAGGCTCTTGGTATTTGCACATCTCCAACATGCTGGTAACAATCCACATGTAAATCTGAGGGATAGGCAATGGGATTCTCAAGCACTAGATATATAGGAAGAAAGTCTCCATAAAATGCTTCACAAACCAACCTTGTAGAAAACTGATTCAAATGCCCCTAAATTTGCTAGAGCACATGATGTAAACAAGCTACTTAGCTTCAGGCCCATGGACGGAGCAGCGAACGACTAAGCGACTAGAAGGGACCCAAGCCGCAAACCGGGAAACGAGGTAACCAAGAACTGAAGGATGATGGGTGAAAATGACTGAGACGCTGAAGGATCAAAGCAGAATCCGATTGTCAAGCAAGCATGGCTCTGTACACGGCCTTGAAATGGCCACTGACACTCCTGTGTCTCCCGTGGCCAAGGACCCACCAATCAAGCAGCTCCACATCCAGTGCACATCAGAGCCACTTGTAGGCCTGGGTTTGTTTGAGGAGCTGGCCTCTCCAGCTGTGGACAGCCATAACTCATTCCAGCCGACAAATGGCAGAATGGATGACAGCACACCAACGACCCCTGAAACTGAAGATACCATGCCACTTTAATATAGCCTTGGTTTTCCATGAACCTACCTACAGGAGTGAGCTTCTCTTGCTCTTCTTTGTCTCTCACTCTCCCCCTCACCACCCTTTCCTCTGCACAAACTTTGTGAGCACTAAAGGGGTAAATAGACCCTTAGGGGGAAGAGGAGGAATTAGCTTTGACATCCTCAGCATTGTCGCTGCTCAGGTCATTACGCCAGGTGCTGCTGTTATGCTCCAGCCAATACCCCACATAATCTCCGGACATGAAGTCATGACCCTTGATAAGGCTCCAAATTCCACACTGGTGTCTTTTCTACACCCTTGTCATATTGATCTAGAGGTCTCCTCTGAGCTTCTCTTGCCACAAGAAGCCCCACAAAGAAACAGTTGCCCTTTCTGAACTGTTCCATGTGTCGGCTGTTCCATTCTGTGATCAGGGACCTTCCTCCACTTGGAAAGCAACTATTGTACTAGAAAAAATTCAGCTCGACTTTCCCTCCAAGTTGGTTGATGCATTCCAGGTGGGAATTTCAGGTGGGCTAAGTTTGAGGTCTTCTGTCTGCCCAACCCTCTCTGGTGCAACATCAGCCTCCAAGGTGGCTTCAGGTCCCCTGGTATCATCTTCACCAGTGGTTCCAGCCTTAACTTCTTCCAACATCATTCATAGTTGTATGGCTGCTGTAACACTGCCATCTCAGATGTCTTCTCACTCTGTACCTCTAACTCCAACTCTGTTGGCGGGTACATCACTCAACCATAGCCAACAGTGTCACTTGTGGAGAGGTCTCCCATAGAACTACTCTGTACTCTACGATAATAGAGAACATCATCTTATCTGCTTTTAGAAATGTGAGGGCTTGTTTTGAAGACAACCCCTTGGCAGAACACTTCCTCAGAACAAGTAGGCTTTTCTTGCTTACAGCAGCACTGTGGAAGCCCCTCTGATAAGACACTGATTGAGGACTACCAGTGAACAGAGAAAGACGACTCAGAGGTCAAGAATCTTCTACCAGTTTTAAAATAAACATGCTGATTTGTAGTTTAACCTCCAGAATCCAAGTGACCCTGGCATCTCATCCGAGATGACATTGTCCCTAACCATGAAGTGTAACATCTTGATGCTATGGGATATAAAGTTTTTGCCTCCAGCAGTTTATCTGTATACATGGCAAATACCACCTGCCACCTTGTCTGCTATATACTTGCCCGTTGGGAGACGGCCAGCTAGGCCACTTCAGTCTGCATGACCACATGAAAGATCCCTTTTTCACAACTTTTTTATTGGTCTGGATGCATCAAACTAGATTTGTAAGTGTAGACAAAACTGTTCTGATTTTTCAGCCGCCTCCGGGACAATTATAGAATGGCATGCCTGGATGTGTTCCATTGGCTTCTGAGATATCCAGAACATTTTAATGGATATGCCCTTTGATGGGCCGAGGCTGTTCACAAAGAAAGCTGATTTGTCTCTGAGTAGCTGAGCCACTGCATGGTTGGTTGGGCTGGCTCACCAGTGTAGAAGTGAATTAAAAACTTTATAAATTATAGGGGTTCATTTAACATGAATAGGTCTCAAGTAATGTAATTGACCTGTATTTAACATAACTAAGCTTTTTCGGTTGACATAACCTGTCCTCAAATCCACTCACTGTTATCATACACTGCATATTTAAAACATGGTTTCTCATTTTTTCGCTCTGTGCACCTCTAGTTAAAATATATACTTAAGCATTTCGTAAAACACTTTTAATTCAAGAAATTATACGGTCCTGTTCTGTTGTATCATTAAAATGTATTCTTTTTTGTGTTTGTGATGTTCCTGGAAGATGGAGGAGAGCACAACTGTATGTTTACAAGTCATTATCCTCTGACCTAGCAGAGTTTGTGTACGTAGTTTTAAGTGTGCCTTTGTTGTCCCTTCCATACATAATACATAATATTCATTAGTGGTAGAGAATAATTCATTTTGCATCTGATGTGTTTCCTGTTTAACCATTGGATATTGTGATGTAACTTTTGTTTCACACCATGTGGACAGTATGATCAGAAAAGGTGTATAGCACACTGTATTTGGGATATGAGCCAAACCTTCTTGACTTTCCTTAGAGAGCAGAATCCACGTCAGTCTGTTTATTCACTCTGTACTTAGATTTATCCCTGGTCTTTCTGGATGCAGGCTTTATCCCATTCTCTACTGGTTTATACTTAGAATAACTTCAGAGCCTATTGCTTATTCTTTCGAAACAATGAGTTTATAATTAGCATATTTTACTATTGTTTGATACTGAATGGAACTGACTAACCATTTGCCTTTATGATTTCTGTTATGTAGCTTTAATATTTAAATACACCTTCATGTTTTGTACTTGTTACTTCAATCTTGTCCCTTTGTTTTTTTTCCGTGGATGTTCCCATATCGGTTTTCTTGAAATTCAGTGCCTAGGGCCCTCTTCCCTTGGAACTCCCATGGCCCGATTTGTCCAGTCAACCGTTTTACTGGTAAAAAGTGGCAACATATTTTGGTACTAGAGGATTATTACAGGCAAAAAGGGTTGCTTTGGGTACATTTTAGTGCAAATCGTAATTGAAATTTGCACTCCTTAAATTGTTAGAGTTAGATTCCTTTAACTTTAGGTCCTGGATTCACGTGGATTACACTGATTAACCGAATCAGGTAAAATAGCTGAGAGTTGCATTATGTGAGTATAAATAGGGCTTTGTGAAGTGAGGTGTCTTGCATGCAGAGCATGTAGTCATGTGGATTGTGACAGCGTACTTATGTTGTCCTGTGGTGTAGTGTGTCATTTAAATTGAGTTAATTGTTCTGTGGCGTGGTGTGTTATCTGCAGATTGCGTTAGGTTTGTGGTGTGTTCTGCGTAGGATGTTATTATGCTTTGTGGTGCACATTGAAGTGATGACAAATTTTATGGCAGTTGTGTTCTGTGTTGCGAGCTGCGTTACTATCCAAAACCTGCATTTCATTGAAATGTTTTGCGTGAATTGCTGATGTTTTATGTTGTGTTTGATGAAAATATTGTGATTTAATGTTTTTTGGGGGGGTTACATGTAAGTTTAGCTGATCCAAGTAATACAAGATCTCGAGATAAGTATTTAGGTTGTCTGCTGAAGACATGTAGGGGGTTATTCTAACTTTGGAGGAGGTGTTAATCCGTCCCAAAAGTGACGGAAAAGTGACGGATTTACCACCAGCCGTATTACGAGTCCATTATATCCTATGGAACTCGTAATACGGCTGGTGGCATATCCGTCATTTTACCGTCACTTTTGGGACGGATTAACACTCCTCCAAAGTTAGAATAACCCCCGTAGTGTCACATCAGGATTATAGGTTAGAGTCCTCCAAGTCCTTAGTGGTCTAGATGTGATTGAACTTGTTACGGTTGTGCCATTCATTTCTTTGTGCACAAGAGATAGATGCACTGACTCAAAGGTGAATTACTGCTGGCCGGAGACCAATCTTAGGGGCATATTTATACTCTGTTTGCACCGAATGTCCAATTCGGCGCAAACCGTGCACCATATTTAAACTTTGATGCCCAAGCCCGCGAACACCACAATTCCACTGTGTGTGTCATTTTCTGGATGCAGGAAACCGTCTTGCGTTAATGACATGCAAGGTAGGCGTTCCCGTCCAAAATATGACTTAAACACCCGTGCGCCTTATTTATCCAATCGCGCAAAAATCCCGCACGGCTGGGAGGTGGAGTCGGAAAATTAAGCACAGACCGATTTGCGTCAAAAAATAACACCTGGGTCAGGTCAGGCGTTAAAATGGTGCAAATACACCTGTACTTAATGAAAACACACAGAAGCAACAGCAGAGCTCCAAAAGGAAGACATGGAGGTGCTTTTCATCCAGCATGCACGCAGAGCACAGGACCAACAACAGCAGCTTCCACAACACCAGCAGGGACCCCAAAGGCAACGCAGAAGGCAGGAGAGGATATTCCGCACCAGGACAACCCTTCTGGGACTCCGCCAACAAAACATCTTTCAGAGGTACAGACTCAACTGGCAAGCCATTCAGCAGCTGCTGCGCAAAATTGAGCCACAGTTGGCACCCAGCTTGCAGACACCCCGCCCCATTCCACCAAAAACCAAGCTGCTAGCTCTACTCCATATGTTGGCAAGTGGCTCCTTTCAAACCACTGGTGCCCTGGTTGCCGGGATCTCACAGCCCTCATTCTCCGCTTTCCTTCCCAAGGTACTGGATGCTATCATCTCCCTCACACCCTACCACATCAGCTTCCCCAACACACAGCAGAAGCAGCAGGAGACAAAACAGGGGTTTTACCAAATTAATGGCTTCCTGTACGTGCTTGGTGCCATTGACTGCACACATGTACGCCTTGTGCCACCTGCTCCAACCGAACATCTATACCGCAACAGGAAGCACACACACTCCATCAATGTGCAGGCCATTGTCGATCACCGGGGATTGATCACCAACATTGTGGCAAAGTATTCTGGGAGTGTACATGATTCATTCATCTTCCGTCACTGCACCATCAATCAACACTTCCATGATGGATGATATGGAAATGGCCTACTTGTTGGTAAGTACAGAAACCCAGTTATATACACACAGCACAGCAACCCTCTAGGACACACAACACATACACCACGACATCGACACGTGGCCAGGAAGACAATGAGGTTGTGACACCGCTAGGCATGTTTGATATCCTCACCCAATGGGATACACACCTATGGACAAATGACAGTGCGAAAGAACAACAGATGCCACTCCACAGACACAAGGGGACAATTTAAAACAACACAATGACAATGACATGGCCTCAACTGGCAGTACAATTTGGAAGATTAATCTTTCAATATCACATCAATAACACTCAATCAAACACCCTTCCAACCAATACGTAATGTGTAAGGGGTGTGTAATGTGTTTCGCTGCAGGTCAAACACCATGACACACATAGCATGATGATGACTACAATGAAGGTGACATGCAATCATTGAGGCTGTACCAATATCTTACATCACTCCTGCTTTCACATTGCCCACTGCCAATAAGCAAGTGGACTGTGCAAAGAACACATATTGATGGGACAATATTGAAAGTGCACATTCCTACACATACGCATTGTGACAAATTCTCACACACACACAACAATTGCACAGGCATACGGACCTTCTGACACTCAAAATGACAACCTCACAACTAAGTTAGCCATCTGAACTAGAACATCTTCAGTAGTATAGGTACACGTTACAACCCGAGTCGACTTGGCAAGGGCAGAGAATTAGGTCTGCAGTGAAATTGTCACACATGTGAAATTAGTGCATAGTCAATTGTCAACACGTCTGTGCTGACAACGTACAGAGATCTGTTGTACATTGTCACCTAGCCAACTCTAAGGGTCTCACTGATGTTTAAATAATTCTATTGCATATGTGAAATTGGATGGGATGTCCAGGGTATATAGATGCAACCATGTTACCACCACTATGGAATTGATTCTGTGTATGAAAGTATTATCTCACCCCCAGTTAAGAAACAGGGACACCTCTTTCACATGACATAATGGAAAGGAGTACACACTGTACTGCAACTCTACAAAAATACTGCTGACATCCGGTCAGTCAGCCAAACGCCGTTCAGATAAGGAAACAACCCAATGCTGATGGTACATCCTAGAAGCCTAGGATTCCACACAATAACACAAACACAGATGAGTCACAGACAACACAAGAAAACAACTGCCATGCAAAGTGATAATTATGGTGCAAGCTACATCAACATGTTCTCACTCATTTTCTCTTTCAGCTGATCAGGGGTATGGGAATCAGCCATGGATCATGACCCCATTTGCAAACCCAAGCACTGCAGCAGAGCGTGCCTATAAGGAGCCAGATCGGAGGACACGCACCATAGTCAGAGGACCTTTGGCATCCTGAAGTCAAGATTCAGGTGCCTCGATATCACCGGAGGCAGCCTCCTATACTCACCTGAAATGGTGTGCAAAATAATTTTGACCTGTGCCATCCTGCACAACATATGTGTAAGAAGGAACATTCCACTATTCTGAACCCGATCCACAAATGCCTGAAGTGGAGGAAGAGGAGGATGCTGTCCATCAACATGAGGGGACCATCCAAACACAGCTGCAGGATTGTGTCGGAGACAACATATTGTCCAAAATGTCTTTTAACTCTACTCATCCATCACCACTGTTTTACCATATGTCAATAAACACCTATTCTAATCACTATATCAAGGTCTGGATAACCATTTGTGCATAACATTATCCCTAACTATCAGAATCAGAGTGTAGCCTCATGGAGCATTGCAGAAATACAGATTAGGACACAGAAAAATCCACAGCAAATTTGATGCGTATGAATGTACAGCCAAATTCACACACATTGTAAATGACATATATCCTGTACATTTCACATTTGAAGGGCAATAGCAGAGGACCACAGCTATTTCACATATACATGTTGGCAACATGGTTCAGCGCAGCATATGGCACACAACTAAGACACCATCAGTCAATAAGGGAAAGAAATGCCTAATACATGAGGCAGTGGATGTGCTATTGCATTGGTGACAAGAAGGTATGACCAGACCCTGTGTTACATCACCTATCTCTACAAGGACTATGTGTGACAAGATTTCCATATAAGGAGCAAATTGATAGCACAAGTGCCCCAGGTATGACTCACATTGCTCACAAGACATCCCCTGCACATGGCAGCCCATGTCCTAAGTACTGCCACACCCATGTTACCTGCCTCACCCCACCCTTCTTCAGAGGTCCCTGGGAAGGGAATATGTGTACCCAGATAATCCCTCCTCTACACACACCCAGACTCACAATGTGAATCCAGTGTGCTTCCCTCTTTAGTATGGTATGCCACAGTCATTGTACTTCTGTCTGCATGGACCTCTGGTTAAATAATGCACTGCCTTGTAGTCTTTAGGACCTGTCATCACCTGTACATTGCTTCCCATGTGAAAGGTACTGTTGGCCCTTTGAACTTGATTCTCACCTCCAGGACTTGTGAGAGACTGAAGCTGCACACACCTGTGAGCACCTCCATGGAGACCAGCCGTTTGAACATGCACTGCCCTTGCAGCTGCCTGTAACAGCACAGAAGCTGCCATTTTATCTATAACACTGTTATGCATTGCCGTATAAATCAGCTGTGTAACACAGCCCTTGCGTTATTGTGTTACGTTTCAATACACAGGAGAAACACAGTTTTCATTTTCCACAGTGTTGTTCCTCTTTTGACCAGTCTCAGTCTGCTCACTGTGTATTTGCCTTGTTAAATTTTTGGATCCTGATTGACCCTGCATCCTGTTAGCCTGACTGGTTTCTGTCTTTGCGTTACCATAAAGGTTCCCTGTGGCTACATTTGTTTCATAGTTGCTTTCCCAGCCCTCACTTTCCTCCTGGGGTATTGTGTCAGGTGAGTCTACAATGCATACTCAAATACATTGTATAGCATACATAATCAGTTTACTTATCATATCATGGGGTGGAACTTTTCTCCAAATAGCCTAATCATGGCCTATCCCTTGTCTGGGTTTCATGTATGCATGAGTGACAAATTGTGACAGTGTACCATGGCTGTATGCATGGATTGGGTATACTTCCTCCAGCACAAAACACAATGTCAGATAATGTGCATGAAATGTCAACACATGGTAGGGCCCTGAAAGTCCACACACTGATTCACATTGCCCCCCACATATTGATGGGGCTTGCGTGGGGAATAGCTGTAAGATTAATCAGCACAGAGGCACTGATGTTCCCAGATGCAGTGGGAATTTTAGAGGCCAACCTGCGTACAAATGTTGTGAGGACACCTGCTGGTTTAAGAATCCTGATACATTAACTTTGTCAGCACACCAAGGTTGCCCTGTTGTCAGTCTCATAACACGTCTGCAGTGCCATAGCTGGACTATCCCCATGTGTATTCTCAATTCCTCATTGTCTTTCCTTCAATTGATCTGTGAAGGATACTTTGTAGATGAAGGAAATGGCTCCACAGACTCATAACTAGACCTGCATGTAACTGTGACAACATGGACCCCAATAATGATAGAGGCTAAACATTGGCCCACACACTTGAACCTGACACCTTTGTGCATTTTGCCACTGGAAATATGTGAAAACATGCTGCTTGGTCTGGTGGTCCTCCACTGCCACAGGAGAGACATGGCTCATTTATATGACTCCAACTGTGGCGTGACAAGACATTTGTGGATTGTATTTGGGACTTTGTGTCACAAACACAGTACCCACATACCATTATCCCATGCCTGACTCATGGGGAGTAAACAAACAAGTGCCTAGGAAGTAGTATCCAACATTCCAGGACATGTGATGGCTTAGTTTTGGAACATTGCCATGATCAACCGTCTGCTATCTATTCTGTGCATGCTTTGTCATTGGTGGTGCTTATATTCCAAAAAACCTAGGAAGCACACACAGCAGTTGTTGTTACGTGTAAGACAAACACATGTCCTCTCTCATTTCCACAATGAATAGCATCTGAGGGTTGGACACATTGACTCCACATGCATACAAGCAGATTTGCAAAAATGCGTCTTGTGATGTTCACACAGTGGGACAACAACAATAGTAAGAGCCAAATCACACACATTAACCCATAGACATTGAGTTACTGTATTGAGTTGTGTCGCCTTGCTATCCTCTCTTGATGCAAAACATGCCCAAACTGGGTAATACCTAATTGTATTCCACACGTTTGGCCATCTATTGCGTCAGTGAAGAGTGCAAATCCGGTACAACAAGTAGAGGATCATGGTCCACAGTATTGTGATCAGTCACATGTGCCCATACACCGGAATGCACAATGTTGGTGCAATCAGCCTATCTCTGTATTGTCACAACTGTCATGCACTATTACAAATGAGAAATGACCCAAACCCAGTTAAAGACAGGAATGTTGACGCATATGCGTCCAAAAAGATGCACATGCATCAAAAAATGACGCATATGTGTCAAAATATGACGCACATTGCCATGAAACAGCCATTGGCCCGGAGCAGTAATTCCCACACTGTACCCCCTGAAATTGGTTAAGTATGAAACATATTTCAAAATATGGATGCAGGGTTATTTCTAAGCATGTGCGTCAAAAACAAATGACGCACAGAATGTAAGCGTCATAATATTTTGACGCATAACAATAAAAACTCACTGCATTTGAGGCAGGAAGTGATGTAATAGGATATCCTGTTTACAGAATTGGTACAGTGGGTGTACTTTCACTTTCACTTTGCAGTCTGTGATATTTCCTGACTGTGTGGCTGTGTTTTGACTTGTCTCTCTGTGCATTTTGTGAATTTGTCTCCAGTGTGGTCTTTAAATTGTCTTTTTGTCTTTCATAAGTGACTGTGGTGTCCTGTGTTAGTTTTTTTTGGGTCATTTCTGGTGTCAACATTTGTCTTTGTAGTGTTGGGAGTCTGTTGTGGGTAGTGTTAGTTTGGGGATAGTTGGGCTGTGTTCTGTTAGTTATTTTGTATTTCCCTGTCCTACTTTCCCTCTATTCTCCTCTGTACCCCTTTATTCCCTTTTTTTGGTGCAAGCATGTTGGGTAGGCCTCGTCGTGGCAGGATGGGAGAGAAGGAGCTGGGTGGCTTTATTTGGCTGGTGTGCCACTTCCTGACATTAATGATTGAAGCAGGTGGTCGTGTGATACAGGGCTATCACACAGAGGCAAGGTGGCTCCGGTGGGCAAAGGTGTTGTACCGTCTACAGCGAATCTACAACACACTGCGCAATGACCACCAGCTGAAAAACCGTTGGGCTGACCTGGTTGCCCGGGAGCAAGACTTGCTGGACCACCTAGGGATTGTGATTGGTGCGCCTATTGGTGAGTACAAGTCAGAGTAATGTGCACGTTTAAATGCTCTGTAGTGACAGTAGCTGATTTGTTCATATGCTGCAGGCAATGTTTTTGAACATGTGGAATGCAAGTTAAACATACAGGCCCATATTTCTACTTTATTAGCATCGCATTTGCGTAATTTTTTTAAGCAAGAGCGGCGCAAACTTACAAAATACAATTGTATTTTGTAAATTAGCACCGCTTTTGTGTAAAAAAGCAGCACAAATGCGGTGCAAAAAATGCATAAATATGGGCCACAGTTGCCTGTGAGATATACAATAATTCCTACACATTACCGTCATTTGTTGACGCAACAGCTAGACTAACTTTCAAAACACAACAGGAGCCTGTAAATTAGTGCTGCCTTCACGTCAATTGATGATGCTAATGTGGCTCTAACATATGTTTCATGCATGGTCTGTGAGTGTATCAGGAAACACGTTTTAAATCCAGATTTTTATAGGAAATATAGGCCCTCATTACAACATTGGCGGTAAAAGCCACTTACCGCCGTGCATAAGACCACCAACACACCGCTACGGCCGTGGAAATCCGCCACAGCTATTATGACCCACAGCTCGGAATCCGCCAAAATTCAGACACCCACACAAGTCCGCCACACCAAAGGTCAGTGATAAACTGGCAAAAACAAAACCTCCACCGTCACGCCAACATAAATATGCCCACACTATCACGACACACGAATCCACGCAGCGTTTTTTCAACCGCTGTATTCCATTGGCGGTACACAACGCTGTGCTCAAAATACACACACTTTTACAAAACACAGCCACATTGGATAATTCAAAATACACACACCTGATACACATACACACACCACACCCATTACAATATAAAACACACACCCACATCACCCACAAACCCCTACGACTACAATTACTGAGAGAAGGCCAGAGAGAGACACCACAAACAACTACCAAGAATCCACAGGCACACAAAACCATCACCCACATAACTTCCACGCACCTCACACAACACACCACTAAATATCACCCCACTTATCACTACACACACCACCCCACACATCACCCACACCACCCCATGGCACGGCAAAGACACCCCAGGTTCTCTGAGGAGGAGCTCAGGGTCATGGTGGAGGAAATCGTCCGGGTAGAGCCACAGCTATTCGGATCACAGGTGCAGCACACCTCCATAGCTAGGAAGATGGAGCTATGGCGCAGAATAGTGGACAGGGTTAACGCAGTGGGGCAGCACAGAAGAAATAGGGATGACATCAGGAAGAGGTGGAACGACCTACGGGGGAAGGTGCGTTCTGTGGTCTCAAGACATTACCTTGCGGTTCAGCAGACTGGCGGCGGACCCCCACCTCCTCCCCAACAACTAACAACATGGGAGGAGCAGGTCTTGGCGATTCTGCATCCTGAGGGCCTCGCAGGAGTAGATGGAGGAATGGACTCTGGTAAGTCAAATCTTAACTATTACATCCCCCACCCTACCTGCATGCCATCAAATACCCCCATCCTCACCCTCACCACTCCAACTCCTCACAAATGTCCCAACATCACAAACCACACATCCTAACACCAAGCCCTGCATGCAACAACAAAGCATGGACACCCAACACCAAAGCATGGCCACTGCACATACCCATACACCCCCCTAAACCACCATCACACAAGGTCCCACACAGGAATGCAAGCACTGGGGTACACGGTCACCCACCTATTGCACACCATGGCACACACAGATGTAATAAACATCCTTTTATACCCCTGCAGGACCCCTACCCAACGTCACCGGACAGGAGGGTCCACACATGTCCACACCACCAACAGAAGAGGTCCACAGTGATGACAGCAGCTCTGTCCAACTGGATCTAGATGACCAGCCCGGCCCATCGGGACCTCGGGACAGTCGGTTCCCCTGACACAGTCACAGGCCACTACAGAGCTTTCCCCCTCTGGAAACACCAGCACCGCACCCACCCAGCGGGCCCATACCTCTGTCCCCAGGACACGTCAATCAGCAGTGTGTCCACCACTACAGGGAACCCAGGCTAACCCACCACCCCAACAACAACAGGGACCTGGGGGCAGTGGTAGTGGGCACAGGGTCCAGAGGACGGAGGCCCAGGAACACAGGGGAACTGGGAGGGCTGCTGTGCGACAGGGGGAGGACTGGCCAAGGGAACCAACTCTCCACGAGGCCCTCTCCAATATCATGGGAGCCTACCACCACTCCCAGGAGACGATGGCAACCGTACCGGCCAAGTTTCAGGAGACCCAGCGCCTGCAGGAGGAACAGTATTTGGGCTTCAGGGAGGAACTCAGATCCATCAATTCCACCCTGGGCACCATCGTAGGGGTGCTGAAGGAAGTCCTCAACACCAGGAGAGACACTGTGGCACAACAAGGGGCCCCTGACACTAGCCTGGACGATGAACTGCCCACCACCTCCGCCGGCGCTAGTGGACAGGAGGCACTGCCACAGGACCACCACACCAGCACCACCTCACCCCCTGCAGAGGGAGAACCACCATGCAAACGGTCCCTGAGATCCAGGACAAAGACAGAGAACGATGCCAAGACCCCCGCCAAGAAATGAGACCACCCTGAATGTCATCTTTTTGTCCCACTTTGTCACCCTGTCCATCCTCAAACTGCCCTAGCTCCACTTCCTATGCCCATTTGGGCAATGCACCTGTGAGACTAATAGACTGGACTCTGCCATGGACATTCCTCCACATCACCCCTCACCATTTTACAACCCCCTCCAATATTGAGCACTTAAATAAACACCCTTGAAGCACAAAACAATCTGGAGTCAGTCTGTGATTTCAAAATAGTGTATTAGCAATTACAGTGGAAAAATGCTATATCAAATGTAATGTCAACATACCTATGTCACACAGCTCTAGTCCATGAGGAAACAAAGCAGATGTCACACTGTGGGACACACATCTGTGGAATCGTAAGGGAAAGTGACAACTCAGTGACCATACACTGGGTGGAAACGACAGACAGTAGAGATGTAGTAGTGTTAAAGTACATGTAGTTAGGCAGGTTTGTATTCTTACCTGTGTCTCACTGGAAATATTGCAGGATCACCTAGTTCCTGTTATTGATGTCCTCTTCTTCTGCTTCCTCGTCTTCACTGTCCACAGGCTCCACAGCTGCAACAACACCGCCATCTGGACCATCCTCCTGCAGAAAAGGCACCTGTCGTCGCAAAGCTAAGTTGTGAAGCATACAGCAGGCCACGATGATCTGGCACACCTTCTTTGGTGAGTAGAATAGGGATCCACCTGTCATATGGAGGCACCTGAACCTGGCCTTCAGGAGGCCGAAGGTCCGCTCTATTATCCGCTGAGTTCGCCCATGAGCCCCATTGTAGCGTTCCTCTGCCCTTGTCCTGGGATTCCTCACTGGGGTCAGTAGCCATGACAGGTTGGGGTAACCAGAGTCACCTGCAAATGGTGAGGGACAACTGTTAGACACACACTAACCTGTACGGCTATCCCCAGACAACCATTCCCACTAACTTGCTTCCAGGTGCTCACCTAATAGCCACACACGGTGCCTCTGGAGTTGACCCATCACATAAGGGATGCTGCTATTCTGCAGGATGTAAACGTCATACACTGAGCCAGGGAACTTGGCATTAACATGGTAGGTGTACTGGTCTGCCAAACACACCATCTGCACATTCATGGAATGATAACTCTTCCAGGTTCTGTACACCTGTTCACTCCTGCGGGGGGTACCAAAGCCACATGGGTCCCATCAATGGCACCTATGATGTTGGGGATATGTCCCAGGACATAGAAGTCTCCTTTCACTGTAGGCAAATCCTCCACCTGAGGGAAAACGATGTAGCTCTGCATGTATTTCAGCAGGGCAGACAACACTCTGGACAACATGTTGGAAAACATAGGCTGGGACATCCCTGATGCGATGGCCACTGTTGTTTGAAATGACGCACTTGCAAGGAAATGGAGTACTGACAGCACCTGCACTTGAGGGGGGATTCCTGTGGGATGGCAGATAGCTGACACAAGGTCTGGCTCCAGCTGGGCACACAGTTCCAGGATTGTGGCACAGTCAGGCCTGTAGGTGATGATCACATGTCTTTGCTCCATTGTCGACAGGTCCACCAGCGGTCTGTACACTGGAGGATGCCGCCATCTCCTCACATGTCCCAGCGGACGGTGCCTATGAAGGACAACAGCGAGCACAGAGTCAACCAACTCAGAGGTACGTACCCACAGCTTACACAGAACACGAATCATAATCCGAAATTTGGCCTGTATAAGTGTTAAGGCAAGGCCTAGGTATGTGTGACGCAGTGAAAAATTAAGCCATGTGGGCCCCTGAAATGGCGGCTGCCTGACCTGTAAAGTGGGACAATGGGATGTGAGGTAACTGCGCTGGCGTTGTACACCGTCACGGTAGGCGGTCGAAGACCCCGGCGCAATGCTGCATTGGTTAACACTGGACCCTATGGGTCCCAGGAGCCAATGACGATGTACTCTGGCAGTGACAGTACGCACCGCCGCGGACGTGACCGCCATTTTCTATCTGTTCAATCACTCGATAACTGATCTTCGACAGGAGAGGACCTATACTGCAAGTGCTGCTGTGACCTCGGTCTGGAAGAGATAATGGCTCGTGCGTCTGGGGAAAGGGCCCCTGCCTTCACATCGGAGGAGCTGGAGAAACTTGTGGATGGGGTCCTCCCCCAGTACACGCTACTCTACGGTCCTCCAGACAAACAGATAAATACACTGGGAGCATGCTGTATGGGCTATGCCTGTGTGGAGTGGGGTGGATGAAAGATGGAGGGGGGAGATTGAGGCATGCATGAAACGACGGTGAGTGCATGTGCATCATGGCAAGGGTAGGGATGGGGGCCAATGATTGTGACGGTGCATTTGGTAATAACTTTCTTTTCCCCCTGTACAATTCATGTATGTCAGCGCCCACCAGAAAAAATATATTTGGCGTGCCATCGCCAAGAATGTCCGGACCCTGGGGGTCTACCACAGACGGAGCACCCACTGCCGTAAGAGATGGGAGGACATTCGCCGCTGGAGCAAGAAGACGGCGGAGGCCCAGCTGGGGATGGCCTCCTAACGTGGGAGGGGTGCCCGTCGCACCATGACCCCCCTGATGTTCAGGATTCTGGCGGTGGCGTACCCGGAGTTGGCTGGGCGCTTACCACAACGGGGTTAGTACACTCTCATTCTGATGATTTTGCATACAATGGAGGTGTCTGGGTGGGGGAGGTGGGCATGTGGGTTTCCCTAGGCCAGGGCGAGTGTGCTAGTTAGATCACCTTGTTCTGGCAGACCCTGTGGCACCCCACCCCACCTGTGTACAGTGCCAAGTACAACTAGTCAGGCTCCTGTGTCATCCATGTGTGCAGATGTCGTCCACAGCCTTGTAGGTCATGTCCCAGGGATTGAACAGTGGAGCCCAAGTGTGCGGCGTAGTGCAGGGGGCTTCTGTGTCTGTCGTGTCCGCCAACGGTAGCGGTAATGCATGCACTCAACATGTCTTTCTTCTGTCGTCGTCCCCTTTTTTTGTGGTCTCCCTGTTCTTGTGTGCATTAGCATCATCAGGCGGAGGAGCAGTGGCACCGGAGCAGGAGGGAGCTGCATCCCACATGGCCCTGGAGGGTGACACTACGGACTCAGACTTCACCAGTGGGACGGAGGGCGAGGGGAGCTCCACAGCGGGGACAGGAGCTGACACCAGTGACACGGACTCGTCCTCTGATGGGAGCTCCCTTGTGGTGGTGGCAACATCTGTGCCCCCCGCATCTTCAGGTACAGCCGCCACCCCCCCTACCAGCACCGCCCTCCCAGCAGCCCCACAGCCTTTGCCCCGTGCCCGCTCACCCAGGAGGGTGGGCATCACCTTCACCCCAGGCACCTCAGCCCCTGCCCCAGTCACCCCTGCTGCCCTCAGTGAGGAGGCCATTGACCTTCTCAGGTCCCTCACTGTTAAGCAGTCTACCTTTTTGAATGCCATCCAGGGTGTAGAAAGGCAGATGCAACAAACAAATGCATTCCTGGAGGGCATTCATTCTGGTCAGGCGGCCCTTCAGCGAGCTTTTCAGACTCTGGCCTCAGCACTGATGGCAGCCATTGTCCCTGTCTCTAGCCTCCCCCCTCCAACTTTCTCCACCCAGACCCAATCCCCTCTACCTCAGCCTATCCCAGGCACACCTTCAGACCAGCATGCACACACCTCAACACACAAGGGAAGCTCTGGCAAACATAAGCACCACACATCCCACAGGCACTCACGCAAGCATCACACACATGCAGACACACCAACATCCACTGCCTCCACTGTGTCCCCCCTCCTCGTCTCCCTCCTCCCTCCCAGTCTTGTCTACACTCACACCTGCATGCACTGCATCTACAGCCACTACTTCCATCACCAGCACACCCACCACCACACCCCGCTCACGTGCAGTCACCACCCCCACTGCCATTCACACGTCCCCTGTGTCCTCTCCCAGTGTGTCTGTCACGCCACCTCCTAGGATACACAAACGCAGGCTCACACCCACCCAACAGCCATCCACCTCACGACAGGCTCCAGCGCATGCACCTTCACCCAAAGTCACCAAACGAACACCTCCTACAACCACAACCTCTTCCTCCACTCCCAAACCCCCTCCAACTACCCGTCCCAGTGTTTCCCAAAAACTTTTCCTGTCCAACCTTGACCTCTTTCCCTCACCTCCCTCACCCCGTCCGTCTCCTAGGGCCTGACTCTCCAGGTCCCAACCTAGGACCTCAGCCACAACATCTCCGGGACCAGTGGTGCCTGTAGTCACCGGAATCTGGAGTGCACCGGCCACCAGGGCAGCCAGTGTGGCACGGAGCCACAGCACGGACAGTCCCCCACCTGTCAAGCATCAAAAGTTGGCCAGTGCCCAGCGGGCGAGGGGGAAGACTCCAGCCACCAAAGCCGCTCCCAGGGGTACAGGTGGGAGTGTGGAGTCAGCTGCGACACCTTCCAAGGTGGGGAAGGGCCACAAGAAATCAGCAAGTATGGGAAGAGCAGCACGGCGGAGAAGACCGCCATCATCCCCGCTGCCCAGGAGGCGACCGCCACCAGCCCTGCTGCCCAGGAGGTCACCACCAGCCCAGCTGACCAGGAGGCGAACACCATCATCCCCGCTGCCCAGGAGGCGACCGCCACCAGCCCTGCTGCCCAGGAGGCCACCGCCAGCACCAGCCCAGCTGCCCAGGATGCCACCGCCATCATCCCCGCTGCCCAGGAGGCCACCGCCAGCACCAGCCCAGCTGCCCAGGAGGCCACAGCCATCATCCCCGCTGCCCAGGAGGCCTCCGCCAGCACCAGCCCCGCTGGGCCATGAAGGACCGCCAGCACCAGCCCCGCTGAGCCAGACAGGACCGCCAGCACCAGCCCCGCTGGGCTAGACAGGACCGCCAGCACCAGCCCTGCTGGGCCAGACAGGACTGCCAGCAGCTGAGTCACTGCAAAGGACCCCGCCGCCACATGCACTGCTGAACAGGGCACCGCCGCCACAAGCACAGCTGAACAGGGCACCGCCGCCACAAGCACCGCTGAACAGGGCACCGCCGCCACAAGCACCGCTGGCCCATGAGCGCCAAGGGCACTGACGCTGCTGAGTCCATCACCAGCAGGATGAAGCACTCTGGGCACAAAGCCCCCTCCAAAACCAGTGGAGTATCACATCCACTACCGCTGTCCTAGGCAGGATGAAGCACTCTGGGCACAAAGCCCCCTCCAGAACCAGTGGAGTATCACATCCACTACCTCTGTCCTTGGCAGGATGAAGCACTCTGGGCACAAAGCCCCCTCCAGAACCAGTGGAGTATCACATCCACTACCTCTGTCCTTGGCAGAATGAAGCACTCTGGGCACAAAGCCCCCTCCAGAACCAGTGGAGAAAGGCATCCACTTGAGGGACTGTGGCTTTGCACTCCCCAGGATGGAACAGTGGGCAACCCACCCACTGTAGAGACTTGAGAGACTGTGGTTTTGCACTCCCCAGGATTGAACAGTGGGCAACCCACCCACTGTAGAGACTTGAGAGACTGTGGCTTTGCACTCCCCATGATGGAACAGTGGGCAACCCACCCATTGTAGAGACTTGAGAGACTGTGGCTTTGCACTCCCCAGGTTGGAACAGTGGGCAACCCACCCACTGTGGAGACTTGAGAGACTGTGGCTTTGCACTCCCCTGGATTGAACAGCGGATAACCCACCCACTGTAGAGACTTGAGAGACTGTGGCTTTGCACTCCCCAGGATGGAACAGTGGGCATGTGGCCCCCTCGTGGATTTGGCGTTGTGCACTCAACCGGCTGAGGTGCCCTCCCTTTCCCTTCCCCCTGAGGTGCCTGTTTTATTGCTATCTGATGCTCCTGCAGTGTTCTCTCTGTCATGTTCGGGGTACTGAGTGTGTGCCTCGCCCATACCGTGTGGGCCCAGTGTTCCAAGGACTTCAATGGAGCACTACCTGGACTATTATTCTTGGTGTATATTTTGTTTATAGTGTATATATATATTTTTGCGAACTGGATTTTAATATATTGCAATGGTTACACTCATTTTCTTTGGTCTTTGCATTCTTCCGGGGGGGTTGCGGGGTGTAACTGTAATGTATCATGCTGCATTAGTGTGTGTGGTGTGTGTGTTGTCGTGGGTGAAGGTGGGGGTGGGGGTGTTGCGTATTACGTGTGTGTGTCCCTGTTTTTTCCCTCCCCTGTGTCGTTGGTGCAGTACTCACTGTGGTCTTTGCCACTGGCGTTCGTGCTCCTGGTAGAGGAGCAAGAAGATAAGGGCTGGCAGGATCTGGAGCTCAGGTTCCATGGCGTCCTGATTCATCGTGGGGTGTATAGAGGTGAGCATTTTCCCTTCGAAGTCCTGTTTCTGCTGTGTTTTTGTTCACTGTGAATCTGCCCCGGAAAAGGTGGCGGATTGGCAGGTTGTGATACTGTGGGCGGTACATTGTCCTCCGCCTGTCTGTTGGCGGTGACCGCCAAGCTGTTTGTTTGTACCGCCATGGCGGTCGGAGTGTGAAAGTGGCTGTCTTTGTTGGTGGTTTCCACTACGGTCGTGATTCAATTTTTTTGCCCACCGGCTTGTTTGCGGTTTTACCGCTGCTTTAACACCGACCGCCAGGGTTGTAATGACCACCATAGTGTTGCTCAATGTTTAGTGATACATGTCTGAACTGGATTCTGACACATACGTATCAAGTTATAGCTGACCTCAGGTAACATCTTAGACTGATATTTGGAGTTTGTAGTGCCACATTTAATTTAGGGATAAATGCCAAAAGGTATGCACACGGGTTCATATCTCTATGGTTGGTGCAACTTACCATAGCTGTGGCACATCAAATGAAGAAAATGATACAAATTGAGGGCTAACAACTGCCCCTGGCCCTCTGTACATTGTACCTGTGTGTTTTAAATTGGTCTTAGTCACAATAGCTGGGTGACTGGTATTGCAGTCCTCCCGGAAAGTGGCTTGGCATGTTTCTCATGGAAACACATGATTAGAGGAATACACTCCATGAATTAGTCTGCTAACTAATGAAGGAGCATGTTTGCCACCACAAGATAGTTAGGGACACTGCATGTGTGCAGATATGTGTGTATCACTCACTGGAGTCCCCGGGTCTGTATATGTTTGCAGTGGTATGTAGGATGCAGTATCATCATGTCTGAGAGGCTTGACTTTCTGAGTTAATATTACACATAGTATTTGTATTTGGAAGTGTTGTACAGTGCACAGACATTGAGCACATTTCTCCGTTGCATGCCTTACAGGTGGACCTGCACCCTACACTATTGGAGAGGTGGCTCAACCCAGGCATCTCCAGTAAGTGTTGATATTTCTGTTCTGTGTTGTGTTTGCTGATGATGTCTGATTGACTCCTGTGTGTTGGACACATAGCAAGGTGTGATGCGCTGGTCAATGATCGGATATGTTTCTTGAGTGGAGTATCATTTTTTCCCCATCTTTGAGTTGGCCAATCATTAGCGTATTGTCATAATTTGGGATTGTAGGTCAGTCCTGTAGGCACGGCCATGTGAATGGGGATGAGTTAGGTGGATAAAACTTAAACTCAGAAAATGTAGCAGAGGACCATATTAGTGATTTAGTCAGCAAGTCAGACCCTGATTCTCCCAAAATAGGGATGCCAAAGTCTTACCCACAGACTTCAGCTTCCCTATTCACTAACGAACATGTTTGACTGTATGTTTGACTTCCTAACAGCATGTAGCTCCACATGTTGGACTACGAGTATGAGGCACTTGAGTACAATGGCCTAGGTGTGCATGCAGCTCATGGCCAGAAGAGTGCTTGCATCTATCTGCTTGTTGTAAGTCATGGGTTACTGGTAGGAAATGATGTTGACAATGGTCTGCATTTCCAAACATAAGTGTGGATGGGATTGTCCAAGGTTTGGGTGTATCCTAGTTGGACTTCCTCCTTACCTGTGGTGGGCTGGCCAAACCCATGTACAGCTGTCCAAAGCTTCCTGGGTGTCCTTGTTGTTTGAAAGTATTTGTTGCTTGTCCACACCCCACCCCCCTCAGGCACAGGCGTAGGGTTGTGAATACTGTACCTAGGACTGATGATCCAAGTTTAGTACACAGACATGTAAATCTGTAAGTCACTTGTTCAAACCTAGGATACCCACTCATGATTAGCAACTGCATTCTATCCTGGCAATTCCATTTACAACTCGCAGATCTTGTGGCCCTTGATTGTCATCAAGAACATAGTAATCCGTTGGCCTGTCAGTGGTGGAGGAATTGCAGCATTATTTTTACATGACAAATGGCTGAACAATGATGGCAAAGTCATTCAATTTTTTACCCATCTTTTTAGAGTTTTGCTGTGCTGTTTGATGATAGGACATGTGTAGGCTGCCTTGGCATGTACTGCCTCAGGGACAATCAGTGATCTGTATGATGATATAGCCTGTTTCTGGTACATTAAATGTATTGTCTGATTTACTTCTGGAACCATATCACACAATGAAGTACCTAATGTTTGGTTTTATATTTGCTTTAACAGCTGCCAATATGAATCCCATCCAGATTCGGGAGTTTCAACACGGGGCGATGCGTTACCGCCACATTCTGGATGTGGAGTCGGGGTTCCGTAACATGGCAAGGCGTTATCGCCATGAAAGAGCCTCCGGAGTGTGGAGGGCATTTGCGCAAGGGGGCCCTTCCGTGTCCACCACAGCCACCACCACCAGCACCACCGCTACCACCCAGGTGCCACCAACATTAGCAGGCACCTTTGCTGGACCGTCAACATCCACAGCTCAAGGACCTGTCACAGCACCACCTACACCTCCTCCTACGGACATGGCACCGACAAGGGCCCATACTTCCTCCACTGGCACCCAGACTACCCCTGCTGCAGTCATAGACCCAGCAGCTTTTTTACAGATGCAACGGAACTTGGACCGTATGTTGCGGAAAATGACCAGGCTGCAGCAGGAGGTGGCACAAGTAAATCGGAGGGTGCGTGCCATCAATAAGACCCTGCGGAGAGCCAACTTGTAGACATTATACTCAGCCATGATTCCCTCCCCTCCCTCCTCTTTCCTGGTTCTTTTAATTAGTGGGTTTAGGGGGCTTAGTGTTAGGTTAGTATAGGCTGTTAGTTTAGTTAGTAGTAGTGGGTGGTGGGGGTGGGGTATGATCCTTTTTATATCTGTTTTTTATTATGTGTGTTGGACGATGTTGGGGTTTTAGTGTTTTTCAAAAAAAAAATATTAAAAAAAAAAAATCCAAACAAAATATATATTTGTTTAGTATAAGATAGTATGTGTTTAGGTTAGTATATGTTGTCCTCCATGTGTCCCGTCTTATAAGGGGGTGGAGGGTTGATGTTTAGATCGTTTTGTTAAATGTGATAAGTAAGTTTAGCTTGGGTTAGTTAGGGCTAGTTGTGGGTAATGTGTAGTTAGAATAGTTTAGGTTAGGAAAGGGTTTTCTCCTGGTTTTAGCTTCTGTTTTTACTGTTTAATAAATATTTAGGTAACCCTTTACAGTATGTGTCAAATGCTTGTAGATCAGGGCCTTGGCCTGAGTGAACAGTGTCTCTTTTGTATTAGCTTTTGTGTCCCATGCTGCAACCAAATTCCAACTGAGCTGTTACATTGGCAGCTACACCAAAGCTACTTAGCTAAGATTTGGCCATCCATTGCACCCTCCACTCACGGTTACTATGGATCCCAAAGTGTGGTTAATTTGTGATGTATGTTTTCAATTTCACATACTTTGCTACCAGATTTGGTATTGAGGACAATGTGTTAAGTCTGCCTGCAGCCTGATGTCCAAGCGAATCGTTATAAAGGTGAGTGGTAGTATGTTCTCATGTAGTATGGTATACATAACTCACACCTATCATTTGTTACAATGTTCAGCCCGGTGACTTATTTGTATGGAAACTCATACACATCCATTCATGATGTATGGTGTGTGTTAGGTAAAAATTGGGGCAAATGTTGCATACGTACGTTTTGGCTTGAAGGCACTATTTTCTGGCTTAGACATCCCTTGAGGAAGCGTTATTCTGTCCAACACAGCATTATGGTGTATAGTTTCTATTTTCCTCAGAAATAACCCTCGGGAAAGGCAGATGATGGTACAATCCAGACCACTGTGCATAGTTATCAGCCAACATTCGTTCAGGTCAGGTGTATTGACAATCAATAATCATTGACCTGAGGTAAACATCACTGATGGCCATCACGGTTGATTTGTCACATTACACAGAGACAAAGTTGTTGTGTAAGTGCTATTTATTTGAAAGTGCTGTAGTGCTATATGTACATTGTCCATGATTGTGAGTCCATTAGTGTGACATCTTCCATTGTGATCCTACACAAGTGCAAAAGGACATGTCATTGGACATGCTGGGGTGAAGTGTCAGACAGTGCAGAGGGACAGGATTTTCCAATAAGGTAGTGAGAGACAATTAGAGGGCAGGGTGACAAGATAAACAGTGGGCTGAAGAACAGTGCTTGAGTACAGTTGTTGCAAGCCTGGCATGTTACAAAGCACAGGACCTTGGTAATAGGTGGCCATGTGGCATGGACTAGTGCTACTGGGTACTCTTACGGGTGAAGGTGATCTGTTCCACGTCTTCATCTTCTGATGTGTGTGTTGTTTCCTCTGACCTTGGTGGTGGTGGTTGTGAAGGAGCAACACACGCCTCAGTGTTTGAAGATGTGGAGTCAGGCATCCCGGGAGCTGCCAACTGTGGAGCTATTAAGGGCAGTACTGCAGCAAAGAGGAGCTGCTGGTTCTTAAGAATAGCAGCCACATCACTGTGGTAGGCAGCCAGGTCAGCCCTGAGGGGTTCAATATTGCATTTGTGCATGCGTTGAAAGGATTGTTGTTGTAGGTGTTGGGTCAACTCTATTACAGCTGTGCTGACTTCCTTCAACCTTCTTTCAAGTTCCTGCAAGATTAATGCTCGCCCTTGCATAGCTGCTGCCTGTTCTTCAGTTGACATCATGTACAAACGCACCCCCTCTAGGCTGGCTGCCATAGTTTGCATCCCCACCTGCACCTCCTTGGCCAGCTCCCGCTGTACTCCAACTACAGTTCGCTCAAAGCTGGTGTTAGGGTCGTCAGAGTCCTCAGCTGTGTTGGAGCTGGCAGGTCGTACAATTGGGGTGGTGGGTGGATCCTCTGTGATGGCTGCTAGTTCTGTGCTCCTCCTTGTGACTGAAGGTGGGGACTGGAGGGTTCCAAGGACATCTTGGAAGGTCTGCTGGCTGATGTTTGTCAGCTCGTCATTCATGTCATCAGGCTAGTCCTGAACAGGCATATCCGCAGGAGAGCCATCGTCCTCTGCAATGAGATATGGTACAATTAGTGTGTCTGTGTTGTGGCATTTGTAATGTGACATGCCTGCCTTCCGATTATTTTCACACTGTGATCTTGGTTCCTGTTCATTGTTCCTGTCTTTCATAATAGCATTCTCCCAGGCCTATGCCCCACCTGCATGTCACATGTATTGTGGCCAGTTTGTGGACTTGTCAGCATCACATCCTCTAGGTGTTGGTCCATGCCAAATTGTGAATTGCCACCTTCTTGTCCTACTCAACCCTCCGTCTACTTCCATTCTTATGGTGAGGCCTTTCACTGGCTATGGGTGTTCTAATGGCACTAGCACCACACTTAACATTCTGGAACTGCCCCAGTCTCTGATCTTTCCCATCCACCTATATGTTGCTGAGATCTAGCGTATACTATGTATAGCATTGGTATGGCACGATACGGATGTCAGCATTGGTAATGTGTACTGGTGATGTTGAGGAATGTGTGCTACATTGGATTGCACTGATTGTCCTAGCAGTGTTCCATTTCCTCCTCTGACGGGTGTGCGGATGTATTTCTGTAACCAGTTACATATGTCCTCCCCCTCAATGCTGTTGTCTGAGCAGGATGACATTTGGGATGTTGCATTGTGACCCAGACACAGGGTGGACCCTGACATATGCAGCATGGGTATGACATTAGTGCTGTGTACCTCCTAATGTTTATGACAATGGCTGATGTTTGTAGCAACTATGGACAATCACATTTGACAGGATTGGGACATTTGTATTGATTTCAGGGGATTGGTAACGTTGTCATCCTGAACCCTCTAATTTGGGTGTGTTTGATCCATGGGGATGTTACTGACATTAGCTACTTGACCTGCACACACAGCAGAGGTGGTAATGGCAACTGTTGTCAATGTTATATTACGCTTGCAGATATGGCCAGAGGTTGTTAAGTGGGCCGTAGTTCATGTAGGGAGAATACTGGCTGACTTGTGACGGGCTGCCAGTTTTACGTTGTACCCTACCCTCCTTGCCTGGCTTTACCCTTCCAACATCCTTGGCATGGCAGCATACCCCCATGCAAAGGTTGTTGGTGTAGTGTAGTACTGTGCCCCAGGTTTCCTCTGTACAACCCATGCCCCCGTGCCATGCCCTTTTACCCATGCCACTCCCTGAATATCATAACTTACATGCATTGTGTAGTAGGTATGCCCACCCCCCGTTTACAGTTAACATTTGTGCATTTTAATTTCCCATGTGACTTACCCGGCATGTGTGTTGTCTCCTGGTAGTCTGCGCTGTCCTGTCCTTGAATTCCTGTGACGATCTCCTCTGGGATGACAGCTGTGACCATCTCCTCCATTTGGTCCAGGGCCTCCTGCGGTGCTGGCTTCCTGTTCCTGGCCATCATTTCCTTGGCCCTGCGCTTGCAGTCATGCCAGCGTTTCTTGCACTCGACCGTTCTCCGTACTTCTGCCACATTGTTGATCTTATCAACAATTTGTTGCCATATTGCCTCTCTCCTACTAATTGGCAACTTTGAGGTGACAAACAGTTGGTGCTGGTGTTCCGTCACCTCTTTCACCAGAATTTCCTGCTCCTCTGCACTGAAGCAACACTTTATTTTCTTCTTCTCCCTGTCCTGGGCCTTGTGTGGGTCCTCCTGGCTGGTTCCTGGTCTGTTGTCATCTTCCTGGGGTCTGTGCAAGCATCTGGGATCCATTTTGGCTCTCCTTAGCACATTTTGCTGTGTTTGCGCCGCTGTTTGCTGCAATTGCATCAAAAAACAACGCGTATCCGGTTTGCGACGTCGTAAACCGTCTCACAGTAATTTTCGTGGCGTTAACGTCATTTTTCTTTACAACGTGACGCATTGGTTTGAGTAAAAAAGTTTTGTGGCTAGTTTGATTTCTTGCCTTGTACCCTGACAGGCAAACAATGATTTTGTGTTGGATTGTGATTTGTGTCTCAATTCTCCTTTCTCCTTTTGAAACTGTATTATGATTAGTTGATTTTAGTTTGTGTTGGTTTCACTTTGAAAATGTCTAGAATTCCCGTCTGTAAAAGTGGTAAAATACCACGCGAGGGTTCATCTTCAAAGCATATATTGCTACATCCAGGACTTAATTCTTGTTTGCCTCCCCAAGACTGGAATAAGGTTACTGCTAATGGCAAGAATATGACATTTCCTTTGACTGGTACTTTCAATCTGAGAAAGATCGAGTACTTGGGGTGTCGTATGTAGAAGGCAAAGTCACAACCTAGAGCTTTGAATGTGTGGGATCATGTAGCAAATGAAAAATAGCATACAGAAATTATGAAGGGTCAGGTTAGAAATGAATGCAGTAAGCAATGACTTGGATGTAAAATAAGGTATGCAACAGGAAGCATGGAGAGAAGACATGTTGGAAGGTGTGCTTGTGTTTCCTGCATGTGTTAGAGAAACAGACACAATGAAAATAAATAATGATAAAGATAAAACCAAAAGTGTGAATGAGAAAGAAACAAATGAGATAGAAAGTGATTCTGATGAGAAAATATATTTTTAAGTTATTTATTAAATTTGAGACCACCAATGTAATGTTAAGTTGTTGCAGGATACTTAATGAGAGAAGTGAACGGAGGCATGAGCCACGGACAACATCTGATCTTTTGACATTTATGAAAACCTTTCCAAAGTTTAGGGAAGAACAGGATAAGTGGTATACAGAAGTAGAAATGTTTGTCACAATTTAAGGGTACTTTGGATAGATTTGAATACACTGAGATGATTATCCTTAAAGATTTATGGATTGAGTGCAAAGGAATTGTTGGTTGGCCAGATGCAGAGCCTCAGAGAGTAGCTCCCAATAATAGTCCATCTTCTGTTGTAATTGATAAATATAAATTTAGTTATTGAAATACATGGGTCAAACATTATGAGGCCAACAGAAGAGCCTAAAGAGTCATTACATGTATAATGTGAGAGATTAATGCAAATATACACCAGTATAGTAGGTTGAAGACTCCGCAAAGGAGGGAGTCAGTGGATTTTTCTCTGTGTTTCTGTTGAGTTTGCATCCAGAAATTAGTTCTCATATTCAGCAAAGTGTGATGTGTTAATAAGCAAAGTCTTTGGATGAGATAGTGAAGTACTGATTGTTTTGATTTAAGGCAGATCAAAATCAGCTAAAAGCGTCGCGCAGGCAAAGTATTTTCAAAAAGGTGGTAAGGAAAAGTTCTCACATGTCAGATCTTGGTTATGATTCTGGTTTTGTTGCAGGTACAGATTTGGATATGCAAGAAGTTGGTGTGTTGAGTTGTGATTTCAATTTATGCAAACTGGAAATGTTGTTTTACAGGGTAAAGAAAGAAGATAAAAGAAAAGGAAGGTGAATATAGAGTAATTGGTGCTCCTGCCCTCAAATCAAAAGAACCATATTGTGACTACTTTACACAGTGCAATAAACTAAGGTTTCACCCTCCAAACACCCCACACAGTAACATTAAGGTTACCTCAAAATTAACAATATAACTGCACACATGTACAAAACAACAATTAAACAGTACATAAATGATAATTCAACAATAATGTTACATCCAAAGTAATGTCCTTTCTTGAGTTCAAAAGACAGTTTATTCCAAAAGTTCATTCATAAGTATCGTGAAAGTAGATTTCCAATTCAAACAATCTCTGATCCGAAAGTATTCAAATTATTTCAAGTTCTACTTGGTAGTCCAATTTAATTTCCCAACAGCAAAATCCAAAATTGTTATTCAAAATTCAAAGGTATTTTTCACTTGCTTGTCCGTCATATAATATCCAAAAACAATGTTCAAAATATTAAAGTTTTAATCACTTGCTTGTCCGTAACACATGATTCATCCGGGGAGTACCCCTGGATTTCCTCAGGACCTCCTTCCAAATAAGTTTAGATTGTATGACCAACCTTTCAAACACCCAATATTCTGTAACACTTAGTATATATCCATATATAAAGCAATATTGAAATGATGTTGCTCATATCTTATAAATCCCTCATATCCTAAGCCGTATCTCCTGTAATTAGCAGTCACATAACTCGGCGAGTACGCCCGAGATCGGCTATCAAAAAAGATGATGCATTTTTAATTCGAATATGGGAATTGCTAACACTCACATGCAAAAAGCAGGGGCTCCTTGCGCTTGCCACATCTGTGGAAAGGTTGGGCACTGGAAATGAGAGTTTAGATATAATCCAGGGAGGGCACAAAGTGAGTCACAGATGCTTCCTCAACTGTGACAGAAAATGAATCAAACCGCACAGACTGATATGACTTAGTCAATGGTCCCATCCCAACTGGCCTCTGTGTAAAGCATGGACAATCAAAGGCAGTTCAGTGGCAACATACATTCAGCCCCAATAATGCATCATAATATACAGAATGAAGTACAGAATTTTCAGCAGAAACCTGGTTTTCACTAAAGGCAGTAATTAGTAACAACTTTCCATAAGTTGCTGCTACACTCGGAGTTCCTACAGGACCACGATATGTGCCTGACTTGGCACATTGACATTGTTTGAGGGGTGACTGACTTTAGAGACAGTCCTTATGACCCTATAGTTAGAATATTTGACTTTTGTTTAATGCTAAATTGACTAACCATTTGTCTTTTTGCTTTTTGTAAATAAACCTTCATGGTTTGTATTTGTATCTGCATATTTGATTCCCCCCAGCAATTGATCTCCTCCACACTCTCTGCTGTGTACAAGATAGCTGCTGGCTCTAGATTTTTAGAAGTGGATGGTTTCCCTAGATTCATATGACCCTAACATCCACATTCTAATCCGTATTGGCACAGGACATACCTCTGTTTTGCACTGAGGTCTGCAACCTAGATCTTCATCACGGTGGTGGCAACCTACCTCTGAAGTTCTAGGGTGAATGTGTTCTCCTACCTGGATAACTAGCTGGTGAAAGGCGAAATCACTCCATTAGGCCTCCTCTCCTCACTGGTTGCAGAGGGAATCCTTCTTCAGCATTTGAGATTTTCTATTAAGGCTCAGAAGTCACAGCTGTGACCTTCCAAGCAACTGTCCTTCATCTGGGTAGTTCTTCAAATGAATCTTGACGAGCCTTTCCTCCAGTTCATGCACTGTGACACATTTGGGATATATGATTCTGATTAATCAGCCAATGGAGACCCACCTGGTGATGACGGTTCTCAGATTACTGAGTATTTTCACCTGTGGCATCATTCTGGCTACCCATGGAAGGTGAGGGTGGGATGAATGCAGGGGTGCCAGCAGGATCTATGAATTCAACCCTAAGCGAATCTCAGGGAGAAAGTCTTCATCTTCCCAATGGTACTGGGTGCATCTCTTTGAGGCTGCAAGAGTCCAACCTGTGAGTGTTACATCGATTTAGTCCTTTCCTGGCACAAGAGACTATTGTTACAGATGCCTTCCCAGTGTATGGGGAGTTCACTAGTAGAGGAGAGGCTGCATATAACTCTATCTTCCTACAGAATTTCCACCGCACTCGCTCAGCCTCAGCTCAGCCCTGTTCTGAGGGGAGGCTATACTATAAAAAGCATCTTTAAATTTCATACTGAAAGGAGCTCTTCTGTGTGGGACTTTGATTCCTTGCTTCCTTTTGTCAGTTCCTTTGGCTCTTCTAGCCTCAGTGGGGCATGGAAAAATGGAAAGGTACTGACACCAGTGCACAAGATTGCACCTTATGTTTAGAGACCATGCTGAGCCTTGGATGGAGTCGAGTAGCACCCTTTGGCAGTGCAGGGGAGCTGTTGCTTTAGATGGTTTTGGATCCAGTATAGTGTCTTGGCTACTTAAAGGGTTAGGAATCTCCAGGAGGATACTGTCCACTACAAAAAAGCATTACCAAAGATAAATAACTTATTCTTCTCCTCTAAAAGTGTTTGTTCTAGAAGCCAAACATTAGTGGCATCCAAGAAATATTTAGATCATGATCATATTTAGGTCCCACTACTCTGCCAGGATACCACACCTCAATAAAACATTGCAAGACGTATGTAGTATTTTCTGTAACTTCTTGTATCAAAATATCAGAGATCTTACAATCGAGATAGGAAGGGAATCCTCTATAAATAACAACAATAAGACAATATTTACCAAACATTTTCAACCATCTGAATTTAAACAATTTGATCTTGTGTCACTCATTGATATTCTTAACCTTGTTACTAAGGTACATCCATCAGGCTATAGATTGGATATTCACCCCTCCCCCAACAGCCCCCCTTTCCCCGGCTAAAGAAAAACATTGCAACGCTAGCTGAAGGCATCCCCGTGGTAGTCAATGCTTCCTTACAGGTAGGAATACATCCCATCCAATGAAACAAGGATTTGTGACTCACTTGCTGAAAAAGACCCAGCCTGGAATTATAGTAAATGGCAGGCCCATTTTCACCTTTGCATTGTTAGCCAAAATATTGGAGTCCATAGTCATATTTCAACTCCACAAACACCTCGAAGATCTCCTCCTGCTTGGGCTTCTACTTTCCCGCCTAAACAAAGAGCTTGGAGTATGGGTATGACTCCCTAATAGATTTAATTGTTTCTTACTGACAGACATAAGTTCCATGCCTGTATGAGACAAGGCCATGCAGACTCTTAGCGAAGCCATCATCAGCACTGCGCAGTATGGGGGTGATTAGGGAGGGGGGAAGGGAGCGGTGCAAACATTGGTTAGGGTGGACTTTTCCTTGCGACGTATTCAGGCCTCTGTACAAAACACAGAGATAAGATACAACAGGGTGTCTCTCACGTGGCGTTGTATAGCGCTCTTTCTAATCAGCTCACGTTCCATTGTAACCTCAAGGGCGTGCACCACTTTTAAGGACTTCAAGCACAATATTATGCCCCCAGAAGCCACCCTTGGTTAGTTCACTTATGCGTAAGAGAAACATCTGCCAAATTGACGTAGAGAACCAATACGCTGTTGTGGCACAAAGGCCCGGTGTAAGGTATTCACTGGCCAAATACTAGCAATCTGCTTTATTGTGTACTTACAGTCATTGAATGTGCGAAAAGGGGACGTGGGCTCTCTGCCAATCTAGTAGCTTTTCAGAATGATGGAAACACTGATATTTCTGCGAGAACAAAAGGAAAAATACAACGAGCTGAATGTTTTTCTAGGCGACCTCGGTTTAATTAAATATTTGGTGTGGTGTGTTTCTGTCAATTATGAACAAAAGCGGGACGTAGATGCTGCGCTGACTTTACATGCTGTAGCTGGGTGATAGCAGGCGGAACCATTTCTGCGAGTTTCATTTTCTTTATAGAAACCAGGAGCAAATATTGAATCACGTTAAAATATTTGGATGTTCAAACAAAATGTTTCAGCTCTAATGCGTTTGCAGCGTTGTTGATAAAAATTGACTAATTAATGTTATGGACAGCCGAAAGTCTTTTTGAAAAACATAATTGTCCGTTTTTTGATTACTAGACTTTGTGCAGTTGTAGCTTAGGTTACAAAGCATGATGCTGTAGCTGGTTACTACAGAAATCTGTTATACCAGAAATACTGGATTGAATGACCATAGCTAAATAAATGTTAAGAGGTATTTCTGCGAAACGAAACGGATTATATTTATGAATTCAATGTATTGTAGGTGTGTTGCTTGTTAGTAACTGGAGAATTAAATTAATGTACTATGTGACTTGTTGGGAGAGCAACAAATGTTTTAACCATTACGGAATGATAAGAATCTTGTAAGACGCACGTTTTGGGAATGCCCCTTGCGCTTTGAACCAGGATTAAAAAAATTCTAGCTATCGCATCAAGAATTTTAGATTCTATCAAGGACACGGAGGCGAGGATTATGCTTCTCTTTACTTTACTGACAAACACAGCAGCCAATAAAAGTATAACAAATTCAAAACTACAAGTCCCATGAGCCCCAGTCCACCAATCATGGCTCTACTCTGTCCATAAATAGCCTGAACGCTATAGTCCTTCCTCTTTCTTTGCGAAACCAACTCTAACATGCATTAAAACTTGCAGAACTTGACAACGAACTCTCTCCTGGTCTTCTGAAAACGATCCCATTGATGTTGGAGACTTGAACTGAACCTGCGGTGAACCACCGGAGAAATTCACGAAGTCGTGTTAGATGCTCCTGAATGAGACAAAAAAATCTAACTAATATCGAGATATACCTTGGGATGGTATTTCATACACATTTTATGCGAAAACAATTCAGTATAATATTTATAACACCATTGCAATAAAATGTACATAACGGGTGGGATAATCCTCGCCTCCGTGTTCTTAATAGAATCTAAAATTCTTGATGCGATAGCTAGAAAATGTTTTATTCTATGTCAGGACCGGAGGCTTCGGATTATGCTAGTTTAAAGTCTATTTACTTCTTCTGAAACTACATCAACAATGGGTTTGTGATAAAATACCTTGAAAGTGGAATCATTTGACCAGTCTGCTGCAGCTATAATATCCTCAAATCTGTCTCCAGTAGCAAAAGCTTTTGAAGCCATAGCTCCTCTAACAGAATGAGCTCCAAAAACACGTATATCAATACCTGTTTCGGCTAATAACCATTTGACCCAACGAGCCAAGGTTGCTGCAGTGACTGGACGAAAAGGTTTTTGTAACAAAATCAATAATTGCCCAAAAACATTCTGTCTGAATTCTCATGTGCAATCTTCGTATACTTTCAAACATTGAACTACACAAAGTTTCCTATTATGTGGAAAAGAGGGATAGGAAATACATTTTGATGAGGTTTTTGTACGTCTAGTAATGGAAAAAGATACTCCTTCTGGAGTAAATACTCTACCTGATAAATCCAGAGCTTTAACATCTGAGACTCTTCTGCACGAAAGCAGACATAGTAGCATTGTCAAATTTGCCGATAATTGTTTGCGAGATAAACCTTCATTATCCGGCCAATTTCTAAGGAAACGTAAGACAATGTTGACGTCCCACAAAGAATTATATTTCGGTTGAGGGGGTTTAACCATACGGATACCTCTAAGCAATTTACAAATCAAAGGATGTCCAGCAGAAAGGGCCGAGCAACAATTATTAATTGTCCTATATGCCAAACCCTGGGAGGCCAATTCAGAAAGAACATTGGCTATGACATGAATTTCTGACCCCAGGGGATCCACACTCCTTGTATTGTACCAACATACCCACTTCCTCCGGGCTTGTTCGTATCTTTTCTGAGTGGAAGGGGCCCAAGATTGGGATAAGAAAAACATCGCCGATTCCGAAACTCCAGGCACTTTCCATCGTCGCCTGAAAGTCTCCACGCTATCAAGGTTAACAATCCCTGCAGAATTAGTGGGTAAAAATTGTTCAACGGAATCGTGAGAAGGTTCACAGACAATGGAATCTTCACCGGAAAGTCGCAAGACAGAATCATTGCAGAAGGGAACCAAGGCTGAGCACTCCAAAACGGAGTTATCAGAATGACCTCCGAGCGTTGTCGACGAACTTGTGCCAGGACGCGAGGAATCATCACAAAGGGAGGGAAGGCATAAAGAAGCTCCCTCGGCCACAGTTGCAGGAAAGCATCCGTCCCCTTCGCCTGAGGGTCCGGTTTCCAGCTGGAAAAACAAGGAACCTGACTGTTCAATCGGGAGGCAAATAAATCCATCAGACATGTCCCCAAATGTAGTTGGAGCGCTTGAAAAATTCGTGGATTGAGCCTCCAGTCGTTGCCATCTCAAAGGAATTGAGAGTTCCAATCCGCTGTTGTGTTGGTAATGCCTGGAATGTACTCTGCCACCACCGAAATTTTCTGAAAGAGGCAAAAATGCCAGAATTCTTTCGCTATCTCTGCTAGGAGACGAGATCTGGTCCCACCCCAGACGATTGATGTATCTGACCGCGGAAACATTGTCCATCCGCAGAAGGATACAACAATGAGCCCAGTGAGGGGCAAGAGATCTGATGGCAAAAGCTCCTGCAAGGAGTTCCAGGCAGTTGATATGGTATGTCAGTTCCCCCGGGGACCACCGTCCCCCGTCTCCACAGGGCCTCAACGTGCCCCCCAGCCCCAATGGCTGGCAACTGACTCTATTACCCCGTCTGGACTGGAAGGAAAAATCGCTCTGCCATTCCATGCATCCATGTGAGCTAGCCACCATGACATCTCTGTCTTGGCTTCCTCCGACAGGGGAACTAACTCTGAGTATTGAAGGCCCTTTTGAAGGTGGAGAATCTTCAATCTCTGAAAGGCCCTGTAGTGTAGGGTGCCCGGAAAAATCGCCTGAATGGACGATGCTAAAAGCCGGCTAGTCGCGCTAGCGTCCTCAATGATATAGTCGGAGAGGCAAGCGCTCTCCTCAATTCTTTCTTGATCAGATTCCGTTTGTTGATCGGAAGAATTAGCAAGGCTGTCATAGAATCTATTTGAAAATCTAAGAATTCTATATTCTGATTTGGGATTGAACAAGACTTCTCGGAATTGATGACAAACCTGAGGTCCTGTAATAATTGTATTGTCCAATTTAGGTGAGTCAGTACAAGGTCTTTGTCTTGAGCAATAATAAGAATGTCGTCCAGGTAAATAATTAGACGCACTCCTCGTTCCCTTAAAAACTGGACCACTGGGTGCAGAAGCTTGGTGAAACACCAAGGAGCTGAGGAGAGACCGAAGGGAAGGACTTTGAATTCTAACCAATGGGAACCCCATTGGAATTGCAGAAAACGTCTGTGAGGGGCAAAAATTGGAACTGAGAGGTAGGCGTCTGTGAGATCCAGACGCACTATCCAGTCCTTGTCCCTTAAGAGGTCTCTGAGGAGGTGGATGCCTTCCATCTTGAAATGGCGATACACCATCCAAGAGTTGAAGTGTTTGAGGTTCAGGACCAACCTGGAGCCGCCGCCCTTCTTTTGGACTAAGAAGATTGTGCTGGCAAAACCTCGTGGATGAGGAGAAGTTTGTATTATAGCTCCTTTTTGAATGAGAGAGAATATCTCTTCTTCTATGAACTCGCGATCTGCAAGGGAAAAAAGGAGAGGCATAGGAGGGTTCTTTTGCATCGGGGAGGCGTAAAATTCTAATTGGAAACCTTGAAATGTTTGTAGAACCCAAGGGTCTTGTGTAATTAATCTCCAGGCTGGGAGAAAAATTTGTATCCTGCCCCCCAAAATGACCTCAGAAGGAGGGATAATTCTCACCTGAATTTGAGGTGTCTTGGTTGGAGTTACCTCCGCGATATCCTCTGCAGGAGCGACCACGTCCTCTGTAGCGGTTGGGGTAGAAATTATGTTGGTCTGAATAACCACCTCGGTTACCCTGAGAGGCGTATCTGGAAGCCTGGTATCTTCGGCTTGACGCTCGGCCTCTGAAACGTCCGGCCCGGGTAAAAAGAGCGTTGTTGAACACCTTTTTAATGTTGGATTGGGCTTTGTCTAGGGCTATGAAAGTAGCAACATATTTGCTCAAATTGGAAATAAATGTATCTCCAAAGAGCATACCATTGGCCGACGAGCCAGACTCATTATTGGCCAATTCCTCAAGCTTAGGATCCAAACGAATGAGGAAGGATCGTCTGCGCTCAGTTGACATGGCGCAGTTGGCATTGCCAAGCAGGCAGATTGCTCTCTGAGCCCATTGTAACACCGCTTCCGTATCCAAAGGAGTATCAGATTCTTTAGATTGGATGGCCAGATCCAATATTTTTGTTAAGGGACCGGACACGTCCAGTAATTTGTCCTGGCAGCCTCTCCAGGCACGATCGAGACCCTTCTTCGGGTCTTTGGTGAATTTCCGGAGAAAGGTCGCCATGTTGGGGTCCAACTCTGGCGTTTCCGCCACCTTACCGAGAAGGGAGGGACGAGGGCATTCCGACCTGAGGGTGTTGCGCACCTCCTTCTCGAAACTTTTACGTAGCCTGTCTTGGACGTAGTTGGCAACTTCTTGATTAGGAATCCATTCAGTGGAGCGTGGGTGGATAATATCTTCGGGTGAGAATAAGAGATTCTTGCCCGCTGGAGGATTGATCTCAGACATAGAATGCCACGTCTTGCGTTGCTTTTTGCGCGGTTGGGGGTCTGCTTGCGAATCCTCTGAGTCTGATCTAGAGGAAGAAGGGTCTTGATAACTGGATTGAGAGGACTGCAGCAAGTTAGAGGATGTATCCTGAGGAGGGAGAAACCTCCATAAGCATGGTCCCGCAACACAGAGGTTGCCATTTGTGCTAACATTTCTGCAGAAGAACTGCCACCTGAGCGCTGCATGGGGAAACCCACAGTCTCATTGGGGTCACCAGATTGTAATCAAGGTTGTTGACTACTCTCGCCCAAAAACTCTCTTTTGGCAAAATTAGTCAGAGGTTGGGTAAGTGGTTTCAGGGCCTGAATTAGCACCCAATTCACGGAGTCTTGCACGTGATGCCCTAGTGCCTCCACAAGTCTTTCCTCCATTTGATGCTCTAAGGGCATCTCTTGCAGTTCGTCATACTGCTCATCATCATTGGCGTAGTACGCCATATTAAACTTCCAAGGTAATGGAGGAGTTAACGGGGGCAAAAACCCTGAGCAGGTGAATAATGATCCTTTAAAATACAGCTATTAAGCTGCACAGCCGGTAAATTTTTTTAATGTGGAGGGAACCACCTGCTTGCCAAGTAACTTTCTGGTTGAAAATACAGAAATATAATTTTAAATGCCCCCTGAGCCAAGCTCTCTGGTATTCTTGCAGCCCCCGTCGGGCGGTTAAAGGCCGTTTTATTTGATTATTCTGGCTCTGAATGCCGACCGAGGCACACGCGTTTGAGAAGCCGGTCGGAAAATCTCCGATCCTCTCAACGCGCGTGCGCGTCCATGGGCATAGAAAGAGGACAGCGTCCTCTTCACAGTGAGCGTACGCTCACTGACAACGGCCTGCTCCCACTCCACGCCGGCAAAAGGGGACAAATTGAATAAAGTTGAAATGAAAGGAGTCGAAGCTCCTATAAGGCATAAATAGCTAGAAGACAAAAACGCTTACAAACGCGCTCGCGTTTTGTAACAGCATAAATTACATAAAATTGAAGCACATTTGCACGTGTCACTTAACTGGCTGCTGGAGCAGCAAAGAAAGAGGAAGGACTATAGCGTTCAGACTATTTATGGACAGAGTAGAGCCATGATTGGTGGACTGGGGCTCATGGGACTTGTAGTTTTGAATTTGTTATACTTTTATTGGCTGCTGTGTTTGTCAGTAAAGTAAAGAGAAGCATAATCCGAAGCCTCCGGTCCTGACATAGAATCCTTCTGCGAATGAAAACAACACAGTAAAGCAAATAGGAGAAAGAGAATCTCCCAGCGTGCAGCTATGCTGCCAGGTTCTGCATTCATTTGAGCGCTAGGCCCAGGTAACAGAAGGTGGTACGGGTGGTGGCATCACCTGGGAAGACACCCGGAAGTCCTAGGGCAGTGTCAGACACGGCGTGGCTGCCTGCAGGAGAAGGGACACTGCGTTTTCACAGTGCATGCAGCCGTGGGGTACGTACGGAGAGACACGCTCTCGCAAACGGAAGAGAGCAGCAGTATTTAATAGATGCAGCAAGACGTCATTTGGCACTGTCTTTGCGACCCCTAGTTACAGAGTGGTAAAATCAGTGCCAGGAATACAAGAGTAACTTGTCCTTATGGACGTCGGTTGGGCTCCTTTCTCATTGTTTTCTTTCACTTTGTATTACAATAATGGTACATAATGTTTAATTATTCACTATAAGTATAATAAAAAATGGAATGCAAATAGCTGGACTATGGGCCTCCCTGCCAGCTGAGGTATGTAAAAAAAAAGTTTTAAAATGTATGTTGTGTGCGTGCTTGAGGGTGTGTTTACGTGAGAATGTAAGTATGTGTAAGCATGTATATGTGAGTGAAATTGAAGGTCAAAGGGCGTGTGATGTCACTTCCGCTACCCCTGGCCTTTTGGTGAATTGACGTCCCGGGGCAACAGGTATGAAATTGTCCTACTTGTGCTGGGCGAAGGATGTAAGTAGCACGTGATGAAACAACAGGGCAAGGTTATGCATTAAGAGGTTGCATTTTTTTTTTCTCCTCCGGCGGCCTGTACTAGAGATAGTGGCTAATAATGTTGCAGGGAATGCTTTGGCTGTCTAATCCTTGAGAAGGTCTCTGATGCAGGTCTCCTGACTTTCCGAATCATTGGATTTGGCGAGATTTACAGAAAAGGAACCTGAGACTGAGGCAACATAAAAGTATTTGGAAAAGTGGATGTCGGAAATTATCCAGGACAAGAGCAGACTTTTTCTACAAAACAAGTTACCTGGGGCCTCGGTTTAGCCAGTGTTCAAGCAGTTGTAGTGGCTTGGACATCTAGGGTCACAACGTCCTGGATCGGGTATTGGAACAATTTAATTCCAACAACTTATATTAGGACCCTACCTACTTATGGTAAAACATGAGAATCTTCTGTCATTGCAGTTGACTCATTTTGTCCCATTGGCGGGTAAACCATTGTTGGCTGGTATAACATTTTCCTAGATGACTCATTGGATAAGGGGGAGGGACCTGCTTTAAACCAGCCCATAAACTACATTTGTTTGTACCACATAAGATTAACAGTCTTTGTGGCACATTGCAAAGTTCTTTGTGATGACACTGATCAAGGAACATATTTTGTCATTGCTGGAAGGCATGAGACTTTGGATGTCGCTCTATGCACTAGCCTTTGGCGGTGTAACAGCCACAGCTTTGTCTTCTGGGACTACATTGACAGCTCGCTTTCATCTGATTTATAAGAGTGGCCAAAAAGCAACAGCACTTAACATTTCTTTTCAATTCTGTAACCTATTTAAGGATAGTTCAGTGAGAAAATATACATGGTGTAAAAAGAAAGCAAACATACAGGAACAATGAAGTCATGAACTAAGAGCGATTACGGGGGAAGTCTAGGATAAATGTTGTAAACCTTCTTGAAGGCAGATTTTATTAGGTGACAAACATCCAATAAAGGATACGGCAAGCACAAGTCAAATCAGGCATCTAAACCAGCACAGACACACACAACACCAAAACCTTATTGCCCAGGACCGTGACAGGTTTGAAAGAACCTAGCCAGTTGGGAGACCTCGTGCTTCGTTTATGATCTATGGGAGGTGTGCAATGGGTTTTTCAGACGGATAGGTGGGGATATCTAATCAGTCAATACAAATGGGAATCTGATCAACTCCAGGATCTCAAGATTGAGAAGGGTCAGAAGCAAAGCAGCAGTGTGCACAGCCTGCTGGATAGCAGTACCAGATCAGTGAAGCAGAGGACTATACTCAATTATTTTTCTGGTGGCCAAGATGACACGGATTGCATTCCAGTGCTAGACTTTAAAGCGGTCAATAGGTCAGTCACTCACAAGTGTGCTCATCAAAATGTACAAATGTACTCCTCGATCTGTGGATGCACATCTATGTTTACAGATCTGAAACCAACATCAGAAATGTTTCCACTTTGAAGCTCTAGTTTGCACTGTTAAACATCTAGTTCACACTGTTGCCATTCAACCTAAAACATCATCCATCTGGATGACTAGTTGACCCGTGATCCACCTGCGAGTTACATGGAGCAAGATTTTGACGTGGTGGACAATGCTCTTATTCTGCTTCTTGATTAAGACAGAGGGCCCAGATGTTGGACAGACTCAAAATCCAAGAATCTCCTGCCAGGATGTGGTGGAGGCTTCAAGGGTACGTGGGCTTCTTGTACCATAGACCAAATTAGATCTTCAGCCAGTAACGTTCGACCTGTTAAAACACTGGTTTTTCATTTCTTTTTATTACAATAACAGGATCCTAGCACTAAACACACTGCAGAGAGAATAGGAGATGTTGATTCCTTCTAATGTGGGGGGGGGGGGGTTGCCCACACCGGAAGGTAACAATTACTGCCAATACCACCACTTGTGAGTGAGAAGCAACATTGGGTGCTTACACTGAACATGGACTTTGGTTGCTGGAGAAGAGGAGTGCTTTATATGAGGGCTCCACCTATATCGCGGCATGCAACTTCACGCTCACACACAAGATACCCCTAATGCAAGTGGAATAAGGTGGACAAATAACAATGCCAGGTCTCCTTTCCTACAGGGTATCTGTAACAGGGAATAGGTTTCTGCACAACAGCATGTATCATATGGTTTAGTGTTGGTACAAAAATAGGCTCTACATACAAAGACTGCTAAGTTTGTTATACTTTCTAAATTATAACTGATTATTATTATTAGTCAGTGAATTTATGCAAAATGACAGAGGATAATCGTTACCATAACCCCTGTTGGGATAATACAGTGGGTAAAAACACACACAACATTGGCCATTTCATCGTAACGTATTACAACACTCCATAAAATAGTTATGAAAAAAATGAAAATTCTGCAAAAAGAGTACGAAGCATTACACAAAAATGTATGCTTAAACCCAGCATAACAACACGTATTTGCCTTGCTGCTGATAGCGGTAGATTTCTTGCCCAGGGACTCAGCATGCCATGTTCAGCGCCCCTCTTCGCTCCCCCCTCTCTATTAAAAAGCTGTATGCCAACATAACTACTTATATTTTATCAAAAAACATCAGCAATAAAAAACGCGCTTGCCACAGAACAATATGAATAATCTTACAGCATGAGAAAACGTGACCTAAATAGCCCACACATCACGGTCAAATACAACAGACCCCATTGAACTGCCCTGCTCCTTCGATGCTTGGCGCCCAGTTAAGAATGGACCCTGGTCGTTCCTGGCAATACATAGCTAAAGGCCTGATCCCACCATACGGAATCATTTCACCTGGGTTGGTGCTGCGCATCTAACCTGCTTGCGTTGCAGCCACTCAGCCACTTCAATCAGGGGACAGCATCTGACAAGCGTGAGCTTGACTTTACTCAGATGACGTGCTGTGGCAGGTGGCGTGGCATGCCTCCTGTGAGAGGTGAAGCCAGCGCACAACTGTCATTCGGAAGAACAGGGTATCATAGGCAGACCTGAGGGCTTCACTTAGTCCTTCCTCTCTTTCACAGCCTGGTGCGGGTGTGTCGATGACCGTTCTAGGATGCACATACGCATTTCCTCTGCATATGTCGTCTTAGTCATCTCTCCCCGTGTAGTCTGTAGTCCTCCGTTAGTGTATGTACTTGCAAGATCACTGCTTTAAATTGCACTCGACCTAGGAAACTGTTAACAGCCCTCTCCTGGCTCTCCATGGCATCTCCTTTAATGTCACAGGCGATGTAGTACTGTTGCCACAAAGAGTCCGGAAGGCAGGTAACCCTATAGCCAATGGGTGTGATAGTTGTGTAGCTGTGGTCATTCTGAAATCTAAGTGTAGGGCCGGAACCTCCATGCATGGCCTCCTTGTGAAGAGGGGAGCACCTGTCCTTCTCCTTTTGGTTGGCTTTGCAATGTAGGTGTAGATTTATCACCATTTTGCGCAGGGTTAGCATCACAAAAGTGACTCTAACCAGCACAAAATGTTTTTTCCCTAAAAACTTGTTTTGCGCTGGAAAGTACCCTAAAAGTAACAGAAAGAGCGGGAAGCACTGCTATGTGTCACTTAACACCGAGGGGGCATTACATGGGAGGTATATGGACGTTCCAATACAACCACCCATGCCTTTTGATGCAAAACTTTATGTACAAACAACAGCAGACAGGGTTTTGCCCCCAAAGTTAACATCATTTGAAAGGAGGCGTTAAAAGGAGAAATGTTCTCATTTCTTTTCTGATTTTCCTTGCATGCTGCACTCTGCAGCACACATACAAAGTAGGAACAGTTTTAAAGTGTGTTTAAGTACAGTATTTTGCACAAGAAAGGTATCCTTCCAGTACAAAAACTATGCTAGACTCACGCACACACCATTGCACTACGGTGCAAAGATGTGTTTGTGGCACACGGCAGGTCAAATCAGCATCGGCACTAGGGAGAGGAGAAGAGAGTACCAAATCTCTGTAGATATGGTGCTCTCCTGCTCCCTCTCTGTCATGCAACACAGTGCAGCATTTTTGATTGCTGTGCTGCCTTCTGTGCTCATTTTGTAAATCTGGGTCATAGTGTTAAATGCCTCCATGCACTACATTGTTCCACATCTTTACTCCCACAGGGCAAAGAGTTGCAGACATTTGTACCAAGGCCTAACTCCACCCCTCTATCAAGGAGAGCAGAATCGACACAGGTGAAGGTCAAGCTTATGAGAGATTCTGAAAAGTAACAAATCATTTTGAATGCCTAAGAGAGGGTCTCATGGCCAAGCAGCTGTTATTGCACTCCACAACTCCCTACTCTTTGCCCAAGAGGCTGCAAGATCTGAGAACTTTGAAGGAGTTCCAGAGATATTCACTGCTGAGAAGGAAGGCAACATTTACCACAAGGAAGGTTCAGAGGAGAATGAGTTGTCCACTTGGACAGAAATAATGTGAGTCACCACTCTTGTGGGCAAACAGGATGAGGTATGACCAAGATGTCCTTCAGTAACAAAAAGCCTCAACATGCTGCTACATGGATTGAAAAGGAAAAAGGGAAAGTATGTTTAAAACCGATCCTTGGAATGGACTCATTGTACAAAGTACCTTAGTATGAGCATGCATACTCGCACAAACCCTTAAATAGAGACATCAGGGCCAGACTGAGGTCTGAGTGTCCTAGGCTCTTGTGGAGATTATGGTGACACAGATGCCTCATATAGATAGTAAGTCAGTTTGGGGACACAAGATAGGGATCAACCACTCCTGCCAGGATAAGCGCTTAGACGTGGCAGACATCTGACCAAATTCCTAGACTTAACAGAGGCTATGGTGTTGGTCGACTTGGACATCAGAATCGACACAACATGCCAGCTGTGTTTTTTTAGAACGCTCGTTGCACAATATCATCTGAAAGGTAACCCTGTCTGTTAATTGGGCACACCCCAAACTAAGGGATTTTATGTCGTGTAACCCCACCCCCACCCCCCCGCGCCGCGGTGGCCTTTGTTATGCCACTGTTTGTGATGCTTTCCTCTAGAGGTTAGGAAAATATTTGAATACATTTACTGCCAGTGACAAATCGCAGGTTTCCAGCTGCAATGTTCAGCTCTCAGGTTTTTCACAGGAGCCAGTCTTAGCAGAGACACTCATCCGGCCAACTGTTTGCATAAGGTCCGTATTGCAGGCAGATATTTAGAAGAGGAATTCTGTGACAGGATCAAAAGCACTGGGCCAGATTGGGATGCAACCATTGTGAAAAAAGCAAATTCCCAGGTGTGCCTGGAAACAACTCGGGGAGCTTTGCAGGTGAGTTTTCTACATTTCTCCTGTATGTGAAGGTGTGAAGGTGATTAGCAGTTTACTCACAGTTGTAATTATCTGTTAGGGGATGAATGGGCTTGGCAGATGGTCAGACACAGAGTTTATTACGGCCCTGTCACGGGAAAGAAAGCTGAATATGATTGTGTTCTCCAAGCGGTAGCAACTTCTCATAGACAGTAAGGTAGCTGAAATGGAAGCAAAAGGTGCCATTGTGCCTAATACACCAGAACGTGTTCTTTATCAACATATTTTTGGTGCAAAAGATGCACAAAGGTTTCCAACTACTTGGCAGTCTGTGGGTGTTCAAAGGGGTGGGTGGTCTACCGACATTTTAAGGTGGAGGGAATCTAACTTTTATGGTGTGGGAAGTTATGTTCGACAACAACTACATGGCAGTTCTAGATCTAAAGGATGCCTACAACATGGTCCTTATTTTTGGACCGAACAGCAGATTCCTGTAATTTAGCTGGAAGGAGCAGATGTTAAAGTTTGTGGCAATGCTGTTTGCATTAGCATTTTAACTGTGGTTATTCATCAAAAGTTAGTCGAGATGTTCTCGAGAACAAGAGGCATCTGACTGTTCTATCAAAACAATTTCCTTTTTCTGGTCAAGGATCAGCTGTTTCTGCTACAACAGATCAGGTTACAAGTAGACCTTTATCAGTATCTGGGATTTGTGATAATTTCCATTAATCCAGAAATGATGCTCAATTGGAGATCAGAATTTCTGGGTTTTGCCATAGATGTGAAGGAGGCTACTCTGAGTGTGCTTAGTAGAAGATGAGGAACATCCAAGACAGAATTGTGTCGCAGAATAGGAGATCTCCTGGTGTCCTCTATACATGTGATCCTCCAAAGGAACCCTTGCACTGTAGGACAAGTGCCTGAAGACAGCACACCTCTGGAAGGGGCTGTTCCACATGGAACTGGTCAGGAGGCTAACCTAGAGTTGCTGAGGCATCTTTACAACAGCTCCAGGTGTGGTGAGATGCAAGCCAGAGGAGCTAAGGAGCTGGCTATGGAGATATTACCATAAGAAGCAGTTGCATCTTCACTACAGTTATCCAGAGCAGTAGCTCCCAACCTGTGGTCCAAGGATCCCTGGGGGTCTGTGAAGCCTCTTCAGGGCATCCACGATTGACTAGAAAATTAAATAATATTAACAGATTAATAAAGTGTATATAAATAAAGTGGTTAAATGTACAAAAGCAATAAGTGATGGCACACGTGTAAATACAGTAATTCAGTACATAAAGTGTCCACAATAAAAAACATAATATTAAGTTCAAAATGTAGTCCTTCCCAGGGTTCAATAAATGTTTAATTCACAAAATTGAAAATTTACAGCTTAATCAACATGTCCCATCCATGAATTCTCACAATCAATGTATTCCTTTTTCCGATAACATTCTCTGATCCAAAATGGTCTTTTCCCATAACATTCTCTGATCCCAAATGGTCAACACGTGTTTCATCCGGGGAGTGCCCCTGGATTTCTTCAGGACCTCCTAGAATAATATTATCCATAAATGGCAAATCAGTATTCAATCTATATACTCCATTATAATTCTGATTTAACGATAAAACACCCATATGTTGTTATACAATAGTGGGAACCATGTAAATTATTTATCTAACCACTTCCGTGATGTCCCATCATGTAACCCTCTTGTCCATATGAGTAGTAATGTGAATAGTAGTAGATGTAGTGTAATAGGAAAGTAAAAGTTTATAATAAACAAAGAACAGAAAATAAGTTAAAAATTTTGCGAAATATATAGCCAAAGTGCCCTGTGTAAAGCGTACTCAGAAAATCAAATCATCAGTCCCAAAAGTGCCACATATTTAAATGGAACTAAATGTATCCATTTAAAACCCAAAGTGTACAAACCCATAGATCATATAATATATACCTTTAAATTGAATGGTGTTGTTTTATTCAATACCTTAAAAATCCGTAGTTTCTTTAGAGTATCAAATATCTGAAATTGAACTAAAAATTAAAGATACATATTGGAAAAATCAAAGTTACGTCAATAACCAGAGTTTATCAATAATCTCCCACAAATATATGCTACAATAATCGTAATTTCTGCTCACCACTCTTCCCAAATTTATCCGTCTGGACTATGTATTTTTCTGGCACAGATCAATATCCGATTCTCTGTCCTACAAAGAATATCATGAAACCCCAAATAAAATGCTTATTTCGCAACTCATTATTCATATAGGCTAGCCACCTGGAAATACATGTATCTCTTACCAGTATAAAGTTTCCAGTTTCAGGTTTTCAATGTTACTTTTCAACGCGAGTACGCGGACGTTCCATTATCTAAACCGGAATCCCTCCAAATACGCCATATATAAAGCCCGCGGTTGTTTTGATAATAATAGAAAACGGACTCCGGAATGTCCTTGTGCCAATTTAGAGAACATAGAGGAAGGACTAGCCCTTCCACTACGATCTTCTTTCTCCAATGATCGAGTATGTTAATTGCTAACCTAACGGGTAGTTCTCCCCTAAAATCAACAGCTATACGAGTAAATAAAATTATAGCACTCATTTCTTAATAGTTATCTATTATAGTGACCAAAGCGAAAACCGCTCCTCCACTATTTTTTAACACATCTCAATATTTATTTAGTCCTATTTCTGTTGCCATATCTGATCTCTGATAAAACGACTACGAGTTCCTAAATGAGTCTCTCAATCATAATATCTTATACTCATGCCTCAGGCAATTCCCACAAACATAGTGTCCCTATCAAATTTTACTGTGAATCCAGGTGCTAATAAAATTATTAAATATTCAATAGAAATACAAATAAACCATGAATTTCTGAGTCAATGTAGTCTCATAAGGTTACATTCTAGACTTCAACATCTAGAAGTAGTCTGGTGACGAATATAAGCGATACTGAGGTCACTGATTTGCAGACTGGATCAGATATACAGGGGGTAGGTTTTTTACAGGAATTGAAAAGAATAAAACAGGGCAATTGGGAGCTAAATCAGAAAAGAAATTGGGAAGGAAGACACGAAGAGGGAAAAGAGGAGGGAAAAGGCGACACATATTTGGGCATGAAGACGAGATCTCGGGACAAAAAGACATAAATGCATATACAGACATTGGAAGTAATGTTATTAATCTATCTGATAAGCAACTATCTTTTGACATGTTATTACTTTTGAATAAAGGTTTGGGATTTTGTCCATCATCTATGGGAAATGTATGTAAATCCAAGATAGATCTATACAAATTCATCAGAAAGTTAAAACTAAAAAAATATTTTGATTCACGAACAGCAGATACAGAGGTAGTTCCACCAGTTAAACGGATACACACTAAGTTATCCATTCAAGATATTCATGACACTGTGGCATTGAGGACGATCACAGATTATGAGGAGTACCCAACAACCACTTCAACGGTTCTGCAAGATCTAAATATATCTTCGGACACACATGTTACTAGTGGTTTAAGACGAAGATCTACCTGGATGCCTAAATCCACAATGGATAATAATATAGAGACTTTTTTCAAATTAGTATGGTGTGACTTGGACAAAGAGGAGACGAAGAAGAAACAATGGAGAACATTCAATTTGAATCGACAGGAAGACATTGCACTTAAGACTTTGAAATCAGATGATGATCTAATCATTAGGAGAGCGGATAAGGGTGGGAACATAGTGGTCATGAATCGTACCGACTATGAACAAGAGATTTATACACAATTGAATGATATTGAATGTTACGAAAAGCTCTCCTATAATCCTATGATAGCACTGACAGGAAAAATAAATGGCATTTTGAAAAGTTGGCGGGATAGAAATTTACCAGATGAGGATGAATACTTTTACTTACAGGTGTTTCGCCCCAAATCTCCATGTCTTTATACGTTGCCAAAGATACATAAACAATCAAAATTTCCACCAGGGAGACCTATAGTCTCGGGTTTGGGAGGCCCTACGGAGAGACTTTCTGAATTTGTAGATGTATTTCTTCAACCATTTGTGTACAATTTACCATCACATATCAAAGATACTAAGCATATACTGAGTCTGTTATCAGATATTCTATGGGAACCAGGTATGATTATGGTAACCTTAGATGTGGTAGCGTTGTACACGAGTATACAACATGAATGTGGATTGAAAGCGATAGAACATGTCCTAAATAGAAGATCAGCGAGCCTATTGGAACACACACACATATGATATTGAATCTGATTGACCTCATACTCAATAATAATTATTTTCTGTTAAAAAAGGATTGGTATAAACAGAAACAGGGTGTGGCAATGGGATCCAGATTTTCACCATCATATGCTAATTTGTTTATGGGGTGGTTTGAAGAAAATTGGATATGGGGCCCGGGGGCAGCAAGATGGCATTCATATATCTTATATTGGGGGCGATACATTGACGATTGTTTTATGTTATGGACAGGTGATGAGGCTACACTAGAGAATTTTTGTGAGTATTTGAATGGGAATAATGTGAACATCAAATTTACACATAAATTCAGTGATACTTGCATATAATTTTTAGACGTGGAACTGTTGGTAGAGAATAACAAAATAGAGAGTAGATTATATCGCAAGCCAACTTCCTGTAATACCTTATTACATGCAACAAGTGCACATCCTAAATATCAGATAGAGGCTATACTGTTAGGAGAAATGGTCAGAGCTAGAAGAAATTGTAGTAGAGATTGTGACTTCCGTGAGGCTATTGAGGATATGGGGCATAGGTTTGCAGTTAGAGGTTACTCAAAGACGGTTATACGTAAGTCCCAAGAGAAGGTTCTGAAGATTTCTCGCCCACAGACATTGGTGCCAATGACACAGAAGGACATTGAAAGAAAGAGAAGGAGTACTCAGAAGATAAGGATCATATTAGATTATACGGAGATTTCTCAGAGACCATTGAGAATTATGAAGAAACAATGGTCAATACTCACCTATGATGAGGCATTGAAGAAATTTATTGGTAAAAAAACAGAGGTATCATTCAGGAGAGGTAATACCTTCAATAACATTTTGAGTCCCAGTTATTTGCCTGACATAAAGAAACCAGATTGGCTTAATGCGCGCAATCTGGGTTTCTATAGATGTGGTTCATGTGAAATGTGTAAATGGGCCTGGCAAGCCAAAAAAGACTTTCAGGACAGGAGTGGTCATAGAGTGAATATCAAGTCACGTATAGATTGTAATACCAAATTTGTGGTGTGTATGATCATTTGCAAATGTGAGAGGATCTATGTGGGGAGTACGATACGCCCACTTAAGACAAGGATTGCAGAACACTGGAGAGCAATTAGGCAGGAAGATGAACGATACCCCATAGCTGCACACATGAAAGTATGCCATGCACAAGGAATTCATAAAGAATTTAAATTTTTTGGCTTTGATTATTGTGATCGGAGTCCACGAGGGGGCAATAGGGAATTAGCCTTACGGAGAAGAGAGTCGACTTGGATAATTAGGTTAGGAGCTGTGGAGCAAGGTTTGAATACGGACTATGAGATGGAATATTTTCTGGGAGATTAGTAAAATAATTTCTATTGTTTGGATATATACAATGGAGGATGACATGACCACTCTTAAAGCCCAAGTCTCCGCACTGACCACCCACACTTCTGAACTACACCGGAGAGCAGAGGATGCTGAAAACAGGTCGAGGCGTAATAACCTCCGCGTGGTGGGCCTTCCTGAAACCGTAACGGACTCATCTCTGACCAAATACCTGGAGGACTGGTTCCGCTCCTGGATGCCGGCAGACCGTGTCACGCCATGGTTCGCAATCGAGCAAGCCCCCAGGGCCCTTCAGCCGAGACCCCCACCGGGTTCCCCGCCCAGATCAGTGATACTGCGTCTCTTCAACTTCAAAGACAGGGACGCGGTACTACAGGATGCACGCTCCAGGAAAGAACTTGTCTGCGACGGGGCAAAGGTCCTCCTCTTCCCTGACTACACAAGGCAGGTGCAACAGCAATGCCGCTCGTTCACAGAAGTGAAACAAAAACTGAGATCGATGAACATTCAATATCGCCTCCTCTTTCCAGCACGACTCTGGGTGGTCCACAGCAACAAAACATACTTCTTTGATCGGCCAGGACCTGGTTGACAGAGGAGATCCCTTTGGGCCCCTACAGAGATGGGTCTCGACTCCAGCAAGAAACATCGCTGGGCAGCCGGGGGGGGGGTGGTGGTCCAGCCGGCGCCGCCGAACCCGTTCTAGGCGGCGCGTGGCCGACCGCGGGGCCTGCCCGGATTCCCCCCCGGGGCCCACCGGGCGGGATCGACAAGCCCGCAGTCTCTGGGAGACCCCGGAGACCCCCCCCGGACCGAGATCCTCGAGACACAAACCAGGCCCAATCCAGGTCTCCGGAGGACACGGACCTATCTCGCAGCCCGGTGATATGATCTCACAGAGAGATCCCAAGACAAAAGTACCACTTTGCCAAGCTGATAACAACTACATTAGACACTAGGCTAACATGTCTATTATGTTCTTGATCTTAATCCGACTTCAAGGAGGGGTCCACCACCACTGCTACCCTATTAGTTGATGTTCCGCCTCACCAGTTCCAAAAGGGAGGCGCAACACCTGGGTGACAGATGCTTCTGGGGGGAAGTATGGGGTGGGGCGGGAGTTGGGGGGCAAGGGAGTTCCAGCCTAGTTTTAAAGGCAAATGTTATAATTCTTATGTTACTATCACACATGGGTTTCACATGTAAAGCACAGAGCAGGGACTATAGGGACTTAACCGATATAACAGTGACTCGCACCGGCCAAGGCCCAGAAACAGGAAATATTGACGGACATCACAGAATGGTTCTAGACACCCACCCCCCATGACTCAAACGCAGGTAATCTCATTGAACGTTAATGGCCTCCTAGATAAAATCAAACGTACTGCTGTATTCACTTTCATACACCAACATAAACTGGGAATACTCCTGTTACAGGAGACACACCTCCTGGGGGACCATTGCCCATTCTTGGCCCACAAGGGCTTCAATAGGGTATACCACGCCGGATTCATGCACGGATCACGGGGGGTCGCCATACTGCTACATCGTACCTTCCCGTGACAAATATCCAGGTCCCGAGGGACCGACAGGGTCGATACGTGGCTATTACTGGCAAGATTGAAGGAACCACAACTAACATAATCAGTGTTTATGTCCCCCCCCCCTCTGGTTCGGAAAACTCTTGACGACCTTACTAATCTACTCGCTGACCTTCCACCCGGGCTTACGATGGTGGGGGGTGACTTCAACGCAACCCCAGACCCAACTTTGGATGTGGCCGGTCCGATCTCTGTACATAGACAGGTAGCAGCAGCGAGAATCACGGGATGGCTCTCCACAACTGGGCTCTGTGATGCCTGGTGGGTGTGGCACCCAAGACGGCGTCAATTCACCCACACCTCAGCAGCCCATGGGTCGCACTCCAGAATCGACCTGGTGCTGCTTCCGAGCACGGACTGCACAGCCCTCTCTCACATTGAGATACTAGCGAGGGGAGTCTCCGAACACACCCCACTTCGGTTTGTCATGGGTCCCGCCCGATCTCAATCCCGTCCCATGTGGCGCTTAAACTCATGGTACCTCCAAGACAGGACTTACACAGAGCACTTACGACGGGCACTACAATACTACTTTGCGTTGAATGAAGGGTCAGTGACCTCGGGGGGTACTTTGTGGGCGGCAAGTAAAGCGGTATTAAGGGGCATAGCCAAAGACTTGATACGGAGGCAAGAACGTACACTAACCCAACACATCGAACAATTAGAGCTTCGGACACTGCAGCTTGAAAAACAAAACATAACGGACCCAGACGACAGAACGGAACGACAACTAATCCTAATCAGGGTAGAGATCAGGGACCAGTCCCTGGAAGCAGCGAAACACCTATGGAGAGCCACCACGGCGAGGGTCTATGGGTGGGGGGGACAAATCTGGGAAAATGCTATATTGGCTGGCGTCACACCACCATGCCTCCAGGATAGTCCCGGAAGTCTATGACGGGGAGGGTAACCCTGTGGTAAAACACCCGGAAATAGCGAACACTTTCGCTAAGTACTACCAAACATTGTATCAAAAATCTGCTCTGGTTGACCTGGAGCTGGTCCAACGTATATTAGACGAGGTCCCCCTCTCACAGCTACCAGCAGTGGAGAGGCACATTTTAGACGAAACTATCAGTGCTGAAGAAATAGGAACAGCCATATCGACCCTTGGCGCCGGGAAAACGCCGGGACCCGACGGGTTCCCCGCTGAATACTACAAAGCCTTTAGAGAGGACGTAACACCATACCTGCTAAAACTTTACGCAGAGGTTGAAGAGAGTAGATGCTTCCCCCGGGAATTAGACGCCGCCACCATTGTTGTGCTCCCTAAATCCCAACCTCCCTCACCACACTGCGCTGACTATAGACCAATATCACTCATCAATACCGAAGTAAATATTTTTGCCACTATCCTCGCTAACCACCTCAAAAGATTCTTACCACAACTGATCCACCCGGACCATGTGGATTCATGGCCACTCGCAGCACTCGACACTGCAACCGCCGTCTACACGTGGCCTTGGCCGAACGCCACCGGTTATACAGGGATCTTGCCCTTCTACTCATAGACTTTGAAAAGGCCTTCGACTCGGTGGACTGGGGCTTTCTCCTCCTGGTGCTTCAACAAGCAGGCCTAGGCCCAAGATTTTGTTGTCTGGTTCAGACACTATATGCTAACCCCACAGCCTGTGTGCAGGTGAACGGCACCCTGTCCCCAGCGTTTGTGGTGCAGCGGGGCACACGTCAGGGATGTCCCTTGTCTCCCCGCCTGTTTGTCCTGGCAATCGAGCCCCTGGCCCAGATGATCAGGATGGACCCGGTGTACCGCAGGTGGAACTGGGATCAATCCCAAGAAGATAGAATTGCACTATACGCCGATGACGTTCTGTTGTACATGGCGGATCCCAGTACAACCGGCCCACAAGGCCTTTGCCTCCTGCGGCGCTATGAGCGGGCATCAGGATTAAAGGTGAATCCCACTGAATCAGTGCTGATCCCACTGACTAGCTCGCGTGACTTCTTCGACTGGCAGGACATAATACCATTACGTCGACTAAGTTTTAAATACTTGGGTGTCTGGGTATCCACCTTGCCCGAACTGGCTTGGGCCAAAAACCTGACACCGTTGATGACAGGCATCAGGTCGGACCTGCAGAGATGGCAAACCCTACCTCTGAATGTAATGGGCCGCGTAGCCCTTTTTAAGATGGTGATCCTACTGAGGCTCCTATATATCTTTCAGAACTTTCCCCTGCCAATCCCTCGCTCCTGGTTCAGAGCTCTCGAAAACGCCACGGGCCGGTTCCTGTGGAGAGGTGCCAGACACCGAGTAGCGATCCACCACTGTAGAAGAGGAACATACGACGGAGGCCTAGGTGCCTCAGACCCCTACTTGTATTATCTAGCCACTCAGCTCATAGTGATTCACAACTGGTTTAATGGAGGATGGGGGGACCCAGCATACCGAGTGGAACTTGAGACCGTGGGGTTTCCACACATCCTAGGAATACTATATGGGAACCCCCTCCCCCGGGTATGGGAGAGGTGACCAGAGCAGCCTTCTTGGCATGGCGCGCAGCTTTGAGACACACCCGATGGAACGCCACTATCACACACCAGACTCCATTATGGGCAGGGAGATGGCTAAGCGCGACAGCGTCATTAGAGGGATTCACAGACTGGGACCGGCTAGGCATTTCCTTAGTGGGTGATGTGTGGAAAGGTGAATCAATGAAGTCCTTCCGTGACATGCAGATAGATTTCCAACTAACTCAGACACAGTTCTTCAAATGCCTTCAGCTCAGACACACCCTGAGGGTCCACCTGCCAAATACCTGCCCCTTGCCTGAATTCAACCCTCTAGAGGCAAAATTACTCATGGGTAACCTGAGGGGGAAAGGTGTCTCCCAAATATACAGCATGCTAATTAATAATGCTCCCGGAGACATGAACTCCACCAGAGTAAGATGGGAGTCCTGGGTGGGGGCCTTAGAGGACTTGGAATGGAGGGAGGCTCTAATGGCGCCCAGGGAGTTGGCGGTGTCGGCTAGACTCCGCGCCGTGCAATTCTTCTACTTACACAGAGCTTACCTACCACCATCCAGACTACACCGTGCGGGTCTGCGCCCCTCCGCCCAGTGCCCGCGGTGTGGGGGTGGCCCTGCCGACTTCTTCCATATGGTCTGGTCATGTCACTTGATACAGATATTCTGGGACGGGGTGTTCTGGGAGATCGGGCCGCCCTGGGACGGGAGGTTCAAAGGTCTGCCAAGTTGGCCCTGCTGGGAGTGATGGAGGAAATGGGAGGCCCACGAGCGAAACGAGCCCTGGCCGCCACGGCCATGCTGGTCGCCAAACAAGACATTGCCGCTACCTGGATCTCCCCTGAGGGACCATCGATTTGAAAGTGGCAAAAAGGTGTTGACTGGTGGGCAAATCAAGAGAAAGTTGTTTATGAATCTAGAGGCTGCCCTGGGAAATTTGAGAAAATCTGGGGGGGTTGGATGGTTGTATGATTACGGAATGGACAGAGGACACAAACATGGCGGTGGGAACGGAGCTTACGCTGGATGCCATAGTCAATCCATACCCGTGTTCGAACTGTTGCCAGTGGCAACCTGTCGCCAGAATGTATTACCCTGTAAATGTCCGCTGCTCTTTCCACCTGCTTTGTTTGAAGTTTTGACGCTCTTTAAAACAATAAAGTTTGTTTATCAAAAATAAAATTGCATTTTTTATTTATGTTTGTTTGCATATTAAATAAAATGTGTTATCATTTGTTTGTGTTTGGTGAATACCTCTCTCTGTATTTCTTGTGTATTGTTTTGCATTTCAAATCCTCAACAACGTGTAGGCCGGGGTCCCTGGCTTCCAATAATGACTCAGAGGGGGGTGCCCGGATTCCTATAATGATTCTGTGGGGAACCTTGGGTTCCAGCAATGGTAAAGTGGGGGTCCATAGAAGTCAAAAGGTTGGGAACCACTGATCCAGAGTTCTTAACAGACTCTGTCACAGTGAAGAGCCTGAGCAATGATAGGGTGAAATGTTGTGTGCTTCTGAGGATGGACAGCTTGTCTCACAACTGGTACATTGACCACCTAAGTGGCACATGGTCCAGTGCCCTAGTGATACTGGCCAAGGACTGCTGTAAGTTTTGCTTGAACAAGTATGGAATTTAGATGAGGGCAAGTACCTTCTGGGTAAGCAGAATCTGGTAGTGGAATGGCTTTCCAGATATCTAGAGGATTTCAGTGATTGAAGGCTCAACCCAAAGTTGTTCAATGCCCCAGACACCAAGTGGGGTCATTTGTTACTAGACCGAGGTCAACAATATCAGCATTCAATAATATTGTATCCACTTCATCAACCTACTTCTACATTGAACGGCAAGTATATGTTTACTGTTCTTGATCACATGAGTGGTGGCACAGATGAGAAAGCGAAGGGTGAACCCAACTCTGATCACACCATTGTAGGGATTACTAGCATGGTTTTGAATTCTGTTGGAACTTCCATGGGATTCTCTAACCCTCCCTACTCAGCACCCCTCGATTCTCATAAATTTGGATAAGAACTTCCATCCTCTAGTTTTGGGCGAGATGCTTCATATGGTAGCTTGGAGGCTTACAAGCAAGGTGGAAAGCCCCATGACCTTTGAAACAGGCTATTCTCCTCATCCAGCAAGACTAGGCTTTAGGGACAGTTAAAAGGTCTACATGTGGATGGTGGTTTTAAAGGTGCCTGTTGAGAGGTTTTGACCCCTATCGAGGTAGATCTAGCATATGTTCGGGGATAGGATTGTCCATGTGATGGTGCATCCCACTTATCTCATCACTCAGTAATGCCTACACCAGTTTATAAGACTACACTGCCCCGCAACTGCTCTCTCAGTTTTCCCTTCTACGTGTTACATTAGATAGCAGCACATTGGTTGACTGTCTCCACGGGTATGGTGGTGTGGTTTGGGTGGGGAGTGAGTTGTCGTTAATGTGCATAGAAAGCACGTTTCATGGGTGAAGAAGACTAGAAGTGACAATTGCATTTCTGTATCTGGACCCCAACAAACAAGTTACTTACCTTTGGTAATGCAATTATGGTGGCGCAGATTCCTTACCTTAGAAGATTCCCCAGGCGTCAGACTGGATCTTAAAATTTTTTAGCAATCTCCTTGCGTGCTGGTATGTGACATTGTTCAGCTGGGCGTGACGTAGTTGGTGTCATACGCACTGTGTGCTATGTCTATATAGGTGCCACCCCAGCCCGCTGACCTCAGTTATTTACTGTTTTTCCATACCAGAAGCACAGACCCAAGCTGAGGAGGAATGACTAGTGTGCCAAAAGTGAGGACCTGAAGGATCTCTTTATTGTGAAAAGACTGTTCACAGAACAGGGAGGATCAGTAAGGAATCTGCAGCTACATCTAAATCTCTAGCGGATAAGGCATTACTGAAGGTAGTTAAATTGTTCATCTGAGAGGGACCTCTAGATGCTAATTTCTTACCTTAGAATACCAAAGCAATCTCTCTCCAGAGGTGGGTCTGCGTACTATTTTAAACTAAGACGTCCTGGAGGACTGAATGGGCAAAATGCCCATCTTGCCAGACTCGACTGTTGAGGCAGTAATGTTTGGCAAACGTGTACAGAGATGCCCATGTAGCTACCTGACAGTTGTCCAAGACAAGGACTCCTCTAGCCAACTCAGTGGTAGCAGCTTTATCTCTGGAAGAATGAGCTTTTGAGCTCTTAGGTGGCTGTTTCTTGGTCATTGCATAGCAGATCTTAATGTAGAGGATTTTCCATCATGAGATGGTTCTCTTCTGCATTGCCTTCCCTTTGTTTGCCCCGAAAACTCCAACGAAGTATTGATTGTCCACCCAGAATTCTTTGGTATGTTCAAAGTTGAATGATAACACTCTTGTTGGATCCAGGTGGTGGAGTCTCTCCTCTTCTTTAGAAGGATGACGAGCGAGAAAAAGGTAGGCAGGTGATGTTCTGCCTGACGTGAAAAGGTGTGACCACCTTTGGCAAAAAAGGATGCTCGAGTTCTAAGAAGCAGCTTGTCTTGGAACAATAAAGTGCAGGGAGGGGTAACCGAAAGCACCTGCAATTTGCTAACCCTCTTGGCAGATGTTATCGTCACAAGGAAGATAGTTTTGAGAGTTAATCAATCAATCAATCATATTCATAGAGTGCAACAACTCATCCGTAAGGGTCTCAAGGCGCTGAGGGTTAGGAGCCCTAGAGGGCAGCATCCGCTCAAAAGGGGAACATATGTGGAAAGTTTTGGGTGTTGGAGGAAACACATGCTGCAAACCTTTAAGGAATCTAGGGCCAGATGTAGCAATTAAGGATTTTGCGAATCCGAAATTGTGAGTCGGTGCGACTCGCAATTTTTGATTTGCAAAATCATATGCAGAATGGTGTCTCAGACACCTTCTGCGAATCACAATGGGGTCGCAAAGACCCACCTCATTAAAATTAATGAGGTGGGTCGCAATTTGGGACCCCCTTGCGATTCCCTGCACTCATAGGGATGGTGGCCTGCTGGAGACAGCAGACCTCCATGTCTGTGACTGCTTTTTCAATAAAGCAGTTTTTCGACATCCAACTACATTAGGGGAGAACAGGTACAATGAGGCACATGGCACGAGGCGTGTGATTGAGCGGACTTTCGATCTCTTGAAAGCTAGATTTTGTTGACTTCATGTGTCTGGTGGTGCCCTACAGTACAATCCAGGGAAAGTCTGCAAGATAATTGTTGCATGCTGCATGCTCCATAATCTGGCCCGCAGAAGGCACATACCACTGTTGGAGGAGGGGGACATTAATGCTGGAGCAGTGTTTGCGGCCGGTGACTCTGATCTGAGGGCGAGGCTGGCGAGGATGAGGCACATGACAACAGGACTGACATGATTTGTTACTACTTTCAGTGATGTAAAGGTATGTCTGCATTGTATATCATCTGCACATGGGAGATGTATTGCTGAAGCCAATCGGTAGCCAGTATTTGCATGCATCAAGGTATGTGTGGGGACTAGAGCCTTACATATTGGTTAACGCCCATGAAGGGTAGGTGACTTACCATGAGAGATAGTGGAAATGCACAGCTGCTAAGTACATGTGTGGAATGCTGGTGCCATTGCGGTACAGCCTTATAGTTGTACTAAAGGCTTAGGGTCCTCAGTCTGCCTGTGTGGGGATATGATGTTAGGGGGACTTATCAGTCTTGTCCTGCTGCGTGGGCATGTCATGCTGCATTACCATCTGCTGTGTGGCAAGTACATGCTGCTGAATACTCAGGGAGGTGTACAATAGAGGATGTTACCTATGTTACATCTTGCCTGTTCCACACGCGTGTGAATGCCTATACAGGCCCCTTTCATATGGTGTATCATAGCTGCTGGGACACTCATCCTGTGTTTGTGTTCAACTGCTATTGATGTATGACTGTGGATTACATTTCTTACAACATTGTACCTCATTCCATTTATTTTCCCCTTTTCAGGTGACATCTCTGTTTGCAATCTGCTTGCTGATTTGCTAGTTGGCATAGTTGACAGTGGATGTTACAACAATATGGATGTACTTACACACCTGCTGGAGTATCCCACTACATCTGTAACTTTGACATTATTGTTGTGTAGACATGTGTATTATTTTGTTGTTCTGTAACAAAATTGCCAATACAGACAATGAAGAGACATGCCCCATGACTTTCGATAATTGGTGTTTATTAAGTGTTGACTATCACAGTCCAGAGGAGTGGGGTAATGCTCTAGCTGATGATCAGAATTGGTGGTACAGCTGTTTGGTTCACAGGTCCTTTATCCATTTGTCTCGGAATGATGTGACCTTGGTATTGGACAGCCAACACGGTTTAACAGTGCATACAAGGGTTACAGTTTAGAAGGGGGATCACTTCCTGGTGGAGGGATTGGTCTTGGCCTGAGGTCCTGCAGGATGTCTGGATGGGCGACCTCTTTTGCGGGGGGTTCCTCAGCTGCAGGGGTAAGGGTGTTGGTGGCCTGTGGGTACTCCTGCTGGGCCTCCATTCCAGTAGCAGGTGCTGATGTTGAGGGCAGTGGTGTTGACTGACTACTGGATGGGGCCTGCTGTTGGGTGGAAAATATCCGCAGAATGTTATTGAGTTCCTTGATCTCCCCTAATATGGAGGCCATGGTGGCACTGTGTGCCTGCCACTCCTGCCTGGCCTCCTGGTTGTATTCCCCCTGCAGCCTTTGGGTGTCCTGCAAGGTTGTGAGTATCTGGCCCATCTTGTCCTGTGTTTGCTGGTAGACTCCCAGGACTCTGAAGACAGTCTCCTGGCCAGTTGTGTCCTGTACTGCCTCGTCCCTTCGCCCACGATTGCCCTCCCACTGGCCCTTGCCCCCTGTGCCTGTGCCCCTGGTGCAGTGTGCCCCCTCCGACTGACACCAGGACCGTCATTGTCTTGGGTTTGCACCGTTGACTTCTGCCCATGTCCTGTGGGGCACTGTTAGAAATGGGTTCTTTGGTTGACAGTCAGGTTACCCCCTGTTCAAGCAAGGACCCTCACTCTAGTCAGGGTAAAAGAGAATCACCCTCAGCTAACCCCTGCTTACCCCCTTGGTAGCTTGGCAGAGAAGTAGGCTTAACTTCAGAGTGCTAGGTGTAAAGTATTTGTACCAACACACACAGTAACTTAATGAAAACACTACAAAATGACAACACCAGTTTAGAACAATAGGAAATATTTATCTAAACAAAACAAGACCAAAACGACAACAATCTGACATACACAAGTCAAGTTATGAATTTTTAAAGATTAAACTCAAAAATAGCGCTTAGAAACAAAAATGCTTCGATGAGATGTTAACACGGCGTCGTGACGGAGTCGTTCCCAACAAGCCGACACCAGCGGCGCCGGACACGGAGTCGTGTAGACCCCCAAGTACAGTACCTTTGGTGAAGAGTGAAAACAAGCCGATGCGCGAAGTCGGGGATCGCGGCGTCTGTGCGAAACGTTGAATCCACGCGCTTTGAGCGGCGTCAGTCACGACGTGGTGCGGTGACTTCCACGGAGTCGCGGACTTCAGCGGGGCTGCAGCGGCGTCGCCCTGCGAAGAGCGTCGCGTTCCAGCGGAGGTCACGGCGTCGGGTGCAGGCGGCGTTACCGGATTCAGCAGCGGCGTCGGTCCGGAGTCGTCCGAAGTCGGGTTCCTTGGATTTCCACCAGCTTTCCTTTCAAGGGCCCCGGGACTGGATAGGGCACCACTTGTCAGAGCAGGACTCTTTCCAGAGACTCCATGTGCTGGCAGAGAGAAGTCTTTGCTGTCCTTGAGACTTCAAACAACAGGAGGCAAGCTCTAACTCAAGCCCTTGGAGATTTCTTCACAAGATGGAAGGCACACAAAGTCCAGTCTTTGCCCTCTTACTCTGGCAGAAGCAGCACTGCAGGAAAGCTCCACAAAGCACAGTCACAGGCAGGGCAGCACTTCTTCCTCAGCTATCAGCTCTTCTCCAGGCAGAGGTTCCTCTTGGTTTCCAGAAGTGTTTCTAAAGTCTGTAGATTTGGGTGCCCTTCTTATACCCATTTTAGTCTTTGAAGTCACCTTTCTTCAAAGGGGACTCACAACTACTTGTGAAATCCTGCCTTGCCCAGGCAAGGCATCAGACACACACCAGGGGGTTGGAGTCTGCATTGTCAGAGGCAGGCACAGTCCTTTCAGAGGAGAGTGGCCACTCCACCCCTCCCTCCTAGCAGAGATGGCTAATCAGGAAATGCAGGTTACACCCCAGCTCCCTTTGTGTCACTGTCTAGTGTGAGGTGAAAAACAACCCAACTGTCAAACTGACCCAGACAGGGAATCCACAAACAAGGCAGAGTCACAGAATGGTTTAAGCAAGAAAATGCTCACTTTCTAAAAGTGGCATTTTCAAACGCACAATCTCAAAATCAACTTTACTAAAAGATGTATTTTTAAATTGTGAGTTCAGGGACCCCAAACTCCACATGTCCATCTACTCTCTAGGGGAATCTACGCTTTAATCATATTTAAAGGCAGCCCCCATATTATCCTATGAGAGAGACAGGCCTTGCAACAGTGAAAAACGAAGTTGGCAGTATTTCACTGTCAGGACATATAAACCACCTTACTATATGTCCTACCTTATCCATACACTGCACCCTGCCCTTGGGGCTACCTAGGGCCTACCTTAGGGGTGCCTTACATGTAAGAAAAGGGAAGGTTTAGGCCTGGCAAGTGGGTACACTTGCCAAGTCGAATTTACAGTGTACAAAATACACACACAGAACCTGCAGTGGCAGGTCTGAGACATGATTACAGGGTTACTTGTGTGGGTGGCACAACCAGTGCTGCAGGCCCACTAGTAACATTTGATTTACAGTAAAACAAATATGCCAATCATGGAGAACCCATTATGTACGCATTTTAAACAGGAGCACTTGCACTTTAGCACTGGTTAGCAGTGGTAAAGTGCCCAGAGTAACAAAAACAGTAAAATCAGAGTCCAGCACACATCAACAACCTGGGGAACAGAGGCAAAAAGTTAAGGGAGACCACGCCAAGGATGAAAAGTCTAACAGGCACACTGGTGATTAATGTGACCTTGGGAACAGGTAATGGAAGGTGGGCTCTGCTGTGCACTGGCTGCCACAGGGGAGGTAGTTTGAGCTGTGGGTAGGGTGAGGCTGGTGGACTGACCACTCATGCCTGATGGACCAGGTTCATCGTCTGAATTCAGACTTCCAGGGAAGTCTTCTCCTATTGGACCTGCTTCCAGGCCTGGACGTTCTGTCACTGGGCTCCTCTGCTGGGTGTCAGTACTTGGGAGACATGTGGAATGAGAGGTATTGTGTCAGATGATGGTATTGTAGCAGTGACACACATGGTTGTATGCTGTCATTAACTGTATTTGAAGGGCATATATATACCAGTCCACAGCTTGTGTCACCACCAGTGGAGTGTTGCAATGGGCCTATTTCGGAGGATAGTTAATGTTTGTCTTGCTACTGGCATTGCCATGTGCTGATGTGTATTCTTACTACTTATTGGTGATGGGGAGTGACATGGTTTAATGTGCAATTGCTGAGATGTGATATGGATGTAGCAGTCAGGCAAGGGTAGGGAGTGTTGCATTGTGGTAGTTGTGGTACTTGCTGCTGTGTGAGGCATACATGTACTAGGTGGGGCTGTGGGGGAATGGCATTAGTGGGGAGCAGTGGCACGCAATGGTAGGTATAGAGTCCCTGGTGGGTTTGTGCATGTTAGGGTGGTGTGAGGGGGTGAGAGGGTGGTGGGGGTACATGCTGTGCACAGGGACATGTTGGCCGGTGAGTACAGCAGACTTTCCAGTGTCCAGTCCAGGAGCTATTCCCGTCAGCCCTTCCAGTGTAGTATGACCAGGACCATCTCCTCCCACAGCAACATTTCTGGGGGAGCTGGTGGGGGTCCTCCACCAGTCCTCATGACGGCTACTTGGCGTCTGGAAGCCATGACCCGTGCCTTCCCCCTAAGGTATTTTCACCTCTTCCCTATGCCCTCCCTTGTGCGTGGATGGTTCCCCACTGCATTCACCCTGTTGACTATCCCCTGCCATAAGTTGTTCTTCCGGGTTATGGATGTCTGCTAGACCTGTGCTCCAAACAGTCGCGGCTCCACTTTGACAATTTCTTTCACCATTACCCTGAACTCCTCTTCTGTGATTTTTTTTTTTTTTTTGTGGTGCCATGGTGGTTGTGTCGTGGGTCCGGGTGTATGGTGTGCAAGGATTCTGGGTGTGCTGTTTGTAGTTGTGAATTTGTGTAGTGGTATGTGAGTGTGCTCTGTGGTGTTTGTGTGCAGTGGTGTGTTGTGTGATGCATGCTCAGTATGATGGTGCCTGTGGTATCTAGGCGCAGTACCTCCTTTCAGTGTGCTCTTCTCTCGCTCTGTCACAGTTTCTAGTTGCAAAGGTTTCTGGGTATGTGTGGGGGTGCGTTTTGTAGTGCTGTGGACAGGTGTGTGTATGTGTCTCAGGTGTTGGGTAATGGTGTTTTCCAATCTGGTGCAGTGTTAATGCAGCGGTGCCTTTTTCCCGCGGTAGGTTGGGCTGCCAACCGATTGCTGCCGTGTTGGGGTCCACGATACTGATTTGTGACTCATTATTTGGCGGGCGGTATATTCTCGGTGTGGCGTGGCGGTGGTGGTGCAGCCGCCTCCTTTACACTGTCGTTTGGGCCGACGGTGTGTTTTTTTCAGTCTATTTTTGGCGGTGTTGTGTGGGTTACTCGTAGTGAGCTGGTCTTCACTCCGCCATCGCTGGCGGTGTTTCGGCAGCTGTTTGCATGGCAGTCTTCGGTAATGACCGCCAAACTTGGAATGACCCCCTGAGTGCTGTTGCATCCCTCCAATGTGGAACATAGTCTATCTTCCCCAGTGTTTGACCTAATTTGTTCCTCCTCATCTTCCAAAATATTTAATAGCGCAATATTTGAGCAGAATTCTATTGGTCTCTTCAACACTCTCTGTAATGCTCTGAATATTCCTTCTCAGAAGGGTTTTAATAGCTAGTCATTGCCAAACCATGTGGTAGAAGTCCCTGGTCATATTTGCACAACATGGGCACACTGAACCGGAGTCTCAGCCAAACCTCTACATTCTCACAGGGATTAGATATATCCTGTTTAAATTTTTAAATTAGACAAGTTCCTCTCTGTTCGAGATTGCTGCTTCACTGTGGGCCATTAATGGAAATCTCCATTCCTTTCTTTTAACTTCATTCCATTCTTTTAACTGCACCACGTCCCCTTCCCAGTTGTCTCTAAGACAGGCAAAAATGTCTGGAATATTAACCACAAGAGTCCTGTATATATGCGTGATCTTCTCCCATGTAGGAAGAAGGGAGATGGTTGATTTGCCTTCTGTGGGGCTAAACTCCGGTGTCCCCTCAAGGCATTTTAAGTATGGGGTAACAGCATGTCTTTTTTGAGGTATATTATAGAATTATGGGGTCCATTATGAGTTTGGCGGTCGGACAAGCCGACTGCCAAACACGTGGAGAGGAAACCACCCCGGAGCTGACGATCTCCCCCCTGGGCCTATTATGAGGTTTCCTTTGGGCTGAGTGGCGAACACCTTAGAAATCAGAGGTTTCCGATGCTCAGCCCAGTGGAAACTGTGCAGCAGCATTGGCCACGGCTGCTCATAGTGCCAAGGCCAATGCTGTTGCACAGAGGGGACCTCCGGCACCCACAGAATGCACACTGTCTGCACAGCAGACAGTGCGCATTCCGAGGGTGCTGGGCAAGGGGGCCACTGCACTGCCCAGGACATGGTCATGGGCAGTGCAGGGGCTCCCTGTGGCCCCCTGCACTGTGCTTCCTCTAGCCACAGACCGGCGGAAATGGGACTCATGATGAGCGCGGCTGCGCTGAACTCAGCGCTGCCGTGGTTGACCATGACTCCGACTGCCGTCAAGCTACTGGGAACCATGTTCCTGGCGGGGACGGTGGTTCTACTGCCAGGGTCGTGATGTGTGTGGTCGAATTGCCTAGAGTGAGGTGGTACGACCGTCACTACGAGTCTAGCGGTCCTTAGACCACTAGACTAGTAATGAGGCTCTATGTGTTAGTGAGCCTAAACTTATCTTTGAGGGCAGAAAAGGTCCTGACAGGTCCACCCTCTACTACATGTCTAGTGTTAATACACCAAGGGGGTTCCAACTCCCAAATCTCTCCAGTGTGGCAACCTCCTTCAACATAGTGCACCCTAAGCGGGATGTTTGGCCAGTCAATTTTCCAGACTATCCCGTTTGTCTATTTGCGGATTTCCATGTGATGATAATCACCTTTGCCACCAGGGGTGTCTACTGTGAAAGCTTTGCCCCATATTAGAACTGTGCCAGGATACCTACATTATCACCCACAGCTCGACCATGTAAGTCGGGTCCAGGTAGGCTTCTGAGAGGAGTAAAATCACTTCTTAATAACCTGTAGGTGTGTAGCTCTACAATATGACACATGGTCTATCATTATTAAGCATCCCTCCAATGTTGGCTTACAATATTTGCCAAGTGAGACCTGACTCCCCACAAAAAACACCTCAGAAGGGATGTTAACAAGGGAAGGAAGTTCCGTAGGAGAGCTACGGGGTAGTTTTGTAGATTGTACAGGAGCTTTGGTAAGATAATCATTCTTTAACAAAGCAATCCTGCCCATCGTAGATAGCGACTGCACAGATAACTGTCTCTATGGATACCAGTGTTTAATTTGTGCTTGTTGTTTCCGGTGCAGAGCACCGGCACTTATTTCTGAGGGCCGGAGATTATTTTTCTGTCTCAAGCATTTACTGCGAGCAAAAGACACGTGGGAAAGACGGAGGGAGAGAAAAACGAAAAAGCGTCAGAAAGGGGAAAAGCAGGAAGCTGACAGAGTGAGCTGAAGGGGCAGGGAGTGACTATAAATGGACTGAAGAGGCCCGAGGTGGCTTCAGGATTAGGCTGCCTAAGTATTATGTGCTTGCACTTTTAATTGCAGCAGCCGCGTGTTTAAGAGGAGAGCTTTGCGCATCCGCACCTTTTTATTTACAAATTAAGCACTCATGGATACGCTCCATCAAAGGCATATATTATGTATTTGTGCAATCTCTGCTGCTAGTGAGAGCTGAGTCCCCAAATATTTGATGCTGCATATTCTGACACGAATGCCTGATATGAGAATGATGATGACGTGTAAATATGTTCAGACAAATGTTGGAACTCTTTACAATTATGTGTTTTTATTTCCGGTTCAGAGCAAAGTAAGGAGTAGTGAAAGTTCTAGCTGTTGACCAAAAATGATCTGCGGGTGGAGGCAACACAAAGAACGAGGGCAATTCGATGAAGCCTGCTGTATTTGACAGTATGATGTGGAACTGACTGGACTGCTTGGAATAGCTGTTGGTAATGGACCTAGAGCCAGTATTCTGGAAGCATTTACCACAAATATAAAAACAAGAAGAAAACATTGCTCCTGAACACGGTGGTCATAGGCCTGTAATAAAAATTGCAAAACAAAAAAAGTTAACCATAATTTGTCATTTTAGTAAGAATAGTATGGGTGTTTCCGTTTCCTAGAAGGCAGGTGTACTTAGACAGGTTTAGAAACCCTTTTTAGTTTTAATACATATCACACGAAGATATGTTTTGTTTTTTTATTGGCACAAAGAAAAGGTGTCATTGACTTTGAATTACTCTAATGTGAAAAGTTTGGAGCTGATTTAAAGCTTGTTGGAATGCGTACTCCATCACAAGAGTGGTAGAGTACCCACGCCTCTAAACTCAGGGTCTGTCTGTCTGATTTGGAGGTGGGGGCAGGCAAAAATATGTTGAGGACAGAGCCTCAGGCTCCACCCCTGACATATGCCTCCTACAGCCCGATGTCAGAGGTTTGCTATCTGATAACCAACCCAATTTAGAGTGTGTGATCGGATGTCTTGTGTTTTTTGCTATCTGTCTCCGGGGAGAAAACTCCCATGGTGTAGGGGTCATTAGTTTCTCATTTTTCCTAAAACAAACTTTGGGGGTTTGTTTTTGAAAAACTAAAAACTGTGTAAAGGTTTGACAGGACGCTGTCCTATTTGATGGAGGATCCGTCAAACAGGTGGACAACTCTAGATTTGGCGGGCAGAGGCCCCTCAGGATGACGGGGGCAATGTCCTCTGCCTTGCTGTCGAAGTGCCCTCAGTTCGTCTAAATTTAAATCATCCCCATATTTTAGCACACAAGAATCGCTAAAAAGTAAAAAAAAAGGATACAGAATAGAAACAAAAAAAACACAATGGCAAAATAAAGTATTGGTTCGTCAGTCCACGCAACAAAGTTCACTTCATTGTAGAGCCATGTGCATCAGGCAAAAGGTTGTCACTTACAGTGCAAGAAAGCCAATGGCTGAAGTGGGCTGACCCGTTGCCCCAAGCTATCTGGTGTGGAGGGCAGAATCAAAATGTGAGTGATAGTTGACTACAGTAATGGATAAATATTGTTAATCCAAGGCCCCTTTTAGTATGTATAAATGTATGTATTTTCATGCATTTTTTATTTACTTCAACTCATACTTAAATGTTGCCCCCAAAGGTTATTTCTTTTTGTGTCCTTTGATTTAAACAGTCTCTTTTAGAGTCAGCAGCATGCACCAGAACTAATATTACTGCTTGGAATAACCTCTGGAGTTAGAGTTAAAATAAACAGGGAGTTATGATTACCTTACAGAAATGTTTTTCCACATTTTAGAAGAAACCATTTACACGTATTCAGTTTATTTATTTACTTCGAAGCATTTCGATTATTGCAGCCTGCCAAAAAGCCTGGTTAAAAATACATTGTACAGAGTTTGAAGGACCCATCTTTATTTTCACTGGTAAATTGCTGAGACTGACAAATTTGAAATGAGCATCCCTTGTTACTAAAAGCCATAACAAAAATACCTTACTACGTTACCTCAAGCTCCTGTACATTTTGATGTTCAGATTTTTTGCATCTTTCGATCCATGGTTGAGACGGTTATTCGTAATATTTATCGGTTTATCTATTAACACACAACATCCATGCCAACCAATAATACATTGATACCATAGAAGAAACACATTCATTTACAAGCTTTCAAGATAAACAGATCATTTTGTCAGTCTCTTTATTAGTGAAGCATGTTTTGAAAACTTACAAGACCATCATACATGCAGATTCCATACTGACACATGTGTTCTACCTTAATATCAACTGAATAATACAACTGGTAAATAATATAGTGGGAAAAATATTATTGTCTCCGTAAAAAGGTGGGACATACTATTGAAGGAAGAAATATCACTTTTTTTACTTTAATATTGTTGCATATAATAGCTATTTTTCTTGTATTATTGTAATCATTTTCTTTATTTATTTTATTTGTTTTTTAGATTTGTAAACATTTTTTAGTAGTTACTGTTCATTTTGGAATATATTTTCAGTTTTCAATTAAAATATATAGGGCCTCATTATAAGTTTGGCAGTCCCACCGTGGGACATCAAACGCCCAGGGAGGACACTACCGCTATGGTGTTGACGTTCCCCCAAGCGTATTACATTGTTCCCGCCGGGCTGACCAGCGGGAACATTGTAGTACGCGGTAACAGTGCTACGATATTGTTCTCGGCTCCCTTTAGGGAGCTGAGGTCAATATCACAGCACTTCAGCACCCTCGAAATGCGCACTGTATTCCAACAGTGCTGAGCAGGGGGCACCTGCACTGTTCATGCGATGGGCAGTGCAAGGGCACCCCTGTGGCCCCCGGCACTGGCTTTCCACCAGCCTTTCCATTGCTGGGTCCCCACCATGGAAAGGCTGGGGAAAGCTGGGTTGTAATCAGCCAGGCCGTGCTGAATTCAGCGCTCAGGCCACCGTCACCACATTGGGAACCATCTTCCTGGCGGGGACATCAATATTTAGGCAGGTCCACCCGCCGGGGTTGTAATGTGGAGGTTGGGCTGCCACAGTTGTGGCAGTCCGACTGTCACCGCAAGGACCGCCAGCCTAGTAATCAGGCTCTTAGGGTCCCCATTATGAGGCTGATGGTCTTAAGACCACCAGCCTCGTGGTGGCGGTCAGGACCGCCGCTGCTGTGGCAGTCTGACTTCCACATTAAGACCCTAGCAGTCAGACCTCTAGGATTCCACCATCTCTGCCTGGATCGGTGATCCTGACTGGTTGACGGCAGGTGGATGTCCCAATCCGCCAGGGCAGCGCTGCATGCAGTGCTGCCCTGCGGATTACGACCGCGTTCTCCGCCATCCTTTTCATAAAGGTTGGTGGAGAACAGGTGCAGGGAGCCACGGGGGCCCTGCACTGCCCATGCACTTGGGTCCCCCTACCCACTACCCTCGCAATGTACCCCAGTACCCTCGCAATGTTGGTGCACCCTGCAGGCGACAGCATTGCTGCCGGCTCGATTTCGAGCCAGAGACAATGCTGCTGCCTGTTTCACGCTCGGCTGACAGACGGAAACCGAGGTATCTGCCCTTCAGCCTAGTGCTTAACACCCAATAGGTCCAGCGGGATGGTCACCGCTATGGCAGAAGCACCTTGTCAGGAGTTTGGCGGACAGGCTATCCTGTCCGTCAAACTCTTAATTAGTCCCTTAGTATTATATTTTTCCCAGGTTGTTGGGTTTCTACTGGAGTACAGTGGGAAGTGGTTTTAATTAAATATAACTTGAAATATGTCAATGTTTTTAATTGTTAAATGGTTAAATAGTTAATTATGTAAATATTGAAGAGGCCTTGTTTTAGAAAATATTACTATTTTGAATTAAGGAGTATTTTTAAGTATTACGTGTTTTATGTTTCATTTGTTATAGTTATATTTTGAGTCGGTTAAGAGTACGGTAGAAAGCGTTTTTATATGAATATTTATATATTTTCTTAATCAGTTTTAAAATGGGTAATTATGTTATTAATTATGTTAATTATATATTTCAGAATTAATGTTAATTAGTATGATGTGGTTTATATTGTATACATTATCACTGTATTAATCAGGAGTTTTTTAAGTGCATTTCCTTTTTTATATTGTGTATTATAATTAAGTTTGCCAATTAATTTTATAAGTTATCATTAGGTGCATTTTTTAAATTAATGATTTTAGTTGTATTACATTTGTTTTCTAAAAGTTCAGATCAATATATTTACATATTTTCTATTTGTTAAAAAATACTGTAATAGCCATTTATTATAATGTATTTTAAGTAGTTGTACTTGGTTTAGTTGTAGTTATCTAGTTCTCTAATACTAAATTATTTCTTTATTTTATTTTATTTCAATTTTGAATTTTAGCGGTAAATTTCATCCCCAAAGTGTCATAATATTCTTGAATGTTGTTTACAGTTTTTTGGCAATACTTAAAATTATCCCTCCAAAGTTCAACATTTCCCCAGTGTTGCTTAGGTTGGAGAAGGATTAGAAAATCTGACCCCTCCAAAGTGCAACACTTTCATCAATGCTCTTTAGCTTGGAGTGGGGAAAAACACTTTACACAAAGTTGTTTAGGTTGGAAGGGGAATAATAACTTGGATCCTTCTAAAGTGCAACCTTACCAATGCTGCCTAAATCTAATGCCACCCGGGTCCAACACCTTCCCCACACTGCTTAGGTTGTGGTTGGAATGTTAAATCTGTTCAACACTTCCCCCAGTTTTGCTTAGGTTGAAACTTGGATAGTAAAGTTGACCAATTTAAAGTCCAATACCTTCCATGATGATGTTTAAGTTGAAGTAGGAATAGTATTTTGGGCATTCAAAAATCCAATATCCACCCAAATTTTGATTAGGTTGGAAGGGGAATAATATATTTAAACTCCCACCCTAAGTTTAGTATTTGTTACTAAAGGTTTCTATATATAGATTATAATGAAGTATTTTAATATAATTGGTAGATACATATTAATACTTTATAAGAACACTTATAAAAACAGAAGCAATTGTGTTGTAGCTTTTGCATATTATTGTATTATATATTTAATGCTCATTTAAAGGAAATACATCAGGAGTAACTAATGACCCCCACACCCTAGGAGTTGCCTCCCAAGGTGTTGGGGTTAATATTGTTTTATTTCTGTCTGTCACCACCAGGTTTTTCCTGGCAATGGACAGGAAAAAAGTATTACACCTTCCACGCTAATAGGATGGAAGGTGCAATGTCCTCTGACACACTACTCTGTTGGGCTATCAGAGGAAAAATTCTGTCAACAGAGGCTCCATCAACAGAATACTTAAAGTCCACATATTGCTAAATGAGGAGGGTGGATCGAAGGTTTGGTGGGAAGGGAACCCACCATAGCTGCGACAGAGTACTCTATCTGCCAAAGTCAAAATCAGGCCTAACGTTACATGAGTGTGGTAAGCTGTAAAGTTTATGAGTTTGTGTTTGTGTGTGTGTCTATGTTTTGAAGTAAGTTTTTGCAGGTGTTTACTGTGTTTGTATGTGGCTACAGTTTGTATTATGGGTGGACATGTCTGTCTTTATTAACAGGTAACCTGTGGTCGTGGAGAGTAGATGTTAAATTCCAGATTGCATTTTATCCTTTAAGGAAAAATAAGTAACATATTTTTATGTCCAACATTTTAAAAATGTTCTGATTTTTTACAATTTTCCTGGAGCACTTATTGCCTTTCTATATAGTTTTTAGGTTTTTAAGAGAGTCAAGTGATGTGATATCGACATTTTGGTTAGATTATTTTTTCAAAGATTTTTTGCATTTTTTCATGTTTTTGTCACAAGCGGATCGGTTTTGTGGTTTAACTTTTTTATTTATGGATGTAGTATTCTTGTACATGGAATTCAGCTACTTAATTCTTAATTTTAAGCAGTATGAATTTACTTTGAAATGTTGGTTTGGATATATCTATATATATAATATATATATATATAATATATAATTTATATAATTTATTTATATATTTGTATTTTCAATTACATCAATAGTATTGTTTTTTGTTGTTATCTTTTAAAGTGTTGTATATTTCATAAATAAAGGCTAGTTTTATTGAATGTTTAATTAGTACTTAATATTATTTATGTGTTTACATTTTTAGGTGTAATTTTTGCCTTAGTTTCTAATGATCTGCATTTTGTTTTGTATAATAACTAATAAAATATTAATTGATTTTATGTCACTCAGTTTTTCTGTTTCAAGTTTGACTTAAGAATCTGAATTGATTCAGAAGGATTATAAATATTGTAATCATTCATATATATTCGTTTTACAATTACATTTTAATATTTACATTATATTTTTAGTCTCTGCTGTTGGTTTCATTTTATGCAGATTTTAAGGTCTTTCTTTTTTTACATTTGGATTTTATTTTTATAAGTTTTCTGCCTTGTATTAGGAATATATCAAATTAAAAGTAATTTATTTAGGTGTTTAGGTTAATTTTCGTATTGTCAGTCTCTTTTTAATTAGGGCTTAGTTTCTATCTGCTAATGTTTTGCTTTTACATTTAATTGGTTTGAGTTCTTGGTAGAAGTTACTATTCTTTTTACCTTTTATGGAAGATAGTAAATAATATTTTTTGTGTATTTAATTGAAATTAAATGCTAATATGTTTTATATACATTTTATTTTGTGTTATAGTAGCATATGATATGTTTTGGGATTTATATTCAGATATGTTTGATCATTTTCTTAATGAAGTTTAGGTTGTTTTTAAAAAAATTAATGTGTTGTTGATATTTTAATTTTCTTCATTATTATATTTGGTGTTTGTTTCAAATACTTTTATTAGTGTTTTTTGTCAATATTTTTCATGTTTTATAGGATTTTAAGAAAGCCTATATTATGGTAATCAATACTTTGCAACAATATCATTGCATCACAATATTTTAGTACTTGATATTTTATCATACAGCCCACGTGCTTTCAGCTGTACATTGGTTTGAGGAGGAGAATATTCCTCACTGCAAGACAGGGTTCAGAGCAGAGATTCTTCTCAACTAATGAGGCTCTCATTAACAAAGACTAAGGGCCTAATTATGAGTTTTGCGGATGGGAATACCAGTCTGGGTGGCTTCCGCCATAATGGCATCCACCCCACCATACCTATTACGAGTTTCCCGCTAGGCGGATGGGCAGAAACCGAGGTTTCCACCTGCCAGCGTAGCAGGAAACTGGCAGCAGCATTGTTTTAGGCTCCAAATCGCCTACCTGTGGCCCCCTGCACCTGCTCTCCAAGAGCCTTTTCATGGTGGTAAAACCACCATGAAAAGTCTAGCGGAGAACGAGGTTGTATTCAGGAGGGCGGCACTGCATGCAGTGCCGCCCTGGCTGACTGCGACCTCCACCCGCCGTCAACCCGTCGGGATCACCGATCCCAGCGGAGATGATGGAACTTAATGTGGCAGTCGGACCGCCACAGAAGCAGTGGTCCTGACCGCCATTGCGAGGCTGGCTGTCTCAAGACTGCCAGTCTCGTAATGAGGCCCTAAATCAATGCTGATTTTATTCCATTTCAACCAGATGGTAAAAATATTTACTCAAATTTATATGAAAGTTATAGAAAACACCACCTTTGTCACTTCAGAGAGATACAAAATTAAAAACAATTTCGTCACTTTATTCACCATTGGCAATCAGTGAGTCCTACTTTGTGCACTGAATCATTTAATTGGACATTAATGCATGGCATACATTGAAACATAAGAAGGAGTATAGGAAGAGAAGAAATAAGCTGAGGCTCAGTTGGACTATTTTTAAAAGGCTGGTAAGGCTTGGGTGAAGTTAGCCAGTTGCCACTCTGACATTAGATTTCTGCCCTACAAATCAATGCACAGTTCACAACATACATAGATATGGACTCTCCATGTATAGTTGTCTTGTAAATTTTCAGGAAAATGTTCCAATAAGAGCCTTCCTGATGAAATGGTCTGTTAATCACAATGGCTAGCAAATACATTATTTTGTTAACCTAACTAAAGTATTAATTTGTTCTTTTTTCTCAAAATAATTGTATTTATATTTCACTTGGCTACACGGTATACTGAACCTGAACTTTATATATACATGCACACAGACAGAAGTATCTTAAAACATATTCTTTAAATGTATGTACATATTTAAATACATATTTATAGAAAAGGATATTATCACATATACATAGTTCGACAAAATGCCACATGGAAATGTCCTTATATCAGGGAGTATATCTATTATTAGGGAACATGAGGCACAACAGAGTTCCTTTTGCCTCCTCCATTAATAAGGCATTCACTCAAATATAAAAATAGTTAGAAAAGTGACAACACAAAACAAGAAACAAATCTTAGGAAAATCTGAGACACATTTGATACCAGTGTCCCCTATTAATATGTCATTGGAACCTATGCCTCAGATTCCTTTTGGGGTCTGAGTGTCGTACAACATTTGTAGACTATGCACCATAATTCTTATAAGATGCATAATAGACTATCAGGTTGTATGGTCCTGTAATGCAACCATAGGGTTCTGGTGAACAAATAACCCACATGGCTGAAAGGCAGGTAGGGGTAAATGCTACCTTAGCCTTGAAGTGGCATTACAGGACTAAAATACACACTGACTGACATTTTTTATACTGTTTAGTTGAAATGTTGTTTTTTAAGATTTCCTTCACAATTAAAAGCCATATTGTTCAGAAATAATCCCTTGTCAGTAAATCACGGCTTGTAAAATGAAAATGTGATACCATGCCTATGAATTTATTCTTAAACACTGCTGTTAGTGAAATAATAATAGCGGAGGACTTGTCATCCATACATCCTCCTAATCCTGCACCAAAGACAAACAAGCGTCAATCAACTTCATGGAGCTCTTCACATGCCACTTCACAAACTACAACTCAATCGCCACCAACAGACCTGGATAGAACAAGGACTTAATAGACAAACACTGAGACCTCATTCATTCAAGATGCCCAAACCTCCCTCCTGTGTCTTCAACCTCCTAGACCAGGCTTCTACAATAAGTAGCTTTTGAGCTACTTGTAGCTCTCTAGCTAGCTACAAGTAGCTTTTCTGTGTGCAGCTCAGCCTACTAAATTAGAAGAGTTTGCTTGGGTGCCTTATTATATTGATACCAAATTAGAAAATGAGCATTCAAGCCAGAATTTGTGCACTTTTCAGAGCCTATAAGCTGATGTTGTGACCAAAATGGTTGAATTTCCAAAATATACGTAATAACTGAAATTTGAGTAATAAATAATGCTGTGTTGGGGAGACTTATTACTAATATTATAAACTTGATGCCAAGGGCATTGTAGCTATAGTTGTTATGTATTACCCTTGTGGAAGCAGAAGCATTCCACATAAACAGAGCCTTTTTTACAACCCTGCCGCATGAACTGAGGTGATCTATGCTCCTATGTTGCATATGGTGTCCACTAATCAAAGATTGTCTGATGTGGTCACTATTACAACACTACTCATATTAGTGGTGCATATTGTTTTTCATTGAATGTAAGTAATATTCCATACAGAAAAAGATAGAAATCCTCTGTCCTAGATAATTCAGGCACAAAAACAAGAGCCAGCCTCCTCAAACTCATCCACATGTCCAGGATCGCACCCAACCATCACACTTCAAAGATCAAATCCTTGAAATTATCTACTCAACATCACCAATCACTCAGTGCTAACTCCCATACCCCCTGGACTGGGCTGACCACGTCGCCATCCCAATTACCTTGCTCAGAGTTGAACCACCTCATTGAGGTCAACTCTAAAGAGAACAAATAACTTTCAGTTCCCTTAAAGACTTCTCTGTCAACAATTTAAAACTGATATACATCTCTTGCCCTGCCACACAATACTCTTATAACAACCTGAACACATTTTTTGAAAACCACCCATGTTTCATCTAAAGCACGTAGGTGGAAGCCAAACCCCTTCAGCACCCTGGTACAGCAAAATGCTCACTGACAACAAATGCTCCATCTATAGAAAGGAAAAAACAGAACCCATGACAACCTCAAGCTACTAAAAACCCTCTGCAGAACAAGCAAACAACTCATCTCATCAGCCAAACCCAAGCTCTACATCAGCATCATCACTGCATCTGCTGGACAATCAAGCACTTCATCAAACCTCTCCCCAACCCTCCAATGTCACCCTCCACAGACAACTGCAATGCCATAAACCTCTTCTTCAGTGAAGAAATAGAGAAAATCTGACAGCACATCCACAACATCAAGCCTCCGTTTTCTCAGACACCCACACATCTCCATTGTATCTCCAAATGGTAATCCATCAAATTCTTGCCTGCCCACCAGGGCCACCAAAATCCTGCCCCACTCTACATCAAAATGAAATAATGTTAATTTCCATGCTCAGAACTCAGTGTCTTCTCTAATCACTTATTGACAATAGACACCAAAACGTTGTACAGGACAGGGTGAAAGTCTGTGCTATACAGGTACTATATATATATATATATATATATATATATATATATATATATATATATATATATATATATATATATATCCTTGCACAACCATTTAACCCTCGGAAAGCGATGAGGTTGTGAGACACGTATGGTAGGTATCTAAAATGAAAGGATATGTAAATTGTTAAGAATCCTTATTAATCAAGATATTACATTTAGAATATTTTTCGATTAATTAGTCTTGTGCCTCCTTGCCCAGATGTGCTTAAATATGTTTATTTTCATATAGCGCATGTATATTTCCTAAAACAAAAAAGTTATTCAAATATAGCATAGGTACAAACATAGACCAGATTAAGCATTTAAACATTGAACTGCCCTTATGTGAAAACATGATAACCTCAAAAGTGCATTCAGAAATATGCTGGTGCAGTCTTAAATTTGGGTTACGTAATCATGTTGCATGCTGGCACTGGTCTCTGTGTAGGCGCCCGTGTCCTCTCTGGTGACTGTGAAGGTCCTTTCCCCTGTTGTAGTTGACCGCAGCAGCTTGTAGGCAGCAGTTCTGTATTTTTTGGAGATGAGATTGTAAAGGATTGGATTTATGCAAGCACTTAGGTAGAAGAGTGCAGTTGCGACGATATTAAAGTACTGCGAAATGTAGAACATTCTCCAATTGTCTGTGTTGCTGAACAGGATCCTGCCAATATGGAAAGGCAGCCAGCAAATGACAAAGGAAAGGACAACCACAGCTGAAAAAGAAAAAGTGCAAACATGGGTTATGGTCCGCTCTCGCGTGGTGCTTGTACAATCTGCAATAAAAAGCTAGACTGCTTTGCGATTAATGTTCTATCAAAAACAAAATATACAGCATCAGGAGACATTTCGAAAAGGAAAAGTTGAATTCCCAATAGAAAGTCTAATGTGATGCCTAGGCGCCACCAGCATCGGCCGTCACTGTAGATCAAGGCCATGTCTCAGTAAAGAGTGGTCCTACTAAGGTAGACCATAGAGATTTCAAAATACGGTACAGGGATGACAGCGGACTAGCCTCACTGCTTCAGACCTGCCAACTTAAACAAGCATTTGCAATGCAATGGGACTCGCGTTTGCTTGAGTTAGAGCTATTAGCATTGTAAATTCCTAACTGGACTTTTCTTGCCACACAAACTGAAAATAAAAAGTAAAACAGTTGACATAAGCAAGCCGATTCAAAGCGCCACCGCCACCAAGAGCATGAGCACAAAGGAGAGGCACAAAAGGAAAAAGAAGTTCACTCGCAGTCAAAGATATCCACAAAAGTGCCTTGGCCATCGATCCTGTTATCCATGTAACAGGGCGATGGCCAAGGCAGTAACCAAGGCAGTAACAAAACTGCCCCAAGGAGAGACAAATGTAAAGCATTTACCAACAAAGGATTTTTGATAGGCAAGCCCATGAACGAGTGATAGTGATGGGCGTGCAGTGAGCGTGGTTAAAAGCCCAAATACATACCAACATTTCGGAAAAGCAGCACTTGCGCGCTGCTATGCTCAACCCAAAAAGTGTTTCAAGGTGTGATGATGGGGAGGGCCAAATGCTGGGAACTACTTCTTTAAGAGGCACCTATGTCCCCTCCCCCTCGCCTCCCCCCTCATCCAAAAGAAAACCCACAAAAATAAAAAAAATAAACTAATAAAAGCTTTCTGAGGCTGCAGCCACTGATGTAATGAGGTGCTTTATGGATACCGGCTGTTCAGATCCCAAAAAAAGGGCTGGAAACCCACTGTTGTGCACTGATTTCCAGCTGTTTTCCCTCCCACTGTGTAAGATTGACTCTTCATCGGTGACCGTGTAAAAGGAGCTGATAGCGTATAACACACAGCGGCACTCCATGAGTTGGCAGGTCTGCTGCCCACACTATTATTTTTTATAAATTCACCGTCTCCATCCAAGCAAACTGACAATTAGAAAATATTGAACTTCAATAAGACTTTTCTACCTTACATGTAAAATAATCGATTAACGTTCTTGTGTTCAGTTGAAGTAGGAACCTCTGAAAGTACCAGAATCTTCAAAGGCAGGTTCATCTGTGTCTTTCTAAACTGCATTCTTCTATTACATAGAAACATTCTATAGTACCGGGGGGGGGCTATATTAAAGGGTCCTAAGATAGGGTAGGAAGATATCATACGCTCTTTTTAAATTTACAAGCGAGCAATCATATTTGTGCCCTTCTTATGCACTCTTTTCTCCTTTCATTTTGAGACTACTCTCCTCCCTTTTTCTAATTCAGCACTCCTACTGTTCCTCTGCCCATCACAGCTCATTGGCGAGTCAGTACTTACCAACCATTGTACTCACCACTTTCAATACCTTCCTTAGGAGGATGGGAACATCACATCACCATACTGGGGAACTTTCTTTAAACTCGGTCACTGGCATCCACCTTTGTAGCTTTTGCATTCCTTTTGATATCTACTCTATTTTTGCAGTCTTGCTATATACAGATTGCATTGTGAAAAACACTTTCACACACACTTGGGGTAGATTTACTACCTTTTGGCAAAATGCAGTGCAGCAACCAAACAGCTGTTGTAAAAGGAGTGGCTCCTCCATTAGGACGGAGGAGCATCACCCTCCTGCCTAAAATGGCCCCCAGGGATGAAAAAATAATGGTAATAAAGTTAATTTATTACCATTTTATTTTCCATCCTCCTGTCCTGAACCGAGTGTCAGGACAGGGCAGGGACACTGCTGCTGAGTGACAGCAATGCTGTGTTGTGACTGCCAGCCACACATGCATATTTTAAACTTCTCTAACCTAGCTGTCTTTAGACAGCTAGGTTAGAGAACGCACAGGGCTCCAGTGCTCTTGAGAGCACTGAGAGAGGCTGCTCCCTCCAATCCTGGCGCCTCTATCGTGCTGGTCACCAGCATGAGAGAATCGCCAGGATAGCTTAGGGGACTTTACTGGAGCCGGAGGGGAGAGGAGCAAGGAGAACGTCGACGTCATACAGCAAGCAAGGTATGTGTTTTTTAGTTTTATTTACACACACCACTTACCTTGCATGCATGCACCAACCCACATTCCACTCCCCCCACCATGCCTACATGCCAGCCACTGCTGTGTGCTACATTGAGCAAGGAGGAGAAAACAGCACAGAGGCATCTTTACCAAAAATGGCCTGCTGCTAATGTCTTCCCCCGTGCTGGCACACAAGAAGCCGTGCAAGTGCCACACACAACCTTTGCATGATGGTGCAAAAGTGTGTTTGTGATATGTTTGTGCATAGGTTTTGTACTGAAAGAATACCCATCCAGTACAAAATCCTATTCTATAAAATTTCACACATTGGATGTGTACTGTCCAACGCTCCACATACAGTGTGTAGACTAATTATAGAAATTACATAAAAATTAAAATGAAATTAAAAGATTACTCCAATTTTGCATGTGCATCAGGGAGATGGTATTTTTTACATAAAGCCTGGTCTGATTATCTGAGTAGGTTGCGCTTTACATCAAAAACTATGGGTGTTTGCACTGATCCACCAAAATATCACCCATATAATGCATTCTTGATGCAGAGTGGTGCAAATCAGCACAAAATGCAATTTGCTGCAAGAAAAGGGCACCTTTCCAGCACAACATACCTTGTGCGCTAGAAAGTAAGTACCTTGCCAGACTTTATTTTGCTCTGTTTCAGTTTGTGTGACTTTGCACCAGTGCAGTCTTTGTAAATATGCGCCTTCAAGTGTGCTTTGGGTCCTCCCCTTGCTGATAATTGGATGGATTATTGTCCATTTCAAATCCCTGCTTTTTATTTGATGCTTTTCCTACCTATTCTTGTGTTTGTCCTGCCTCCAGGCCATTTTGTTTTTATTTGGCTGGGTGTATCCTTCTTCCACTGACCCATTTTTCTTCAGCATTTTACTTCTTGCATACAATGGGAGTGCATTGGTTGCTCACTACCACTCCTCCATGTGTCTTCTATCTGCTCCCTACCACCACCATTTTCCTCTGCTGTCTCCTGCTGCCTCCTTCTATCCTCCCCTTGTGTGTTTACTCAGTGTTTTCTTCTGCTGTTGTCTGTTCCCCTACCCAGCGTCCACTCTCCTCTGATGTCTCTCTCACCCAGCCTGCCTTACCATTCCATGGCGCCTCCCACTCCAGTCTCTCTACTCTGGCCCATCTTCCACCTCCATACGCATTGCTCCCTTTGTCTAGCTTGTTACTTGTCTATCCAAGCAACACTGTTTTTTCTAGCAATTGGTTTCCTTTCTAAACCCCATGTAGTCTGTTGCATGAGTAGCAACAACTCTGCTCATAAAATATGCGGAACTTACTTTAGAAAGCAAGCATTGGCAAAGAAAATTGGTCTGGTGTAGGGCTGAAAGTGCCACTTCATTAATGGTGTATGTGTGCTGTTGGGGATGGGGTTGTGCATGAATTTAAAAATGACTCTATGGGTAAATGAATGAATGCATGGCATAGAGAGTAAAGGAGTGGGTGCATGATAAATGAATAAGTGCCTGAACGCACCAATCAATTAAGGAGTTTTAGTCATAAGCCAGAACAATGGGATTTGTCAATGTCCATTTCTTCCTTCACCAGACTCAAAGATACTTGTAATGAATCATGTTCATAAATACAATCGCAGCAGCTTGGTATGCAAACAATATGTGTATGCCTTTGGTTGGTTTCCTAAAGTAAAACGGACCTTTGAATGCAGAAAAGAAATCAAGATGCTAAATTACACACATTGACAATAGCCAATCGGTCTGGTTGTTTCGTATAGGAAAATGCCTCTGTTGGCATGGTAACCCCCTAACTTTTTGCCTTTTGCTGATGCTAGTTATGATTGAAAGTGTGCTGGGACCCTGAAAACCAGGCCCCAGCACCAGTGTTCTTTCCCTAAACTGTACCTTTGTCTCCACAATTGGCACAGCCCTGGCACACAGATAAGTCCCCTGTAAATAGTACCCCTGGTACCAAGGGCCCTGTGGCCAGGGAAGGTCTCTAAGGGCTCCAGCATGTATTATGCCACCCTGGGGACCCGTCACTCAGCACATGCACACTGCCGCACAGCTTGTGTGTGCTGGTGGGGAGAAATAGACTAAGTCGACATGGCACTCCCCTCAGAGTGCCATTCCCACAAGCCACTGCCTGTGGCATGGATAACTCACCCCTCTAGCAGGTCTTACAACCCTAAGGCAGGGTGCACTATACCACAGGGGGGGGCATAGTTGCATGAGCACTATGCCCCTACAGTGTCTAAGCCAATTCTTAAACATTGTAAGTGGAGGGTAGCCATAAAGAGTATATGGTCTGGGAGTTTGTCAAACACAGACCTAAACTTCAATAACTTGAGTATTTAGGGGCAACCCTGAACCCAGGAAACCAGATTCCTGACGACCTACAACAAGAAGGACTGCTGGCCTGAAAGCCCCACAGAGACGACGGAGACGACAACTGACTTGGCCCTAGCCCTACCAGCCTATCTCCAGACTCAAAGAACCTGCACAGCGACACATCCAGCGGGACCAGCAGCCTCTGAAGTCTCAGAGGACTGCCCTGCACCTAAAGGACCAAGCGAATCCCGTGGACAGCGGCTCTGTCCAAACAGCAACAAAGAAACCAACTTTAAAGGGACTCCAGCCTCACTCCGGAAGCATGAGTCCCCAACACTCTGCACCCGATGCCCCCGGCTCGTGTCCAGAAGAACCAACACTGCAGAGAGGACCCCGAGGCAACTCCAACAACATGGACACCCAGAGATGACCTCCATGCACCCCCACAGCGACGCCTGCAGAGAAAATCCAGAGGCTCCCCCTGACCGCGACTATCCTATAACAAAGGAACCCGACGCCTGGAAGAAGCCCTGCACCCGCAGCCCCCAGGCCCGAGAGAAACCAACTACCAGTGCAGGAGTGACCAGCAGGCTGCCCTCATCCTTGCCCAGTGAGTGGCTGGCCCGAGAAGCCCCCCTGTGCCCTGCCTGCATCGCTAGAGTGACCCCCGGGTCTCTCCATTGATTTCTACCTAAAACCCGACACCTACTTCACACACTGCAGCCGGCTGCCCCTGTGCCGCTGAGGGTGTATTTTGTGTGCCTGTTTGTGACACCCTCAGTGCCTACAAAACCCCCCTGATCTGCTCCCCAAGGACACAGGTACTTACCTGCTAGCAGCATGGAACTGGAGCACCCCTGGTCTTCACAGGAGCCTATGCTATTTGGGCCCTACTTTGACCTCTCCACCTGACCGGCCCTGTGTTGCTGGTGCTGGCTGTTTGGGGTTAACTTGAACCCCCAACAGTGGGCTGCCTATGCCTCGGAGACTGAACTTGTAAGTGCTTTACTTAGCTGAAAAACTAACCATTACTTACCTCCCCCAGGAACTGTTGATTTTTGCACTGTGTCCATTTTTAATGTTTTAATTCAAAGTTCCATATTTACCTATGCCAAGTATCTTGCAATTTATGTACTTACTTGAATTCTGAATCTTGCGGTTCTAAAATAAATTAAGAAAATAATATTTTTCTATATCAAAACATATTGGCCTGGAGCTAAGTCTTTGAGTGTGTGTTCTCATTTATTGCCTGTGTGCGTACAACAAATGCTTAACACTACCCTCTGATAAGTCTACTGCTCGACCACACTACCACAAAATAGAGCATTAGTATTGTCCAATTTTGCCACTATCAACCTCTAAGGGGAACCCTTGGACTCTGTGCACACTATATCTCACTTTACAGAGCCAACTTCCTACATTTCGCAACTGAAAGTGTCCCTCTATTGAATGGAAGGTTGTGTGTTGCCTTGAATGAGTGGGGGAACTGGAATATGAGAAAATGCTTGAATTGATGATTGAGTACACGGATAGCTAGAATTTAGTTACTAAATGCATTAATAGTAGTTAATGAGTTGGTGAATTGCTAGATGGCTGGATGATAATGTAAATGAGCAGTTCCTGCGTTACCAAATTTACTCAAAATGGTTCAAAAAATGCGCCGGAAAGTTATTTTTCACAGAATGCATCCATCTAAAAAATGTGCCAGCATATGAAAAGCTGCAACATATCACTGAAAGGCTCACAAGCATTTTGAGAACTAGGCTGCACATAACCGATTCCAGAAACTATTAGCAAGATCTAGCTCTTCCCTCATCATCTGGGGAATCATCGAAGCTGCAGGATGTGTGGTGGGTGTCGGCTCTATGGAGAAGCTCCCCACTGAGATGTCTACAAGAAAGATTCAGCATGGAACTTTTCTGGAGACATTTACCATGTATTAAAGTAAAACACACAGCATTTTTGATGATTCAAGATCCTGATAGTGAACGTATTCCCTGTGCAAAACAACAGAATCACCATCAAAATCACACATCATCCGGGTTACATACTATGTTCAGATAAACACAGAGAATAACTGAAAGGCTGGCAAAAGCCAGACCTGTAGGCTCTGGCAATACTTGTTTGTATATTAATTTGCTGATACTCTAAAAGCCAATGGCCTAAATGGATAACAATGGATGGACTTGCTGCACTGGGCACAGGATCCACAATTAGCTTCATATTTTGCAGATTTCAACAAAAACATGTTCTTTCATTCTCCAGCGGTTTAAAGGTTGTTAAGAAACCGCCATGAGATGTTACATTGTGGTGGCCTCTTGGGCAGGTTAACCTTTCAGTTCAATATTGCTGTATTCGGTTCGTAAATGAGTGAAGTATTTGCTGAAACAATGATAAAATAGCAAAATAATACCGTCACAGACAATTATTAATAAGGTTTGATAATTAATATTAATAATTATAAATAATAATGTTAATATATTTCTAAATATACTATATATAAATATAATATAAATAATTGTAATACATTATTAAATATGATATCATTATAAATAATAATATTATTCATTATTAATAATTATAAATAATGTCATAGACATTAATTCTACATTAAGCTGCATTATGTGTATTTTCTTGCCACATTATTTCCTGAGCCCTACCAGATAATGTCACATAGTTCTCTGGCCCTGACTACAATCCACGCCCAGTCATGAACATTCCTACAACGAACATCAAGGTGAGGGAACAAAGAGCGGGCTCGATGTAACAAAAAACAGTACATTTTGCTAGTAAGATACCAAAGGCTAGAGGTTAGTGGTGATACATAGCTACAGAGGTACATAGGACAGGAGTCTAAATATCTGGTCTTTATGCTTTCTTCCAAGCTGTGTGATCTGTTTGTGAACAAGACTGGTTAATGGACGGGATTTCTGGGGGCATGAGCTGTTGAAGGGAGTGACCTGGCTGGGCCCGCTATTACTTTAGGTGCAAGAGGAAAATAATTTATATCCAATTCTTGCACCATTTCCTACTTCAACGCCACATGCTTCCCCTATTTCGATCATCTCAAGGCTGGTGGGTAGCCCGGGGCTGCTAGGTTACTCTAGCATAAAAATCCACTAACATTGTTTGGATATGTAGGACGCAGAGATTGGTGGTGTGTAGGAAAGTGCCACAGTTGGCATGATTAACCCCCACTTTTTGCCTGATGTTGATGCCAACCTTGATTGCTAACCAGGCCCCAGCACCAATGTTCTTTCCCAAAATCTGGACCTTTCTTTCTACAACTGGCACACCTATGGCACACAGTAAAGTCCCCTATAAAAGGTACCCATGGTACCAAGGGCCCTGTGGCCAGGGAAGGTCCTCAAAGGCTGCAGCATATATTTTGCCACCCTGGGGGGGGCCCTCACCAAGCATATGTACACTGCCTTTGGAGCTTGTGTGTGCTGGTGGGGGAAAAAGGCAAAGTCGATATGACACCCCTCTCAGGGTGCCATGCCCAAAAAACACTGCCTGTGGCATAGGTAAGACTCCCTTCTAGCAGGCATTACAGCCCTAAGGCAGGGTGCACTTTACCACATGTGAGGGCATAGTAATATGCCTCTACAGTGTCTAAGTCCATTCTTAGGCATTGTATGTGTAGTGTAGCCATATTGAATATATGGTCTGGGAGTTTGTCATTATGAACTCCACAGCTCCATAATGGCTTCACTGAATACTGAGACATTTGGTATCAAACTTCTCAGCACAATAAACCCACACTGATGCCAGTGTGGGATTTATTGAAAAATTCACCCAGAGGGCATCTTAGAGATGCCCCCTGTATGTTAGCCAAACTGCTAGTGCAGGACTGACCGGTCTGTGCCAGCCTGCCACTTTCAAACAAGTTTCTTACCACATGGGGTGAGATACTTAGTGCTCTCTGTGGTCAGAAACAAAGCCTGTCCTGGGTGGAGGCGCTTCACACCTTCCCCTGCAGGAACTGTAACATGTGGCGGTGAGCCTCAAAGGTCAAGCCTCGGGTAACAGTGCCCCAAGGCACTCCAGCTAGTGGAGTTGCCCGCCCCCCCCAGGACAAAGCCCCACTTTTGGTGGCAAGTCCAGCTGGAAAATTAGGGAAAACAGGGAGGAGTGACCACACCATCTAGGACCACCCCTAAAGTGTCCAGAGCTGAGCTGACCCCCTCCCTGTAGAAACCTCTATCTTGGTTTGGAGGACAGGGACCAATAGGGTTAGGTTTGTGCCCCCTTCCCCAAAGGGAGTGGACACAAGAAGGGTGTAGTCACCCTAAGGGACAGTAGCCATTGGCTACTGCCCTCTGTCCCTTGTAATGCCCCTAAATCTAGGATTTGAGGTCCCCTGAACTTAGCTCACCAGATTCCTGGCAACCTGACAAGAAAGACGAAGGACTGCTTAGCTGAACCCCCAGCAGAGAAGAAGAAAGACGACAAATGACTTAGCCCCAGCCCTACTGGCCTGTCTCCTGCTTCAAAGAACCTGCACAAGAACAGCAATGCATCCAGCGGGACCAGCGACCTCTGCCAACCTCCAGACAACTGCCCTGCGCCCAAAAGGACCAAGAACTTCAGTGGACAGCGGCCCTGTCCAAGAAGAAACAACACCCAGGGACCCAGCACCACTCCGAATGCTTGAGTCCTGACCACTAGGCACCCAATGCCCACGGCCCGTGTCTAGGTGGTCCAACCAACTAGAGAGGGTCCCCAGGCCATTGTGAGAAAGTCCTCACCCTGGGTTGACCTCTCCACCCCCCCACAATGACGTCTGCAGAGGGAATCCTGAGGACCCCCCTGACTGTGAAAGCTCCGGACGAAGGTATCCGACACCTAAAAGACAACTGCACCCGCAGCCCCCAGGCCTTGGAGAACCCGACCTCCGGTGCAGCTAATTTCCTCCCTGTCCAGCCTGTGGTTTGCCTGAGTCAACCCCCTGCACCTCGCCTGCAGCAGCTGAGTGACCCCCAGGATCCCCTCATAGAGAATTATTGGAAACCCCACACCTTGTTTGCACCCTGCACCCAGCTGCCCCAGTGCCGCTGAGGGTGTATTTTTGGTGCCTACGTGTGGCCTCCCCAGTGCTCCTCTAAACCTCCCAGGTCTTCCCTCCGAAGTCACGGGTACTTACCTGCAGGTACACCCGATTCCGAGTGCCCCTAGTCTCCCCAGGAGCCCATGTTAAATTTGCCTCAACTTCGACCTCTGCACCTGGCTGGCCCTGTGTTGCTGGTGGTGGGTGTTTGGGGTTAACTTGAACCCCAACCTGTGGACTTCCTAACCCCCAGAGACTGGAACTGTAAGTCAAGTACTTACCTGTAAATCCTACTAACTTTTCTTCCCCCCGGCACTGAAAATTGCACAGTGTCAACTTTTAAAACAGATAATTGCCAAAATTTAAAAAACTGTGTAACTTATCAATTTCAAACAAAGTACTATTAATAAATGTGTGAAATACGAATCTATGAAAGTACTTACCTGCAACTTGAATCTTGTGTTTCCAGAAATAAATTAAGAAAATATATTTGTGCTGTATAAAAACCATGGGTCTGGAGGAAGTCATTAAGTGTGTGCTTCTTCTATTGTCTGTGTGTTACAACAAATGCTTTGCACTACCCTCTGATAAGCCTAACTGCTTGGCCACACTGCCACACAAGAGAGCAGTAGTATTATCTTCTTTTAGTCTCTGTGGAACCCCTGGACTCTGTGCACACTATGGGGGTGATTCTGACCGCGGCGGACGGCGGTCGCCGCGGTTCCCGCCGAAAGACCGCTCCGCGGTCAAAAGACCGCGGCGGTCATTCTGGCTTTCCCACTGGGCTGGCGGGCGACCGTCGAAAGTCCGCCCGCCAGCCCAGCGGGAAACACCCTTCCCACGAGGAAGCCGGCTCAGAATGGAGCCGGCGGAGTGGGAAGGTGCGACGGGTGCAGTTGTAAAGCAGACACTGAAATTCTTTGTGGGGCCCTGTTACGGGGGCCCCTGCAGTGCCCATGCCATTGGCACGGGCACTGCAGGGGCCCCTAGGGGCCCCACAACACCCCATGGTGAACCGCCAGGAACAGGATGGCGGTATGGGCTGTCAGAATCCCCATGGCAAGCTGCGCCGCCATGGCGGATTCCCATGGGCAGCAGAAAGTCGGCGGTACACCGCCGGCTTTCCGCTTCTGGCTGCGGCTGTACCGCCGCGGTCAGAATGCCCGGCGGAGCACCGCCAGCCTGTTGGCGGTGCTACCGCCAACCTCCGCCATGGCGGTAATTACCGCCAGGGTCAGAATGACCCCCTATATCTCATTTTGATATAGCATGTACAGAGCCAGCTTCATACATGGTGCACATGTCCTCTTGACTGGTTTAACACTCGGTGGTTTACCATGTCATGAGCCACTAAACAAATCCCAGCTATGTGTGTATGGCCAAATATTGCTTGTGTTCAAAATCAAAAATCGAAAGGCCATGCCATGCATTTTTAGTCACTAGTCCAGTTAACATGTGGCATTACTATTTGAAACACACAGCATTCCAAGGTACATTCTTTGTATACTCATCGAAAGTTTCGAAAGCAGTGTTTCCTAATACCATTGCAGGGTGAAACTTCATGTGGCTAATTTCCCATTTATAAAAAGAGGTTTGGATAATGAAGTCAGTGCTACATCTGAGCATGGTTAAAGAAAATATGTGGAAACACAATAAACTAGTACAGATAAGTGATTGTCATAATTTCACAGCAGAAATCCAACCATACTAAAAGGTTCAAAAGGAGCACCAATTGAACCATAGCAAAAAGGGGATCTTAAGCATGTGCTACTTAGTTCCCACTCAGCAGCAATATTTTCCACCACAAGATGCAGTGTTCATGTGCTCTTCATTCAGCTCCAAGGTGTCAGCATGGGCACTGAAGGAGCCAAAGGGTTGTTAACAAAGAAGAGTAAGTTCCTGGCTAGGCCAGGGCAAAATGTCCACTATACTGGTGTACATAATTTTGAGGATTTCATTTTATGAGTATTATGCCAAATTCCTGAAATAATGCCATTGCGCCATATCATTACAAAGCGTTCATGGTAAAAACTGTAGCATGTGAGCACGGGAACAACGCAAAAGATAAGAATGCATCTGGCAGTTGTGGTTTTTGCACTTTTTTCAGTGCTTACAAACCATATTTGAGTTTTGCATAATTACACTACTTACTGTGTGTAATTTGTCTTACGTTTTGTGTAATTATGCGAAAACAAATTACATACATTTCGTACACCCCTCCTCAGGACCTACAAGTCTTTTCACTTTCTGGTATGCATCTACGGTGTTCTCAGCTCAGCCTCAGCAGCTGTCGTGAAGAGGCGGCTCCTTCGTTATGGCAAACGAGCGTCGCCCCCCTGTCTGAGCCAGCAGCAGAAAAACAAAAGGATAGTTGACCATTGTTTTATTTTTCTGCTGCTGGATCAGCCAGCAGTGTAGGGAAGGGTGGGGCTGAGCCATACGAGGTGGGAGGGGGAGAGAGTGTGCTCCTAAGTGCACATGTGTGTTTGGCCGGCCATCTCACATTAGCCAAACATACATGCGCACTTAGATTTCTCCAGCCTGGCTATGGCTAGTGAAACTGCACAGACCCAGGGCTTTGTCTGAGTGGCAGTCCGAGCCGCTCAGACCAATCCTGGTGCAGCTTTCATGCTAAGTTTAGCATGAAAGCAGCACAAGGATTGCTGGGGAGCCTGTGCTGGTGTCCCAGTGAATGCTGGTACACCACATCGACCAAAGAAAGACGAGGCTGTGGTGTCTGTGAAGGTAAGTTTATTTTATTTTTTTATTTTCTCCCCCTTTCACCCACACGCTTCCCCTTGTGATTTGAGGCAGCCGCTGCTGGTGAATGTGGTGGATGGTGTGGAACATGAAGTGGGAGAAAACAAGGCGCACCCCCACACAGAAGAGAACGTGAGAAGAGAGGAGGGTGAGCACAAGGGGAAAGGGAATGGTGATAACAGAGGAGAGAAGCTGAAAAGGGAAGGGATGAGCAGAGGGTTGTGGAGAGACTGTCAAGGCAGAAGAGAAGGTCAGAAAGAAAACAAGTCAGAAAAAAAGGGAAGACAACTGATGGAGCAGAATTGTAGATGAATAGATGAGCAAAAGTCAGTACAGGGTTACTGAAGAAAAAGACGGGTGGAAAAAGTGGACAGAAAGTTAAGTGGAGGAGAGGAGAAAAGCTGAAAAAAGAAAGGAGAGAAGTGGTTACAAGTGGTAGTAAAGGGAGCAAAAGGGAGGGTAAATGAAGGAAAACACCGGAGAAAGGGATTATTGTAAAATGAGCCAAGCAGAAAGAAAGGAGGAGCAACATTTGAGAAAGGAAGGGACAGAGAAGAGAAAGGAGAGGGAAATGGGCCAAAGGATGGGAGCGGGGTGTAATGAGTTTGAGAAAAGGTGCAAGCAGGTGAGGGAGAAAGGGAAATAAGGAAGAGGTGAGTGAAGTCAACATTTGTGAATAGTGGACAACAAAGGAAAGCAGGTGCATAAATAGGGGAGAAAGGGAGTAGTGCGGGATGGCAGTCTTGTGAGGCCCTCTAGAAGAAGAGGGGCCTGTTAAGTGAAGCTGGAGCAGTAGGTATCAGGCACCACCTACACATAGTGTTCTACTGCTGTATGCTAACTTTCATTTTTAGAGCTTCTGCTGAGGCACACTGGGCTGTTAGTGACCACTACAGCACACCTTTCAAGATATACATTTCTCACCTCGAGTGAAAATATAAAACACTGCACTAAAAAGACAACTCCAGGAAATTGACTGTATCATGAAATTTACAAAACCTCTTATATTCCAGAGAAAAGCAATGAATCCACACTTTGAAAAGCAAAAGAAAAGAAATGTTGCAGCTTTTGAATATTCTTTCCCAGACTTCAATTCCCAATCAAGCTTTTTGAAATAGGGAAGAACAGCCCTCCTCGCATATTTGGCTTTTGTGGATTTTAAAGGACTGAGGTCCTTATTATGAGTCTGGAGGTCCAGGGACCGCCAGACTCATGGTGGCGGTTGGACCGCCGCCAAAGCAGCGGTCCGGCCTCCACATTTTGACCATAGCAGAGCTACCACGGTCTGACCGCCTCGTAGTGCCGGCGGTCTTAATCTGCCAGGGCAGCACTGCAAGCAAAGGCTGGCAGAGACGGGGTGCCAGGGCCCCCGTGGACAGCCCAGTCGCGCTTTTCATTGCCTGAATTATAGGCAGTGAAAAGCGTGACGGGTGCTATCGCACCTGCCGCACTGCAACATTGCAGCAGATTAGATTACGAGCTGGCATCAATGTTGTAGCCTGTTTGCTGCTGTGCCAGCGGGCGGAAACGCTGTTTCCACCCGCTGGCCCAGCAGGAAACTCATAATAGGGCCAGCGGGGGGAAAACCGGAATGGCGGTTTTCTGTCCTAAAGAGTTTGGTGGGCAACCTCCGCTGCCCGCCAAACTCACAATGAGGGCCTGAATCTGTGCTTAGCAGTTAGAGCTGTAAAGGAAATGGGATACGTTTTGTGTGGTAGTACACTGCTGTCTTATATCAAGGAACATGAAACTTTCAAGATGCAAATGGACAAATCATTTTATGGATACATTTGGAATGGTACATGGAGAGACTATGAATTTAAAATTATTGCACTCAACAAATATTGTAAAGAGTGACACGATTTACATCAGTCCCTAAAACAGATAGAGACATTACTTGTAGTCAAAACAGCAACTTAACTCTCCTGACCAGTGATTGACTTGAAACACCCAGCAAGTAGACATAGGACAGCCTCAATTTTCCAGTGTTCACCAACAAACAAAAAGTGAGAGAAGTGCACACCCTGGGTGCAGGAGCCTGGCTATCAATCAGCGTTCGTGAAATGAACAAAGAAACAGAAGCGAGGGGCAGCCGAAGCGCACCAGGAGTAGCCAATGCGAGACAGGTTTAAATAAAAAAAAAGTGAAAGTAGTCTTGAGGACAGTGAACGTAGCTGCTTTAGACTTGAGAGAGAACTTGCAAGAATACAGTCACTATCAATTGCTGGACAGGCTTTTTATTCTACTGAGCAATTCCTCGGTGTGCTGGGGCTCTTGGGGACTGGTTTTGGTGCCTCTATGACTTTCCCCTGCTCTCTGGGGTTAATGTAGCAGGCACAGGAAGGCTTCAAGCGAGAGAAAAAGAGGGGGAAGGTAGAGGGGATCTGAACAGAAAGGGAGAAGAAAGAGGAGAGAAGAGCAGCGAATGAATGGATGGAAAGAGAGATATTCCGCGTGTAGACAAAGGAGAGTGGCTGGTTTGAGCATTTTTGCCAGGGCTGTTTTTCCATTTTTGATTAGGAGCTTTGATATTAGTTATACTAGGGCCCAGTGGCAATGCCTCGTGAGCTGATGGATCCTCATTAAATATATATATATATTTTTTAAAGTAAAATGGCAAAGAAAATTGTATGCTTTTTTAAATTAAAAGGCATTTTGACCCAAGAGTTTCCGGTAGTGAAGGGGACTTCTTTTTAAGCAAATCTGCACAGGAAAATAGGGTCACTTGCAATTAGGGGAGCCAATGGCTAAAGTGGGCTGACCTCTTGTGACTTCCTGAATGCTGTGATAGACGGCATGACAGCTGAAGGACAGCTGAAGAAACCAGTGGATGAAGATGGCTCACTAAAAGACCCTTTGTGTACATATGGATTTTTAATGTTTTTTTAAAACCAAGGATCTTAGCTGACCTAAAAATGGTCATTTCAATTTCATTATTACCATCAATATACCCCCCTCCCCCAATATGCCCACCCGGGTTGCAAAAAAGCCCACAAGACACTGGGATATTATTTAAAAAAAGAAGAGGTGGAGCCAGACCCGCATCCGACCTGCACCCCATCCATAAAAGCCCCAATTTTTTCTGCCCTTTCCCTCATGGCAGATGATTACCATATACCCCCAATTTTCTCCTGGGGGCATCTGACTCATATTCACATCAGGCTGCAACCCCACTCCTAATGCACCAATACTCATTCTGCCCCTCCCTGTGCCTGGAGCATCCCTATCTCCAAGGCAAGTCAGAAGAAATATGATTGTTTTAGGCATACTTTTGTCAGATGAGCCAGCAGACAGGTGTTGAATGGCCACACTTGTCAGGCTCTGGGTCAGTTGGCAACCAGGGAATCCCACTAGTCCTGGGCATTTGTCAAACCTATAGATGGAAGCAAATCCAGGTTGGTGTTGTTTTACTGGATCCAACTAAGTTGTCCTACTCTTATGGCCCTGCAAACTTCAAACGTTTGCTAAAATCACAAATATTCCTCACATTTTTGTAAGGGAAAGTTCCAGAGTCTGTGGACATCCTTAAAGCTCTTCCTGCCCAGCGCTCTTACTCTTATCCCCATAAAAAACAATGCTTCACTTGTGTGTTTGGCTCGGCCTATTGCCCACAACAAAAATGACTCCACAAAAGCAACATGGAGACATCAGATTTTCGCCATGAAAATTGACCTGTTATGGTTATGTGGATAACTGCTATATTTGGGTCTGGGTTCAGGCGCCACCCAGAGAGATTGCTATTAATCCGAGACAGTTATGAAAGCTAGATACCCACGCATGTCCTCAGTGATGTGACTTACATGGATACCACTATGTTTTCTTACACAGAATAGTCTGCAGACCGTACACTTTGATTAAAATTATACATTTTCTGTCAGGTACAGTTCCAGGAACGGTGGGAGTCTTCAGAATTCGTACCACCCAGCCTACCTACACTTGGAGCGGGCAGAAAGGCTTCAATGCAGACCAGGATACAGTTTTTAAAAAACGTATGCCTTGGAAAAATTATCAGTCATGGTGAAATCCCATCTGGAAGAATTAGCTGGTGACATTGGTAAAGGAAGTGACAAGTTGGCCTTAGGAAGGAGGAAATGAGTACTCAAGACGACTTCTAAAGCAGGATTTCTGGTGCTTGCTATTGTTTGATAGCACAGTGGAGTCCCAGGAAAAGATATGGTGAATGCTGTTCATCAGTGTGTTAAGCTTTCTGGTAGTCCCACTATATATGGCCCCCCTAAAAGTGATGGAGGAATTTTTTATATAGCAACTCTCTCTGGACACTGAGGAGAGACCCCGATTAGAAAAGGCCTAAAGGTTTCCCACCAGGAAATGTCCTTTCAGGTGTCATAACTGTGCAGAGACTCAAATCAGAAACTCACTAGATGCTTAATGCAAGCCCAAGAAAGAGGATTGGGTCAGGTTGATGTGCACAATGTATGCAAGAGCCTCACTTTGTTCACTGCAGGGCCTCCACATTGTATGAGCATTTCTGGTATGTCCTTGCAGACAGTCGACTGGAAGCATGTTGTGCAAGCTAATTGGAGCACTAGATATACAGAGCAGCAGCGAAGTAATGGAAAGCCACATTGGCCAAAGGATGCCAATCATGGGCTTCATCTTTGACTACCTGGTGCATGCCATGGACTCCAGAAAGAGGCTGCGGCTAAGCCTTATAAACTAGCTCTATCCAAGTTGGTGGATTGCCCAATCAATGTAACAGAGATTCCTGAACCAAGATGACTCTGAGTTCAGCCTTTAAGGTCAGTTCCTGTTAGCATCATATATAACAGGCCATTTCCAAGTTCCAGATGCGTCGCAGCACTTTTTTTTTCTATATTTTACATTGTGTTTCTCACTCCTTGCTTCTGATTGTGTCTTCCGTTTTGTACTCCTAGTATTTCTAGAGTGCATCTAAAGTTCTTTGTTTGGGGTTTAGTTTGGCTCTTTTCTCCTTTTTGGTGTCAGGGGGAGTTTGCTGCCTTGCTGTTATTCTTCAGTTGGATCATTATCTTCAATCAAGAGCTACACATTACCAAAGAGTTTTTTCAAGTTTGTGGGTTTTATCACCTGTGACTATCTTAAGGAGACACTTGACACCTTTCACATATACTTTTCTGTGCAAGGTGAGATAGTGGATATGTGGAATAGTCACCTTTTCCTCAGGTGATGAAGAAAGCTACTCAACAGATCTTCGCTGAGCCCAGTTCTTAACAGAAGGGTAGTAAAAGTTGTGGGACCAACATTGTGGGTTTGTGAACCTTGAACCTCGGGATGTGATTATGAAGAAAGCATTCATTTTAAAACAGGAGTTACAAATTGATGGGAAGAGATTGTTTTTGTTGCCAGATTCGAGCATGAAAACATTGACGTCAAGGTGAAAATTTGAGATGAAGAGGCAGGAACTGTTGCCCTGCGGTTTCACCTCTTTGGTATGGTATCTGGTTTAGCTTAGAATGAAAAAGAGAGCAAAACATATGTCTTTCCCCAGCCGGAGGCAGCTTGTTCCCCACAGTAGAACACCATTTGTCTGAGGTGCAGGGGGAGGTCGTTCCATCTCTTTGCTGCAGTGTAGGTGGAAGTTCGTCCTCCAGCAGTGGTTTTGCAGATGCGAGGGACGGTCCAGGAGTCGTCCCAAGCTGAGGTGGCGTTTCCGAAGATGATGAGCTTAGTCTTGTTGGAGTTGAGCTTGAGGCAGCTTTCTCTCATCCAAGTGGCAAAGGCTTCCATTCCTGAGTGGATGTTCTTTTTGGCCATGTCCGGGTCTTCGGTGAGGGAAATGATGAGTTGTGTGTCATCGGCATCTGACACGATGTTCATACCATGGCTTCTAACGATGGCAGCAAGAGGGGCCATGTATACGCTGAACAGTGTGGGTCTCAGAGAGGATCTTTGGGGGACTCGGCAGTTGACTCTTGTGGGTCTGGAAGTGTAGGGCGGAAGTCTGACCCTCTGTGTCCTCCCGGAGAGGAAGGAGTGGATCCATTCCAGGGCTCTGCCACGGATTCCCATGTTGTGGAGCCTGGTGAGCAGAGTGCTGTGGGAGACCGTGTCAAATGCTGTTGAGAGGTCGAGGAGTATGAATGCTGAGGTCTGGCTGTGGTCTAGGAGTAATCGGATGCTGTCGGTGGCTGCCAGGAGAACTGTCTCCGTGCTGTGGTTGCTGCAGAAGCAGGACTGGGAGCTGTCCAGGGAGTAGTTGGCCTCAATTAAATTCTGTAGTTGTGCGTTGATTGCTTTCTCCAGTACTTTGGTGAGATAGGGTAGAAACAAGATGGGCTGGAAATTCTTTAGTTCTGATGGGTCATCTGAAGGTTTCTTCAGGAGAGGGCATATTTCAGCATGGTTCCAGTCCTCAGGGAATGTGCCCATGTTGATGGAACAGTTGATTGTGTTACGGAGCTCAGGGCGATGGATGCACTAGCTCAGATATCTATGTAGTGTGGGAAGGGGTCTGAGGGGGCTCCGGAGTGGGTGCTGTTCATGATGTTGACTGTTTCCTCTGTGGTGAGCGTGGACCAGCTGTGGATGTTCTGGGTGGGTTCTGGGGGGTGGGTTGGTCACAGGTTCCGGTGCCAGGATTTTCCGGAAGGAAGCTGTTGTAGATGTCCTGGATCTTGTGGTGGAAAAAGAAGGTGAGTTTGTCACAGAGGTGCTGTGACGGGGGATGATGGTGGCTTCGGAGGGGGGATCTGTGAACTTGTTGATGACTGAGAAGAGTTCAATAGAGTTGTGTTCAGAGGAGTTGGTGTGCTCCTGAAGTGTGTACTTCCTTGCGTTCTTGATTTTTCGTCGGTGGGCGGCGGTTACGGCTCTGAATGAGGCGAGGTCTTTGCTGGTTTGGCTGTTGCTCCATTTTTTCTCCAAACATCTGTGGGTATGCTTTGATTCTTGGACTTCGGTGGTGAACCAGCTGCCTTTCTTAGGTACGTGTTTGGCCGATGTCAGCCGGAGAGGGGTTAGAGTGTCCGCGCATTTGGTGATCCATGCTTTGAGATTGCGTGCTGCTATGTTGGTGTCGTTGGAGGGAGTGATTTGGCGAGCGATGAGGTGAGTTGCTGTGAGAAAGTAGCCTCTTTCTAGCCTTGTTACCCCCACTTTTGGCCTGTTTGTGAGTATATGTCAGGGTGTTTTCACTGTCTCACTGGGATCCTGCTAGCCAGGGCCCAGTGCTCATAGTGAAAACCCTATGTTGTCTGTATATTTGTTATGTGTCACTGGGACCCTGCTAGCCAGGACCCCAGTGCTCATAAGTTTGTGGCCTATATGTATGTGTTCCCTGTGTGATGCCTAACTGTCTCACTGAGGCTCTGCTAACCAGAACCTCAGTGGTTATGCTCTCTCTGCTTTCCATATTTGTCACTAACAGGCTAGTGACTAAATTTACCAATTCACATTGGCATACTGGTACACCCATATAATTCCCTAGTATGTGGTACTGAGGTACCCAGGGTATTGGGGTTCCAGGAGATCCCTATGGGCTACAGCATTTCTTTTGCCACCCATAGGGAGCTCTGGCAATTCTTACACAGGCCTGCCAGTGCAGCCTGAGTGAAATAACGTCCACGTTATTTCACAGCCATTTACCACTGCACTTAAGTAACTTATAAGTCACCTATATGTCTAACCTTCACCTGGTGAAGGTTGGGTGCAAAGTTACTTAGTGTGTGGGCACCCTGGCACTAGCCAAGGTGCCCCCACATCGTTCAGGGCAAATTCCCCGGACTTTGTGAGTGCGGGGACACCATTACACGTGTGCACTGTACATAGGTCACTACCTATGTACAGCGTCACAATGGTAACTCCGAACATGGCCATGTAACATGTCTAAGATCATGGAATTGTCACCCCAATGCCATCCTGGCATTGGGGGGACAATTCCATGATCCCCCGGGTCTCTAGCACAGAACCCGGGTACTGCCAAAATGCCTTTCCGGGGTCTCCACTGCAGCTGCTGCTGCTGCCAATCCCTCAGACAGGTTTCTGCCCTCCTGGGGTCCAGGCAGCCCTGGCCCAGGAAGGCAGAACAAAGGATTTCCTCTGAGAGAGGGTGTAACAACCTCTCCCTTTGGAAATAGGTGTGAAGGCTGGGGAGGAGTAACCTCCCCCAGCCTCTGGAAATGCTTTGATGGGCACAGATGGTGCCCATCTCTGCATAAGCCAGTCTACACCGGTTCAGGGATCCCCCAGCCCTGCTCTGGCGTGAAACTGGACAAAGGAAAGGGGAGTGACCACTCCCCTGACCTGCACCTCCCAGGGGAGGTGCCCAGAGCTCCTCCAGTGTGTCCCAGACCTCTGCCATCTTGGAAACAGAGGTATCTGTGGCACACTGGACTGCTCTGAGTGGCCAGTGCCAGCAGGTGTCGTCAGAGGCTCCTTCTGATAGGCTCTTACCTCTCTTGGTAGCCAATCCTCCTTCTTAGGTAGCCAAACATCCTTTTCTGGCTATTTAGGGTCTCTGCTTTGGGGATCTCACCAGATAACGAATGCAAGAGCTCATCAGAGTTCCTCTGCATCTCCCTCTTCACCTTCTGCCAAAGGATCGACCGCTGACTGCTCAGGACGCCTGCAAAACCGCAACAAAGTAGCAAGATGGCTACTAGCAACCTTGTATCGCTTCAACCTGCCGGCTTTCTCGACTGTTTCCAGGTGGTGCATGCTCTAGGGGTAGCCTGCCTCCTCTCTGCACCAGGAGCTCTGAAGAAATCTCCTGTGGGTCGACGGAATCTTCCCCCTGCAACCGCAGGCACCAAAAGACTGCATCACTGGTCCTCTGGGTCCCCTCTCAGCACGACGAGCGTGGTCTCTGGAACTCAGCAACTCTGTCCAAGTGACTCCCACAGTCCAGTGACTCTTCAGTCCAAGTTTAGTGGAGGTAAGTCCTTGCCTCCCCACGCTAGACTGCATTGCTGGGTACCGCGTGATTTGAAGCTGCTCCGGCTCCTGTGCACTCTTCCAGGATTTCCTGCGTGCACAGCCAAACCTGGGTCCCCGACACTCTAACCTGCAATGCACAACCTTCTGAGTTGTCCTCCGGCGTCGTGGGACTCCCTTTTGTGACTTCGCATGGACTCCAGTTCACTCTTCTTCCAACTGCCTGTTCAGGTACTTCTGCGGGTGCTGCCTGCTTCTTTGAGGGCTCCCTGAGTTGCTGGGCATCCCCTCTGTCTCCTCTTCCAAGTGGCGACATCCTGGTCCCTCCTGGGCCACAGCAGCACCCAAAAACCTTTCCTGCGACCCTTGCAGCTAGCAAGGCTTGTTTGCAGTCTTTCTGCGTGGGAACACCTCTGCAAGCTTCATCACGACGTGGGACATCCATCCTCCAAAGGGAAAGTTCCTAGTCCTCTTCTTTCTTGCAGAACTCCAAGCTTCTTCCATCCAGTGGCAGCTTCATTGCACCCTCAGCTGGCATTTCCTGGGCTCCTGCCCACTCTCGACACTGTCGCGACTATTGAACTTGGTCCCCTTGTCTTACAGGTACTCAGGTCCGGAAATCCACTGTTGTTGCATTGCTGATGTTTGTTCTTCCTGCAGAATCCCCCTATCACGACTTCTGTGCTCTCTGGGGGTAATAGATGCACTTTACACCTACCTTTCAGGGTCTTGGGGAGGGCTATTTTTCTAACCCTCACTGTTTCTTACAGTCCCAGCGACCCTCTACAACCTCACATAGGTTTGGGGTCCATTCGTGGTTCGCATTCCACTTTTGGAGTATATGGTTTGTGTTGCCCCTCTACCTATGTGCTCCTATTGCAATCTATTGTAACTTTACACTGTTTGCATTACTTTTCTTGCTATTACCTGCAGAATTTTGGTTTGTGTACATATATCTTGTGTAAATATCTTATCCTCATACTGAGGGTACTCACTGAGATACTTTTGGCATATTGTCATAAAAATAAAGTACCTTTATTTTTAGTACTTCTGTGTATTGTGTTTTCTTACGATATTGTGCATATGACACCAGTGGTATAGTAAAGCTTTACATGTCTCCTAGTTCAGCCTTAGCTGCTTTGCCATAGCTACCTTCTATCAGCCTAAGCTGCTAGAAACACCTCTTCTACACTAATAAGGGATACCTGGACCTGGCACAAGGTGTAAGTACCTCTGGTACCCCCTACAAGGCAGGCCAGCCTCCTACATTGGTTGTGCAGCGGTGGGATAAGTACTTGCAACTACTTATCACTTTGTCATTATGTACTTTTCATAAGAGAATAATATACAAAACAAGTTTAGTGTATGTACACCTAACCAAAAAGTTTTGCTTTTCTCCTCTTACACTTTCTACGAAGTGCTGAAAAGTATTCTAAAACTTCTAAAAGTTTCTAAAAAGTTAGAAAACGTTTTTTTCTTTGTTCTTTCAAACGTTCTGAAACTGTTTCTTCCTTCTCACTGTCTCTAAACCTTTTGCTATCATGTCTGATGTAGAGTCTGCTCTTAAAATGGTCAATACTACTTATGACAATTTAAATTGCAAGAGCCTAAGGAGTCTCTGCTTAGATAGAGGTTTAGTGATAGGAAAGAACCCTACAAAAGAGTTTCTATATAACATGCTTATTGTGAATGATGAGTCCCTAGGAGGCACTTCAAATGAGAGGTTAATAGAAGGCTCCCATTCTGACTCAGGGGATCTCCTTGAGGAAGGTGGGGAGGGTTCTGTTCCAAATCTGCCCCCTAGCAGAACACATAGCAATGTTGGTAGTAATGGAGGTTCCCATCACAGTAGGAAAGTCTTTGTTCATAGAGGCCAAGTTGCTAGGGTTCCCTCAGCTAGGGACAGGTTTCCCTCTGTTGTTTCCAATTTATCTTCTGTGTCCAAGCATTCCCAACCCACCCACCCTGAAGACAATATGTTAGAAAGGGAACTCAAAAAGTTGAGAGTTGAAGAGACCAGACTGAAGCTTAAACAGTAACAGCTGGCCTTAGATAGGGAATCCTTAGACCTGGAGAAGGAGAGACAGAGATTGGGGTTAGGACCCCATGGTGGCAGCACAAGCAGTATTCTTGATAGTAATCATGTTAGAGAGCATGATTCCAGGAATCTGCACAAGATAGTCCCCCCTTACAAGGAGGGGGATGACATCAACAAATGGTTTGCTGCTCTTGAGAGGGCCTGTATGGTATAGGGGGTCCCTCAAAGGCAGTGGGCTGCTATATTGTGGCTATCTTTCACTGGAAAGGGCAGTGATAGGCTCCTTACTGTTTGAGAAAGTGATGCTAACAATTTTGCAGTTTTGAAGGATGCACTCTTGGATGGATTTGGCTTAACCACTGAGCAATACAGGATTAAGTTCAGAGACACCAGAAAAGAGTCCTCACAATACTGGATAGACTTTGTTGACTGTTCAGTGAAGGCCTTGGAAGGTTAGTTACATGGCAGTAAAGTTTCTGACTATGAAAGCTTGTATAATCTTATTCTGAGAGAGCATATTCTGAATAACTGTGTGTCTGACTTGTTACACCAATATCTAGTGGACTCAGATCTGACCTCTCCCCAAGAATTGGGAAAGAAGGCAGACAAATGGGTCAGAACAAGAGTGAACAGAAAAGTTCATACAGGGGGTGACAAGGATGGCAAGAAGAAAGATGGTGAGAAATCTCAGGATAAGCATGGGGATAAGGGTAAAACCAAAGATCCTTCTTCAAATCCAAAACACTCTTCAGGGGGTGGGGATAAATCAAATGATTCCTCTTCTTCACAACATACACACATTAAAAAGCCTTGGTGCTATGTGTGTAAAAATAAAGGCCATTGGCAAGGGGATAAGTCCTGTCCAGGTAAACCCCCTGAGCCAACCACTACTAATACATCAAACTCTAGTGCCCCTAGCAGTAGTGGTAATAGTGGTGGGACTGCTGGCAACAGTCAAAGCAAGGGTGTAGTTGGGTTCACTTATGGGTCCATCATAGAAACGGGGGTAGTTAGTCCCAAGACAGTTTCTGTTACACCTAGTGGCATTGGCCTTGCCACACTGGCTGCTTGTCCCCTTACAATGGATAAGTGCAGGCAGACAGTTTCAATAAATGGTGTTGAGGCCCAGGCCTACAGGGACACAGGTGCCAGTATCACTTTGGTGACTGAAAACCTAGTGCCTCCTGAACAACACATCATTGGACAACAGTACAAGATTATTGATGTCCATAACTCCACTAAGTTCCTTCCCTTAGCTATAGTTCAGCTTAGTTGGGGTGGAGTTACTGGCCCTAAGCAGGTGGTAGTATCACCTAGCTTACCTGTAGACTGTCTCTTAGGTAATGACCTAGAGACCTCAGGTTGGGCTGAGGTAGAGTTTTATACCCATGCAGCCATGCTGGGTATCCCTGAGAAATTCCTTCCTCTCATTTCAGCTGAAATGAAAAAGCAAAGGAGAGAAAAAGGCCTGAAAACTCAGGATCCTTCTCCAATAACAGGTAAAAAGGGTATCACAGTATCCCCTAACCACCCTGCCATTCAGGATACCATTCCTGTGGTGGGAGAAACCTCTCCTTGGGTGGCACCTGTACCAAGGGATTCATCAGCTAACACAGCTGTACTCCCTGAGGTGGAAGTGCCTCTCTGTGGGATAACTAATATTGGTGAGAAAAAGGGCACCATTTTAGTTAACATGGAGCATCCCTCCAACCCTCCCAGAGAAACTTTAGTGCAGAAACCCTGCACTGCCTCACAACACTTAGGACACCAGCCCTGCCCTAGTGTGGAGCTCATAGGACAGCATCCCTGCCCTGCTCCAACTAAAGAGAAACAGCATCCCTGTTCTCTCTTACCGCCATATGGACAACGTTTTTGCCCAGCTATGGCTTTACTGACACAGCATCCCTGTCTGGCATTCACATTACTAGAAATAGGTCCAGTGGACAATTCCCACTGTTCTAAACTACAACTTACTGATAGGAACTCTGAAAATATATCTTCACATTGTTGGTTAGCTAAAAAACTTCAAACAGGGTGGTTTACATCCCCACAGGGAAGTAACCATATAGTGGATGATAAACGGAGTAACCAGTCTATTGCAGAGCTACTCTCCACTTATCACCACTTAGACAATAAAGACTCAACTGGCCAGGTTAGCCTTATTGTCCTTCGTTTGGGGGGCGGGGTTGTGTGAGAAAGGAGCCTCTTTCTAGCCTTGTTACCCCCACTTTTGGCCTGTTTGTGAGTATATGTCAGGGTGTTTTCACTGTCTCACTGGGATCCTGCTAGCCAGGGCCCCGTGCTCATAGTGAAAACCCTATGTTGTCAGTATGTTTGTTATGTGTCACTGGGACCCTGCTAGCCAGGACCCCAGTGCTCATAAGTTTGTGGCTTATATGTATGTGCTCCCTGTGTGATGCCTAACTGTCTCACTGAGGCTCTGCTAACCAGAACCTCAGTGGTTATGCTCTCTCTGCTTTCCAAATTTGTCACTAACAGGCAAGTGACTAAATTTACCAATTCACATTGGCATACTGGTACACCCATATAATTCCCTAGTATATGGTACTGAGGTACCCAGGGTATTGGGGTTCCAGGAGATCTCTATGGGCTACAGCATTTCTTTTGCCACCCATAGGGAGCTCTGACAATTCTTACACAGGCCTGCCAGTGCAGCCTGAGTGAAATAACGTCCACGTTATTTCACAGCCATTTACCACTGCACTTAAGTAACTTATAAGTCACCTATATGTCTAACCTTCACCTGGTGAAGGTTGGGTGCAATGTTACTTAGTGTGTGGGCATCCTGGCACTAGCCAAGGTGCCCCCACATCGTTCAGGGCAAATTCCCCGGACTTTGTGAGTGCAGGGACACCATTACACCCGTGCACTGTACATAGGTCACTACCTATGTACAGCGTCACAATGGTAACTCCGAACATGGCCATGTAACATGCCTAAGATCATGGAATTGTCCCCCCAATGCCATTCTGGCATTGGGGGCACAATTCCATGATCCCCCAGGTCTCTAGCACAGAACCAGGGTGCTGCCAAACTGCCTTTCCGGGGTCTCCACTGCAGCTGCTGCTGCTGCCAATCCCTCAGACAGGTTTCTGCCCTCCTGGGGTCCAGGCAGCCCTGGCCCAGGAAGGCAGAACAAAGGATTTCCTCTGAGAGAGGGTGTAACACCCTCTCCCTTTGGAAATAGGTGTGAAGGCTGGGGAGGAGTAGCCTCCCCCAGCCTCTGGAAATGCTTTGATGGGCACAGATGGTGCCCATCTCTGCATAAGCCAGTCTACACCAGTTCAGAGATCCCCCAGCCCTGCTCTGGCACGAAACTGGACAAAGGAAAGGGGAGTGACCACTCCTCTGACCTGCACCTCCCAGGGGAGGTGCCCAGAGCTCCTCCAGTGTGTCCCAGACCTCTGTCATCTTGGAAACAGAGATGTCTGTGGCACACTGGACTGCTCTGAGTGGCCAGTGCCAGCAGGTGACGTCAGAGGCTCCTTCTGATAGGCTCTTACCTCTCTTGGTAGCCAATCCTCCTTCCTAGGTAGCCAAACCTCCTTTTCTGGCTATTTAGGGTCTCTGCTTTGGGGATCTCACCAGATAACGAATGCAAGAGCTCATCAGAGTTCCTCTGCATCTCTCTCTTCACCTTCTGCCAAAGGATCGACCGCTGACTGCTCAGGACGCCTGCAAAACCGCAACAAAGTAACAAGACGACTACTAGCAACCTTGTATTGCTTCATCCTGCTGGCTTTCTCGACTATTTCCAGGTGGTGCATGCTCTGGGGGTAGCCTGCCTCCTCTCTGCACCATGAGCTCTGAAGAAACCTCCCGTGGGTCGACGGAATCGTCCCCCTGCAACCGCAGGCACCAAAAGACTGCATCACTGGTCCTCTGGATCCCCTCTCAGCACGACGAGCATGGTCCCTGGAACTCAGCAACTCTGTCCAAGTGACTCCCACAGTCCAGTCACTCTTCAGTCCAAGTTTGGTGGAGGTAAGTCCTTGCCTCCCCACGCTAGACTGCATTGCTGGGTACCGCGTGATTTGCAGATGCTCCCGCTCCTGTGCACTCTTCCAGGATTTCCTTCATGCACAGCCAAGCCTGGGTCCCCGACACTCTAACCTGCAGTGCACAACCTTCTGAGTTGTCCTCCGGCGTCGTGGGACTCCCTTTTGTGACTTTGCATGGACTCCAGTTCACTCTTCTCCCAACTGCCTGTTCAGGTACTTCTGCGGGTGCTGCCTGCTTCTGTGAGGGCTCCCTGAGTTGCTGGGCGTCCCCTCTGTCTCCTCCTCCAAGTGGCGACATCCTGGTCCCTCCTGGGCCACAGCAGCACCCAAAAACCTCTACCACGACCCTTGCAGCTAGCAAGGCTTGTTTGTGGTCTTTCTGCATGGGAACACCTCTGCAAGCTTCATCGCGACGTGGGACATCCATCCTCCAAAGGGAAAGTTCCTAGTCCTCTTCTTTCTTGCAGAACTCCAAGCTTCTTCCAACAGGTGGCAGCTTCCTTGCACTCTCAGCTGGCATTTCCTGGGCTCCTGCCCACTCTCGACACTGTCGCGACTATTGGACTTGGTCCCCTTGCCTTACAGGTACTCAGGTCCGGAAATCCACAGTTGTTGCATTGCTGGTGTTTGTTCTTCCTGCAGAATCCCCCTATCACGACTTCTGTGCTCTCTGGGGGTAGTAGGTGCACTTTACACCTACCTTTCAGGGTCTTGGGGTGGGCTATTTTTCTAACCCTCACTGTTTTCTTACAGTCCCAGCGACCCTCTACAAGCTCACATAGGTTTGGGGTCCATTTGTGGTTCGCATTCCACTTTTGGAGTATATGGTTTGTGTTGACCCTATACCTATGTGCTCCTATTGCAATCTATTGTAACTTTACACTGCTTGCATTACTTTTCTTGCTATTACCTGCATAATTTTGGTTTGTGTACATATATCTTGTGTATATATCTTATCCTCATACTGAGGGTACTCACTGGGATACTGTTGGCATATTGTCATTTATTTTTAGTACTTCTGTGTATTGTGTTTTCTTATGATATTGTGCATATGACACCAGTGGTATAGTAGGAGCTTTACATGTCTCCTAGTTCAGCCTTAGCTGCTTTGCCATAGCTACCTTCTATCAGCCTAAGCTGCTAGAAACACCTCTTCTACACTAATAAGGGATCCTCCTACAGTTGCTCGTTGGTGATTTAATTCCATTTCCTGTGGGGGGTCCTGGATGTGCGGGTGCGGCTGCTGGGTGCGGTGATCGTGAAGTGTATGCAGCGGTGGTCAGCCCAGTCTGGGGTGGAGATGGTCTTGGTGGTGATCCAGTTGCTTGAGGTGAAGATGGGTTCCAGTGTGTGTCCTGCGATGTGTTTGGGTGCGGAGACCAGCTGTCTGAGGCAGAGGATGGCAAGGTTGTTGAGTAGAGCGGTCGTGTTTGGGTCGGTGCGGTCCTCGAGGTGGAAATACAGGTCGCCAAGGAGGAGGTAGTCGACTGATGCCAGGGCCTGGGGGGTAGTGAGGTCTACGACGTCGTCTATGAAAGCTGGGCGGGTGCCGGGTGGCCTGTACACCAGGATGCTGCAGATGGTGAAGTTGTGGCTGGAGTGGACCAAGAAGTGAAGGTGTTCCATGGTGGTGCAGTGTTCTTCTGGGACGGCCTTTACACGTAGTGAGGACTTGTGTATGATGGTGAGTCCTCTGCCCGGGCGGGAGGGACGGTCCCTCCTTAGGATGCTGTAACCGTCGGGAATGGTGATGGCGATGTCTGCACCCGAGGTAAGGTTGGTCCAGGTTTTGGTAAGGAAGGCTATGTCCGGTCGGGCAGTGTCAATCAAGTCCCAGAGTTTGGCAGTGTGTTTGTGGAGGGAGCGGATGTTCAGGAGCAGGCAGTTGATTGGGTTGTGGAGATTGCTGGTATCTTTGTGTGCGGAGAGTACCTTCGTCTTGTTGAGGCTGGCGCTGAAGTTGCAGTTCCTGCAGGTGAAAGGTCTGTGGGTGTCCTTGGGGGAGATGCTGCAGCAGTTGCTGAGACGACCGGTGTTGAGGCGGAGGAGGGTCACAGAGTTGCAACTGAGGCAATCCAGGGGGTGGTTTAACGGAGATCCAGGGTTCCTGGCGCTGGGCGCGATCCAGGCCTGGACGGATGTGCCTTTGGCATGCCAGCGGCCGCGCTGTAGCTGCCAATAAGAAGGGGAGGGGTGGGGGAGTGGTCAGCTGGGAGGCGGGAGGGCAGGAATGGTGCTTCGCGGGGGTCAGAGGAAAGGGGGGAGAAAGGAAAAAGGAGTAGAGGAAAAAACGAGAGAATATAGAGAAAAAAGCAGAAAAAGCAAGAGTGAAAGAGCGACAGAGAGAAAGAAATACTTACTTGTGATGGCCACTAGACCACCAGGGATGAGGCGCAGGGACGAGCCTGCGGGTGGAGGAGGGCCTCGAACTGAGAGTCAGGAGACTCTCAGTTCTCCCAGCAAAGGCAGCAGCAGCCAGAGGAGGTGGGGGGGGGGGGTGCAGCAGACGCTGACCAGTTCAGTGCAGTTGCCATCTCACAGCGCTGCGGCTGCCATTAAGAGGGGGAGGGAGGTCAGTCAGCTGGGAGGTGGGAGAGTGGGAAAGCTGCTTCACAAGGGGGGAAGGAGGCAGAGGAAAGGGGGGAGAAAGGAAAAAGGAAGAGAGGAAAAACAAGCAAATATAGAGAAAAAGGCAGAAAAAGCAAGAGTGAAAAAGCGACAGAGAGAAATAAATACTTACTTGTGATGGCCCCTAGACCACCAGGGATGAGGCGCAGGGACGAGCCTGCGGGTGGAGGAGGGCCTCGAACTGAGAGTCAGGAGACTCTCAGTTCTCCCAGCAAAGGCAGAGGCAGCAGCCAGAGGAGCTGGGGAGGGCAGCAGACACTGACCAGGAGGTGGTCGAGCCCTCCTGTGGGTTACTGGTGAACAGAGGAGAGCAAAGAGTTTTGCAAAGTAATATGCCTTTGTTTTAGAGAAATAGTTGTTCTCTCATAGGCAGTCTCCTGTGTTTCTTCGTTGACTGTTGCCCCTCCTCCATTCTGTGCCCTTTCACCCTGGCTTTAACTTTAAATTCACTGGCGTAACAATAGCCCCCGCAGTCCCGGCGGTGCGGTGGGGGGGGGGGGGGGGAGGGGGGCACGTCTAATTGCTGCTAGGCAGTAGTACGCTGAGATGAGGGAGACATAAAATGACATAAAAGAGTTGAAACCCAGGAGGCTCCGTGGTCACAAAGATAATTCTTTCCCTGAGTGAGGGAAGCTTGCATTCCAACACGTACTGGTTGTGCACTTAATGGGGTAAGCTTGCATTGCTGCTACCTGTTCCAGAACTCTTGCGTTCCCTCGATAATAGTAGTTCATCCAGCCCAGGTTTTTGCTTTACATTCTTGGATTTGCATTACTGATTACGAAATTATAAAATCTTAACTCCATGTCCCAGATGCAAAGAAGAAATAGACTACCTATGTCTGGACCTGGAACTCAAAAGCATTGTTGTTCTATATCAGTTGTATTTTATAACTCTGAACAGAAAAAAATTAGACAACAGTTCTTTAAACAGTGTTTCCTGTGGAGAAATCCTTTCAGGTACGGCCCTATCAATTTAGGGAATGTTCCCTTCCCTTTCAATCTTTGCAATGAGTTGTAGTTCTTCTATTCAAATGAGTAGATCTCTGATAATTTGGGAAGCAAAAATGGGCTGGAAAAAGTTTGGGAGGACCCACAAGGTTGGAAGTTTGTAGGTGTTTCTAAACATTCAAGGGCATCCCCATGCTGGAACGCATATGTCCCCAAAATAGTATTTACTTCCAACATTACGCGCCATTGTGGGGTGATCTTGTATATGAGCAAACTGATGTCTGAGAACAAATGTACAATTTGCGACTATCTTTTTCTTGGACATCAAACCATTTGTTCATTAAAGTAGATTTTAAATGTGCAAAGGACTTATATTTTTATCACGGTTTTCATTTTTCAATTATATTTTTCTTCGATTCATATCATTTTTATGTCACAGTAGTTTTCTTGACAGTGATATCTGGTTTTTCAAGAGCGCAGTCGTTTACATCTTTCTGGGTCTGATGCCTTTTAATCCTGACTGGCTTTAAAGTGTCACCTAGCGAAACACTCAATAGCTATTTGACTAACACACTGTGAACAGGGCTATTTCTGAAATAAATTAGCAGCAACCCTACGATGTAAAAACGGAAAATACCATAACACTTGGCTCCAGATCTTGGTTTGAAAACATAGCTGAAATTGACAAAATAAATGAGGGTCAACTATTTTTTTTAAGGAAGTTATGTTATCAACATTTTTATAGCGTAGTTCTGACGTGTGTACATTCGAGCTTATGTTTTACTGAATGTAAGTATGCATTTATTTATTTTTACGAACGAGCGTGGAGGTCCAGAGGCCATGTTTCACTTTTCTGGACCTCAACTTGAAATGCTAAAGTTCCTCCAGCCTCCCCTACTCACTAAACCAAGCAGGGGCAAAGCCAATAGGTCTTGCATAGACAAGAGCTACTGGCTTTCCAAATGTGTTTTTGCCATGTTGTACATCAGTGTGGCTGCTGTTCAGCATGGCTAAAAGTTAGTGGTGTGGAGTGTCGTAGAGTGGAGTGGGGGAGTAGAGTGCTGTAGAGCAGAGTGGGGGAGTAAAGTGTCAGAGTTGAGTGGAGGAGAGTAGAGTTCAATGGTCCAGTGGCAGAGTGTAGTGGCGTGAAGTGGCATGGGGTGCAACAGGGTGGAGTGTGTTGGAGTGGACTGAGGTGGTGGGGTGCATTGAAGTAGACTGTGGTGGATTGGATTGGGGTAGAGTGGGGTGGATTAGACTGGAGTACAATGAGGTGGACTGTTTGGAGTGGAGTTGATTGGAGTGGGGTGGATTGAAATGGGGTGAGGTGGATTAGAGTGGGGTGGACTGGAGTGGGGTGATTAGATTGGATGGGGCAGGTGGTTTGGACTGAAGTGATAGGTCTAGGACGGGGTGGTTTTGAATGGGGTGAATTGGAGTGGGATGGAATAGACTGGAGTGGGAAGGATTGGAGTGCACTGGAGTGGGCTGGTTTGGATTCATTTGATTGGACTGGGGGAGTGGGGTGGATTGGACTAGAGTGGTTTGTGGAGTGTTTTGGACTAGTGTTAAGTGAATGGATTGGGGTGGGATGCATTGGATTGGGTAGAGCGGAGTGGATTCGACTACAGTGGGGTGGGTTGGACTATAGTGGAGTGGCTGGATTAGAGCGAAGTGAAGTGGGGTGGGTTGGATTGGGGTTGGGTGGATGGGGATGGGGTGGATTGCACCGAAGCGGGGTGGATTGGAGTGGGGTGGATTGAAGTAGGATGGTTGTATTGTAATGGAGTGGGGTGGGGTGGAAGTGAGTGGGGTGGAATGGAGTGGGGTGGACTGAATTGAGTGGGGTGGACTAGATTTGGGTTGATTGGAGTGGGGTGGAGGGGATTGGGTGGGTGGAGTGGATTGGATTGGGCTGGCGTGGAGTGGAGTGGATTGGGTTGGGGTAAGGTGGGTGGATTGGAGTGGAATAGATTTTTATGGAGTGGGGAGGAGAGGGGGGGTGGATTGGAGTTGACTTGATTTAAGTATGGTGGATTGGACTGGAGTGGATTAAATTGGATTGGAGTGGGGAAATGGAGTGGGATGGATTGGAATGGGGACGGTGGATTGGATTGATTGGGGTGGATTTGATTAGTGTGAAGTGGATTGGTGTGGGGTGGATTGGATTAGTGTGGGTTGGGGGTTGGATTAAGGTGGTTTGGAGTGAGATGGGTTAGGGTGGATTGGACAGAAGTGGGGTGTATTAAGGTGGACTGTATTGGATTGGAGTGGGTGGTTTAAGGTGAAATGGACTGGAGTGTAGTGGATTGGAGTTGGGTGGTCTGAACTGGGGTGGTGTGGATGGGATTGGGGTAGAGTGGGGTGAACTGGGGTGGTGTGGAGTGAGGTGTATTGGAGTAGGGTGGGGAGTAGAGTGGAATGAAGTAGAGTGGGGTGGATTGGAGTAAAGTGTGGTGGATTGGAGTAGAGTGGGGTGGTGTGGATTGGAGTGGATTGGAGTGAATTGGGGTGGGGTGAGCTGAATTGGATTGGGGTGTGGTGGGGTGGATTAGAATGAGGTGGAATGCAATGAGGAAGAGTGGACTGGAGTGGGGTAAAATGTATTCAAGTGGATTGGAGTGGGGTGGATTACATTGGTGTGGAGTGCAGTGGATTACATTGGTGTGAAGTGGAGTGGATTGGGGTGTGCTGAACTGGGGTGGTGTGGATGGGATTGCGATGGATTGGGGTAGAGAGGGGTGAACTGGGGTGGTGTGAAGTGAGGTGGATTGGAGTAGAGTGGGGAGTAGAGTGGAGTGGATTGAAGTAGAGTGGGGTGGATTGGAGTAGGGTGTGGTGATTGAAGTAGAGTGGATGGGAATGGATTAGAGTGGGATAGATTGGAGTAGAGTGAGGTGGAATGGAGTAGAGTGGGGTGAGGTGGATTGGAGTGGGGTGGATTAGATGGGTGGAGTGGATTGGAGTGGTTGGAGTCGGGTGAGTTGAATTGTATTGAAGTGTGGTAGCATGGATTGGAATGAGGTGAAATACAATGAGGTAGGAGGATTGGAGTGGACTGAGATGGAATGAAGTGGGGTGGATCACATTGTGTGGAGTGCGGTGGATTGGATTGGTGTGGGGTGGTTTAAGGTGGTGTGGGGTGGACTGGATTGGAACGGGGTGGAAAAAGGTGGATTGGTTTGGGGTGGAATGGACTGGGGTGAGGTGGGTGGATTAGAGTGGTTGGAATGGATCAGATCGGATTGGGTGGGTTTGACTGTAGTGGGATAGGTTGGATTGAAGTGAGGTTGGATTGGATTGGAATGTGGTGGTTTGGAGTGGGATGGATTGGATTGGAGTAGGGTGGGTTGGACTGGAGAAGGGTGGGTTAGACTGTAGTCGGTGGGTTGGACTGGAGTGGGTTAGATTGGACTGGTGGGGAGATTGAATTGGACTGGATTGGGGTGGACTGGATTGGTGTGGGGTGGATTGGAGTGGGGTGAATTGGGATGGAGTGGTGTGGGTTGGACTGGGGAGAGGTGGACTGGATTGGAGCGAGGCAGTGTGAAGTGAGGAAGACTGGAGTGGGGCATATTGTTTTGGATTGGAGTGGGACAGATTGTTTTGGACTGGAGTGGGGCAGATTGTTTTGGCTTGCAATGGGGCAGATTGTTTTGGATTAGAGTGTGACAAATTGTTTTGGATTGGAGTGGTGGCATATTGGCTTGGGGCAGTTTGTTTTGGATTGGAGTGGGGCAGAATATTATGGACTGGAGTGGGGCAGTTTGTTTCGGATTGGAATGGGGCAGATTGCTTTCAATTGGAGTGGGATAGGTTGTTTTGTATTGAAGTGGGGCAGACTATTTTTTATGGGAGTGAGGCGGATTGTTTTGGATTGGAGTGGCGCATATAATTTTGTATTAGAGTGGGGCAGATTGTGTTGGACTGGAGTGGGACTGTTTGTTTTGGATTGGAGTGTGGAGGATTGTTGTGGATTGGAGTGGGCAGATTGTTTTGGATTGTAATGGGACAGATTGCTTTGGATTGGAGTGGGGCTGATTGTTTTGAATTGGACTAGGGCAATTTTTTTGGGATTAGAATGAGACAGATTGGAGTGGGGCAGATTGCTTTTGATTGGAGTGGGGCAGATTGTTTTGGATTGGAGTGGGGCAGATCGGAGTGGGACAGATTGTACTGGGGCAGACTGGAGTGGGGTGGATTGGGGTGGGGCGGAGTGGGGTGGATCGGAATGAGGTCGACTGGACTGGAGTGTGGTAGATACGATTGGAGTGGGGCAGACTGGAGTGGGGGGATTGAAGTTGGGCAGACTGTATGAGATTGGAGTGGGGCGGATTGTTTTGGATTGGAGTGTGGCAGATAGCAGTGGGGCAGATTGTTTTAGATTAGAGTGGGGTAGATTGTTTTCGATTGGAGTGAGGTAGATTGCTGTGGATTGGAGTGGGGAAGATTGCTTTGGAGTGGAGTGGGGCAGGTTAGAGTATGGCAGATTGTTTTGGATTGGAGTAGGGCAGATTGTTTTGGTTTGGAGTGGGGCAGGTTGGAGTGTGGCAGATTGTTTTGGATTGGAGTGGTCAGATTGTTTTGGGTTGTAGTGGGGCAGATTGGATAGGGGAAAATTGTTTTTGTGATTATTGGGACAGATTGGAGTGGGGCAGATTGTTTTGGATTGAAGTGGGGCAGACTTTTTTAGAATGGAGTAGGGCAGATTGTTTTGGATTGGAGTGAGACAGATTGGAGTGGGCAGATTGTTTTGGATTGGAGTGGGGCAGATTGTTTTAGATTGGAGTGGGGCAGATCTGAGTGGGACAGATTGTAGTGGGGTGGATTGGGGTGGGCAGAGTTGGGTGGATCCGAGTGAGGTGGACTGGCCTAGAGTGTGGTAGATTGGATTGGAGTGGGGTGGACTGAATTGAAACGAGGCAGATTGTATCAGATTTAAGTGGGTCAGATTGTTTTGGATCGGAGTGTGGGAGATAGGAGTGGGGCAGATTGTTTTAAATTTGAGTGGGGCAGATTGTATTGGAGTGGAGTGGGGCAGGTTGGAGTGTTGCAAATTGTTTTGGATTGGAGTGGGGCAGGTTGGAGTGTGGAAGATTGTTTTGGACTGGAGTGGGCGGATTGTATTGGGCTGGAGTGGGGCAGATTGGATTGGGGCAGATTGTTTTGGTTTTTACTTGGACAGATTGGAGTGGGACAGATTGTTTTGAAATATAGTGGGGCAGATTTATTGGATTGTAGCAGGGCAGACTAGAGTGGGGCAGATTGTTTTGGACTGAAGTGGGGCAGATTGTTTTGGAAAGGAGTAGGTCAGATTGTTTTGGATTGGAGTGGGGCAGAGTGGTTTGGATTAGTGTGCGGTGGATTGGGGTGAGGTGGAGTTGGGGAAATCAGGGTGAGGTGGACTGGATTGAAGTGGGGTGAATTGGACTGGGTGGGGTGATTGGAGTGGAGTGATTGGGGTGGGGCAGACTGTTTCAAACTGGAGTGGCAGATTGGAATGGGGCAGATTGTTTTGGATTGGAATAGGGCATATTGCCTTGGATTGAAGTTAGGCAGATAGGAGTGGGGCAGATTGGTTTGGATCGGACTGGGGGAGAATGTTTTGGATTGGGGTTCGGCAGATTGTTGTGGACTGGAGTGGGGCAGATTGTTTTGGATTGACGGCAGAAGATTGGAGTGGGTGGGTTGGGAATATTGGAGTGTGGTGGATTGGGTTGAAGTGGGGTGGATTGGAGTGTGGTGGATTAGTTGGAAGTGGGGTGAATTGGGGCGTGCTGCATGATTATGGGTTAAAGTATAATTTCAAAAATTACACATAAAACAGAAACAATGTCACTGTGCAAAATTTATAACAAGATAATAGTCATCTTCAGAGAACAGCTCCAATGTGCAAAAACAAAATATGAGTGCGAAGTGAGAAAAGAAGACTTGGCAGAATAAAAAAAGTTAACTATAGAAAATACTACTTTTTAATTTTATTTGTCCTGTTGGGTACGTTTTTGCCAGTCATGCACCTTCAGTTTGCAGGTCACCAGAAGTTTAAAAAAACAACATTAGGACAAAGTGAGAAAAGAAGACTTGGCAAGATAAAAAAAATTAAGTACAGAAAATACAACTTTGCAGTTTTGTTTGTTCTGCTGGGCAACTTTTTGCTAGTCACTCTCCTATTGTTTGCAGGGTACTAATCAATCAGTGCTTGGTCTCTTCTCCATGGACAAGAACGGAAATAATGATGTGGCCTCCAGTGACAAACTACAAGGCTGTAAAGAAGAGTGTCAGACAAGTCAAACGATAAGCGATGGGCGGGCTCCAACCCCTTTTCTAACTACAAACGCGTCTCGCTAGTGATACGCATGTGCTAGCACATGCTATCGCAGGCTCAGCCCTAAAAAAACGTGTTTGTCAGATAATTCACTGATGTTTTCTTTTACACTATAATCCATACACAGGATGCTTCAAAGCACCAGGAGCAAAGTCAGAGGTCCTGATTACAACTAGTAGGCGATCTACAGGTGAAAATTATGTTCACAAAAGTTTGTGTTAGTGTGGGGTGCATGTATTAGCGGGTGGACAATGTCATCTGATTCCAAGTTTTACACCTTGGAAGGGAAGTGCAAGAAGTAGAATTTTGCTCTATATGCTCACGTTGTGTGCATTGATATTTCCTGCAAGAACCTTGGAAGCAAAGACCTGTGATACAACCAAATGTAGCTCAATTTGTACTTTCATTGCGGGTGCAACTAAAGTTTCAGCCAGAATCGTGATTTACTCTCTGATAGTAATCAGGGCCGAAAACAGTCTAAGTGGTTGAAGGTGGCACAGAGAAGGGAATCTAATTACGTCTGGCACGTTACCTCTGGCCATCCTGTGGTGTAACGAAACGTGGGGAGGGGCTGCAAAGTACCTAGAGAGGGATCCCTTCCCCTTGGACTCAGTGAGGGGCCTGCCACTCGTGCACAGTAAAAAAAATATATATTTATGATTTTCTTCAATATTCCATCAAACAAATAGAAAAACAATATACATTGCAGTGCAAGAAAATAAGTACATCACTAGCTTACACCCTGTCCGAATTGATTATAATACACTGAGGGTTATGTCGACCTTACACTTCAGGTGTACAAAAACATGTTTAATATGCTTCCCACCCGAGTCATCTACAGTAATAAGGATTCACAGTGACACATCGTTATCTGCTATGTTTTCACCACGTCTGAGCTGAGAAGCAAGCACCATGTCACGGGGGAATGCGGTGGTACCTGTCATGATGTCTGATGTAAGTAATTGCTCCTTTAGTTTCCCCGGTTTCCTTGCCAATTAGATAGGTCTGATATGGACCCCAGTAATTTCTGTGTGTGTGGGGGGGGGTCAACTCATTATAAATATCAATCTGGGTATTGTAGTATGTCATCTCTGTGTACCAATCTTTTAGAGTGGGCAATGGTCCACAATCCCATCTCATTGCCATCCTGTGTTTAGCCAGCATAAGTCCCATAGCCACTAGCCACCTGCCTCCTATCTCCACTTCCCTGTCATAATCACGTAGAGTTAGCAACAACGTGGCAGTCAATCTAAGTCCAACTATGCGCTCCAATTCCTGAAATATTGTCATCCAGAATCTATGTCTGCTAGCGCAGGTCCATGCCAAGTGGAGAAAGTCAGCATCGTCCTCCCCACATATCGGGCATTCAGCCATGATATGCAGTCCATATTTAAATATCCTAGCACATGTATAACATACCCCGTTGAGGTATTTGAAGTGGATCAATCTAAGTCTCCCATTTAAGGAGATGGAACGTACCATGGAACAGTAGTATTGCCACTGAGGCGTCGGTCAGTGTGATGGCCAAATCTCTTTGCCAGTCAAGTCCAGCTTTAAGTAAACCAGGCCTATGCGCTTCTTGTGCACTTAGTTACCAATTTACTTTGCGTTGACTCTTGTATCAACCAGGAGAGTGCTTGCATTTCAGGTGGTTCAAGGTGTTCGTCGCCTACAAGCTCCCATAGGGTGTGTCTGGCCTTAAAGTAGTGGTATTTCATGAGTGGACTCAGTGCCACAGAGTGTTCCGCACAGGAGTCCCAGGGGCATAGTGCCATTGCGAAAAAAAGTCACCCACAGTAACAATGGCAAGTTTGTGAAACACATCTACGGCACCTTTATCCCAACCAAACGGGAACCATGCACATTAGTCTACTTTCATATGTGGTGAGTATAGTGAGGAGAGTGACAGGGTCATGAGGCTGTGCCATGCCTGTTTTGTGGTGTTAAAGTAATCAAAAGTGCTGTACTGTCGCCTGGGAGGCATAAAGATCTGACATGGCAAAGAGTGAGGGCTTGAGATGTCTTGTTCTATGTATAAATGTGGTATGTTATGGGGGCCATGAATCCAGTTAAGTGCGGGCATACATAGGGCAACCCGGTCATAGGTCTCAAGGTCAAGGGCGTTAAGTCCACCCATATCATATGACAGCATGAGGACATTCCAACTAACTCTAGGCTGCCTTCCCGTCCTGACTAATCTAATCAGAAGGGAGCGCAGCATGACAAATACTGATCTCGGATGCAACATTGGAATGTTCTATAATAGGAACAAGAACCTTGGAAGAACCACTATTTTCATGAGGGCTATACGCCCCACTAAGGAGAGGTGGAGCTTAATCTGTCGACCAACAGTGTCTGGTAATTTCTGTATGGCCCTCCCATAGTTGCTGAGGAGGACCACTGAAGGATCTGTATGTATTTAAACCCCCAAGTATCGTTCCGAATATGTTTTCCACATGAGGGGGAAATCCAGTTGCTTTTGGGTCATGGCTGAAGTGAGGGGCCATATGATAGATTCATCCCAGTTAATCTTCAGTCCGGAAAGACTTCCGAATCTGTCTTCTTCGCGGAGCATGGGCATGAGATTGAGGTCAGGGTCACATACTTACAGCAGAGTATTGTCTGCATATGCGGAAATTGTTAAGTTGTAACCGGGGAAGTGGATGCCTCTATGGTTGTGGTATTTATGCAAGGCGCATGCCAATGGTTATGCCACAAGGGCATACAGAAGGGGCGATAATGGGCATCCTTGCCTGGTACCTCTTATGATGTTATAGGATCTGAGACAACTCCATTAACTCTCACCTGCACCATTGGGTCAGTATATAGGGTCTGTACGAGTTGAATGAACACCTACCCCACCCCAATGCGGTGCAAAACCACTAGCATGAAGCTCCATTCGACAGAGTCAAATGCCTTTTTGGCATCTAAAAAACTGTGGCCGCTCACACCGCTAGGTCGACTTGTTGTATGGTGCCAAATAAGGCTCTGAGATTCATTGTGCGATTACGGCCAGGGATAAACACTGCCTGTTCTGGTCCCACCATTCCAGGCAGGAGTGGCTCCAACATGTTAGACAAAATTTTGGCATATAGTTTAGTATCCAGTTCTTTTAGGAAGAGGGGCTGATATGAGGAGCATTGTTGCGGGGACTTACCCGGTTAAAGCAGGGTGATAATTATAGCCTCTCTCAAGGATGCTGGCATTACTGCATCACTGGTTATCTCTCCAAAAAGGAAGGATAGTGTGTTCAATGTCAGATCGTCTTTGCCATTCAGAACAATGGCAAAGCCACCCTGCCCCTTAACATTACATATAAGTCTCCACCAAGGAAGGCCTAGAGAGTCCCATGGCAGGGAGCTGTGTTCTGTTAAGTGAGACATGTACACTTCAATATGTCTTGACAGCAACACATCCAAATTGTTGTCTTGCTGTGGGTAAAGTTGATAACCCAATTGGCCAACACAAGGTTACTGGGTGGCATGCCCACCCGGCTAACTTTTGACTAAGGCTACCAAATGAGGTCATGTCTGCGGGCAGGGAAACAGAGGAAACCTTCACTGACAGCAAATGAGAGCTGTTTGACAGCTCTTGCTTGCCGTTATGTCCTGAGGGTGGGCACAGGAGCTGGCCCTGGGTGGATGGCAGTCCCCAGGGCCGTCTATGGCTCCTCGTTAAGGGCCTGCACAGCCCCTACCAATGTTAAAGAGCTCCAGGGAGGTGGTTGTACCCAAGGCTAGGGGTCTGTGACGGAACCCTTCATTATTTAAATTCAGCCCCAGGGAGGTGGCAGTCCCCAGGGCTGCACGGCACCCTGCATGCATAATTTCTTTACCCTGGGGAGGAGGCGGTCCCGGGAGCTGCAGGTGAGGCCGCACTGCCCTTCCCACATTCACAATTTCTTTAGCCGTGGGAAGGTGGCAATGCCAGAGGCTGCAGGGCAGCCATGCGGTCCCCGCACAAATAATGTCTTTAGCCCTAGGAAGGTGGTGGTCCCTGGGGCTGTGGGGGGAAGCGTGCCCCCCTGCATTCTTAGTTTCTTTAGCCCCAGAGAGGTGGCGGTCCCCAGGGCCGCGGGGGGGGGGCACACGACCCCCCACGTACATAATGTCTTTAGCCCTGGGGAAGTGGTGGTCCCCAGGGCTGTGTGGTCCCCTGCATACATTATTTCTTTAGCCCTGGGGAGATGGCGGTCCCCAGGGTTGTGGGGGGCATATAGCCCCTCCTGCATACATTATTTCTTTAGCACTGGGGAGGCAGCGGTCCCCGGGCTGTGAAGGGGGGGCGCACCCGCATACATAAGCACTGGGGAGGTGGCGGTCAATGGGGTTGTGGGAGGCGTGTGGCCCCCGCATAGAATGTAAGCCCCAGGGACGTGGCGGTCTACAGAGCTGCAGAGGGTTCACACACCCCAGCCACATACAATATTAATTAAGCCCTGGGATGGACTTGATTTCTCTCACATATAGGGAGCTGCATCTTTAGCAGCTCCCTCTCTGTGACAGCAATGCCGGCTCCCCAAAGGAGGCGGGGGGCCAGATGGGACCACAGGGGCCTTTAGGCTCCCCTGTGGTCCCATTGCACACTGGAAGGCACCCAGGAGAGATGGCCAGGCCCTGGAGCATGGGGTGCTCGGGGCCAACTTGTGCGGCCCCTCTCCCAAAAAATAAAAACATATTAAGGCCAGGTTCGGCCCCTCTCCCAAAAAGTCCAGGCCCTGGGGGATGGGGGCCAGGCTGCGCGCCCCTCCCTCATTGAGTTGTTGTGGGCCCGGGGATGGGGTCCACAGGTCTGAAATAGGCCCCTGGCCACTCTCCCCCACAGTGGACATTCAACTAACGAGATAGCACTTACTAACTAACCAGTTGGATAGACATTTTGGGCAAAACTGTGGACTCTTGTTGGATAATTGAGCACGTGAACTTCTGCTATGGCCAAGATGCTCATTTCACAGAAATTAAACCTCAACAGGAAGCACTTACAGATATAAACATAGCATGTGCCCCAGTTGAAGCTCCACTTCTGGAAAGGACAAATGATCCTGACTCCTGGGCTTGGCAAAGGCAAAGCAAGTGTGTTTATTCTGCGATTCCATATTGAAAAACAATCTGAATCCTTCATGGACGTAAATGCATCCTTCATCTACTGAGCGCCATCACACGCTCTCACACTCTCACATCCACATAGACCCTCTCAAACCCAGACACACACTCTCACAGCCACTCTCACACCCAGAGACACCCTTTCACACCTATTCCCACACCCAGAGAGACGGGCACTGCGGCAAACTCCCACTTCTCACAGCCAAAGGCCTCATGGCCTGAGGTAACTAGAACTCACGCCCTTGTAATGCACTGAGAATTACCACAGATATTATAGCACTCATGACAACTTTTATGACATCAGTAAAAATATCAATTAAACATTAGAAGGCAAATTATTGAATAAAAAAGGAAAGACAAATCAGCTGGCCAAAGTGACATGCACACTTTGGAGCATCCAATCCAGGCACTGTTCCAGTCCTCTGCTGTCTGAAGCAGAGGCAGTTCTCTGCTGCTGGCAGCAGAGGACACACCCAACATGTCTCTGGGCTGTTGCGTGCTGCGGGGAAAAAATAAAATGGCAATGAAATCTTTTCATTGCCATCCTATTTCTTTCTGTGCGGCTCTCAGCTGGTGAGGGGCAGACGCTCCCCCACCCTCGAGAAGAAACCGTCCCTGCTCAATGGCCCTGCTTAGGGCCTCTACTTAGCAGTGGATGGACTGGGGTCTGGCTCTTGACATTGACAGCTGTCAGTGGCCTCTGTTGATTGCTGTCCTTATGGACAGAGTTTTCCCTGGGTTGGGGACAGAAGTCAGACCCAAGGAGTGGAATGGGCCACATGACTTTGTTGGCCATGGTGGAACTGTCTGCCTACTGGCAGGCATCTGTGAACAAATTAAGGTTAGGAGCTTCAGAGATGAGGAGAAGGTTTCCCCATGGGGCAGTTCAGTGGCCCCAGAGAGTATAGAGTGCGGGCCTAACTGAGTTCAGAAAAGCATAGAACTGGCAAATGCCCCTGCAGTGGTGGGCCATTGTCCATGTTTTAACGCCCTATAAGGGAAGTCCATCAAGGTATTGATTACTCTACCCTGGCTTTAGGCTGGAAGTGGAATGTGTTGGAAAATGGCCCACTCTGAAGGGTCACCCCAAACCTTTTGACTTCCTCCTCTTCTTTTTCTGACCTCGTTTTTGTTGGCTTTAGGACTCTGGGCACTTTACCACTGCTAACCAGTGCTAAAGTGCATGTGCCTGCTCCCTAAAACATGGTAACATTGGCTCTTACCCAATTGGCATATTTAATTTACTTATAAGTCCCTAGTAAAGCACACTAGATGTGCCCAGGGCCTGTAAATTAAATGCTACTAGTGGGCCCGCAGGTATCTTCTACAGGGGATACCCAAAGAAACCAAGCCAAGATGCAGGTAGTCATGTATATCTACAACAATGTCTCAGCTGGCATAATTTAAAAATAAATAAGGAAAAAACTATGAAATTAAGGTTGACACAGGGAAGTATGCAAAATCAGTAAATGTTTATACAGTTGTTTGAGCAATCATAAAAAACACAAAGAAGCAACCACAAAACAAAGGGCCAAAAGGTTATGGGAACACGAAGTGCTCAAAGTGATCGTGATAGTGAATGGCGCAAGTGAAGTACTACATTTCACATACATATAATACATAAAAAAACAAATACAGTTGATGGGTAAATGTAATAAATATTCAATTAAAAAGGCATTGCTTAATATCTTATTAATAGATTAGACCAAGGAGGCCCAAATTTAGCTGTAATCACAGTCGACGTTTAGGATCCTTATTCATTTAAAGATCATCATCAGGACAGACAAGTCCCAGAGTGGTGCAAATAAAGGATGTATTCAGGTAACCCCACAAAGGAGAGTAAGGAAAAAACTCCTCCCAGTTGAGAAATAATCCAAATTCAAGCTCGCAAACTATGCAACTATTCTGGTACATCATTCCCCCAAAAGGCACAAGTTTGATTATGTGTCAGATGGTGTTCTACCGTAAGAAATAAATCACTGCGAGTTTGCAGATTACCTGCTGAAATCCATCTGAAATTTGGATTATTGCTCGAGGGTAGTGGAGCGTCTGCGAGCTGCACTGGAAGAAATAGAATGGCAATAAAAAGATTTCATTTTAAATTTTCCACGCTGGGCGTGTCCTCTGCTGCCTCTGCTTCTGGCAGCAGAGGACTGGAGCAGTGCCTGAACTGGATGCTCCAAAGTGTGCATGTCACTTTTGCCAGCTGCTTTGCGCTGGCCAAAGTGACATGCACACTTTGAAGCTCTCCACACAGCTGTCTAAGGCAGCTGGGTGGAGACCAGTCACAGGCCTCCTGGGCCTGAAGGAGCGTCCAGCCAGGAAGCTCCATCCAATCCAGGCACTTCTCTCATGCTGGTTTACAGAATGAGAACAGCGTCTGGATTGGTTAGGTGAGCTCTTCCTCTATCGGAGAGCAGAAGCACATGGAGGAGGAAGTGCAGCCTGTGGGTAGCTGTCTTTTTTTTCTACTGTGTAATGCATGTGTGTGTAAATGTAATGTAGGTAAATGTGTAGAGCATGTAAGTGTAGTGTGTGTTATATTTAGTATTAATTGGGTTAATGGAGGGAGGGGTGGTTTACTTTGGGGTTTTGGAGGGAAGGAGTGTTATTTTATTTTTTTTCAAAGTGGTGGGGCATTTCACTCGCCCCACCACTTTAAAAGGGTACAATCTGCTGCTGTCATTGGGTAAGCTTCCCCTCCAGCTTTGGGACTGGTAGGGAGTTCCCTAGGGGCTCCTGAGGTTTTCTTGACCTCTGAGGCATTTCAGAGTGGGGAGCAGTAGCCCCAGGGGTTTTGCACCTTACTTCCACTCTACCTCCCACCAGTTCAAGGGTGGTATCCTGACACTGGTCAAGCAACCCATGGTCTGTACCCTGAGGCTGAACAGGGGACAGGGGTGAGTTCTCCCTCACCTTGCCCTTACTTCTGGGCTCCCATACCCTCCCCTGGGGAGTGGTACTCCCTAACTGAATTGTCTCGGTGTCCTTAGGGACCACCTCTCCCGGTTCTCCTGCCACCACGGGTAACTCATTCCCCAGAATGCAGTCTATGGGCATCTGGGGACTAACTATGACCCTCCTCTGGGTCACCTCCCCACCCCACTCCAGGGATACCAAGGCCAAAGGGTGGAAAAAACATCCACATGGTCTAGAGACACCCAACACACCTGACCAGTGCACTGCTCTGGGGAAACCAGTCTCTCCAACATCATGGTGTGACTAGCCCTAGTGTCCCTCAGAGCAGTGACTGGGACCCCATTCACTACACCTAGTGGAAGTGATGACTTCCATCCTCGGGGATCACCAGCTCACCCTCTGGGTCTATCTCCCAACTGAGGGAGATTATGGCATGGTCTATGACCTGCCCCTGGGGACTATTTTCCCCTACGGCTACATTGGCAACCCCTGTAGAGGTGTCACCAGTGGGTGGTTTCTTTGGACAGACAGAGTTCCCCTGCTTGTGTCCTAGATTGGAGCACTCAAAGCAGTGGGGCTGGAAATGGGGTGGCCTGTGCCGCCGCCCACCAGAACCGCCACCCTGTTTCTCAGATGGGGCCTGGGAACCCTTTCCTCCCGCTTACTCTGGGATTTGTCTGGGTCATCTTTAACTTCCCCCTCACTCTTCTGGAGAGAACCTGAACCACCCTTCTTGGGGTCACTCCCAGGTACCTTCTTGGACACCCTGGTGCTAGCTCAGCGTTCTGCCTCCCCAGCAAGCTTCCTGGAATCAGTCAGCTTACTGTCAAATAGGTGCTGGCACAACTCTGTTAAACAAATATTGAGCAGGGGCTCTCTCATCATTAAATTGTAAAACCCAACATAATCAATAACTTTGCTGCCCTGCACTCAACCATTCAGTACCTTACTGGATCAATCAATGAAGTCTACCCAGGACTGGTTGGGGAGCTTGTTACTGTCCCTGAATCTTTGGCAATACTTCTCAGCTGTCAGTCCAAAGTTGGCAGTCAAAATGGCTTTCATGGGAGTGTACTTGGTCTGGTCCCCAAGCTCTGGTGTTAGAAGTGGGTCACTTCCAAGTGTTTGCATATGTTTCCACAGGCCTGGCCCTCAGTGCACTTCAGGAACCCCAAGTACTCTAAGTGCACCCTCATGAGCAGAAAACCACTTATCAATGTCATCTTCCACACATAACTGGGCACCAAATCCTCGGGTATACAAACCTTCTTGTCTCGATCAGGTACTGCACATATGCTGCCACTATCACTGCTGGAATCTGCCTGTCTGTCCTTGAGTTCCAGCTCCTTTAGACTCAGTTCAAGAGCCAGAAGTACTTTCTTCTCAGCTAAGGCTCTTTCAGCCTCAGCCTGCTTTTCAGCTCGCCTCTCCTCTGCCTCTGTTTTTAATCTTGCTAACGCAGCTGGAATTTTCTCTCCTCTCTCCTTTTCTCTGTGGTCAGTCTGTGACATTGAGACACTGCTTTCTGCCGCTGCAGGAGGCGCACATCCCGGGGTGTCATCCTTATTTGCTGTTGGCTGAACCTTAGAAGAGCCATTCTCATGCTCCCCAAACTTATCATGCTCTTGGGAACCGGATTCTGCCCAGGCCCCCAGTGCCTTTTGGTACTCCCCCTTCTTGGAGGCTCCTCAGGTAGGTACCCCCATCCCTTTGCAAAAGTTCTTCAGCTGGGAGGCAGTATAACCTTCCAGCTTAGCCAGTTCAAACTCCTCAGCTCCACTTGTGGACCCAGCCAGAGACATGATGTATAGGATTGATTAAAAATGCAAAGTAGGGAAAATTACAGAAAAAAATCAAAATGGTCTTTAACTCTGGGTAGGTAGTGTACACGTAACTATTGTATGGCACTGCACAAACACAAGTCCTTGCCTCACCACTAAACACCTATGTTAGAAATTGGGTCTCTAGCTGGCAGAGGTGTGCACCTTGTCCAAGTAGGGACAACAATCCGAGTCAGGGTAAGTCACAACACAACTTAAATTATCCTGTGCTCATCCTCTTGTAGCTTAGCACAGAGCAGGCAGGCTTAACTTAGAAGGCAAGGTGTAAAGTATTTGTGCAATAACTCATACAGTAACACAGTGAAAACACCAAAAAAGTACTCCACACCCATTTAGCAAAATAGTTAATATTTATCTGAATAAAATAAGGCAAAAATGACAAAAAATCCAATAAGTAAATCCTGAGAGATGCAATTTTAAAGATTTAGGTGAAAACTGCGCACAGAAGCGCAAAGCACCAACTGTGGTTATCTGGTCGCACAGGGCCAGGACAAAGTCACAAGTTCAGGCTGACCACGATGGAGTGCAGGCCGGTTAAAGGGACTCCCTTGGGTCTGCTGAACATAGTACCTTAAGTCCTGGTGCGCATGGTGTGGCTTTGTGAGGCTTCTCATTGTTTTACGTGGATCCCGGGGAGATGTGTGGTGAGGCTTTGTGGGGCTTGGTGTCACTTTGTGTGGATCCTGGGGAACTGTGCAGTGAGGCTTTGCAGGGCTTGGCATCACTGTGCATTGGTTCCGAAGGGCTGGCAACTACGAGGTGAGACTTTGCAGGGCTTCGCGCAACCCGGCGTTGAGCCTGGTGAGGCTGGCAGCTGCGCAGCGAGGCTTTGCGGGGCTTCATAGCAGTTCTGATGAACACCACAAAAGGTAAAGCACTGTAGGCCCACTTCCAAGGCAGGGCAGCCTCACAGCTTGTACAGTCCGGGTGGAGATGGTTCAAGTCTTTGGTGTCTCTGAGTCTTGGGAGCAGGAGGCAAGCTCAATCCAAGCCCTTCAGGAGCACTTGTGAAGGAAGTCCTTCTAGCAGTCAGGGTTCGGCAGGCAGCGAGGCAAAAAGCAGGCCAGCAGTCCTTCCAGCAAAGCAGTGGAGATGAGTCCTTTGGGCAGCCAGGCAGTCCCCCTGACAGAGTCCATTTGTAGGTCCAATAGTGTCTGATTTGGTGAGGTTAGAGACCCAGTATATATAATCAAAAGTGCCTTTGAAGTGGGGGAGGAACTTCAAAGAGTGATTTTGAAGTGTCCAAGGTCCCCTTTCAACCCAGCCCTGTCTGCCAGGATCCCTGTAGGGGGTTATCGGTCCTGTGTGTGGGGTCAGGCCACTGGCCTTTGAAGTGTAAGTGAGACCCCCTCCACCCTTTCTGCCCAGGGAGACCCATTTAATATACAGATGAATGCAGATGTGTCAGAGTGTCCTGTGTTTATGGCTGTCTGGGAGGAATGCACAAGGGGAGCTGTCAACCTGCACAGCCCAGACGTGGATTGGAGATAGGCTGTAAGGTGCAGAAGGCAGAAGCTTTCTAAAAGTGGCATTTCTAAAATAGTAATATTAAATCCAACGTCACCAGTAAGCAGGATTTTCTATTACCATTATGGCCATACTATACATGACAGGGCTACTCCTTTCAGATCAGAATCGACCATTTAATTGTATATAAGGGCAGTTCTAATTCTAGCCTATCAGAAGAGCAGGCCTCACAGTAGTGAAATAAGAATTTGTGAGTGACTTTTTACACTTCCAGGACATGTAAAACACATAAGTAGATGTCCTGCGCTTTACTTACATAGCACCCTACCCAATTGGTTACCTAGGGCCTACTTTAGGGGTGACTTATAAGGAAGAAAACGGGGCTTTAAGGATTGGCAAGTAGTTTGAAATGCCAAGTCGAAGTGGCAGTGAAACTGCACACACAGGCCTAGCAATGGCAGACCTGAGACATGATTAAGGGGCTACATAGGTGGGTGGCACAATCAGTGCTGCAGGCCCACTAGCAGCATTTAATTTACAGGCCCTGGGCACATCTAGCACACTTAACAAGGGACTTATAAGTAAATTGAATATTGCAACTGGCTAAGAGCGAATGTTACCATTTTTTGGGGAGAGAGCACATGCACTTTAGCACGGGCTAGCAGTGGTAAAGTGCCATGAGTACTAAAGCCAACAAAAACGAGGTCAGAAAAAGAGGAGGAAGGCAAAAAGTTTGGGGTGATCCTTCAGAGAGGGCCATTTTCCAACAGTACTTATCTGAGGTTGCTTCCGAAAACCACATGCCCATGGAATAAGAGGGCAAGGGAACTATTTCTCTAGATATTGCCAGATGTGGAGGAAGGGGAAATAGGAGTGATGAGGGGATACAACTAGTTGATGTACTGTGATGTCTCTGAGTATTCTGTTTCCTAGAAGATCTAGCAATTTCATATTGAGGTGGGTGGTGCAAAGGAAAAAAGGTGATCACTTGTGATGTTAAATAGTTAAAATTTCCCCCATAGTGCTCACTTATGTTGGAGGAATTATCTGCTGCTGTATTATATAGGCTTTCAACACTCCAAAAAAATACTACGCACTCAAAATTTCTCAAATTACTGGGAACCATTTGTATTAATGCAACAACACAGTATATGTTGAGAACTTCTAGCAGTTTTCATGTAACATTCTCAGCACATGTTGCTGTTACTGTTATATGGGGTTATTGCAGGACGAGCGATTAAATACTGTGACAATTTGTATAACCAGGGAGAGCAGAGTCATTTGCATGTTTCTTTTATATCTGAAAATCGTCCTCTAGTTTAAGGCAAAATCCACAGTTACAAAATGATTTTTGATTATATATTGCTTTATTTATCCATTATAGCTGGACCTGATGAAGGGTGGAATCAACCGAAATGCATTGGGATCCAACAACAGAACTGTTTTAATAATGCTGGTCCATGTTTAGCTGTATTTTGTCAGCACAATAAACGTGAATGAAAATTTGTATGATATCTCAATCAACAACTATCAACGATAATTGTTTACCAAGTTATGAATAAACAATGTACAATAGGACAATATTTTGGGGTGGAATTTGTTGAAGTTTGAAAAAAGATTTTGCGTTGAGATTGGCCCACGGGCTCTTCTGTAGTGCGCTTTGGTCCTAGTCAACCCTTGGTTTTCTAGTTCTATTGAAAGGCTTTCTATACGCCATAACGTGTCCTGGTAGATACTGCCAAAGGCTTTCTCAGACTCAATAACACTGATGTATAGTCTCTGCTACAGCTGTATGATGTTACGTTGAGTACGGTCCTGATCTATGCTACTGACTTGCATACTGATAAATGCAGAGTCTCAGTGCCGGATGTACTAGTAAGAGTCCATTATGAAAAAAAAGTGGTTGAAATTATGCACTGACTTTTTTGTTACTGACTTTGGGCCTGATTTAGAGTTTGGCAGAGGGGATTACTCCATCACAAATGTGACGGATATCTCGTCTGCCATACTACAATTCCATCATAGCCTAAGGAACTTGTAATATGGTGGCAGGATATCTGTTATGTTTGTGACAGAGTAACCCTTCCGCCAACTCTAAATCAGGCCCTTTGGTTTTTCGAAACAACCTATGTACTGGTAGACCGTACAGCAAAATTCACCATTTGCAAAGGGTTGCAGAAAGACCTGCCTAATAAATAATAATTAGGAAGACTACAATTTGCAACCCCCTGTGATTGACTATAAACACAGGGATGGTGGCATGCAAGGGACTGCAGGTTACCATCCCTGTTTGACATTCCTAAAGGGAAAACATTTATTGAGTTCTGTCTTTAGCCCAGACATTATGATTTTACTGAAATTTTATGTACAACATACTTACACATAGGGTTTTTAGCCAGTAATCTTTATCCATTTGTCTGTTAGACTATTATTCACATTTTTCTACTACAGTATACAGGCTGGGGCACTGGTTCAGCCCAATTCAGCCATTGGCTGATTTCACTGAAAGTGATGGTGTTCTGCTCTCTGACAATTAACACATCCACACACAAAGTAGTTCCTTTCAGTGTCAATGACTGCTATGGTAATATGAGTTTTCTGAGACCAACAAAAATGTTGCTTTAACCTATGTTTAATATTTTTGTTTTAGGTTGATGAAGGCCCGTCAGCTTTCCTAACACTACAGTTTTGAAAAAACCATGACAAAACAAACAAGCACTGACAGAGCCAAAAGGCTGGCAGCAAACTCCAGACCAACTGGCTTTGTCAAAACTTATTCGAAAGGACACGATATTTCTTAAAGGAACTAGTAATGCGTTAAAAACGTTAAAGATTTATTTTTCAGAAAACATCAGGAGGAGCAAGCAGTGGTCTCTTGCACTACTGTTTATTCCCGCTGAGGCTATTAACAAAATTCCCAAAGGGGGAAAGATTCAAAGGTGACCCCTTTCCCTTTGTGAATCAGTTATTACCTTCTTAACTGTTCAATGCTATGAACCCAGAATTGTGGTTGTAAATCACTGATACATTGCATACCGAACCACAATTTGGAAGGCATTCTCCTCTTGGACCCATTCCAAATTGTGACTCAATATAGGTTGCAAAACACATATTAAGAGGTGGAAAAAGATTTATGACTCATAAAATGGGTTTTGTACATTACAAAAAGGAATTTGAGGTTGCAAACCCAGTAATTTTGTGAATCGCAGGGTTTGAGATTGCAAAATCCTTTTGTACAAATGGCCCCTAGTTTTTACCTGTAAGTACTCTTGTTAGCCACATTAAGGGCCTCATTATGATGTTAGAGGTTTGACCATCGGACTGCCAATATGACAGTGGGAGATGGCCGCCAAGCCGGTGGCCTCCCCATCGCCGTATTATGATGTTTCCGCAGGGCTGGCCGGAGCAGTGCTTAATTTGTAAATAAAAATGTGCTGGTGCCCAAAACTCTCCTGTGAAACACGCGGCTGCTGTAATTACACCTGCAAACACAGAACATCAAGGCAGCGTAATCCTAAAGCCTTCTCAGGCCTCTTTAATCAATTCCCAGCAACTCCCTGCCTCTTCAGCTCACTCTTACAGCTTTCTGCTCTCTCCTTTTGAACGCTTTTTGGTTTTTCTCTTTCTCCGCCTTTCCAAACGTGCCTTTTTTTTTTTGTCCTCATTCCCTTAATTCCCTGGTCAGGACTGCCTCCAAACACCTTATCTAGTTTATCGCGAGAATGTCCTGACCTGGGGTAAGTTCATCTTCGGGCTATGTAACCCTCCGAAATAGTAAATATACCACTTCTTGGACCTCTAAGAGTGTAATCATAGGACCAGCTGCAAGTTACTACTTCGCAAACCAGTTAATTAATGGCTCCCAAAATCCTGACCCTTTACTAGTTCCCCCTTCTTTAGTGTCACATACTAAATTATAGAATAACGAGCCTTTCCAGTCTTCAGATTTGCACAGATTTGGTATGAAATAAGGAGCGGTACTGACCTGCCGTCTTATAGTAAATGGGCACCCATTTGGAATTCTCCAGGGTCACCTGAATGGACAAAGGACATTTTGGCTGTTCTGTTGCGGGAGTCTGGGCTTTTGCGATGGGGGCAGTTATGCACGGAAGAAGGTCTGACTCCTTATAGCGAACTTTTAAGGGGTACAGCAGGAAATGTATCTAAATTTAAATATTGACAAATGAGGAGCTGGGTGATGCAAGTCAAAGGAGGAGTGGGCAGCACAAATCCAGTGGAGGAGCTATTACAGGAGGAGGAAATTGGTAAAAAAAGATCTATCAAGATGGGATTGGACCCTCCTGGAAATGTTGGATTGTGACTTTGTGCTGCCAGAAGATACTCGGAAAGAACATCTCCCAGGAGTGCAGATTTCAGTGTTGTGGCAAGTATCTCTAGTTTTTTTGTATTCTGCAGTCAAGCCGGCTTGTTTGAGAAGGAACCATTTATTTACAATCCACAGGGTTTTTTGGGTCCCGGAGAAGCTGTCAAGATTTGAGTCGGGCAATAAAATATGCTGTCGCATGTGTGGGGCTGAGTCGGTAGGGGACCTGCATACGTTTGTAAACTGTCCCTGTCTCCAACGCTTTTGGTCTGAGGTGGGTGAAAGTATTAACCAGATTTTGCTCATGGATTGCAAGGTAAGCCCTTCCTTGATCATTTTTGGTTGCTTTCAAGGAGATAACAGGATAAAAAAAGACTGTGCTAAGCTGTTTTATGTGATTTTGTTGGCCAGAAGGGAGATATGCAGGAAGTGGATCAACCCGCTACCCCCAACTTTTGAAGACTGGAAAGGCTTGTTATTCAAATGTGTCTTTTGCTCGCAGTAAATGCCTGATGCAGAAAACTAAGCTACGACCCTCAAAAATAAGTACTGGTGCTCCGCACCGGAAACAACAAGCACAAATTGAGCACTGGGGTGGAGGAAACAGTGCGACAACTTTGGCTTCGGCTCTCAGAGAGAGCCAAGGCCACTGCTGCTGCAAACAGCACACTCAGAACGTGCACTTTCTGCCATGGTAGACAGTGTGCATTCCGATTGTGCTGACTGGGTTGGTGGGGAGGGGCCTGCACTGCCCACGGTCAGTCGTGGGCAGTGCAGGGCCCCACCTGTGGCCCCAACTCTGCCTTTCCACCAGCCTTTTCATAGCAGTGACACTGCAATGAAATGGCTGGCCGAAAGGAAAGTCGTGATCAGCACAGCGGTGCTGACAGCAGCTCTGCAGTTCTTGACCACAGCTTTCTGCACCACCGGCACCGTGGGGTCTATGATCCTGGCGGTACCTGCGGTGTTGTGGCGGTCCGACCACCAGCATCCTAATCTGGCAGTCGGAGCGCCAAGGATTGCCACAGCAGGTATGGCGGTCCTATGTACCGCCGTACTCATAATCAGGTCCAAAGTCCTTCCACCTGAAACGTATATTTCACAATTTTAGGTTCCAAACATATACCATTATCTTTTTTAAGCAAGTGCTATTAATCAGGGCTGGACTGGGTAGAAACATTAGCCCTTGCCAAAACATTCAAACTTGCCGCTCACTACAGGATACTGTGACTAGAACGGGGTCATAAGGTCTTTTGTGGCTGGGTCAGGACAGGCCATCTGCTCTGCAAGCATCCTCGTACCGTGCACCCCACCGAGGGAATGGCAGAATTGCTGGACAGCCCTGCAACTGATGAACAGAACTGCTGGGCCTAGGATAAAGATAAATGTCCCCAACGCCTGTAGAGTACGAAGCCACATGTTCTCTCCAAAGGCTCTTAGAGACTCTGCATGGCTTGCTGCCGGCAAAATGAGCGATTATGGATCTTTGCATTTAACGTGAAATGGGCACATGTACACTAGAGGAAGGTGTGAGGAGACCTTCTTTGATAAACAACTCAACAATAAAGTTCATAAAAACAGATGCCCTAATGAAGTTTAATGACAGGGACGAAATGCGTTGGCTGGGCTGTTAAAATGAATTAGGGAATAAATAAAGGAAGTGGAGAACTAACTGGACGTTGCATTTATTAGAACAGAGTGGCTATGGATTAACCCCTGACCATCAGTATATGACCTATAGATGAGCGTTTTCAGACATGAGAAAATACCTTCAACACTGAAAGTTGCCTTCCCATGCTTGGAATTATATGAAATTATGAAAATTGAGGTCCGAAAGGCAGTCTGATCTCAGGCAGTGTGCAGCTGTGTTTGTGTAAATTACAAGAGTATAAAATCTGTGCGGTTTAGCGGTGCCACAACCCCCGAGAGACTCTGCATGTGTTGAGAAATGCCCTACCGTGGTGGTTACAGCAGGGCTTCAGATATTCCCGATATTGATTTGCAAACACACTAGATAGTGATGAAAGCAGTCACACTCCTGGAATATGTTGTTGAAAAATATGCATTTATTATCTCTGTACGCCTTGCTAATTCATCCTTTGTAAATGCACTCATTTTCCAACTAGCGCCCTGATGCTCATGCACTTCTTCAAGGTGAGACTGCAATGAAATAACATGTACCTCTTTAAGCTGAGGGGAGCAGAGATTTTGTAAAGAATGGACATGTAACTTTTAAGTTCACAGTAATATTATGATCTTTGTAGAGATTTGTGGTGGTCTGTGGCACTTGCTCGTTTGTACATGTTGCAGGGCAGGTCCTTGCCTATCTTCTTACCTACCTACGCACACACACGTTTCAAAGCATAATATAAATTGGTATTAAAAAGTTTCAGAAAAAATCATGCAAATGAGCATACAGGGCACATATGTTTTTTTATGTGAGTCAGGTAAAAAGAATGGATTCTTTTTTTAAAAAAAATCCACCTTACAGCTGTCTACCATTGAACGTATGGAGAAACCTGCTCAGTGCACCCCTGAATAAAGCAGTCATGAATCAGCCATAGAAACGAGCATGCAGACAGTTCACACTCACCTAAGACCTTCACCGTCTGCCTGTGGTACTTCTCTCTGTTGGCAGCGTTGGGACCCTTGATGCGGTCTTTGCTCTTCCACAGAGTTCGACCTATAAATCCATACAGGAAACCCAGGCAGAACATGGGAATGAAGAAGTAGCTGGTTGTGACCCAGAGCATAATGTTGAGCAAGCCTGACTCCTGGGCATAGGTACTAGTCTTGCACTCCCAGCCCACGCTCAGGTTGGAAAAGTCAGTCCAGTTGTCCTGCTCGCTGCCGGCCATGAAGAAGAATGGTCCAGCCGAGATCAGTGCAAAGGCCCACAAGAAAGCCACCACTGCCTTCACCCGCTTTTTGGTTATAAATACCTTGGCTTTCAGGGGGAAGCAAATGGCCAGGTAGCGCTCAATGCTCAGCGCGGTGATGTGCAGGATGGTGGAGTAGGTGCAACCCTCGCTGATGAAGTAAAAGAAGCGACACAGAAAGTCTCCAAAGATCCAGGACCGTGACTTCCAGAGGCGGTAGAAGTCGAAGGGCAGGCAGATGAGGATGATGAGATCTGAAGCTGCCATACTAGACAGATAAAGGTTGGTGGTGGTCTTCATCTCCTTGTACTTGCTGATGATGAGGATGGTAACTGTGTTGCCAATTATGCCTACCACGAGCAACAGTACACAGATCACAGTCAGAGGAACCAAAGCAGCCAGAGAGAAAAGGGAGCAGTATGTCTCGCCACATCGTTCCATCAAATCCACCCAGTCAGGGTTTGAGGTGTTGGGCATGTTCCAGGGGTAACAGAGGTCCTCCGGGAAAGCCGAGGCTCAGTGAGATGTGGTAGACTAGGGCAAAGTGCGTAGAGCTGACCCAGTGTCCCTGACTCAGAGTCACAACAGTGCACACCTACTGCCTAACAAGGAGAGCAAATAAATCTGCAGTCCATTGTACAGACTCCTCTCGGAAACTACTGCAGGCTGACGACGGCTGGCTTTGCATCTGGAAAGCAATTAGGTCTTCTGGTTGGGGTCTCTCTGGAGCAGCCCCCTCTCAGAGCACCTTCAACCATCGACCTTTTTAGCTTGAAAAAACAAATGGCTGTGAAGGGAAATTCCCAGATTAGCAGAGTTCCTTTAAGCGTTCTCGAAGCAGTTAGGAAGATGTATTCTCTGTCAACTTTACCAATGGGCTGGTCCACTTTACGAGCAGGTGGGCTCCTCTAAAGAGCCCTCCCTCGCCTGTCTCCATCTGCCTCTCGCGCAGCGCCTTGTTTTCTTTTTATTTCGCCGCTTCCCAGTACTTCTCTCTGTTCTGCCCCCTCCCTGCCCATGGCTTGTACCTGAGGAGAGTCCCAGGGGGACCGGTAGTAAACGCGCGCGTGCATCAGCCATGTGTATCCTCCTAACGCGTTTGCAAATCTAATAATAACGCCTTTCATATCACTCTCTCTCTCTGCCTGCACCTGACGAAGGCAAAAGCGGGCTGGGCAGCTTTGCAATCAGTGCAGGGATTATGTCGCTGCGCTGTGGAAAGCCTCAAACTCTATACTGATATGTAGAGGGCTGGGCGCACGTGCCAGTATAAACAGGCAGAAACCACTGCTTGATTCCTACTCACCATGCATCGTTACTGGCGCGGTCGCCGTTATTTCCATACGCACAGGTCAGCTTTAAAATAGGTGACGTAGTAATATCCACAGGTGGGAAGCAGAATGCATTTTCGCCTTTAATCTCGCAGTGTTGGTTTCTGGGTGGGGTGCTCAGCAGCGCTTCTCATCATTCGCTATGGCCTGAATTCTAACCTCGAGACCGGTGAGTTGAATTATGGGGAGGCATAAACAGTGCTCAATTTGAGCCGGTGGTTTCAGGTGCAGGACACCGGCACCTTTCTTTTTTTGTATGGTCGCCACTTATTTTCTTTTTTTTGCCTCAAGCATTTATTGCGAACAAAAAACACATATGGGAAAAATGGAGGAAGAGAAAAACTAAAAGGCGTCACAAAGGCAGAAAGCTGGAGAAATCTGGCCCGATATGGCTTCTGGGTTAAGCTGCATTAGTATTCTGTGCTCACACATTTACTTGCAGCAGCCGCGTGTTTCAAAGGAGAGCTTTGGTCACTGCACGTTTTTATTTACAAATTAAGCACTAGAAATAACCTCTCCCCAAGTCAGTTCGTGCCTACTCTTGGGATACGTTAACATTGAAAATGTGGCTCTCTTTTACTTCTAGTGGTTCCGGCATTAGATTAGGGTGAGCAGATTTTGAGAAGCAAAAACCGGCACAGGTCAGATATAAAAGTAGGACTAAAGTCTTTAGCCTTACTGCTATATCTTGTCTTTCCCGTTTTTTGTTTCCTTCCACGGTCGGGTTCTGTGCAGGACATGCAGGGACTTGCAACTCTGCGCCCCCTCTGATGGGGCGCTCAATCACTGCACCTCTGACCGCTTCATGGCCCTTGAGCTCCCATAGGCACTCTTGTGGTTTGCCTGGGGCAACACCCACTATAAAAGGGGAATGAGCCTTTGGGATCATGCCAGGACATATTTTGCTCTAGCTTGATCCATTCAGTGCTTTAAATGGAAATAGAGAGGTGCAGGTATTCTATTTAGAATATCTCTTTGCTCCTGAGAAGTGCCGATATTCATCCATTGTAATGTTTTGCAACAGCGCTGAAAAGTGCAGGTATTGTCCCCTCCAAATAAAAGAAGTACACGTAATCAGTACTGGATAATACCTGCCCATTTAAAGTACTGAATCCATCCATTTCATAAAAGCGGCTGCAGAAGCACCTGCATCCTTTTCTCCAATACATGGGTGCTCACAAACATTTCCCCAGGGGCCAAAGAGTGTGGTCTGTGATGTGAACAAGGGCTACACTGATGCCAGCAGAGTCGCGTTCGGGATTTGGGGGGGTTGGGTAGGGAGTAGGGATGGTAGTAAGGTGGGTGTAGGAGAAGTAAAGCACGTACATCTAGTGGCTGAAATGCACATTGTGAAACACAAAACGTAGCATTAATCCCGGCTTCCCCCTCAACCAAATTGTGTGATTCTAGGCAATTGTTTCATTTCACCTTCCCTCATTTTTATTCATTATCCTGTAGAAGAGGACCTCAAAATACATGACTTGAGGATGTGTGATGTACAAAACCTTCTATTGTGTTTGATTTATTAAACTATAATGTTGTTCATGAATAATAGGAACCCAGGCCACTCACTCAGAGTGCACATAACACCAGTCTTGCTTCTTAGCCATTTATTGACATTGTTGTCACGTTGGGGGAAAGAATTAATGTTTCTACATTCATCACTATCACTATAACTATACCTTTAAAAAAATACTTCTCAATGCACTGATATTATCTGATGTAATAAGCTGAAACAGTTCTGCATGTTAATGAAATAAATTTTTAGACACTTGATCATATTTTTACACTTTTGTTGAACAATATCTTTAAAAATAAAGGTGTTCCTCAGTTAAGCGGTACAGAACACTCTGGTTACTTCCTTTCTTTTATTTCAGTTAACATTGAAATATATGCTTGCCTGTTTATTTGACATATTTTTGATGTTAGTGCAGAGGGCTGCATGTAAAGGTCAGGAGGGCCGCATGTGGTCCCCAGGTCATATTTTGACTATCCCTGCTCTAATACCATGCACCAAGTAGGTGGAAAAAGTGAAAGCAAATGTCTATTGCCCCCTTAGGCCACTATGTGTAATATGGCCACAGAAGTACAAGCATTCTTACAAAGGCACAGCAGCTATCACAAGGGCAACAGCAGCTCAAGCTTCCTCACATGCAGAAAACGTACATCAGAATTAGTACGAGGGCATCAACAGCCTAAGCATCGCTCAACACAGGACTAATGGAATTATGCGATTGCAGTGTTTTTTGCACAATTATGAATATGCACATTTGTTACATAATCCATTATATGGTGCATTATCTGTAGATTTTTAACAAAAAATGTTTTTTGCTCAAATGGATAAAAAGTTACTAAAAACATAGCAACATGTATTTCTGCACACTAGAAGGTCTTTTGCAAAGGTTGACTTGTCGTTTTTCAGTTGCTTATTGCTGTATTTGGATGTTAAATTGGTACTAATAAGGCAAAATCTCTTCCCAGACAGTGTTATAGTGTGTAAAAATGATAAAATATTGAAGTAATAATACCACAAAACGTGCCACATTAGGCTTTGTAATTTGCCTTTTCTTGATGCATAGTTTAGTCAACCATGCCACATAATTTGCTTCTCTGCCGCATAATTTCAGTGGCCCTGCCCTCACACAAGGGTTCTAAGTGGGGCCGGTCCATCTGGGTGTTGGACTTGGCAGAAATTAAAATCAAACCTTGAAACAGGTCCCTATGGGGTCCTATATTCCTGTCCGTCACTTTACAAGAAACAAAAACTGGTTGATTTGTGAACATTGATTGTAAAGAACCATTAAGGTAATTAAAGTCAAGGCTGTAGTTCTGCTTTGTACTTTACATTTTACTCAATATTGCATTTGCTAAGAGTGTTGCTTCTTCAGGTATGCTGTGTTTCTATATATTTTTTTCCTGCAGAATATTTCTCTTAATTAGTGCGTACCGTGAACTGAGTCACCTTTAGGTGAGTTCAGGTTGTGGGTGAGTGTTTATAGCATGCTGTGCCATGTCTGAAGTCAGTACACGTTTCTCACAGTGATTATTGGTGGATCCTAATGTTCCAAACACATGCTCATATAACCCTCGGCCTTTCTGCAGAGCATGCAGAGCAATGGTCATGTGTACCAATTGTGATTCTATGTGAAAGCGTGTGAAGGAGGTACATAGCTTCTGAAATATTATGAAAGTGAAAGTAAAACTTTATTTGAAGATGAGTGTATGCAGGGCTGGCTTTAGCGCTGGTGGCGCCCTGTGCAACAGTCTTCTTTGGCACCCTTCACCCCATGACCACCTCGTCGGATTCACTCACTACCACCGGGCAAATGTGCCCCTCATCTCTCCATGCCCCCCCTTTCAGATACATTCATTTGTTTTAAAGCGCTTGTAAAAGCTGGCTTTACTAATCTACTCAGCTACCACATAAAATATAGTTCTGTTCTTTGCAGCAGGCATATTAACCCTCTACAGTACTTTATGGTGAGTCAAAGCTGCCCCTAGACAAATCTCCCATCTCTCTCCCTAGCAGGAACATTAATCACAAGAGGTATCTTGACATTTTAATTGTTTCCTGAAGTCTCGACGCACAAGGAACTTTTCAGCAGGTGCTTTTAAATCACAAATTTCTCGAGTCATTGCTAAACACAGTACCCCCAGAGGTAAGCGCCCACCAATCCAGGTCAGCACTCGGTGCAGCCGCACCGCTCGCACCGCCCTAAAGCCTGCCCTGTTGCATGTGTGAGGGTAGATGCGATAGAGAAGGTGATGCAAGGAGGTATGTGCAGGAGACAATAAAATAGGGTATTGAAGGGGAAAGAGATGAGGTGGGAGATATGCAGATGGAGGGTGACAGAAATATGTGGGGGAAAAAAAGGGTGTAAGTGTCTCAGAGAGGGTGAGACTGCAGAGGAAGGTTTAGTAAAGGCAAGAGTGATTGAGATACGCCAAGGACTACCACTCCTTCCACACATCTTAGTAATGTTTAATTCACGGTCTCATATTTTCAAGAATGAATTATTTTCAATTTTAATTATTCAGAGAAAAATTGTTGTTTCTCATTTATTCGACCCTGCTAATAAACATTAGCAAGCCAGTATGTCTGTCTTGTTTTAAGCCCTAACACACATGATGAGCATCAGCATTGCAAGTATCCCTCACACACTGGTATGACACAGGCAGCAGTAATGCATGACACCTTCATAAAAGAGGTCCAGACGGTGCAATAAAGATCCTACAAAAACATACACTTAAAGCAAATGCAGCAGTAAAGCAGTGGCAGCTGCCACTCAACGGCGGTTAGTGGGGGGAGGCGGTTGGGTCGGGGTATGGAAACAGGGTGAACATTTAAAAAAAAGAAAAAATCTTATCTGTGGGGGAGATGCATTTCTCTTCCCTCCATCATCATCCTCTTCCTGTTCCCAGGCTCCCAGCCAATCACGATGGTGCTGTCACCAGCAACAGGAGCGTCGTGATTGGTCTGAGCGGCCTGCTTTGCTGCTCAGACTAGGAATGGGAGCCTGGGCATGTTCTCCACTCGGCTGTGCTATACAGCCGGGCAGAGAGAATGCAAAGTGCGCAAGTCTTTTTGGGCGGCCCAAAACGGCCGGCCAAACAGACATGTGCATTTTGTGTGCACATAACCCTCCTCCGGCCCCCTCCATTCAGCCCAGTTCCGCCTCTTTTCCCAGGAAAAATAAAATGATAATAATGCAACATAATCATCATTTTAGTTTTCCTTTCCCCTCAATCCAGTGGGGCAATGCTTCTCCCCCTTAGTGGAGGAGCTGCCCCTGCAGTCGAGTAGCAATAGGCATCCCTTCCCATCAGGTCCGGGCACCTAACAATTTTGTTCTGGGCAGGATTCCCTCAACTTCTCCAGAGCTGTAGCCCCTGAAACCATATCCCTGCAAATAAAACCAGAAATGAGCATATCCTGGTCTTATACAACAACTAAAGCCTGGCACATCAAAATAATAAATGTGTTGGTAAGCGCAACTAAAAGACGTCTGTGAACAAATGAACTGGCAGAGGCACATGAATTCCCTCCAGTTTAAATGCCACATAATTCTCGGTAATTTAACTGTGTATCCAATGTGTTGCTACTTGGTAACTCCTCTTCTGCTCCTCAGACTCTATATAATGGCTCCTCTAATGCTACCGGGTGTCCTCTGTATACCATAATGAACCAACTGATGTACACTTCTTGTGGTTTCTATGTATGATTCTGCCCCTCCGAAGTGATGATAAGTATCTCCAAGTGAGACTGTGTCTATTCACACTCGCTCAGCACCAGCCAGGGGCAGCTCCTCCGCTAGGGCGGAGGAGCCTCCCCCTACCCCCCCACCCCTCCGCCAGCAGCAGGAGCTGCAAACCTTTAAAAATAAAACAATAATAAATTATGTTTATTATTGTTTTATTTTTAAAGGGGTGGGGACATAGGGGTGACGAGCAGTGAGGGGAGTGCACAGAGAACTCCCCTCAGTGCATATGTATGTTTGGCCGGCCATCTCGGGCAGGCCAACACACACATGCGCATAAGGGCTCTCTCTAACCTGGCCCGGTGGCCCAGGTGGAGAGAGCAAGCCCAGGCATCCCAGTTTGCGTTGAAGCGCCCAGTCAGGGCGTTCCAGCCAAGCATCACACTTCTCTGAGCAGCGCCATTATTGATCGCAGAACAGGCAGAGATCAGAGGTGCAGCCGTGTGGAGGATGTACTATTTTTTTTTTCAAAGGTATATTTCATTTTTGTTACTCCCACCCGCCTCTTTTCCCACTTGCGACTGGCAACAGCCATCATTATGTGCAGCGATATTCAGTGCAGTGTGCACCCACCACTCCATCAAACATCACACACCTCATCAACAAGTCCCATACAGTTTACACCACAAACAACACCTTTCAATCATGCACTCCAAAGGCTGCCCATGAACCAAATACATATCTGAGTGCTTCACAACCTCACAAGATGTATGAAGCGCAATATAAATAAGTCAACCAGACCAACGAGGAAACCACTTTAGGTCTTGCCGATTTTGCTGCAAGTGTAAAAGCAGATTTGTTATGTTTTCTCTAATTCTATTAATCCATGCAATTGTAATGTGCTACTGGTTTTGGAGGAAGAGGCTATTTTTACATTAGTAAAAGCAACACATGCACCACAGTCTTTGTTCCATTTTTTCATGCGCTGTTACTAAATTTTCTGTCACATTCATCTATTAACTAAGCCAAATGTTATTATCCAAAATTTATTAAGCTTTTTTTAAATGAAATATCTTAATATCTCTGCTGTCAGTGGAAGTGCCTTTGGAGAGACTGAGAATTGTTCTAGCACACTCATTGTACTGGAAATAAAGAAACCATTTAGTCTCTTTTTTTGGGTCCCATTTGTAACAGAACCATTACTCCACGAGCAGCTCGCCGAAATTGCAGGGGACAGGGCAGGGCAGCATGCGGGGGTGGGGGTAAAGGAATTTTATTTAAAAAAATAATAATAATAAGCTTACCTCCGCGCCACTTCTCACCGCACAGCTCCTCTCTTGCGTCCTGCAGTGCAGACACAGGCTCCCAGGCTGCCCTGCGGCCAATCCTGATGCTGTTTAGAGCAGCGTCAGGATTGGCTGGAGCGTCCAACTAGGGCGCACCCAGGAAGATTAGGAGCCTGTGCAGGCTCTCTCCAGCCCAGCAACTGGGTTGCCGGGCAGTAGAGAGCCTACTGCGCATGTATGTTTGGCCGGTCTGCGACGGCCGGCCAAATATACATGCGCAGTGAGGGTAGTGCACAGTGCACTCCCCTCACTGCTCGCCACCCTATGGCGCCGCCCCTGTCACAAGGGACATAGTTTATTGTCCCTTCCTTGTGAAAGGTTTGAAGCTTCTGCTGCTGACGGGGGGGCGACGCTCCTCCGCCCAAACGGAGGAGCAGCCACTGCATTACTGTGCACAATGATGCCAGCTCGTAAGCATTAGTGATGGGGTTACAAGTGACAAATAACTCACCATCATAGAAACACTGTATGAATGAGTATCCTCAAGAGATGGTACCATTACTTGGCTGTAATTCATCATGTGGAAGCCATTCTCTTGAAGCCATTCCTTGGTCTTCCTGCAGGTTTTACAAAATCATGAAGTCATCCCTTGGTATTAGTGCAGATTTTACTAAATAGGAGGCAAACTAGCCTCATATGGTGACCGAGTTACTTACCTTTGGTAATGCCTTTTCTAGTAGAGACTCTAAGCGCAGATTCCTCACCCAGGCTGCCGACTGGATCCAGATAACTTTCGAGAGCAATTGCCTTGTGCGACAATAGATGGCATTGTGTGGGTTGATGTGGAACCATCCAGTCATGACCGTGACTTGGGGCCACTATTTCTGTGCCCCCTCTGCACAATGACATCAGTTTCTTTCTGATCTCTGTTTGCACCATTGGAAGCGGAGCCCATAGCAATCAGAATATACCAGTGAGCAGATCTCTAAATTGGACCTTATTAATGGACTGTATGAGTTCATTTCACAGAATGGGGGAAAGGGTGGGTGAGTGAGGAAGCCGGAGTTAGATAGAGTCTCTACCAGTAAAGGTGTTTCTGAAGGTACATATCTTGTTCTTCTGATAGAAACTTCTAGCTGCAGATTCCTCATCTTGTGAACACATAGCAAAGCAAAAGACTTAAGTCAGGAAATCCTGCAGGACATATTGGGCAAGGTGTCCTTTCTGTCAGACCTAGCTATTCAAGCAGTACTGCTTAGTAAACGTGCATCAGTACACACATTTAGCAGCCTGGCAGATGTCAGTGAATGGAACACTGCACGTCAGAGCTGTAGTAGCAGCCTTTGCTGTGTGGAAAGAGAATGCAAGCCTTCTGTGGATTACTGTTTAGTTAGCTCATAGAAGTTCTTAATCAATATAACTAGCTATAAGGAAATGGTTCTTTTTTCACTGCTTTCCCCTTTTTCGGTTCAGAAAAGTCCACAAAAAGTTGATTGCCTAATCAATGGTTTATTGTCTGATCGGCATAAAAACTAAGGGCCCTCTTAGAGTCAAGAAGATAGAGATGATCTTCCTCCATAGAATGCCAAGAAGGAGCAATGAAAGCCAGAAAATTAATGGATAGCACTATGTGGAAGAGCATCAGTACCTATGGCAGCATTGCCGCTTTTTATTTTGGAGGATCAGCTCATTCAGAAAGAAGGATGTACATGGCTGTTGCACAGAAAAATCCTGCAGTTCGCTCATTCGCCAGGCAGAGGTAATGGCAATGAGGAAGGCTCCCAGTCAGCAAAAGGATCACCTTCGGACTTCTCACCCACGCACACAAAGCCCTCCACAACAAGGGACCGGATTACCTCAACCGCCGCCTCAGCTTCTACGCCCCCACCCGTCTCCTCCGTTCCTCGGGCCTCGTGCTCGCTGCCGTCCCTCGCATCCGCCGCTCCACTGCGGGTGGGAGGTCCTTCTCCTTCCTGGCAGCCAAGACCTGGAACTCCCTCCCCACCAGCCTCAGGACCACCCAGGACCACTCCGCATTCCGGAGACTCCTAAAAACCTGGCTTTTCGAGCAGCAGTAACCCCCCGCCCTTTTCCCCTAGCGCCTTGAGACCCGCACGGGTGAGTAGCGCGCTTTATAAATGTTAATGATTTGATTTGATGAGCAACTCTGTTTTTCTGGTCAACAGATGTAGAGAGCAACTGTGCATCTATTGAAATTAATGCATATCAGGTAAGCAAGAACCAAATTAAGGCCCCACTGTGGCATCACAAAAGGTGTTGGCGGGAACATGTGGATCAGTCTCTTTAAGAAATGCATCACAAGTGATTTGAAAAGGGACAGTTGATCTGACAAATGTAAAAAAGCCAAAAAGGCTGAAAGATAACATTAACTGTTGCCACAGCAAGGCCTTGTTGAGCCAGAGAAAGACAAAACAGTAGGATGCCAGAAAGTTTTGCCTATAAAGATTGAAAGTCATGAGAAGAACACCAGAAAACAATCTTCTCCCAGCATCCTGCAGATACAGTTTTTGTGAATGAACATCTAGCTGCTAGGATGACTCCAACCACTTCGGGATGAATATCGAAAGTCATTAATGGCCGCTGTCCAATTTCCATGCATGGAGGTGTAAACTGTGCAGGTTTGGATGTATGACCTGCCCCTGCTGTTTCCTCATGAGGCACTCCGGAAGGAGTACCCGGGTCAGAGGACACATCCTTATGGCCAAAAGGTCTGTATACCACACTGCCCTCGCCCAGCCTGGACCGAACAGGATGACTTAGCCCAGTTTTTCCTGATTTTCTTGAAAACTGTGGGCAGGAGAGGCAGGATAGGGAAGGCATACAGGAGTCCTGAGGCCCAATCCAGGCGGAAGACGTTTTTGAGTGGCAAGGGAACTCCAATGTGCATAAGTGTGGACACTACACATTTTCTGCAGTGGCAAATGGATTGAGCCAGGGCTTTCCCCTATCGTTGGAAGATGCCCTGTGCCACCTCTGCGTGTAACTGCCATTCATGTCCGGTAAGCAATATCGGCTGGGCTTGTCCCCCCTGGTGCTTAATGATCCTAGCAGTTGGTGGGTAATCAGGGAGATGTCCTGAGTGCTCAGCCACTTCAATAGACATAGAGACCACTGGCACAGGACTCACTACCCCACGCCACCCTGTTTGTGCATTGTCACATGGCAGTCGTGTTGTCCTTGAGAACATGTAATCACCCTGCCTCCAAATGGATGAAGGAATTACTTCAATGGCAAGCAAATTGCTCAAAACTCAAGCAAGTAGATGTGAGGCAAGTATCCGCCCCAGACAAGAGTCCTCTAACTTAACACCTTAAAATGATTTAATAATTACTTTCCTCACAATATTTTTTGGTAAATAATATTTGTACACCCCCTTTTGCCCGTAGCAGCTAGAGTTATGTACATTTGGCCCACACTGTCTACTAGCTAATTTATTCTGTTAAACATTTTACAATGGTATGTGTATGAAATGCAGGTCATACAATTTCAGTAATAAAACTGTAGTATTAAAAACTATTGTTTTTTCGTTCTCCTGAGAGAGCTGCCCAGTCTTCATTCAACTGAACAAGCATTATTCATTTGAGTACTGGCAACTTTGGTTTCTTTCACTAATACTGGCTCTTGAAAATCAGTGTACACTGTGCTTGAACAACACTGGTAGCCCACTGCAGCCTTCCTTGTGGTAAACACTATTAGTTTTTTTTTTTTTTTCCTATATTCAGCATCACATAAAACTTAAGAAGAAGAAAAGAGGTATTTTAAGCTGGGTTACTCATTTAAGCAACTTATTAAAACAATGAGCATTTCACAGTTAGTTCACTGTGTCAGCATTTTCTATTCAACACTAATAAATACAGGTTCTGCATGAGGCCTGGCAAACTAGGCCAATACATTCGCCAAGTTAAGGCCTACATTAAATAAGCTAAAACATAATTCATAAACTTCAGTATGACATATTACTACATTAATCTAATACATTTTCAGTATTTCATACATATTAATCATCAATTAGTACATTTCGTGAACACTGATGGCCATTCTTCGAGGTCACATTTTCAAACGTGCACATTATTTTTCCCTATGTTATTCATTTTCTACAGAATTCATTATTCAAAATACATAAACACTCATTTATAATTTCCAATTACGACATCTGCTTCAGCAATCCCTCCTCTAATGACTAAATGTGTCATCACACCAAATTTACCACCCACAATTTTATAACTCTATTTCTTCGACATTTTGTCTTCTTCTTGAATTTTCCCTACATATTCTTTCCCTATTTCTTTCTTCCCTCCTCTGATTATTCTTAGACCTTTTCAATTGAATTCTTTTGCATAATTTGCATAACCTCCATATTCCTAATAGACAACCCACGACAAGTAATATTCCCTGTATAATTTTCAACAGCACCCCATTCCAAATACTACTAAGCCAATTTCCCACCGAAGCAAACCCCTTACCAACTTTTTCCCAAACACCTTGTTCTTTTAACTCCTTCAAATCACTACCTGTATTAGTCAGTTTAGTAAGTAAGTACTTTATCATTTTACTGTTGCTAGGTATGTAAGAACAGCAATTCCTAGAGTTAATCATTTTACAGACTCCGCCATTCTTTGCTAAAAGAATGTCTAAAGCAAGACGATTTTTAAATAGTCATAGCTATATCCGCAGCCAATTCAGTATCTATAAGGATTATAGCCCCTGAAAAATGTGTCAGCATGTTATCCACAATAGTAGACAACTGTCAAATCTTGATTGAATTCAGGATGACTCCCACTGAAGGAATCACCTCACCAAAGATATCTCCCACTATCGCAGAAGAGGACTCCCTCCTCTGTCTCTTATGATGTAATTCTGTCATTTTCAGAAACTTTTTCAAATCCTCCATCTGGTAAATCTTTGGGAATACTATCCCCAAATAACATGTCCTATCCCACCCTCTAGGAAGACGGTAATAAGCATTAAGTCCACAAGTATAATATATCCCTGGAGTCGCAGGGTCCTGTTCATTCAACATAAATGTCCATTTACTCTGAAACAAAAACACATGCCTACATTCACTCGTACCCACAAATAAAGTGTCAGTGCGTGACTTTGGCCTATATATACAATGCTTCCCTACATGTAATGGATCTAAAGCTAGTTTCCCTTGCGTCTTAATTGCAGTATAAGCATAATCATTTTTATAAGTCCTTTTCTCTAAGCCTTTTTCTAATTTCTCCTTCAATACCTTTCTCCTGTCATCAGTATGATCTAAGAAGCTCTTTTCTAACGGTGTAAGCAAGCATGTAAGATTATTCTTGTGAGCATAAGCTGTACCAAACGTTAGTGTAGGCTCAAAGAATCCTCGAACTATTACTATGTCATTATCCTTAGCCACTTTACTCAAATACCTAATTTTAGGAACAAACGAAAACACAATGTCATGATTAGAGTAAAAATATTGAATATACTCCTGTTTACAGAACCTTGTCTGTAGTAGACTACAACCTATCCCATATGTCAATGGAAGGCTATGATAGGTGACTCCTTCTTCAACTGATGAAGGAATCTGTGTACACACAAGACAATCCTTTGCATCCATTGTCTCAACATACTCATTCAACAAGCAATAGAAAACATTTGAAGAAAGCTCTCCTTGTGCATTAGTATAATCATGCAAATACTTCTTATCTAACTTAAACTTCTTTAAAGCCGTTAGGGTAGTAGTCTCAGAAGCAGAAGTATGGTTGGCTCCTTTGGCATCAAGAACAGACATACCCACAATTAACACTATAAACAAAATTCCACAGATAATTGCCAAACCAATGCTCATATATTTACAGCGCCTAGCATCCCTAACCTGCTTATCAAAATCAACAATGATCTATAAAGAATCAGAAAGCAGAAGTAACTTAGAAAACGTGCAGCAAAAATCAAAAATAGACAATTCTTCTTTCAAAAGTTCAGTTTCACTTCCAGGAACCCTTCTCCCTTGTCAAAAATGAGTTAGCAGCTTGTCAAAATCAGGTTTCAAAAAGTCAAATCAGGTTATCAATGTCTTTTCCGGTTACTTTCAACAGTCTTTTTCCCAAAATATTTCTCAGATTGTTTTAACAGTTCAGTTCATCAATCTTCTTCAGGTCACCTCAAAATATTGACTCGGAACTTCCCTTTAAAAACAAAGAGAAATAAACTCTTGCTGCCATTCGTTTGTTGTTGCATATGCCCATTCAGGACCTGCGTATCTTCGACTTGCTATTCTCCTTCTTTTTAACTTCTGATCACCATTTAAATCTCCTTCACTTAGGGCCAGATGTATCAAAATCAGTTTTTGCAACTTGCAAATTGCGAGTCTGAGCGACTCGCAATTTGCAAGTTGCAAAAACGGATGCAGAATGGTGTCTCAGACCTTCTGTGACTCGCTATGGGGTCGCAAAGACCCACCTCATTAATATTCATGAGGTGGGTCGCATTTTGCGACCCCATAGCGAGTCCCTGCACTCACAGGGATGGTGACCTGCTGTAGTCAGCAGACCTCCATGTCTGTGACTGCTTTGTAAATAAAGCAGTTTTTAAAAATCTTTTGCAGCCCGTTTTCCTTAAAGGAAAACGAGTTGCAAAATGAAAAAAATACCGAAACCATTTGGTTTCGTTTTTTTCAGTGTAGGCAGTGGTCCATAGGACCACTGCCTGCTCTGAAAAAATATTTTTGTCGACATTCACAAAGGGGAAGGGGTCCCATGGGGACCCCTTCACTTTTGCGAATGAGTTACCACCAGTGTGACACAGGTGGTAACTGCGAGTTGGTTTGCAACCGCATTCGCGGTCACAAAGCAACTCTGAATTGCGATGCGAGTCGCAAATAGGAAGGGAACACCCCTTCCTACTTGTGAGTCGCATTCATAAATTGCGAGTCGGTACCGACTCGCAATTTGTGAATGAGCATCGCAAAAGGCTTTTTGCATGGCGCAAACTGCGATTTTTGCAGTTTGCACCATGCAAAAAGCTTTCTACATCTGGCCCTTAGTTCTTATTTTCTCGTAGTGTCTACTTCTTCCTCTATTATTGGTTCAACTATCACCTCTTTCCTTTTTTCCACTTGCAAATTCAGCCACTTATCTCATTTTCATGAACCTTCTGTCAATATTCTCTTCAGGACTGAACTTGAATCCTTTTCTTTCTCTGTGGTGTTTTCTCTTGATGGACCTGCAACCAGTTCACCCTTCTCCTTCTTGGTCTGGCACTGGCTCTATTTGTTTTTCGGAATCGTCTGCTTCTGGGAGAGCTCCCTCTGTACTAGGCTTTCCTACTGGTTCAATCAAGATAGGTTCCACAACACCTTCCTGGAGATCTCCACCTTCGTCTCTCACAGGGGTGATGGAACCGTCCTCAACAAGCTCAGGTTCAGCTTCAGCACCTCCTTGCTCTTTTTTCTGTTCTGGTGCTGTAATTTGTCTCACAGTTGTTGGTACTCTCAACAACGCTTCTTCATGATCCAGTGGACATGCCACTTTCTCTGTGTGACTCGCGTGAATCCAGTTCGGGATCCCAGCACACTTCACAGCTGTTGTACTCATTAGGACCACTTGATGTGGAACCTTCCAACAAGGTTCCAAACACGTCTTGCGCACATGTTTTCAGACAACAATCCAGTCACCAGCTGCTCTGGATCGTGGATCAGTGGCAGTGTGGTGTCCTCCACCTGCTGAGAGAAAGAGCGGACTACATCAGCCAGACCCTTGTAGTAATCCAACACCATATCATCTGTAATGTTGAAAAGTGCATTGGCTGGAACTGCTGGCAATCTCATTGCTCTGCCCATGAGAATCTCATGGGGCGACAATCCTGTCTTCCTGTAGGGTGTCAGGTTTCTCATTGACATCAACACCAAAGGCAATGCATCATGGCATTTCAAATTCGTAGCTGCACACATTTTTGCAGTTCTTGACTTCAGAGTACCATTCATCTGCTCCACTAGACCATATGCTTCAGGGCAGTAACTACAATGCAACTTCTGCTCAATGTTTAAAGCTGCACACAATAGTTTAATCACGTCATTATTGAAATGCGTTCCCCTATCTGATTCTAAAGAGATCAGAAATCCGAAGTGTGTATCAGTTCCCTAAGTAACAATTTTGCTACAGTAAGGCTATCATTTCTTCGTGTAGGGTACGCTTCAATCCAATGACTAAAAATGCACACAATCACCAACACATATCTCAAAACCTCCACACGCAGGCATTTCAATGAAATCCAATTGCATTCTGCTGAATGGACGTCCTGCTCTTCCAATGTGGCTCAAATTAACCACTGTCCCTTTTCCCGCATTTAATTGCTGACAAATGACACAACAATGGCATTCTGCTTCAGCTGCTTGTCTAAACTTGGGGTTCAACCAATCAATTTTGAACAAACAAACTATGTCATCCCTCCTAATATGTGCCCGACCATGATAGTACCTCGCCATCTGGGACAACAGACTATTTGGCAAAACCATCTGACCCTCCTCAGATACCCACAACTCATTCTGTCTTTAAACACATTTCATTTTGCTCCATGACCGTTTCTCTTCTTTGTCGAAATTACTCTGCAGAGTTTTTAACTCCTCTAATGTGTGGATCACTTTTAATGCAAAGCTTGTACATGTAGTGTCTTCTTCAGGTAACAATTCCCACTTTTCTTTGAACGATATACAGTTCAAAGCGCAAAACCTTGCGACTTGAACGGCATGTCCATTCCCCAGTGACACGTAGTCCTGCGACTTTAGATGTGCACTGCATTTCACAACGGCAAATTCTTCAGGGAGTTGAATCGCATACAACAACTCCTTTATTCCCTCACCATTTCTCACTGGTGATCCAGTAGAGGTCAGAAAACCTCTCTGCGACCACAATTGACCAAAATCATGAACTATTCCAAATCCGTATTGGCTATCTGTATAGATAGTGACTCTCAATCGAGCAGAAACATGGCACACCCTAGTAAGAGTGACCAATTCCGCTACCTGAGCAGAATACACTCCTCGAAGCTTCTAAGGTACCTATAATTGTGCACTCTGCATATCCCGCTCTCAGTGTCCCTGTGCTGTCTCTCAGACAAGAACCATCAACAAAAACAACTTGGTCATTTTCTTCCAATCGGGTATCTCTAATATCAGGTCTTGGTTTCTTTCTCAATTTCAGTAGTATCACTTGGAAGTAAAATTGCCGGGTTCAGCACCGTACATCTTTTCAGTGTTACATTTGGTGCACCCAAAATGCTTGTCTCACATCTAGTCACCTAGCACCAGTCAAGTATTGGGTGTTCATCCTCAATCGAGTGAGGGACCATTACAGTCAGGGGATATCCCATCACTACGCCTTCACACTGTGAAAAACTCTGACCAACTGCGGCAACTGCATGCAAACAACCTGGTAAGGCTACTGCAACTGGGTCCAAGGTAGCTGAAAAATATGCTACTGGGTGTTGAGCACCTCCACGGACCTGTGTCAAGACAAACAATGAATATGCATCACGCTCATGACAAAACAATGTGAAATGCTTTGTGTAGTCTGGCATACCCAACGCTGGAGCTCTGCACAAACTCTCTCTCAACTCATTGAATGCTTTCATCTCATCCTGGTCTAACACTATGGGATCTGTGACATCCTTATGAGTCAGCTTCTGCAATGGTTTTAAAATCTCTGAACAATTTGGGATCCATTGGCCACAATAGCCCACATTCCCAGGAACATCCTGACATCTCTTTGTGTGGTCGGGGGACTTATCTGCAGTATCTTTGTGATCCTTTCTCTGTATATTTTACTTGACCCTTTCTCAATCTGGTGGTCCAAATACTTTACTACCTTCTGACAGTACTGCAATTTCAGTGCTGACACTTTATGACCATACTTTCCCAAATGATTCAACAGGGCAATTGAGTCATACTTACACTCGTCCCTCGTTTTGGATGCAACCAATAAATCCTCAATGTACTGCACCAGAGTCGATTGAAAAGACAATTCTAACAACTCCAAATTCTTCTTCAAGATCTGGTTGAACAAGGAAGGTGACTCCATGTATCCTTGAGGAAGTCTACACCAGCAGTAGACTCAATCTAAGAATTTGAAACTAAAGAGAAATTGACTATCCTCATTAAGAGGCAAAGAAAAGAACGCTTGTGACAAATCAACTACTGTGAACCAGTCTGCGTCACATGGAATCTGGAACATTATTACAGTTGGATTGGGCACTACGGGACAACATTTGACCACAGTGTCATTTATTTTTCTCAAATCCTGAACAATTTGAACTTTCCCACATGGCTTCTTCAAACCCATTATTGGGGAACTACATGGGTTGCTCAACACCTCTTTCAAAACTTCCTGCTTCACAAAATATGCAATTATCTGAGCCACTTTAATCAGGACATCTTGTGTCATGTTGTACTGTGGAAGCTGCGGAAACACTGCATTCGGCTTCAAAGTAACCTTAATTGGCTCCACTCCTTTGATCAAACCCACTTCTTTCCCTGTAAAATCCCACAAGTTCTCTTGTACTGTTCCCTGCAAATTGGAATGAAGCTCTCTTATTGTGAACATCGGGAAAAACTCAATCATGGGGTACTCCTTATTTGTAGTTTCACACTCAGACCCATATTTATACTTTTTTAGCGCATCATTTGCGCCATTTTTTTACGCAAACACGGCGCAAACGTTTGCGCCGTTTTTGTGTCAAAAAGCTGCGCAAATGCGGCGCTAAAAAAGTATAAATATGGGTCTCAGTTTCTGGGGCTGGATCTTCCTCATCAGCTCTATTTATCTGGATCTCAATTCCATCATTCGAGCAAGTAATCAAACATTTTGTTTTACACAACAATTCCCTTCCCAGTAAGGATACCGGAGTCGAATCGTAAACCACAAACTTATGCAGTCCTTGAAAATTGCCAATTTCAACTTGCACTGGATCCTTAATCGGGTTAGTCAAATACTGATTCGCCACCCCTACGACCTGAATTGTCCTTCCTGAAAGGGGCAAATTCAGAACTTCTGCACTTCTCACAGTAGAGCGTGTAGCTCCCGTGTCTACCAAAAATGAGACTCTGTGACCCATCACCTTTTCTTTCACATAGGGTCCCCTCTAATCTACTTCTAAAGAAGTCGCAAGCACACATGGCTCCTCATCCGAACTGTCACTCATCCATTCACCATTTATTTCATTCTCACTCTGTAACAGGAATTGGTGCACAGCATTACTTCTTCTGTCTTGTCTCTGACCTGTGACCTGTTGAGAAAGCATCATCTGTTGCTGCTCCATTGAGGCTTGAGGTATTTGCATTAGCTGTCTAGGTACCATGGGAACTTGCTGCTGCATTGGTTGCAATTGTGACACTTGTGCACAGGGCATTTGCATCTGTTGTATAGGCAGGAAATTTTGCATCTGATTCACATTATTCTGAAAAAATCTGATGAAGACCCCTTTAACTCGGTCCTCTCACATTCTGAAATGCATTGACGTTGTTACTTTGCTGAACAACACCCTACTGCACCATCATCGGACACTACCGCTTCCAGTGTCCCACGGCTCCGCCAATGTGACACAGTCACAGCTTCTTCATTCCCTGCACAGCATACTGAACCACTACAGTATTCAAATCCGGACCACGATTCATATTGCCTGCACGACCTCTACCTCTCATCTGAGGTTGAAACATTACATTTCCCTGCTGTTGCGGCATCTGCTGCACAAAAGTCCCCTGCACTCCTGTTTGAGCTGCCTTAATCTGCATCACCATTGCCTTCTCTTTTAACATTTTCTGCTTCAACTCAATCTCATCACTACAGTATTTTGCATACTGCAACACCTCATCAATCGGCTTGGCTTGCCAGCAAATCAAAGGACTCTTAATCATCTGACCTATCTCAGGTCTCAGTCCTTCCACAAACCTAAACACAAAATGCAGCATGTCCTTCGGCTCAATCACTTCTTTGCCACTGTACTCCTTGAATGCCTTCAACAATCTCTCATAGTACGCATGTATCGACTCCTTTACTTCCTGCACTGTCCTGTCAATTCTCTGCCAATCAATATTTTTGGGCGAAATCCTCATCTTCAGGAACTCTATCACTTTATAGTGATATTTAATTACCTCAGGAGATGGTACACCTGTACTCTTATCTCTCTCTGGTTCACTTGTTGGCCAATCTACGGCTCTGTTGCACTCAACCCATAAATCAGCGGGAACCACTATCTCCAGTAAGGTGTTCAAGTCTTCCTACAAACATTTTGTGAGCTTCACAAACCTGTCTGTCTGCTGATACCACTTTACTGGCTTTTCCCTCAGTTTGTGAATGACAGAATATCACTCCTACTCCAAGGGACATGAACAAAATTTCCCCCTGGGATTTCTCTCATTGGTAAAATCTTTACCGGATCCTTGTTCTGTTGTACAATTTCAGGCATCTCTAGAGAATCTCGTTTCTTTTTTATCTCTTTTGTTTACCCATCTGCCTTCCCCCTTCTCTAATGCTCCCCAAACCTGAGCACTCTGCAATAGTTCTTTAAGGTGTGCATTCATTCTGGCTGACCTCATGTGTTCAAAATCCTTTGCCTCAAAATCTAATCTGTAATTTCTCTTCAAATGCTTTGTTTTCTCAATTTCCATGCCATGCTTTTTTGCCAAATCGGCCAATTTCTGGTAATTCTTGGGCATAAGTATCTCAACTCTGCCTCTGTGTAGGACTCTAATCTATTCACCCCCATTGTTCCCTCAACCAATTCACCTACTTCCATGCTCAATCTGACACAATTGATGTGCTCCTCACACTTGGAAGCATTCTGTGGGGTATTCCGTCAACCATTCAGACAACTGCTGAGCTGTCAATCCTTGTAACTAAATGTTACTCGCATTCACCGGTGGCACCTCTTGTACCACTGCATTCGATGTCTTCAGTGTCAATAACTTCAAGCTCGGGCCTGCACTAGGTCCATTCACAGTATCTGGAAATGCAACAAGTGGACTGAGATCCAACAGCGACCTTGATCCATTAAAGGTCTGACCCATGGAAGAGACTACCTGAACTTGCTCATTTGGTCCCCTCCTCACTAAACTCTGAGACATCTCTCCCTGTTCCCTCATGCTTGGTTTCTTTTGCGCAAATAATGGTACTGCCGGACCAACAGTAATTGGCAGCGATATTGCATCTGGGGCTGCTCTTGCACTGGCACCCTGTGGGAGAGTAACCCCCATGCTCTGATTCATAACTGGTGTCAAGTCTGACTGTGTCCCTGTCATTGGCGTAAACCTCGGCATCCCCTGCGGCTGCATTTGGGGAAACATAATCTGAGTCAGCTCAGTCGGAACCAGCAGTGGTCGTGCTCCATAGGCACAACTAAGTTCGAAGTCGTTTCCAACATAGGCACATCAGGGTAAATTCTCTGAATCGGTGGCTGATGCATCTGCGCCTGAACTACTGGAGCAGTCAACACATTAGGTCCTTGCACCGCACCCTGTGTCTGGCTAGTATTAACCTGTACCAGACTGATTATCCCCATTGCCTGTGCCAGGGATGTTGGATTAGCATTAGTACTTTGACCACTCTCATGCACCGCATACGGTGGTGGCCGGTCTCTCAATATCTGCGTAACAAGATCCTCATCATCCGATTCCTCCTCTCCTATGGAAGAGTTTCTTGCTTCCTTATTTTCAGACGGACTCTTATTATTCCTTCTAGTCGCTTTCCTTCCTTCCGTCTCATCCTCCTGCGTAATTGCTGGAAACAATTTAACATCCTGCAATGTCACTGATCTCTACTTCTTTTGTTCCCAATCCCATCTTGCCTCTGCTAAAGACTTCTCTACTTTTCTTACTCTCCTCTCAAATTTCAATTGCTGTTGCTGCCTAGCTACCAACTCCCAAACTGCTAATGCCTCACACTGTGCTGGTCTCGGTAGGGGCTTCGATTCATACAGCGCCATCTGCAATTGCTCCAAAATTCTCAAATTAAACGTCCCAGTCTCAAGATACGCTAAGCTCCCATTTTTCTCTGTTAACTTGGACCATTGCTTTAACCAAAGACATGGTGCGACACCACACTCCTCAATTACAATGTAAGCTGGTGTAACCTCTGGCAGTGAAGGCTCCCCTACATTCACCCTAATGTACGTATCTCCCTTTAAGGCACTCTTCAATGCCTTGAAAAACGTCATCTTTTCTACTTTTTGTTTATTCAAAATTAGATCAGGAAATTACTTTTACTCCCAAGATTCCTTTCACCCACGTTCTCAACCAAGTGCCTCTCACAGATGGCTGCCAATCCGTGCGCGACCTTTCTCACTAACCAACCTATCCCAGCGCGGCTCTAATGACATCACACTCACACGTAATGTGGCTGACAAAGTCTTGCCGCTCCTCCTCCTAAACTTCGATTCACACAAAACTAATGCAAATTATTGCGAGCACTAACCAAAAACCAGAAACCAAAAACAAATCTGCTGGTTTACTACAGGAAAGGTAACACACTAGCTTCAGAAACCTTACGGATTTTCACTGATGGCCCTTTCGCTCATGCAGCTATTCCTCTTTCTCTGACTCCCAGATTTGCAAGCAAAATTCGACCTGCAAATTTTACTCTCAACTGATCAATGGATCTGTCCTGGTGCACATAGGACTGGCCAAACCTCAGTCGAATTTTTCTCTCGCCCACTGTAAGTCACACACTGACTCGTTGACCACTTCCGATCAACCTACTAAACCAGACAGATTACAACATATAACCAAGTGTTTCATACACTTTTCAATATACTCCGGAGTCTTAGACCACGCAGGGTCCGTACATCAACAACCACATGGACAATGTTTCAGCACAAAGCCCCACACACGTGAAGTTTGCCGACTTCCCTACTCTCATACTACAGAGTACGCACACTCTTACTAAAACTTAATCTGGAGTACGCAAATGCCCTAAATCCTCTCATACGTCACAATTCACCTGCGATTTGCTTAAGTTGTAGAAGCGCACTCTATCTGTCTCACTCTGTCACTAGAACGCCAGGAACATACCCAACACTACTAGCAGGATCCAGGATCTGGGAAAGTCATTTCTGGGCTTAAGGGACCATCATTTTTCTCTCCAATCATCATTTTGAGAAAAAGAAATCCAAATCTCAAGAATACTGAATTCTCAATGACTGTCAACACCTGTCATTTACAGAGACGAACAATCAATCTCTTTACTGCAATTGTTAACACCCTATACCAAACACTTGTGGCAAGCTTTTAAAGAGACAAATCATTGATCTCTATACCATGTCTATTAACACCTGTCATGTTCTGGACACCTATGGCAAGCTCTCAAAGAGACCTAACCATCAGTCTGCTACTGTCAGGAATAAGGTCATGCGTGGCCCAGGTCCCGCCCGAAACTCCACTGCGCGGCTCTGCAGCACTTTATGCGCACCACCTGTCATCCCCTCTTGTTCCAAAGGTGGCCAGCAGCGTCATCTGCCCTGTGGCAAAGCTCATAGAGCTGCAGGTTCAGGACATTGGTGGACAAGATGAACTTATCAGTGCTATTCCATGAAGGGACTACAATTCCCATGTTTTTAGAGGCAGCAGCCATCTGGGGGTGTGGCCGGCCTATAAAGCCCAGCCAGACCCAAGCACTTTGCTCACTATTTTGAAGACTTCGATGCAGTCAGACCTCGTTTGGGGTTCTCTGAAGAAGAGCAGAGTTCCTGCACGGCAGAGTGACATCCAATCGAAGTATCCTTGTTTCCATGGTGAATTAAAAAACGAGTAGGCCGTACTTGCAGCGGTAAGGCCTTGATGAATCCAATTTTGGAGGAAGTAATTACTTCCAGAAGTAAAGCGCCCCTTAGCACAACGAGCAAAGCATTTTCTGTTTTCAGAGCACAGCGGCCCTGGCGCGACGATCAAAGGCGTTTCAGAGCACAGGTGCAAAGCACTCTTTGCACGACAGTTCAAGTGCTTCAGTTCACAAATGTAAAGCGCTCTAGGCGCGGCAAATTCAAGCGCTTCAGTCCACAGAGGTAAAGCGCTCTTGGCACGACAATTCAAGCACTTCAGTCCACAGGTGTAAAGCGCTCTTGGCACGGCAATTCAAGCGCTTCAGTCCACAGATATAAAGTGTTCTTGGCACGGCAATTCAAACGCTTCAGTCCACAGATGTAAAGCGCTCTTGGCACGGCAAATCAAGCGCTTCAGTCCACAGGTGTAAAGCGCTCTTGGCACGGCAATTCAAGGGCTTCAATCCACAGGTGTAAAACGCTCTTAACATGGCAATCAAAGCGCTTTAATCCACAGGAGTAAAAGGCTCTTGGCACAACAATCAAAGTGATTCATGCCACATGAGTAAAGCGCCCCCTTAGCATAACGAACATAGCGCTTCAGGCAAGACAAGTAAAAGTGCTTCCTAGTATTATAAGTAAAGCACTTCAAGTTCAATGAGTGAAAACTTTTCGGCCTTTATAGTTGTGAATGTGAAAGTATTTTTGAAGATAAGTATATCACAGTTTTCATTGTCTTTTTTGGAAAGCATAATATGTGAAAAGCATATTTAATTCTTTGAGATTTTCTAGCTCATGATCAAAGGTTTGTGTAATGAATGCATAGATGTTACAGGATTGATATTCTGAGTATGATCATAGTCCAAAGCTCTTGCCTTCCCTTGGTTCTGAGATCGTAGTTTATTCTTTTTCCATGATCATCATAGTCCAAAGCTCTTGCCATCTCATGGTTCTGAGGTTGTAGTTTATTCTTGTTCCATGATTGAAAGAAGGGGCTTTGCCCTCATTTCAAAAGGGGTCTCCATCTGATATTGGAGACGCATTTAGTCAAGAGTCTATTGATGAGTTATATTTCTATGAATGAGTGAGTGCATATTTGTTCTAACCTTTTCTTTTCAGATCTCTCTCCCTGCTGTTCCCTACCCTAATTCCCTTCCCCCCAACTGGCTTCACCATAACTCTGTGCTATAATAGCTTTCTGAGTTGATGACGCCGGAAGGTGGGCCTTTTGTTCAGCAGCGTGCAGATCCTGAGGAAAGGACATTGTGACAGCTACCATAACTGTTAGCACGTTGAACCTTAATAAGTAAACTTACAAGGGGACGCGTATAGGTCGATTAACCTTTTGACTCGTTTAAGATGTTCTTTCCATAGCTCCAGATCGGAAGTCAATAATCAATACACCATAATCAATAATCATTCTCAAATCAATAATCAGTAATCAATGGAGTCAGTAATTGTCACACACCATGACTTTTCAGCCATGAATAACCACACCTTTAGTAAAAGTTTAGCAATTGTATTGCCCTTATATTAACAATGCTAAGATCATGTAGTTTATCTCAAAATCAAGTCAGAACACATATAAGAACAATATTTATTAACCAAAAAGGAGAGAGAAACACAACCTAATCAAAGCTTGAGTCACAATACATTCTGAAGCATAAGTGCAAATCATTAGTAAAGTTAGCTTCAATAAGCTACATAGTTCATAACGTTCAACAAAGTAGTCTGTCAACCCTTTTGTCTCTCCGATTTGTCAGTTGTCATATAGATACCCTCAACTAATCCAGATTAGCATCAGCATGTGGGGCTTCATGCAAAACAATTTAGAACACAAATTTACGAAACATCTATCTAAGGAAAACTAATAAGACAACACAGTTGGTATCTAGAAGGAAAAGGCATAAAAATGCAATTCAGTCACATTTTCATACCTACCTATCCACGGTATGGGTCCGCAAACAGAATTAGTCCTCGTCCTCAGGTCATCAATCGATCAGCAACACTTCAGGCTCTCAGTCAGAGAGTATGAGCCCAATGACATAATCTCAAGTCTCTTCTAAGTCTCTTCTTCTCGACAGCGGTCTGCCTAAAAATCTGATCTAGTCTCCCTCTGTCACGTTGTTATATCAAAGTCACCCAAACTAACCCCTAATTCCCAATTGGTCAATTAATCGTACGGTATTACTCTCTCCAATGGTTTTCATATACCAGATCTATGAATTCTAATATTTCGCCTTTCACCATTGATTGGTCTGCCATACTATATTCTCATCATCCGGCTTGTCAGGTATCAAATTTGTTGCATCTTCTTCTCCAGTCAATGTCTTCATTGTTCGTGCCCTGGGAAAGAACCTCTTGCACATATTACATACAGTTTGATACATTTTAAGGCCACTGTCTCCTATTAGTCGTTTCTCATAGAAAGCTTTGGTTAAGCATTTTATTACAACAATGAGCATTTCACAGTTAGTTCACTCTGTCAGCATTTTCTATTAAATGCTAAGAAATACAGCTTCTGCATGAGGCCTGGCAAACTACGCCAAGACATTTGCTAAGTTAAAGACTACATTTAATAAGCTAAAACATAATCCATAACCTTCAGTATGACATATTACTACATTGATCTCATACATTTTCAGTATTTCATACATATTAATCATCAATTAGAACATTTTGTGACCACTGGTGGTCATTCTTCCAGGTCACATTTTCAAACGTGCACATTATTTTTCCCTGTTATTCATTTTCTACAGAATTCATTATTCAAAATACATAAACACTCATTAATAATTTCTAATTAAGACATCTGCTTCAGCACTTGCAATTTTCTTTTTCCATAGGTAGAGAGTACTTTGTTCATTATAATACAAGGCCACATTATTACCATTCCCTCTAACCACGTAAATCCTTGGTATTATACTCTTTCCAATGAAAGAACTAGTATGTTTTCAGGCATGAAGAAAAAGTAGGATCTGTAATGCAAAATGAAGCAGTATTTGTTTTGCAAAAAGATATTAGAATCAGTTTAACGTAAATTAGATTAAAAATGCTACAGCTCAGACTGTTTTAGAAGTATGCTGAGAGATGCTACCTTTTCTGTAATCTTTAATGGTGTTTAATTTCCTGACTGGTGCAAAAAAGAAACGTGTTACCATAAATATTTTCTTTCCACTGATTTGGGTTCTTTTTTAAAAAAAAATCAAAAAGAGACTTCTTGTTTTTCCGTGTTTAAACTACAACTGTAATTATGCCTTTCATCTGGCTGCTTGCTCTGGCAGGAGCCATTATGACGTTGGAACTCAACAGTAATACTTTGTTACAGGTGAGCAGATACTTCATTTCTTTATTAAAGGTAACTAGAGACATCACAGGTTGCGTGTAATAAAGAGATTAGAGAGAACGTTGTAAACAGAGATTGCAGGTCCTCATGCATCATATGGCTCGTTTATCACAGAATAATGCCGGAAAATTGCATTATTGCACACATTAATGATTTTGGCTACTAGAAATGTGCAGTTTTTGTGCAGGGCCTTCCTGGGAAATTTAACTTGAATTCTGGTTGGTTGAGAATACACATAAGAGAGGGGGTTTTGAGCAACATTTGCAAAACTGGGGGAAAACCGGACCAAAATGTATATTTTATTTCTAAATCAATCTTTATTGGCGCAACAACATATAACAACAGGTACTTTTGTCCATGTGCCTTAGGTCCGTCGCATAATACATTAAAGGAGAGGTTTTATCCCAAGTTATGTACACAAACAGTGAAAAGACCTGACATACAGTAGTTTTGCCAATTACAGTCAGATTTTCGTTTTCCTTTGGAAAACAGAAACTTTCATATAACCCAAACGCCCACCGCCCTTGCTACTAGGCGTATGCATTAGTACAGTACTAGGTCACAGAAACATCTGATACCTGTGGAATCACTCCCGAGTTACCCTAGGAGGCGACCCGCACCTTCACAGATTGAGCTTGTAGGTTTACAAAAGGGGCCTTGCTCAGGGAGGACGTGTCAGATTTACCCTCTAAGCCATGTAAAATACCTTCCCACTTGTCCGGGGGTGGGCGCTGTTTGTTTCTGTTCCATATAGCTATCAACGGTGACACTTCCATCCTCGACCATCTTATGACATCATGGAGCCATCATGGAACCATCTACTTGTCCTTGCCAATTCATCGTTGTGTTACGTTTAGCAATAAATAAAGCCAAGTCTATGAACCTGTCTATCTGCTTGTGCGGTTTGGTTCTATGAAGCAGGCCCAATAGAAATTGCTGGGTTTCTAATGATATCATCAGATCTGTTACCTCTTTAAGAAGTGCTACTATTTTCCTCAGGCAGGATACCATGGGCACACCATATGATAGAATTGTGTATCGGTTTGCCGACACCGAGTAAAGGTATCATCAGCCCATACATCCTAGAAATTCTGTGTGGGGACATAGGTCTGATAAATGTGATTAATTTGTGTGACTTTAAATTGTGCGTTCCTCCTGACTGACCAAGGGCCTGACTAAGAGTTTGGTGGAGGGAGTTACTCCGTCACAAACGTGAAGGATATCTCATCCACCGTATTACGATTGCATAATAGTCTATGGAGATCGTAATACGGTTGACGGGATATCCCTGTTTGTGACGGAGAAACCCATAGGCCTAACTCTAAATCAGGCCTTTAGTATATTCTGCCAATAGACAACAACTAGCTCCGCGCCCGTGGAATCCTCCCATAATGATCTAGTTTTGGGACTAAAAATAACTTAACAGGAGAATTTGCTGATTCGACTTGAAGGACGGTCAGTGTGGCATACAAAATAAAGAACATTGTCATACACTGTTCTGTTATCTTAGCAACTGAACAACAATTTCAATGACCACATTAAAATAAATCATAGCCACCAAATGGGGATGTGAAGGCAGTCAATTCAATAAATAGTTAGGGAAAATGCAGTAGTCAATAACTGCATAAAAATTTGAACCTCAGAACAACAATGGCCGTAACAGGACCAAAGCAAAAACATAGCCATTATGTGGACCATAATACATCACACTGCATTATTTCAAATAACCCTACCTTCCACTGCCCCACAGAAATTTGCCTTCCCCTTCCCCAGGAACTTATTTAGGTCTGGCGTAGAAACAGCTCTACCATTTTGCCAACCTCTTATAATCAAAAATATTTATAAATCTATAAATCAAAAATATATATATATATATATATATTCCCACTCAACAGAGAATACAGGGTGGGCCAATGCGTCACACTAGTCACTCGCTTTCTTGCAAAGAGGGTCAGCATTGTTTTCTAACCATTTGTGTACATTTACCTAAAGAGACGTGCTCTTCAGTGCCAGGCCTAGTGGAACAATACTTTGCCGTTTTTAATTTGCATTTAAAAGAATATGAGAAAGAATACAGAAATAATCAATAGCACACTATTAGTGCATTCCCAAATTCATAAAACTTTCCTAGTGTCAAAAAGACTTTGCACCAGCAAACCATCATAAAGTGCATAGCATACAATAACACAATAGTGCCAAGGCAGGATGAAACAAGCATTTGCAATGCAATGGGTCTCGCTTTTGCTTGAGTTAGAGCTAATAGCATTGTAAACTCCTAACCGGACTTTTCTTGCCATATAAACTGAAAAGTAAAAGTTTCACATAAGCGAGCCGATGACGGCCATCTGCGCAAAGCAGACACACAAAGGGAAATAAAAGTTTGCTTGCAGTGAAACCTATCGGCAAAAGTCCAATTATCCATGTAACTGGCAAAAGTGAAATTATCTATGTAACCGGCAAAAGAGCAATTACCTATGTAACAGGATCAATGTCATGCAAATCGCTCGACTTCTGCCCAGCGAGATCGCTCTGCGAAAGAAAGAGAATAAGTAGTTCAGAAACCAGACAGAAAACATTGAGCCTCGTATGTTTTCAGTAGTTGGTCGATGCGCTCGAGGAGGGCTAAACACCGGAATAGGCATGACTTATGCATACCTTTGACTAATGAAAGCAAGCGGATTTTAAAAGGCAAGCCCACAAACCAATGAAAGTGACTGACGTGATATGGGCGTGGTTAGAAGCCCAAAGAGAGATTACAACAGGGGATGGAGCTCTTTGAGCTTGCCCCTAAAAAGTACAGGGAAGTGCAGATGCCTGGAGGTAGCCAGCCAGATCCTGGAAAAGATACATGGGAAATCATTACAAATATTGCAGCTGTTATCCAGAGGAAGGGACGGATGAGAACAAAATAAGACATAACCTTTGCTTATTCACTATTAGCAAAGCCTCAGGAACAGTATCAAGTGCATGAAGCGTTCCTAGCATACCAACCCTTCTAAGCGAGAAAAGCATCGCACCACCCAGCCTTCATAAATATGCGGTATCACAATAGTGCAAAAAACAAGTGGAGAAAGTGCAAATGCCTGAGCAAAATCAATCTTCTAAAAAGTAATAACATACCACTAATAACCGTGCAGTAACCAATATGATACTACAATAATATACATGGCAGCTAGAAATACTAATACATAGGGGGTCCTTGTTTTGGCGGTGAAATCCCTGGTATTACGACCGCGCAACTGCACCCGTCCCACGGCCGCAACACCGCCGGCTCCATTTGGAGCCGGCTCCTGTGTTGCACCCGAGATCCCCGCTGGGCCGGCGGGCGGAAACCAGATTTCCGCCCGCCGGCCCAGCAGGGATCTCCTGATGGCTGCGGCGGGAGTGTGGCTGCATTGGCGGCCGCCCGGCGGTCAGACCTTGGCGGGCGGCTTCAGCCACCCGCCAAGGTCGTAATGACCCCCATAATTCTTAAAAAATGAAGCAACATAGAAGCCATGAAGAAAGTCAATAATTTGTAAACTCTCTGATTCCAAACATTTGAGTAGTACAGTGAGTATCAGTTACCACAATTATTGTAGTAGCAAAAGCCATAGCGCTACTTAACACTCCATCCACCTGGTTATAGGAGAGCATATCCGATCTCCCCTCCTCTGAGCTTTCCACCCCTTACATTTGTATAAATTAATCTCGAAATTGTCAATTGAAGACAGTTTAGACCTCCATTCTACAGACTTGGCTACCCAGAGGCAATACACAACCGTGCCACTAATAGCAATATATATACATTATGATTCCATATTCAGGGTATCAGTGCTAGAAGAATCCTTGACCACTTCTAATAACATCTTCTCAGTGGTAACTTGAGCCTGTTCCCTAGTAATCAAACTAATAAAAGAGCTGTATCCCCCTAAAAAAGGGACCAGAGCCGGACAAAAAACATATATATGCACAATTTCGACTTGGTCAGCCCTGCAACAGTGGCAAATTACCGTAAAAGCAGTTCTTATATCCCAAGTCTGCGTTCCCGTTTCACGTTTTGAGACTCCAGGTCATCTGACAGTTCTTGCACTAACAGACAGCAAATTGTTCCAATTCTAGCTCCTCAATCGATCGTATCCATTAGGGAAACTCGTCTGGGTGAGTATTGATTGTTACCCAATTTATTGATGAAGTGTCTGTTCTGGAGAAACTTAAAAACAATTCTACCCAGGTCAATGCATAGATTTCTTGGAGTTCACCGAAAGAGCACAGCTGCCCCTCCATAAAAAGATCCCCCAGCATCATGACCCTGTTCGGTGCCCACTGTCTGCCTACTGCATCATGTAACAGCGCCCAGTAATGTCGGTAACCACCACAAAGGCATATAACAATTATGTTTCTTAATTCCAGCTACCCTCTCAACCTGCCGCCACACCCTGTGTGCTCTGTGCAGGATCTTAAACTTTTTCTTTTTATAAAAGCTGGGCTCAATGTTTTTCAAAAGCCAACCCCTGGCGTCAATGCCCAATATTAGCTCATAGATTGATAGAGGTTCTGCAGGGTTTAAATTCTGTGTACTACCCATGGATCAATATACCCAGTTGCTGGAGCATACAGGGCCAATAATAACATGTGGGATTGGGTACAGTCCAAACGCCACAGCCCTTAAGTAGTACCATAAGTTTAGAAGCTCTCCTGGGCTTCTTAAATTCCCATAAAAAGCTACAGCACAGATTTCAAATTTGGATCGCCAAACCCTACTTATCTCCAGAAGGTTGGCCATGCATAAGTATAGCAATTTAGGAAGAATTCTAATTTTTAACAAATTACACCTCCCTACCAGCTAAAGGTGTAAATGATTAATTCTCCTGCCCTACCTGCACTAGAAGAGGAGCAAAATTCTGGCTAACCAATATATCTAAATCTGATGTAATCCGTACCCCCAGATACATAGTTGTAGGAAAGTACCCTATTTTTGACATGGTTACCCTCACTTTTTGCCTGCGGTCATTGTGTTTTGATTGTGTTCACTGAGATCCTGCTAACCAGGATCCCAGTGACTTTGCTCTCTCCCTCTAAATTTGGTTGCTTAGGACTTAGCGCTCCCCACAATTGGCATACTGGTGCCCCCATATAAGTCCCTAGTATATGGTACTTAGGTACCCAGGCTATTGGGGCACCAGGGGTTCCCCTTGGGCTGCAGCATGTATTGTGCCACCCATGGAAGCCCATGCAAAATGTGTCTGCAGGCCTGCTGTTGTAGACTGCGTGAACATGTGCATGCACCCTTTCACTACAGGTCACTGTAAGTCACCCCTATGACAGGCCCTCCTAGCCCAGAGGGCAGGGTGCAGGTACCTTTGTGTGAGGGCACCCCTGCATGAGCAGAGGTGCCCCTACGAACTCCAGCTGCATTACTCTGGACTTTGTAAGTGCGGGGAAGCCATCTTACCCGTGTACTGGACATTCGCTACCTGTGTCCAGCTACATACTTTTGGGGTTTTCCGGGCAGCCAGCGCTGCTGATACCCCTCAGACAGGTATCTGCCCTCCTGCTGCTTGATCAGCTCAGGCAGAGGAAAGCAGAACAAAGGATTTCCTGTGGGAGAGTGAGGTAACATCTCCCTTGGAAATAGGGGTTACATGGCTTGGGAGGGGTAGCCTCCCCAAGCCACCAGTATGCTTTTAAAGGAACATTTGGTGTCCTCCTTGCATAAACCGGTTTGCACCAGTCCAGGGACTGGGCTGGTTCTGCTCTGGGATGAAACTGGAGAATGGAAAGGGGAGTAACCACTCCCCTGTCCATCACCACCCCGGGGGTGGTGCCCAGAGCTCCTCCAGATGGCCACTTGATTCTGCCATCTTGAATCCAAGGTAAACAGAGGACTCTGGGAGCATCTGAGTGGCCAGGTCAGGGAGGTGACGTCAGAGCCCCCTCCTGAGAGGCGGTCACCCTGCTAGGTAACCAATCCCCCTTCCTGGGCTATTTAGGGTCTCCCTCTCGGGTGGGTCCTCAGATTCAACGTGCAAGTTTCCAGAAGGACTCTTCTGCATCGTTTACTTCATCTTCTGGCCACTGGGACTGCAACTGGACCCACCAGGAACCGACAATCAGTAACTCCAGCGATAACTCCGCTTTGCAACATTGTTTCTCTGGCTCCTTCCAGCAACTGCAACATTTCCCTGGCTGTGCACCCTCTGAGGGTGTTGAGACTTCAGCCTGCACAAGAAGTAAGAAGGAATCTCTCTTGGAGTGAAGGAGTTACTCCAAGGGATCCGCAGGCACAAACTGCAATGACGACCGGCTGTGTGGATCCTCTCTTCTCTGGAAATGCGTGGATCCTGCATCACAGGTGGTGGCCTGGAGTGCTCTCTACCAGCTGTCCAACTTGGGAGACGTAAGCCCTTGCTTCTCCGTGCAGGGCAGTATCCCTGTGCACCGTGACTCTTGCAGCTACCAAGGCTTGTTTATTCCTCCTCCAAGGGATCTTCAGGCTCTGTGTAGCCCCAGCACTCCTTCTTGCAAAGTACAGTCTCAAGCCTGCTGCTCCAGCGACGTGGGACTCCTCTTCAGGTGTGCTGAGTAGACCTCACAATTCCTGTGCCTGTTGCCCGTGGGTCGCCTGTGGGGCTGCCTCCTCTTCCTGTGACTCTCCCAGCTGCTGAGGGTCACCTTGGACTCCCCTCCTTGGGTCGAGTCCTCTGGGCCTTGCTGGTCCTCTTCAGCCTTGCAGAACCGTCTTCTCAGACTCTTGCATTTGCTAAGGCTTGTTGGTGGTTTTCCAGCACCACTGACTGACTGCATCACGACCGCTGACTTGGGACATCACTTGCATCACTTCTGGAACTCCTCTTCTGCTCCTGTGATGCACTGCTGACTTTCTTCATCCAACGTCGACCTGGTCCTGCATCCACAGAAGGGTGGGTAGTGGCTTCTGCCACAGCCAGACACATCAACTCAAACTGGACTTGGTCCTCTTCTTTTGCAGGTCCTCTTCTGTCAGGATCCACCTTTGGTTTCTTCCAGTTTTTCCTGGGCCTTGCAAAGTCCTCTTCCAAAATCCTCCTATTGGTTTTGGGGAGAACCAGGTACTTACTTCTTCTCTCTTGGTCGCTGGGCGCACCCTGGTACTTACTTTTTGGGGTTCCTAAATCCTCTAGCTCCTCTCTAATGATTCCACTTCCTTGGGTGGGGGGACTGCCTTTCACATTCCACTTTTTTAGTATATAGTTTGGGCCTCCCCTAGGGCCCTCACTATTTACTATTGCTTTTACCACTGCCTATTGCTTTCTGTGCTATTTCCTAATTGCTAATGTGTATATAATAGTGTGTTTACTTACCTCCAGTTGCAGTATTGCCTCTACAGTATTTTAGTATTTGTGTTATGTAGGAAGCTGGCTCTGTATATACTATAGCAAAATGAGATATAGTGCGTACAGAGTCCAGGGGTTCCCCAAGAGGCTTGACAGAGGCAACAATAGATAATACTAATGCTCTATTTGTGGTAGTGTGGTCGAGCAGTTAGACTTATCAGAGGGTAGTGTTAAGCATTTGTTGTACACAGACAAGCAATAAGTGAAAACACCCGCTCAGTGACTTAACTCCAGGCAAACATGTTTTTATATAGAAAAATATTATTTTGTTAATTTATTTTTAGAACCACAAGATTCAGTTAGCAGGTGAGTACATTAAATGAAAGGTACTTTGCATAGTAATACTTAGAACTTTGAATAGATTCAATATAGTACACAGTTTTCTTTAAAATGGTAAAAAGCTATTTTAAAATTGAACACTGCAATTTTCAACAGTTCCTGGGGGAGGTAAGTAAAATACAGTTTCTGAGGTAAGTACCACACTTACGGGTTCAGTCTCTGGGGCATAGGTAGCCCACCATTGGGGAGTTCAAGGTAACCCTAAACACCCATCACTAGCCACACAGGGCTGGTCAGCTGCAGAGGTCAAACAGGAGCCAAAATAATGTGGGCGCCTATGGAGACAGGGGGTACTCCGATTCCAGTCTGCTTGCAGGTAAGCACCTGCATTGTCAGAGGGCAGACCAGGGGCGTTTGGAGGAGTACTGGAGGGGCCCCAAGTAGGCACAAAAACCACACCCTCAGCAGCACGGTGGCGGCCGGGTGCAGTGTGCAAAAAGGGCATCAGCTTCTCAATAGAACTCTATGGAGGGACCTGGGGGGTCACTTAGACGCTGCAGGCAGGGCACAGGGGAGCCTCTCGGGCAAGCCACCGACTGGGCAAGGGTGAGGGCCGCCTGCTGGTCACTGCTACACCAGTGGTGGGTTTCTCACGGGCCTGGGGGCTTGGGTGCAGTGCTTCTCCAGGCGTCGGATATCTTCGTTCCGGGCAGTCGCTGTCAGGGGGGTCCTCAGGATTCCCTCTGCAGGCATCATCGTGGGGGTGCAGGGAGGTCAGCCCAGGGTGGACATGTCATCGGAATCGCCGGGCCCGGGGGTGTCGGGTGCAGAGTAGTTGGGCTCAACGCTTCTGGAGTGAGGTGAGAGTCCCTTTAAAGTTGGTTTCTTGGTCTATACTTTGGGCAGGGCCACTGTGCAAGGGAGTTTCTTGGTCCTTGGTGATGCAGGCAGTCCCCTGGAGGCTTTTCAGGGGTCGCTGGTCCTGCAGGACGCATTTCTTCTTTTCTTACAGCTTTTCGAAGCAGGAGACGGGCTGGGGCTGAGTCAGTTGGTGTCTCCTTTTCTTCTCTGTGGGGTTTTCAGCTCAGCAGTCCTCCTTCTTTCTTGAGGTCATCAGGAATCTGAAGAGCTGGGTTCAGGATCGCCCCTAACTACTAAATTTAGGGGTGTGTTAGGGTCAGAGGGCAGTAGCCAATGGCTACTGTCCCTGAAGGGGGCTACACCGTCCTTGTGCCCACTCCCTCTGGGGAGGGGGTCACTTCCCTATCCCTATTGGTCCTAATTCTCCAAAGCAAGATGGAGGATTTCTCAAGGAGGGGGTCACTAAAGCTCTGGTCACCTTAGGGGTGGACCTGGCTGAGGGGGTGCCTCCTCCTTGTTTTTCTCATTATCCCTCCGGACTTGCCGCCAAACGTGGGGGCTCGTCTGGAGGGCGGGCATCTCCACTAGCTGGAGTGCCCTGGGGTACTGTAACACCAGGCTTGAGCCTTTGAGGCTCACCACCAGGTGCTACAGTTCCTGCAGGGGAAGGTGTGAAGCACCTCCACCCAGGACAGGCTTTGTTTCTGACCACAGAGTGCACAAAGTCACTCACCCCATGTGGTCAGAAAATCATCTGGAAGTGGCAGACTGGCACAGACTGGTCAGCCTTGCACTAGCAGTTGGGCTAACATACAGGGGGCATCTCTAAGATGCCCTCTGTGTGCATTTTCCAATAAATCCCACACTGGCATCAGTGTGGGTTTATTGGGCTGAGAAGTTTGATACCAAACTTCCCAGTATTCAGTGTAGCCATTATGGTGCTGTGGAGTTCGTAATGACAGACTCCCAGACCATATACTCAGTATGGCTACCCTGCACTTACAATGTCTAAGAATTGACTTAGACACTGTAGGGGCATAGTGCTCATGCAGCTATACCCTCACCTGTGGTATAGGGCACCCTGCCTTAGGGCTGTAAGGCCTGCTAGATGGGTGACTTACCTATGCCACAGTCAGTGGTTTGTGGGCATGGCACTCTGAGGGGAGTGTCATGTCGACTTTGCCTTTTCTCCCCACTAGCATACACAAGCTGCAAAGCTGTGTGCATGTACTGAGTGAGGGGTCCCTGAGGGTGGCATAATACATGCTGTAGCCATTAGGGACCTTCCGTGCCCACGGGGCCCTTGGTACCAGGGGTACAGTTTACAAGGGACTTAACTGTGTGCCAATTGTGGAAACAAAGGTACAGCTTTAGGGAAAGAACACTGATGTTGGGGCCTGGTTAGCAGGGTCCCAGCACACTTCCAATCAAAGCTGGCATCAACACTAGGCAAAATGTGGAGGGTACCATGCCAACAGTGGCATTTTCCTACATGTTACCATAATAAAGTACCTTTAATTTTTGTAACACTGATTAGTACTTTCATGTGTGTAAGTGCAGTGTGACTAAAGTGGTATTACATAAGCTTTGCATGTCTCCTAGTTAAGTCTTGGCTGCTCATCCACAGCTACCTTTAGAGAGCCCTGGCTTCCTAGACACTATTTACACCTCACTAATAGAGGATACCTGGACCTGGTCACCACACACCACACACCAGGCCAGCTTAGTACAATAGTTTCCACCTCTTGCAGAGTATCCTCAAAGGTTAATTCCCTTACTCCATATAACCTGTGTTTTTGCCACATTAAGCTTGTAGCCAGAAAGTATTCCAAAATACACTGCTTCCTTCTCTATCTGTAGCAGGGCCATTACAGGGTCAGCGTGGCTACCGCAGCATGATTTGCATAGGCCAGTACTTTGTGTTTGACCTGGTTCACCACTACCAAGCAAATCTATGAGTTCTCCTCAAGGATGTAATAAAGGGGTTGATATACAAGGCAAAACGTAATGGTGAACACAAGCACTCTTGCTACGACCCCCTATTTATCAAGGATTTTTCTAATTCATTCCGTATAAAATGAAGCGTAGCACTAGGGGTTTGGTATAGTGCCTTGACAGCCTTAATAAAGTTAGGACCAAATCCTTGTCACTCAAGGATTGCCCATAAATATCCCATGCAGCCAGTCAAATGCTTTTTCAGCATCTGACAGCACCAGGCTCATACCTGTCTGAGTTGCTTCAGCGATGTTAAATAATAAGATTGACCTTCTTACATGGCTAGCCGCCCCTTGACCCGGGACAAAGCCATTTTGTTGAGATGACACCAAAGAAGAGATAACCTTACCTAGGCGGTTGGCCACTACCTTAGCATAAACCTTAGCATCACAGATGATTAAAGATATTAGTCTATGCGACCCTGGGTTTAGAGGAGATTTACCTTTCTTCCTAAATACTGTAATGTTAGTTTCCTCCCTGGAACGAGGGATCTCCCCGACCAGAGTTTTCAAAAAGGGTGAAAGCATATTCTGCTTGATTTCCTGATAAAAGGTCTTATAGAACTTCAAGGGTAGGTTATCTGGACCTGTAGCTTTCCTCATAGCTAGTTAATTAATTGCCTCTTCAAGTTCATCAGATGAGTTTGCTGCCTCCAAAGCAGCCTGATCCTCCTGATTAAGTCGTTTTTATCTATCACATTAAAAAACTTATCATACCCAATCTGGGAGAGAGCAATCTCTTCTGAATACAGATTTTCATAGTAACCTCTGAAGACCCTAATAATTTCAAAGGGAAAGTCCACTTTGAGCCCTTGGTGCCCTGGATGGCCGCTATCCCTCTTTCAAACTCCCTCTGTCTAATGCGTAGTGAGAGTAGATGTCTGACATTTTTGCTAAACTCGTAGCACTTTATGATTATGAGATCTAGAGGCAATTTCACTGCCAAAATGTTTCCTGATTCTGGCTTTCATAACTGCGATCTGTTGAAGTTGCGGCTCGCAGGGATTAAAAGGGGCGGTGCATGGCTGGGTGGGGAGGATAACAATAAAATAAAAAATAAAAATAAAATAAAAAAAATTACTTGCCACACTGTGTCGTGCTATTCCTTTGTCCCTTCAGCAGGCACAGGCTCCCAGCCTGCCATACGGCCAATCCTAAAGTTGCATGAAAGCAGCGTTAGGATTGGCTGGAGCACCCAGCCAGGACGCTCCCAGGCAGCCTGGGAGCCTGTGCCTGATCTCTCCAGCCCGGCAAAACAGTGCCAGGTTGGAGAGAGCACAGTTCACATGTGTGTTTGGCAGGCCTGAGACGGTTGGCCAAACACATGTGCACACTGAGGAGAGTGCACAGTGCACTCCCCCTTGTCCCCGTCATCCCCCATGGCCCAGCCCCCTTAACAATGAAACAGTAATAAACATAGTTTATAATTGTTTTGTTGTTAAAGCTTTGCAGTGGCTTTTGCTGGCGGGGTTGGGGGTTGGGAAAGCTATGCTATCAAGTTTCCAGCCATTGAATCTCACTGTGTTTCTGTTTTTGCAGCACAGAGAATAGCTCAGTGTTTCCCCCTGTTTGCTGATTTTGAAGTGTCTCAGATCACTCCATCTGTGGCTGAGCCCCAATTAATTGCAAAAAAATCCTTAATCCAATCATGCATATGTGTGACATATACAGTATTGAGTAGCAGTTTCCTATCGAAGGTCCAATTAGAGCACGACCTAATAAGTAACCGGTACTTCCAACACCAATGGGTTGTGCTCCTAAAGGACCCTACGATATCTCTTAATTATTGCCTGTGGACTAAGTGTGGGGTAGACGACAAAGTAACCTAGGCACACCAATTTATTATGCAGCGAGAAGAAAAATGTGTACCCAGAATCAGGAGCCTAGTGTTCATCCCACATATGTACTAGCCCATGATCATAAATCAAACGTTGGAGCACCTTCAGTATTAATGGTTTCCTGCCCATATCTGGTCGGAGTCCCGATGGATCCCTTTTAATCTCTAGATGTATGTTAAAATCCCCCGCATAGAATAAGGGGAGAAGGTCAGGATGCTAATTCCACATTTAGGAAGTTAAGAACATCTGCATTCATCCAAATTCAACCCATATATTGAGCATAATGTAAACCTCATTCCTCCAGATTGACATTCTGAGATAGCCCAGCTGCAGTGCTTAATTTGTGCTTGTTGTGTCCGGTGCTGAGCGCCGACACTTATTTTTGAGGGCCGGGGCTTACTCTTCTGCCTCAAGCATTTGCTACGAGCAAAATACACATATGGGAAAGATGGATGAAGGGAAAAACGAAAAAGCGTCACAAAGGGAGAAAATATAAAGCTGCAAGAGTGAGCTGAAGGGGCCGGAAGTGGCTTTATATGGATTGAAGAGACCGAGATAGCTTCAGAATTGCGCCGCCTCAGTATTCAATGTTCACACATTTAATTGCAGCAGCCGCGGGTTTAAGAGGAAGGCTTTGAGCACCGGCACCTTTTTATTTACAAATTAAGCACTGCCCACCTGCCTCATTTGTCAGTAGCCGTCCGGATCACAAAACAGTTAGATTTATTGGCTAGAATGGCCACTCCCTTTAATGCTGAGCCCTTTCGCGTGCAACATAAAGGTGAAAACCCTAGGATCGACAGGCCAAATATGAGGCTATTTGTCGCCACTTTTTCACTTACATTCGCCGTCAAGATAGGACAGGGGGCCTACATTGTACAATGTCCAAGACACTCCGAGTTTCAGATACGTGGGTCCTCTCATCCCCAGAATCAGCGGAGGATTCTCCATGATCCGACTACATTCCAATTATTTCTAATAAATGGTGTTGTCATACCTTGACAGGTTAAATTGCTTAGGACAGAATTGCCACCCTTCTGGTGGGCCATATTTCCACTTATTTTTATGAGCGAGGTGGACAGACAGCTTGGGACGCCCCCGCACCTAGCTCCACCTTAATGAATGTGTATCGGATTTATGATTGAAAATTATGACACTGTCTGTCTTCTTTCTGTATTCGCTTTACTAACTTATAAAGATGCACGCTGGAAACTGTGATCAATGTGTTTGTTATGTTTGCCTTTCAAAATAAAGTTGTTATAAAAAAGGGTGAAAACCCCAGATCAGCCAAGAGTGCCTGCTTATCCCAGGGAATGTGTGTTTCCTGAACATATAAGACGTCTGGTTTCATTTGCCTTAAACCCAATGCCGTTCTACCGCTTTTGGCCCTATCATTCAGGGCACAGATATTAAATTGTACAAATGTGAAGATTACTGCCCATCATTCAGAGCAGGTATGAGCTAAGCCCAATGCACCTTCCAATTTGTTACCCGCACACTCCAAATGCTCAAATGTAACCCTCTGCTTTGCCCAGCGTCTGCGTAAACAGCATAATTCAAAAACAAAACCAATCGCCATGCATCCCATACATTGCCTTCATCTGTTGTGCCAACTCTCAGCTCTCTGCCGCTCCTCTCGCACCCCCACTCCCACACCCAATCTTCCCTTCCCAAACCCTCTGCCCTCATCCCCTCCCACTCCATCGCAACACCATCTCGCCACAAAGGGCAATTGGCCTGAGCAGGTCCATAGATGGTAGGATGCCCTCTCCTCCACACCTGACTCATGATGTAGACACCACCAGTGTAAAAAACGTGGCTCCCTCTAAATCATAAAAATTACAAAAAATAAAGGAAAAAAAGAAGCTAGGATAATCCCAGGTTTCTTCTAGATGTTCCATGATTTGAAGTTAGATTGCTTCCAATGTGGCCCCATCAAGCTGATTAGATGCTCCTTGCCCTGAGCCACTCCCTGAATTCCGCTGAGCGGGTCAACTGTACAGTCCCATTTTAAACCAGTACCCACATGGTCCACGCTATTCCTCTGCTGCTGAACCTTCCTTTTCTTATAATGTAAGAGGGGGGAAGGGACCGGGAGATTGATTGGTCCAGTGTACACTCTCCCTACAATAGTACAAAACAACCAAAGTACACTGTTCCATAAAGAAAAAGAAACTAGGGGGATCTGAAAGATCAGGAGCAGGAGGCCCTCAAGCATCACAATGGATGACTAGCATCATCATTGGGTACTGCTCCTCGTCAAGCCGGCAGTGCAACGCCTGACGGGCTCCCCACATAGAGGAGCACTAAGCCGTATTTTTCGATAGTTACTGGTGAATGCTAACTATCTCAACGGGCATGCCTACATTCAAGCACCAGTACGTGAAGGAGAGAACGAAAAGAAGCAAGGGTAAAATTGGTTAATCATCACTACATATATCATCATTTTAATCAATAGTCAGAGATGAGGCCAAAATTAAAAACCAGGAGAAAGTAAATATTGAGTGTCAATGTTCAATTACTTCCAATGAACAATAAACTCGGAGGAATAACCGTCTAGGCATCCTCCTCAATCAGGGTCAACATGTTTCCCTACGGATCCAGTGACGCTTCATCAGGACCAAAAATATTTTTTTATTAAGCTCTACTCCAATTAAACCAATATGGTATCATAATCAAGAACTCCATAAGCCGGTCACTTACATTTGAGGAATACTAGGCTAAGTCACAGTCAGGTCGCCCTAGAAAACAAAATTAAAAACATACCACCAAATATTGCCCAAAAGTGGTCATAGGTGTAATCATGCAAACATTGTGCAGTAAATCGCAGAAGAAAGGTATGATGACAATAAAGCGGGCTTACCACCCCCAAGTCGGAACTAGGCTCCTTGGTAAGCACGTCCCAAGGACTCGGCTATCAGCTAAACGTAGTGAACATAAATCATCAGTAAGTTTCATATAAATTGTGTTGCTACAAGTGTATTAGTCAATAACCTCATTTTGGTAACCAACATATTAGCACAAATATCTCTTCAAACAATGTGTATGAAAAAGAAGAAGAGGTATAGGGCCCATTGTCCAATCTTCAAATAATTAAAATGGTAAAAGAGTCAGTGCTAGAGAGAGAAGCATGTCATGACACTTAAGTGATAAATTCACATAGTAGATCGTGCTGACCATAGCACTAGAATTGTTAGTATAGCAGTATGTATGGATACATATATAATATTAAAGCCACCATCCAGTCATAGGGCCATTAAAAATTGATCACGATTGAAAAAAGAAGAATTAAACTCATAAGGGTACTGACGTGATATTAAACGCAGTATCCAGTGCTGAAAGAAACACTGAGTTACAGGGAATGAAATGGTTACCGCTGTTTAGCAAGACGCTCGATCGAGTCACGGAGCGTCCATCTGTTCAAAAGCATGATAACAGTGCCGCCCGATACAATGTGCGTTAAGGAATAAAAAGGTAAAAAAAGATTAAAAAAAAAAAGAGATGCACTTACTATGATAAACCGCCGGTCCGAATTCTGGACCTACCCTCCGGGGACGTGAAACCGCATATAAACGCGGTGAAACGAACCCGGAGCATTTAAGAATGTCGGGGACCCGGAAGTCAACAGTCAATCATTAGGCAATAGGATCACCACTAAGCTTAGTACACATTTCCTGACTGTTAAACATTCCCCTGACGATCTGTGGTGGGTGGTTCTTGAAGCACCGAAAATACGACCTAATGACTCAGGACATCTTTTCAGGTTGGAACAGAGATGGGTGTTCAAATTAGGCACCAATATACGTGGCCTGAATGATGATATTCCTTGGACCTCTTTAGCATAAGTATATCAATGCATGAATATATCCACGTACCCTGGGCACGACCCATGTATCAACTAGACCACGTAGGTTGTGCGACATCCTTGTAATATTGGAGGATCATCATTTGTCAGCACCCTAATTTGTCCCCCATGAAGAATTTTTGGAGTGACAGATCTATTGAGACTCTGTAAAATATTTACCATTTCTCAGGAGTTATTTTTTATTGACTTTACACTCCTGCTGTTTTTGGTGCTCTACTAAAGAATTTGAATCATATAGATACTTTTCACCTATGGTTTACATGGTTTACAAGTCTACTACTAAGCTGCTCATTGATTTTCATTGGGTAGTTCCTCATTAAAGATGGCCGACAACCTGTGGCCTTTCTTTATTTTCATGATACCTCCTTCTTGCCTGGAACACTGTTTTCTCTTTTGCTTACAATGAGACGTGCCGGGACCCGGATCGACTGTTGACTTCCGGGTCCCCGACATTCTTAAATGCTCCGGGTTCGTTTCACCGCGTTTATATGCGGTTTCACGTCCCCGGAGGGTAGGTCCAGAATTCGGACCGACGGTTTATCATAGTAAGTGCATCTCTTTTTTTAAATTTTTTTTTTTTTAATCTTTTTTTACCTTTTTATTCCTTAACGCACATTGTATCGGGCGGCACTGTTATCATGCTTTTGAACAGATGGACGCTCCGTGACTCGATCGAGCGTCTTGCTAAACAGCGGTAACCATTTCATTCCCTGTAACTCAGTGTTTCTTTCAGCACTGGATACTGCTTTTAATATCACCTCAGTACCCTTATGAGTTTAATTCTTCTTTTTTCAATCGTGATCAATTTTTAATGGCCCTATGACTGGATGGTGGCTTTAATATTATATATGTATCCATACATACTGCTATACTAACAATTCTAGTGCTATGGTCAGCACGATCTACTATGTGAATTTATCACTTAAGTGTCATGACATGCTTCTCTCTCTAGCACTGACTCTTTTACCATTTTAATTATTTGAAGATTGGACAATGGGCCCTATACCTCTTCTTCTTTTTCTTACACATTGTTTGAAGAGATATTTGTGCTAATATGTTGGTTACCAAAATGAGGTTATTGACTAATACACTTGTAGCAACACAATTTATATGAAACTTACTGATGATTTATGTTCACTACGTTTAGCTGATAGCCGAGTCCTTGGGACGTGCTTACCAAGGAGCCTAGTCCCGACTTGGGGGTGGTAAGCCCGCTTTATTGTCATCATACCTTTCTTCTGCGATTTATTGCACAATGTTTGCATGATTACACCTATGACCACTTTTGGGCAATATTTGGTGTTTTGTTTCTAATTTTGTTTTCTAGGGCGACCTGACTGTGACTTAGCCTAGTATTCCTCAAATGTAAGTGACCGGCTTATGGAGTTCTTGATTATGATACCATATTGGTTTAATTGGAGTAGAGCTTAATAAAAAAATATTTAACTAAACTTCAAAAAGACATCACTAGATTCAGTAGAGAAAAAGTGTATTCTTACATTAAGGATGATTATGATGTTGATAATCAGTCACGATCATCTGATGAATCCATGACAACATCCAAAATAAATCGCACTTACAGTAGCGGTTCATCATCTGATGGTTGGAGTACGGATGAAAATCCACCACAAGCTTTCTATAATTATCCTCCCTACCCAGTACATCAATCATTACTGTGGCAACCTCCTTATCCCTTCTTCCAGCCCCGCCCCATGATGCCATATATGCCTTTTTTAGGCCGGGGCAGGGGCAGAGGCAGAAGAAGAGGAAGAGGCAGACGGGTACAGTGGTCCAGAGAAGAACCCCAGATGGTGACCAGGAGCCAAACAAAAAGTCCCTCAGTGAGAACCTAGTTGTTAAATTATCATCTAGACCACTCACATCCACAGAAACAGATGTACTTAACAAGGGTTTGGGGTTTGTCCCTACACCTGAAGAGGACTTTTTTCGATTACACATTGAAATGGCTCAATTTTTCCGGAAAATCCGGTTACACTTCTTCTTTAAGGATAAGAGAGCAGAACAAACACAATGCGATTCAGGTTTAAGAAAACCTTCTACTTTTGTGCCACCACAAACAGCTATGCCCAGCGAAGTTGTGACTTTTGAGAAAGCAGTACTTACCGATTTAAACAGATTATGCCCAAAACATCCATTTATTAACATCCCTAACAAAGAGAAGAGGGCTCTCCTTGATTTAGCATCTGACCCTCAGATTACGATCAAACAGGCTGACAAAGGCGGTGCCATTGTTATCATGAACTCTACAGATTACAAACAAGAATGTCTGCGTCTGTTAAGTGACTCCACCTATTATGTTAAAATTAGGGAGAATCCCACTACCAGACTACAGACTCAGATCAGGATTCTTATTGAAGAGGCAAGGAACAATCTTTGGATTTCACCCAAAGGGGCTGACTTCCTTGAGACACCACATTCTCGCGTCCCTTATTTTTATTGCCTACCGAAGATTCACAAAGGCACTATACCACCCCCAGGACGTCCCATTGTCTCGGGGAAAGGTTCGGTTCTAGAACCACTATCAATATTTTGTGATCATTTCCTTCAGACACTGGTTAAGAATTCCTCCACCTATCTGAAGGACACAAAAGATGTCCTCAATCTGATTGAGTCGATTAACAATTCTGGCACTATACAAGGCATAATCACTATGGATGTTGAAGCATTATATACCAACATCCCCCAGGAAGCCACTCTACAAGTTATAGAGACATCCCTTCAGGAGTCATCAAGCCCACTTTTTACTCCAATCTGCTTCATTATGCATCTAGCGAGATTGGCTCTGACTGAAAATTTCTTTCAATTTGAGGATCAGTTTTTTCATCAAGTCAGGGGAACATCGATGGGCAGCACTTTTGCTCCAAGCTTGGCCTGCTTGTAAATGTTTGATTTTGGAAAGAAATATATTTTATCACCACTTAATCCCTTTTCAAATCACGTCACACTATGGCGCCGCTATACCGATGATATCCTGATCATATGGAATGGCCCTTTGTCAATTACGGATCAGTTCACGACTTGGATCAATACTCTTGATCCTTTTCTGAGATTCACGACTACTGTATCTGCCACACAGTTACCTTTCCTTGATTTAATGATTACTATTCAGAACGGTAAACTGCTTACCTCCATCTATCACAAACCCACTGACCGTAACTCTTTGTTACTATATGATAGTCACCATCCAAAATCGTTACGAGATAATCTACCGGTTGGCCAATTTTTACGACTCAGACGGAACTGTAGTTCCTCGCATGAATTTGATCATCAAGCTGATGCTCTACAAGAGAAACTTCTGGAATGCCATTATCCTTCCAGAATTGTGAGGCAGGCTCGTAAACGGGCACGAAATAATAACAGAGAGTCTCTACTTACAACTTTTGATAAGACACCTCAGTTGAGAATTACGTGTTGTAGGAAGTTGGCTCTGTATGTGCTATTTCAAAGTAAGGAATAGCATGCACAGAGTCCAAGGGTTCCCCTTAGAGGTAAGATAGTGGCAAAAAGAGATAATACTAATGCTCTATTTTGTGGTAGTGTGGTCGAGCAGTAGGCTTATCAAAGGAGTAGTGTTAAGCATTTGTTGTACATACACACAGGCAATAAATGAGGAACACACACTCAGAGACAAATCCATCCAATAGGTTTTGTTATAGAAAAATATCTTTTCTTAGTTTATTTTAAGAACCACAGGTTCAAATTCTACATGTAATATCTCATTTGAAAGGTATTGCAGGTAAGTACTTTAGGAACTTTGAATCATTTCATTAGCATGTATACTTTTCACATAAAACACAATAAGCTGTTTTAAAAGTGGACAGTGCAATTTTCACAGTTCCTGGGGGAGGTAAAGTAATGTTAGTTTTAACAGGTAAGTAAGTCACTTACATGTTTCAGTTTTTGGTCCAAGGTAGCCCACCGTTGGGGGTTCAGAGCAACCCCAAAGTTACCACACCAGCAGCTCAGGGCCGGTCAGGTGCAGAGGTCAAAGAGGTGCCCAAAACGCATAGGCTTCAATAGAGAGAAGGGGGTGCCCCGGTTCCAGTCTGCCAGCAGGTAAGTACCCACGTCTTCGGAGGGCAGACCAGGGGGGTTTTGTAGGGCACCGGGGGGGACACAGGTCAGCACAAAAAGTACACCCTCAGCAGCGCGGGGGCGGCCGGGTGCAGTGTGCAAACACGCGTCTGGTTTGTAATGGTTTTCAATGAGAGATCAAGGGATCTCTTCAGCGTTGCAGGCAGGCAAGGGGGGGGCTCCTCGGGGTAGCCACCACCTGGGCAAGGGAGAGGGCCTCCTGGGGGTCACTCCTGCACAGGAGTTCCGTTTCTTTAGGTGCTGGGGGCTGCGGGTGCAGAGTCTTTTCCAGCCGCCGGGAAATGGAGTTCAGGCAGTCGCGGTCAGGGGGAGCCTCGGGATTCCCTCTGCAGGCGTCGCTGTGGGGGCTCAGGGGGGACAACTTTGGTTACTCACAGTCGTAGAGTCGCCGGAGGGTCCTCCCTGAAGCGTTGTTTCTCCACCAGTCGAGTCGGGGTCGCCGGGTGCAGTGTTGCAAGTCTCACGCTTCTTGCGGGGAGTTGCAGGGGTCTTTAAATCTGCTCCTTGAAACAAAGTTGCAGTTCTTGTGGAGCAGTGCCGCTGTCCTCGGGAGTTTCTTGTCTTTCTTGAAGCAGGGCAGTCCTCAGAGGATTCCGAGGTCGCTGGTCCCTTGGAAAGCGTCGCTGGAGCAGGTTTCTTTTGGAAGGCAGGAGACAGGCCGGTAGGATTGGGGCCAAAGCAGTTGGTGTCTTCTGTTCTTCCTCTGCAGGGGTTTTTCAGCTCAGCAGTCTTCTTCTTCAGGTAAGTTTCAGGAATCTAAATTCTTAGGTTCAGGGGAGCCCTTAAATACTAAATTTAAGGGCGTGTTTAGGTCTGGGGGGTTAGTAGCCAATGGCTACTAGCCCTGAGGGTGGGTACACCCTCTTTGTGCCTCCTCCCAAGGGGAGGGGGTCACATCCCTAATCCTATTGGGGGAATCCTCTATCTGCAAGATGGAGGATTTCTAAAAGTTAGAGTTACCTCAGCTCAGGACACCTTAGGGGCTGTCCTGACTGGCCAGTGACTCCTCCTTGTTGTTTTCTTTGTTTCCTCCAGCCTTGCCGCCAAAAGTGGGGGCCGTGGCCGGAGGGGGCGGGCAACTCCACTAAGCTGGAGTGTCCTGTGGTGCTGTGACAAAGGGGTGAGCCTTTGAGGCTCACCGCCAGGTGTTACAGCTCCTGCCTGGGGGAGGTGTTAGCATCTCCACCCAGTGCAGGCTTTGTTACTGGCCTCAGAGTGACAAAGGCACTCTCCCCATGAGGCCAGCAACATGTCTCTAGTGTGGCAGGCTGCTGGAACCAGTCAGCCTACACAGATAGTCGGTTAAGGTTTCAGGGGGCACCTCTAAGGTGCCCTCTGGGGTGTAGTTTACAATAAAATGTACACTGGCATCAGTGTGCATTTATTGTGCTGAGAAGTTTGATACCAAACTTCCCAGTTTTCAGTGTAGCCATTATGGTGCTGTGGAGTTCGTGTAAAACAGACTCCCAGACCATATACTCTTATGGCTACCCTGCACTTACAATGTCTAAGGTATTGCTTAGACACTGTAGGGGCACAGTGCTCATGCACTGGTGCCCTCACCTATGGTATAGTGCACCCTGCCTTAGGGCTGTAAGGCCTACTAGAGGGGTGACTTATCTATACCTGCATAGGCAGTGAGAGGCTGGCATGGCACCCTGAGGGGAGTTCCATGTCGACTTACTCGTTTTGTTCTCACCAGCACACACAAGCTGGCAAGCAGTGTGTCTGTGCTGAGTGAGGGGTCTCCAGGGTGGCATAAGACATGCTGCAGCCCTTAGAGACCTTCCTTGGCATCAGGGCCCTTGGTACCAGGGGTACCACTTACAAGGGACTTATCTGGATGCCAGGGTGTGCCAATTGTGGAATCAAAAGTACAGGTTAGGGAAAGAACACTGGTGCTGGGGCCTGGTTAGCAGGCCTCAGCACACTTTCAATTCAAAACATAGCATCAGCAAAGGCAAAAAGTCAGGGGGTAACCATGCCAAGGAGGCATTTCCTTACACAACCCCCCCCCCAAACGAAAGAGGATGAGACTAACCTTTCCCAAGAGAGTCTTCATTTTCTAAGTGGAAGAATCTGGAAAGGCCATCTGCATTGGCATGGGCAGTCCCAGGTCTGTGTTCCACTATAAAGTCCATTCCCTGTAGGGAGATGGACCACCTCAACAGTTTTGGATTTTCACCTTTCATTTGCATCAGCCATCTGAGAGGTCTGTGGTCAGTTTGAACTAGGAAGTGAGTACCAAAGAGGTATGGTCTCAACTTCTTCAGGGACCAAACCACAGCAAAGGCCTCCCTCTCAATGGCACTCCAACGCTGCTCCCTGGGGAGTAACCTCCTGCTAATGAAAGCAACAAGCTGGTCAAGGCCATCATCATTTGTTTGGGACAAAACTGCCCCTATCCCATGTTCAGAGGCATCTGTTTGCACAATGAATTGCTTGGAGTAATCTGGAGCTTTTAGAACTGGTGCAGTGCACATAGCTTGCTTCAGGGTGTCAAAGGCCTGTTGGCATTCTACAGTCCAGTTTACTTTCTTGGGCATTTTCTTGCAAGGTGAGTTCTGTGAGGGCTGTCACAATGGATCCATATCCCTTCACAAACCTCCTATAGTACCCAGTCAAGCCAAGGAATGCCCTGACTTGAGTCTGGGTTTTTGGAGCTGCCCAGTCCAGAATAGTCTGGATCTTAGGCTGGAGTGGCTGAACTTGGCCTCCACCTACAAGGTGTCCCAAGTAAACCACAGTTCCCTGCCCTATCTGGCATTTGGATGCCTTGATAGAGAGGCCTGCAGATTGCAGGGCCTTCAAAACCTTCTTCAGGTGGACCAGGTGATCCTGCCAGGTGGAGCTAAAGACAGCAATATCGTCAAGATAAGCTGCACTGAAGGACTCCAAGCCAGCAAGGACTTGATTCACCAACCTTTGGAAGGTGGCAGGGGCATTCTTTAAACCAAAGGGCATAACAGTGAACTGATAATGCCCATCAGGTGTGGAGAATGCTGTCTTTTCTTTTGCTCCAGGGGCCATTTTGATTTGCCAGTACCCTGCTGTTAAGTCAAAGGTACTTAAGAATTTGGCAGCCCCTAATTTGTCTATTAGCTCATCAGCTCTAGGAATGGGATGAGCATCTGTCTTGGTGACAGAGTTGAGACCTCTGTAGTCCACACAAAACCTCATCTCTCTCTTTCCTTCTTTGGTGTGAGGTTTGGGGACTAAGACCACTGGGCTAGCCCAGGGGCTGTCAGAGTACTCAATTACTCCCAATTCCACCATCTTGTGGACTTCCACCTTGATGCTTTCCTTAACTTGGTCAGACTGTCTAAATATTTTGTTTTTGACAGGCATGCTGTCTCCTGTGTCCACATCATGGGTACACAGGTGTGTCTGACCAGGGGTTAGGGAAAAGAGTTCAGCAAACTGCTGCAGGACCTTCCTACAGTCAGACTGCTGTTGGCTAGAGAGGGTGTCTGAGTAGATCACTCCATCCACTGAGCCATCTTTAGGGTCTGATGAGAGGAGATCAGGGAGAGGTTCACTCTCAGCTTCCTGGTCCTCATCTGTCACCATCAACAGATTTACATCAGCCCTGTCATGGAAGAGCTTAAGGCGGTTCACGTGGATCACCCTCTTGGGGCTCCTGCTTGTGCCCAGGTCCACCAGGTAGGTGACCTGACTCTTCCTCTCTAGTACTGGGTAAGGGCCACTCCATTTGTCCTGAAGTGCCCTGGGAGCCACAGGCTCCAGAACCCAGACTTTCTGCCCTGGTTGAAATTCAACCAGTGCAGCCTTTTGGTCATACCACAACTTCTGGAGTTGTTGGCTGGCCTCAAGGTTTTTACTTGCCTTTTCCATGTACTCTGCCATCCTTGTGCGAAGGCCAAGTACATAGTCCACTATGTCCTGTTTAGGCTCATGAAGAGGTCTCTCCCAGCCTTCTTTAACAAGAGCAAGTGGTCCCCTCACAGGGTGGCCAAACAGAAGTTCAAAGGGTGAGAATCCTACTCCCTTCTGAGGCACCTCTCTGTAAGCGAAAAGCAGACATGGCAGGAGGACATCCCATCTCCTTTTGAGTTTTTCTGGGAGCCCCATGATCATGCCCTTTAATGTCTTGTTGAATCTCTCAACAAGGCCATTAGTCTGTGGATGATATGGTGTAGTGAATTTATAAGTCACCCCACACTCATTCCACATGTGTTTTAGGTATGCTGACATGAAGTTGGTACCTCTGTCAGACACCACCTCCTTAGGGAAGCCCACTCTGGTAAAGATACCAATGAGGGCCTTGGCTACTGCAGGGGCAGTAGTCGACCTAAGGGGAATAGCTTCAGGATACCTAGTAGCATGATCCACTACTACTAGGATGTACATATTTCCTGAGGCTGTGGGAGGTTCTAGTGGACCAACTATGTCCACACCCACTCTTTCAAAGGGGACCCCCACCACTGGAAGTGGAATGAGGGGGGCCTTTGGATGCCCACCTGTCTTACCACTGGCTTGACAGGTGGGGCAGGAGAGGCAAAACTCCTTAACCTTCTGGGACATATTGGGCCAGTAGAAGTGGTTGACTAACCTCTCCCACGTCTTGGTTTGTCCCAAATGCCCAGCAAGGGGAATATCATGGGCTAAGGTCAGAATAAACTCTCTGAAACCCTGAGGCACTACCACTCTCCTAGTGGCACCAGGTTTGGGATCTCTTGCCTCAGTGTACAGGAGTCCATCTTCCCAATAGACCCTATGTGTTCCATTTTTCTTGCCTTTGGACTCTTCAGCAGCTTGCTGCCTAAGGCCTTCAAGAGAGGGACAGGTTTCTTGTCCCTTACACAACTCTTCCCTTGAGGGTCCCCCTGGGCCTAAGAGCTCAACCTGATAAGGTTCCAGCTCCATAGGCTCAGTTCCCTCAGAGGGCAGAACTTCTTCCTGAGAAGAGAGGTTCTCTTTTTCTTGTTGTGTTGCAGCTGGTTTCCCAGCTGACTTTCCTTTTCTCTTGGTAGGCTGGGCCTTTCTTCCAGACTCCAGCTCTACTTTTTCACCCTGAGCCGTGCACTGTGCCCTTGTCTTGACACACACCAGTTTAGGGATACCCAGCATGGCTGCATGGGTTTTCAGTTCTACCTCAGCCCATGCTGAGGACTCCAGGTCATTTCCAAGCAAACAGTCTACTGGGATATTTGAGGAGACCACCACCTGTTTCAGGCCATTGACCCCTCCCCACTCTAAAGTTACCATAGCCATGGGATGTACTTTAGTCTGATTGTCAGCGTTGGTGACTGGATAAGTTTGTCCAGCCAGGTATTGGCCAGGGGAAACCAGTTTCTCTGTCACCATGGTGACACTGGCACCTGTATCCCTCAGGCCCTCTACACTTGTCCCATTAATTAAGAGCTGCTGCCTGTATTTTTGCATGTTAGGGGGCCAGGCAGCCAGTGTGGCTAAATCCACCCCACCCTCAGAGACTAATGTAGCTTCAGTGTGACACCTGATTTGCTCTGGGCACACTGTTGATCCCACTTGGAGACTGGCCATTCCAGTTTTAGCTGGATGGGAGTTAGAAGTGGTATCTTTCTTGGGACAGGCCTGGTCTCCAGTTTGGTGTCCAGACTGACTACAGCTACGACACCAGGCCTTTTTGGGATCAAAGTTTTTACCCTTGTACCCAGAATTGTTTTGTGAAGAGGCTCTGGGCCCACCCTCCTGTGCAGGTTTTTGGGGGCCTGTAGAAGACTCTTTACTATTTTTGTTTTTGGCTGTCTCACCACCTTTCCCCTGGGGAGGTTTTGTGACCCCTTTCTTTTGGTCACCCCCTGTGGAAGTTTTGGACACCCTAGTCTTGACCCAATGGTCCACCTTCTTTCCCAATTCTTGGGGAGAAATTGGTCCTAGGTCTACCAGATGCTGATGCAGTTTATCATTGAAACAATTACTTAATAGGTGTTCTTTCACAGATAAATTGTACAGCCCATCATAATTACTTACACCACTGCCTTGAATCCAACCATCTAGTGTTTTTACTGAGTAGTCTACAAAGTCAACCCAGGTCTGGCTCGAGGATTTTTGAGCCCCCCTGAATCTAATCCTATACTCCTCAGTGGAGAATCCAAAGCCCTCAATCAGGGTACCCTTCATGAGGTCATAAGATTCTGCATCTTTTCCAGAGAGTGTGAGGAGTCTATCCCTATACTTTCCTGTGAACATTTCCCAAAGGAGAGCACCCCAGTGAGATTTGTTCACTTTTCTGGTTACACAAGCCCTCTCAAAAGCTGTGAACCATTTGGTGATGTCATCACCATCTTCATATTTAGTTACAATCCCTTTAGGGATTTTCAACATGTCAGGAGAATATCTGACCCTATTTATGTTGCTTCCGCCATTGATGGGTCCTAGGCCCATCTCTTGTCTTTCCCTTTCTATGGTTAGGATCTGTCTTTCCAAAGCCAATCTTTTGGCCATCCTGGCTAACTGGATGTCCTCTTCACTGGAGTTATCCTCAGTGATTTCAGAGAGGTTGGTCCCTCCTGTGAGGGAACCAGCATCTCTGACTAGTATTTGTGGAGTCAGGGCTTGAGAGGCCCTGACCTCCCTAGATAGGACTGGTAGGGGGGAATCATCCTCCAATTCACTATCCTCATCCTCTGTGTTGCCATCCTCAGAGGGGTTGGCCTTTTCAAACTCTGCCAACAGCTCCTGGAGCTGTAGTTTGGAAGGTCTGGGGCCCATTGTTATTTTCTTTATTTTACAGAGTGACCTTAGCTCCCTCATCTTAAGATGGAGGTAAGGTGTGGTGTCGAGTTCCACCACATTCACATCTGTACTAGACATTATGCTTCTAAAAGTTGGAATACTTTTTAAGAATCTAAAACTAGTTCTATGTTCTAATTCAAACTTTCACAAACTTTTAAACTCTAAAAGCAATGCTAACAGGAACTAACACAAGGCCCTAGCAGGACTTTAAAGAATTTAGAAAAATTTCAAATTGCAAAAAAATCAAGTTCTAATGACAATTTTTGGAATTTGTCGTGTGATCAGGTATTGGCTGAGTAGTCCAGCAAATGCAAAGTCTTGTACCCCACCGCTGATCCACCAATGTAGGAAGTTGGCTCTGTATGTGCTATTTCAAAGTAAGGAATAGCATGCACAGAGTCCAAGGGTTCCCCTTAGAGGTAAGATAGTGGCAAAAAGAGATAATACTAATGCTCTATTTTGTGGTAGTGTGGTCGAGCAGTAGGCTTATCAAAGGAGTAGTGTTAAGCATTTGTTGTACATACACACAGGCAATAAATGAGGAACACACACTCAGAGACAAATCCAGCCTATAGGTTTTGTTATAGAAAAATATCTTTTCTTAGTTTATTTTAAGAACCACAGGTTCAAATTCTACATGTAATATCTCATTTGAAAGGTATTGCAGGTAAGTACTTTAGGAACTTTGAATCATTTCATTAGCATGTATACTTTTCACATAAAACACAATAAGCTGTTTTAAAAGTGGACACACTGCAATTTTCACAGTTCCTGGGGGAGGTAAAGTAATGTTAGTTTTAACAGGTAAGTAAGTCACTTACAGGTTTCAGTTTTTGGTCCAAGGTAGCCCACCGTTGGGGGTTCAGAGCAACCCCAAAGTTACCACACCAGCAGCTCAGGGCCGGTCAGGTGCAGAGGTCAAAGAGGTGCCCAAAACGCATAGGCTTCAATAGAGAGAAGGGGGTGCCCCGGTTCCAGTCTGCCAGCAGGTAAGTACCCGCGTCTTCGGAGGGCAGACCAGGGGGGTTTTGTAGGGCACCGGGGGGGACACAGGTCAGCACAAAAAGTACACCCTCAGCAGCGCGGGGGCGGCCGGGTGCAGTGTGCAAACACGTGTCGGGTTTGTAATGGTTTTCAATGAGAGATCAAGGGATCTCTTCAGCGTTGCAGGCAGGCAAGGGGGGGGGCTCCTCGGGGTAGCCACCACCTGGGCAAGGGAGAGGGCCTCCTGGGGGTCACTCCTGCACAGGAGTTCCGTTTCTTTAGGTGCTGGGGGCTGCGGGTGCAGAGTCTTTTCCAGCCGTCGGGAAATGGAGTTCAGGCAGTCGCGGTCAGGGGGAGCCTCGGGATTCCCTCTGCAGGCGTCCCTGTGGGGGCTCAGGGGGGACAACTTTGGTTACTCACAGTCGTAGAGTCGCCGGAGGGTCCTCCCTGAAGCGTTGTTTCTCCACCAGTCGAGTCGGGGTCGCCGGGTGCAGTGTTGCAAGTCTCACGCTTCTTGCGGGGAGTTGCAGGGGTCTTTAAATCTGCTCCTTGAAACAAAGTTGCAGTTCTTGTGGAGCAGTGCCGCTGTCCTCGGGAGTTTCTTGTCTTTCTTGAAGCAGGGCAGTCCTCAGAGGATTCCGAGGTCGCTGGTCCCTTGGAAAGCGTCGCTGGAGCAGGTTTCTTTTGGAAGGCAGGAGACAGGCCGGTAGGACTGGGGCCAAAGCAGTTGGTGTCTTCTGTTCTTCCTCTGCAGGGGTTTTTCAGCTCAGCAGTCTTCTTCTTCAGGTAAGTTTCAGGAATCTAAATTCTTAGGTTCAGGGGAGCCCTTAAATACTAAATTTAAGGGCGTGTTTAGGTCTGGGGGGTTAGTAGCCAATGGCTACTAGCCCTGAGGGTGGGTACACCCTCTTTGTGCCTCCTCCCAAGGGGAGGGGGTCACATCCCTAATCCTATTGGGGGAATCCTCCATCTGCAAGATGGAGGATTTCTAAAAGTTAGAGTTACCTCAGCTCAGGACACCTTAGGGGCTGTCCTGACTGGCCAGTGACTCCTCCTTGTTGTTTTCTTTGTTTCCTCCAGCCTTGCCGCCAAAAGTGGGGGCCGTGGCCGGAGGGGGCGGGCAACTCCACTAAGCTGGAGTGTCCTGTGGTGCTGTGACAAAGCGGTGAGCCTTTGAGGCTCACCGCCAGGTGTTACAGCTCCTGCCTGGGGGAGGTGTTAGCATCTCCACCCAGTGCAGGCTTTGTTACTGACCTCAGAGTGACAAAGGCACTCTCCCCATGGGGCCAGCAACATGTCTCTAGTGTGGCAGGCTGCTGGAACCAGTCAGCCTACACAGATAGTCGGTTAAGGTTTCAGGGGGCACCTCTAAGGTGCCCTCTGGGGTGTAGTTTACAATAAAATGTACACTGGCATCAGTGTGCATTTATTGTGCTGAGAAGTTTGATACCAAACTTCCCAGTTTTCAGTGTAGCCATTATGGTGCTGTGGAGTTTGTGTAAAACAGACTCCCAGACCATATACTCTTATGGCTACCCTGCACTTACAATGTCTAAGGTATTGCTTAGACACTGTAGGGGCACAGTGCTCATGCACTGGTGCCCTCACCTATGGTATAGTGCACCCTGCCTTAGGGCTGTAAGGCCTACTAGAGGGGTGACTTATCTATACCTGCATAGGCAGTGAGAGGCTGGCATGGCACCCTGAGGGGAGTTCCATGTCGACTTATTCGTTTTGTTCTCACCAGCACACACAAGCTGGCAAGCAGTGTGTCTGTGCTGAGTGAGGGGTCTCCAGGGTGGCATAAGACATGCTGCAGCCCTTAGAGACCTTCCTTGGCATCAGGGCCCTTGGTACCAGGGGTACCACTTACAAGGGACTTATCTGGATGCCAGGGTGTGCCAATTGTGGAATCAAAAGTACAGGTTAGGGAAAGAACACTGGTGCTGGGGCCTGGTTAGCAGGCCTCAGCACACTTTCAATTCAAAACATAGCATCAGCAAAGGCAAAAAGTCAGGGGGTAACCATGCCAAGGAGGCATTTCCTTACACGTGTGTTTCCACCTTCACTCCCCTATCGAATTCAATCAAAAAATTGATCAATAAAAGATGGTCTATCTTGACCAGTGGTGGCTGTGAGATCTCTCGACCTCTTTTTGCGTTCAAACGCTCAACCAATATTAAGGATATGGTAATCCATACTCGTCCACGACCACCACCTAATACGGACACCCAGACCACGTTGTGGGGCCTTCCCCCAGTTATAGGACATCATCCGTGTGGCAATTGTAGTGTCTGTACTTTCATTAGACATCTATCGTCAGTAAACTTAGATCCGATTGGTACATGGTATTTAAAGAAACATACCAACTGCAATACCAAGAATTGTGTCTACATGATTACCTGTCCATGTGATTTACGTTATATTGGCATGACATCCAGACCGGTTAAGAACCGGATTAATGAACACCGTAGTAACATTAGGTGCAATAGGATCACCACTAAGCTTAGTACACATTTCCTGACTGTTAAACATTCCCCTGACGATCTGTGGTGGGTGGTTCTTGAAGCACCGAAAATACGACCTAATGACTCAGGACATCTTTTCAGGTTGGAACAGAGATGGGTGTTCAAATTAGGCACCAATATACGTGGCCTGAATGATGATATTCCTTGGACCTCTTTAGCATAAGTATATCAATGCATGAATATATCCACGTACCCTGGGCACGACCCATGTATCAACTAGACCACGTAGGTTGTGCGACATCCTTGTAATATTGGAGGATCATCATTTGTCAGCACCCTAATTTGTCCCCCATGAAGAATTTTTGGAGTGACAGATCTATTGAGACTCTGTAAAATATTTACCATTTCTCAGGAGTTCTTTTTTATTGACTGTACACTTCTGCTGTTTTTGGTGCTTTACTAAAGAATTTGAATCATATAGATACTTTTCACCTATGGTTTACATGGTTTACAAGTCTACTACTAAGCTGCTCATTGATTTTCATTGGGTAGTTCCTCATTAAAGATGGCCGACAACCTGTGGCCTTTCTTTATTTTCATGATACCTCCTTCTTGCCTGGAACACCGTTTTCTCTTTTGCTTACAATGAGACGTGCCGGGACCCGGATCGACTGTTGACTTCCGGGTCCCCGACATTCTTAAATGCTCCGGGTTCGTTTCACCGCGTTTATATGCGGTTTCACGTCCCCGGAGGGTAGGTCCAGAATTCGGACCGGCGGTTTATCATAGTAAGTGCATCTCTGTTTTTATTCATTTATTTTTAATCTTTTTTTACCTTTTTATTCCTTAACGCACATTGTATCGGGCGGCACTGTTATCATGCTTTTGAACAGATGGACGCTCCGTGACTCGATCGAGCGTCTTGCTAAACAGCGGTAACCATTTCATTCCCTGTAACTCAGTGTTTCTTTCAGCACTGGATACTGCGTTTAATATCACGTCAGTACCCTTATGAGTTTAATTCTTCTTTTTTCAATCGTGATCAATTTTTAATGGCCCTATGACTGGATGGTGGCTTTAATATTATATATGTATCCATACATACTGCTATACTAACAATTCTAGTGCTATGGTCAGCACGATCTACTATGTGAATTTATCACTTAAGTGTCATGACATGCTTCTCTCTCTAGCACTGACTCTTTTACCATTTTAATTATTTGAAGATTGGACAATGGGCCCTATACCTCTTCTTCTTTTTCATACACATTGTTTGAAGAGATATTTGTGCTATTATGTTGGTTACCAAAATGAGGTTATTGACTAATACACTTGTAGCAACACAATTTACATGAAACTTACTGATGATTTATGTTCACTACGTTTAGCTGATAGCCGAGTCCTTGGGACGTGCTTACCAAGGAGCCTAGTCCCGACTTGGGGGTGGTAAGCCTGCTTTATTGTCATCATACCTTTCTTCTGCGATTTATTGCACAATGTTTGCATGATTACACCTATGACCACTTTTGGGCAATATTTGGTGTTTTGTTTCTAATTTTGTTTTCTAAGGCGACCTGACTGTGACTTAGCCTAGTATTCCTCAAATGTAAGTGACCGGCTTATGGAGTTCTTGATTATGATACCATATTGGTTTAATTGGAGTAGAGCTTAATAAAAAAATATTTTTGGTCCTGATGAAGCGTCACTGGATCTGTAGGGACCACACGACGCGAAACATGTTGACCCTGATTGAGGAGGATGCCTAGACGGTTATTCCTCCGAGTTTATTGTTCATTGGAAGTAATTGAGCATTGACACTCAATATTTACTTTCTCCTGGTTTTTAATTTTGGCCTCATCTCTGACTATTGATTAAAATGATGATATATGTAGTGATGATTAACCAATTTTACCCTTGCTTCTTTTCGTTCTCTCCTTCACGTACTGGTGCTTGAATGTAGGCATGCCCGTTGAGATAGTTAGCATTCACCAGTAACTATCGAAAAATACGGCTTAGTGTTCCTCTATGTGGGGAGCTCGTCAGGCGTTGCACTGCCGGCTTGACGAGGCGCAGTACCCAATGATGATGCTAGTCATCCATTGTGATGCTTGAGGGCCTCCTTCCTTTTCTTAACCATTAGGCACACCTCTATTCCTGTGTTTAATAGTGTTAGACCTAGCATCCTTTGCGTAGTCTCCCCTGTCTTTTTGCCTCTGCTTTCTGTGTTTTAACTGTGTGCTGGACTTTGTTTTTGCTGGTTTTTGGTACTCTGGGCACTTTACCACTGCTGACCAGTGCTAAAATGCAAGTGTTCTCTGTGTAAACAGTATGTGCAATTGGCTTTTCCATGATTGACATATTTGATTTATTAGTAAGTCCTTAGTAAAGTGCAATAGAGGTGCCCAGGGCCTGTAAATCAAATGCTACTAGTAGACCTGCAGCACTGATTGTGCCACCCACATGAGTAGCCCTGTAAACATGGCTCAGACCTGCTACTGCAGTGTCTGTGTGTGCAGTGTTAAAACCGCCAATTCGACTTGGAAAGTGTACCCACTTGCAAGGCCCAAACCTTCCCTTTTTGTACATGTAAGGCACCCCTAAGGTAGACCCTAGGTAACCCCATTGGCAGGGGGCAGTGTATGTAAAAGCTAGGACATGTACTGATGTGTTTTACATAACCTGACAGTGATAAACTGCCAAATAAGTAGTGGACCCAAAACCCTTGATTTTTAGAACACTTCTGGTTCAAGAGGAACCTCTGCCAAGGAGAAGAGCTGAAGAGCTGGAGGAGGAGCACTGCCCCTTTGCTGTGCGTGTTTTGCTGGGATAGCCTGCAGTTGCTGCTTCTGCCTTAGAGAGGGCAAAGACTGGACTTTGCTGTGTATCCTGCTTGAGAAGTTAGTCAAAGGGCTTGGACTGAGCTTGCCTCCTATTAAGAAGTCTCAGGGGCAGCAAAGACATCACCTACCAGCCTCTGGGTTCACTTGCTGTGGACTCTAACTTGCCAGGTGGTGCCTAATCCAGTTCTGAGCCCCTGGAAATGAAAGCTGATGAAAAACCAAGTGTACCAACTTTGGACGATGTCGGACTGATGCCGCTGCCTGCAACTGAAACCGTGGTTTCCGTTGGATTGCAACGACCTTGACCGACATCACAGGCCTGACGCCACAGCAGCCATTGACATTCCGTGACTTCGTGAGTCCCGATTGCCGTGTCACCGACGTCCATGACCCCTGACTCCGTCACAGCACTGGCAGCCTTGTGGCGTGACTGTGACCCCGTAAGGTCACCCCACCGCGTCTTGACCGCCAGACATCGACCCTGTCAGAAGTGCAAGGGACCGACGCTTTGCACCACCGCCGCCTCATCACTGCTCCGCAGCAAAGTCCAGACGCTTCATACAGACGACTCTGCTCCAGTGCTTCGCAGCACCAGAACTGACGCTGCACCGGATCCAGCGACGCCTCGCTGCCTCGACTCTGTGCACCGTCTTGTTTTATCCTTTAAAAAGGTACTGTACCTGGGGGTCCATGCGACTATGCGACTGGCGCCATTGGCGTTGGTTTTTAAGAACAACTCCATCACTATGCCGTGATTTTTTTTTAAAAACACATTTTATTAGCTTTTTTAAATAACAGCAATCAAACAATCATTATCTCCTCCCCTTGTATTTAGCAATGCAGTCTTTGATCACTTATTCCCATTACAATAGCAGATTTTGACATTATGCATATACATTTGCAGTAATTGCACATATCACTTTACTCTGTTCTATTCTCATTTGTCTGCATTTGGGGTTTAACTTTGCCCCCTCCCCCCACCCTTCCCCCCCTTTCTGGTGTGGTACTGCAGCGCTACTAATATGTCCCTTTGTAATGTAGTGGGTGAATGTTGTAGCTGTTGTTAAACTATTACTCTCCATAATCTTCACTACTACCCTATGTGTAGCAGTTCTCCTCTCTAGACCCCCTGGGGTTTTTTCAGGGACATGATTAGCAGGTCCCAGGCCTGCATGTTTTCCATTGTTCCTTTCCCCTTGTAGGCCTTCTTAGGCAGCAGGGTCCTCTCACATTCTGTCCATCTATCCAATTCCTTTTCCCATGATTGCAAGTAAGGGCCTTTGGGGTTTTTCCATTTTCTAATGATTTCCCTCTTGGCTAATAATAAGTCCAGATCCTGAAATCTGCTGGTAATTTTATTCTTAGCAGTATGTGGGTACCAGTGCAATAAGCAATAGGCGGGTGTAGTTGGAATCAGTTTTTCGATAATCTCTGCAAGGTGCTTGACAACCTGCATCCAGTATGGAATTAAAAATGGACATGTCCACATCATGTGTGTAAATGGCACACCCATCTATCTGCAGTGATAGCATGCCGCCTTTTGAGTGCTGAAATATCTATTAATCCTTTCTGGATGTAAATACGCTCTGTGTAGGATATAGAAATTAATGAGTCTAAATGTTGCGCTTCTAGTGACTCTGGGGATTCTCTCCAATATGCCCTCCCAATCTGTCTCCGAAATAGGGGTGTCCAGGTCCGTCTCCCACTTGGCCCGTACCCCATCTAATGGCTGGAGCATCTCTGTTTGTAAATGTCGGTGGAGACAAGTAATCGCTTTGAATGTCCCTGTTGCTTGTAGAACATAGGAACAAAATGCGTGGATGCGTGGTTCAATGTAATCTGTTCTCTGCTGTCTACGGATGATTGGAAGTGCTGCCCTTTGGTTAAAAAAATTGACCTAACGGCAGTCTAGGGGACCAGAACCCCATTTCCAAATAAGTCACCCAGTTTAGTTATGCCTGCTGCAGTCCATGTTGCCAAACCATGCCAATAAGCATGTAAAATGCTGTTTCCCGCCGTACTCTTTCTGAACAATCTAGTATGGAGAGTATCTGATTCAACCCTGATCTCAACATCTAGAAATTCCATAACCTGTCTGTGTATTTTATGTGTACATTTAAGGTTAAGGTCATTCATTGGTAACCAGTTCAAAAACTCATGTAACATCGATTCAGGACCATCCCAGATTGCAAAAATATCGTCAATATATCTTGTCCCAAAAATAATGTGGTCAGACCGTTTTTCATTCTTATCCACCATCACGTGCTGTGTTTCCCACCACCCCATAAAGAGGCAAGCATAACTTGGGGCAAAGCAACTTCCCATCGCAGCCCCGGTTGTTTGTCTATACCATTGATCGTCAAAAAGGAAAAAATTATTTTCCAGACAGAACCTTAACATTCTCAAAAGCAATTCAGAGTGATCATATAGTCTGATGGGTTTGTCCCTAATGAAGTGCTTACAAGCCCAAATGCCCAAATCATGTGGGATACAAGTATACAGCGATACTACATCTATGGTGACCATTACGTAATGAGATTTTCTAGGAATATGTTGTATTTTAGTTAAAAAATCTGTGGTGTCTCTGCAATATGAAGCCAAACTAAGTACATAAGGGCATAAAAAATGGTCTAAATATATTGAGGCATTCTCCAAAAGACTGCCTTTCTCTGAAACTATTAGTCTCCCAGAGGGGATTCAGAGTGTCCTTATGTATTTTGGGCAGAATATAGAAACAGGGTGCTAAAGGTTTCTTGACCAACAAAAACTTTAGCTCATCATCTGAGATAAGGCCACAATCATAACTCTCAGAGATCAAGTCATGAAACATGGTTCTTGATGCTCGATATGCTGTCACCATCGATTCTTCATAGCAGTTAGAGTACACTAACTGTCTCCTGGCTTCCTTTTGATATTTCTCTAAATACCATAACACCACATTCCCCCCCTTATCGGCTGGTTTGATCACAAATGATGTTGCTTTATTCAAAGAAAATAAAGCTGCTCGTTGACCTGGTGTGAGATTCTGTGCAAAAACTTCATGGGTATTATTACATAGTTTAACTAAATCAAAAATCACTGCTTTCATGAAAAGCATCAGTATTATCGTGCGGAGTGGTGGGGTTAGATCTCGATTTCGGTTTGAATTTACTTCCACTCATATCACCTGTTTCCAAGCCCAGTTCTTCCAATATTCCGTATCCCAAATTCTTTCCCCTATTTCCAATTCTCTCAAGATAGCTAAACCCTCACTGTTACTTAAAGTCAATTCTGGAGGTTTGTCTGTATCACCTGCATTCAATTTTACATTCTGCACAGAAGATTGATCTTTCTGTTGGATAAAGATTTTCATTAACTTCAATTTTCTAACAAATTGAAAAATATCAATGCTTGTCTTGGTATAATCAAAATTAGCTGTCAGCTGACAGAAAGATAAACCCAATTCCAGAACTGTTGATTCATCTTGAGATAGGGAGTGGGAAAAGATGTTCACTATGGTAACTTTGTTCTCATCACTTATCTTTTTCTTCTGTTCTGTCGTACATTTCTGCCATCCATTCTCTCGATTTCTTGCTGCCGTTCCACCTCTCCTGGTCTTTTTACTTCTCCGCCTTCTCCCTTGCCTTTTGGGAGCTTCCTTTGTGGTCTCTGATTTAATTGTGAAAAACAATACTCTTCCATAGTTGTGAATGGTTGACCTGCCATCGTACTGGTACCCGGTAATTCTTCAACATCAGATACATTCTCCACACTGGACTCTGATGAGGAGATCTCATGTTGTCTTAAGGCCTCACCTTGTCGAAAATCTTTTCTTGCTTGATCAAACTTCCTGCCAAAAGTGAGGACACGGCCCACTGCATAGTCATTTTTATCGCGTAGAAATTTTCTCCTCATCCTTAACTTATTTTTCCCACACAAACTAAGTTTTAACTACACAAACTTTAAAAATTCTAAAGTTATAACTTTCATTGACATATTATCCACCACATTCAAATTATCAGTGGACCTTGGAGGGTGGTGTGGCCAGGCAAGATGGCCAAATAGATGTTCCTCTGTGAGCTCCCGTTGATCCCCGACAAATCCTGTTAGCATCCTGCCTTCACCCTGGCCATCCTCTCTCCCACTGTACAACTACCCTGGCCTGGCGAGGGAGAGAAGCTCCTGAAAGTAATCGGGCAACCCCCGTGGGCTGTAAAGACGGTCTTGCAGGCCTGACAATTCTGCAACTTGAGCCTGCTTAGCGACCAAAATAATATTGCAGCCGGGACTACAGGCTAAACTACTGGATGACTTATGAGTGTGGCGTTAATTAAGCCCTCATGTGGGGGTACCGCCTGCTTCTGCACCATCCCCTAAAACCTAGAAGGTAGCTGAGCAGACTGTGATTGGTGCCGCCGCCCCCAGGGGACTGCCTCTTGCTAAGACTGAGGTGAGTGGAGTGTGTGGTTGCCCTGTGGCGAGGCTTGCTGCAGCCTGGGCACTGAGACCTGCGGAGTGCTGCTGCGGGACCAGAGTTGTTGCTGGCCTCAGTCCTGAGCCTGAGGACACCTGTGAGATAGGGCACCTAACAGGAAAATCCGCCAGAGACCACGGATACCACGTCCCTGATGGCTGGGTCGGCAAATTGCTCCTCCGGCCTTGCAGCTGAGCCCCACCCTCGAGCCCACAGACTGACGAGAGCCGCTGCACTGCGTGGGGACCTGCGTAGGGCCTTGGACTGAGGGTCCCCTGGAGGTGAGTGTCCTATGTGAGTCAGCTTGACCCCTTGACAGGGTGCGCCAAGACCCTAGGCCTTGAAGATTGTGGTGGGATTGGCAGGGTGTGCTCCTGGGTGTCAGACTGCTCCACTATGTGGCCCCTTCTACCTGTAACTAAAACGAAGGGCATGTTAACGGGCACCTCATACTTACCTGCGGCCTAGGGCTCAAAATAAAGACCTATGTAACATGTGCGTAGCTGGGTGTGACCGCAGGCACAAGGCCACATCATGCTGGAGGAGGACTTTGCCTGGGCTTGACTGTCAGAGACTAGATGTGGCCAAGTCCCAGCCCGAGCACTGCCCGACAAATTATGCCATTATTGGTGAGCTAGTCTCCCCGTGCACAGTGTATGTGGCACCACCCTTCTTCCCAAGAAGGCACAGCCATAATAGAGGAGATATACTTACCAAACTGCTAGGAGATGGGGACTCCTCTCCTTTGCCAGCACAAAAGTACTTTCAGAACATCAGAGACCGAAAAACTACAATACACCCTACACCAGTGGTTCCCAACCTGTGGTCCACGGACCCTCAGGGGTCCGTGACACATTCCCAGGGGGTCCGCAGGCCTGAGCTGGCAGGAAGACACTTCTCCATCTGGGGCCTCTCAGAAACACACGCATGTTTTTCTATTTGTTACTTTATTTATGCAGCAGTTTAAAAAGCACTGCAAATTCATCCTCCAGCTTTCACACAAAAATAAAAGCATCAAGATAACGCTGTTGATTAATGTTCCTGCTGGAGAGAGATGGGAGTTTTGTCTAGTGGCAGTTTTGACTCATCTAAGGTAGCGCAGAGGGTTAAAATGCAGTATTTTAAGTGCGTAGCACAGTGGGTTACTGTTTTTGTGACAGATTATTTTGTCACTGTGCATTTCATAAGTTACAATTGTAATGTAGCATAGTGAGCTATGCACTGCAGTCAAAGAGTTGCATGCAACCAGCATGGCACAAATTAGAAAGTTATGTTTTTACCCAGTCTTTCATTATCCTAATGCTTGTAAAAAATGTTTGCTCGCATAGACATACATTCTTATTATTAAAGTCAACGCTAACCACTGTGTTATGTTCTGAATCCCGAGTTTGCACGTCTCCAAACCAAGCACTCTTAGAAAATGCCTACCAGTATAGATGGCATGTGAATCCTATACTTTGTAGTCCACTGTAAAGCGCTCCAACACCCTACACTGGTATGAGAGGTGCTATAAAAAACAAATGAATTACATGTGACAGAGAAGTTATGGAGAGAAGAGAGACCCATATGGTTTTACTTCCTTTCCCCACCACATTTATATGTGAAAAAGCTTCCCAGATCTTATGTACCTAAACATAGAAACAAATGGCTTGGGAAATGTAAAATCTAACCTGAGGATTCTGTTTCCCTAAATAAAACCAAACATTGAAAAGTTAGTCATCGAGATGCAGTGTCAACATTCCCATTAAAATGTTTAGATGTTTTGCATATTTTCAAAATAAAATGATTATATCTTTAGTAATTTGAGTATTTGTTCTGTGTTCTTGTTCGTGTATATTTTGTAAAATACGGTTTTAATTCTTGAAAATTTAAATTGTACAAATTGCTTGGGGGTCCCCGGTTTCCAATAGTGATTCAGTGGGGGTCCTCGGGAGTCAAAAGGTTGGGAACCACTGCCCTATCCCTCAACTGCCACCAGGATGGGCAGAGGGCTTGGGGGCACAGCGCAGCTTCCCATGGGGTGGTGGGAGTTGGGTGTTCACTCAATGTTAATGGGGTGGTTGACAGAGGGTATTGTATTTTGCTCTTGTGCATCACTGCCACAATCCTCACCTCAGTCTAGCCCTCTTGGAGGACTACCAAAGAGACAGCAGTTCCATTTGGAGGGACAGGGAAGGCTACCACTCCTTTTCAATGACAGACCACACCACTAAATTAATGATGTGGAATATCCGCAACATTGCACAGCTGAAAAAGCGCAGGAGGAGCCATGCCTACTGCAGGAGCCTGGCTTAGTATATGGTGTACCCCTACAGGTGTCACCCTGTACTGAGTCCAGGCAACACTTAGTGACAGTGTTAGAGGTTTCTAATAACCAAAGCTCTTGAAGGGTAGCTTTGGAGAGCAACTAAGGCTAATCAGAGAGGGTGTAAAGCAATTGCAATAACCACAAAGTAAGACAATGATTTCAACTCAGGAAATAACCACATAAAGTGTTAGAAAAATAAATTATTATATAGGCACTAAAGTAACTTTGGTATATTTCCTAACTTGAGATATGAACACACAAAAATATACTTTAAAAAAGGTAGGTACAAGCATAAAATAAACTGGGCCCCTATTGGGGGAGGGGGGCAAACCATATACTAAAAAAATGGGTAACTTAAGGCACAGCTAACCAAGACTAACACACAAGAATCCTAAGGACTGGGTCACCAGAGGTAAGAAGCAGGTATTCCCCAACAGCCCGTGTGCAGAAGTGTTACTTAGTCTTGAGTGTCCCATAGGATATCACTGGGTAAGTCGCGGTTAGGAAAAGGTTGGAAACTGACCCTTCCCAGAGGACCCCCGAGGAAATCCGTTGGGACAAGGAAGGTTCAAGAGTGCCCCCACCCATGGATCCCCAGAGAAGTGGAGTACTACACCAGGAAGCCCAGGTACATATTGGTGAATTTGTGTCGGAACCTCCTGTTGAAGTCAATGGGGGCCTCAGCTGCCCAGCTGCTACGGTGACCCGTGGATCAGGTCGGTGACACAGGCATGAATTCTGGACATGGAGCACCTGTGAAGAGAGGGGGCAGAGTCCAAACCACCCAGAGACGTCTACGGGGTGCAGGAGGGCAATGCTCACCGTTCTTGAGGATACTTTTCTGTTTGACAATTGTCGTGAAGATGCAGCTGAGGCATCCAGAAGATGCAAAAGAATGCCAGGAGTCATCCACAAGGTGTCCCACGCTGATTGTCAAATGCACAGGGGTCAGTGGTGTGCAGGACCACCACAAGCTTTGGCAAATGCAAAAGGAATGTTGCACAAAGAGTTGCAGTAGTTGGGACCAGCAAATTACGAGGGGCCCAACCTTTTCAGGTAAGTCAGGACCGTCCCTCAGCAGTGAGGACAGCCTTGTAAGTGGGGACTATCCTGCTGGGATTCCTATAGTCAAAGTGTTCCTACCTGACTCTGGATTCTCTACTGCTGCCCCCATGGGGTTCTAACCTCAATTTTTTTAATTCTTTCTAGACCTCTATGGCTTCCTTTTCAAGGGCCAGGTGCTCACTCTTCAACTCGAGCTTGGCGTTCTCAAGTTTCGGCAAGATGTACACTCTACCTAATGCTGCTGCCTCTAAATTAGAGTGGGTGGACTCAGCAGAAGATGATGAGGAGAATGAGGAGGACCTATTCCTCCTTGGAACCTTTTTTACTATCCTAGGGGAGCCTACTGGTGTGACCCCCTCTCTGTATTACCAGTACCTCCCTCTACGCCCCCAGGTTAGCGTTCAGGGCTCTCCTCTGAATCCTCAAGGACATGCCTGGAGTGTGAGCCTGTAGTGCGAGATACTTCCCTCTCCAACTCTGGAGGATAACACCCTCATCAAGGATCTCCCTGCTCTTCGTGCCTCTCAGGGTCCTGGCGGTCATCCTGGATGAGCATCTCCTGTCGTCAGGTTTCTAGCCCTACACAGTGCCGTAAGTTCTTGAAACCTAAGGGCAATACTGTAGTGTAAGTGTATCTACAACTACCCTAGAGTTCTAAACTTTTAAGAGATTGGGGATAGGGCTATGCCAGACTCTTAACAACTCAATCCAAAAAATCTAGAAAAAATGCCAATTTGTTAAATGTACAGCATGTACCAAAGTCAGTAGTGGTTTTCTTGTAGAAACTCACTTATGATTAAGTGGCAAAGCATTGTCAGCCTTTATCCCAACCGTTGCACCACCAATGAGGGAGGCTGGCTCAGTATATGGTGTAGACTTATAAGTGAGGCACCTTGCACTGAGTCCAGGCAACCTTTAGTGATATTGTTAGAGGTTTCTTATAACCAAAGCTCTCAAAGGGTAGCGGCGGAAAGCATCTATGGCTTACCAGAGAGGGTGTAAAGCAACTGCAAAAACCACAAAGTCAGTCAATGATTTACACACAATAAAGAACCACACCAAGTGTTAGAAAAATTACGTATTATTTATTACAATACAGGCACTAAACTAAATGTGGTATCTCTTCTAAGTGGAGAAATGAACACCCAAAAATATACTTCAGAACAGGTAGGCACAAACATATAATAACTTGGACCCCTAAGGGGTGGGCAAACCATATACTAAATAAACACGTAAATTAAGGCACGCTAACCAAGATTAACACACAAGAATCCTAAGGACTGGGGGAGTAATAGAACAACAGAGGTAAGCAGCAGGTATTCCCCAGGAGCACGTGTGCAGAGGTGTTACTTAGTGTTGGGCACCCCATAGGATAACATTAAGTAAGTTGCGGTTAGGAAAAGGTTGGAAACGGACCCTTCCCAGAAGACCCTGAGGAAACCCGTTGGGACATGGAAGGTTCAAGAGTGCCTCCAGCCATGGATAAACAGAGAAGTGGAGTACCTGCACCAGGGAGACCAGGTGCATTGGGGGTGAATTTGTGTTGGAAACTCTCATAGAAGTCAATGGGGACCTTGGCTGTCCAGCTGCTACACTGACATGTGGACCAGATGGGTTCAACCCAGGTGTGGATTCCAGACAAGGAATACCTGAGAAGAGAGGGAATAAAGTCCAGATCACCCGGAGATGTCCATTTGGTGCAGGAGGGCAATGCCCACCCTTCTCGTGGATGCTTCTCTGTTTGATGGTTGTCAAGAAGATGCAGCTGTGGCGTCCAGGTGATGCAGAAGGATCCGGGGAGTCATCCACGAGCTGTCTCATGCTGGATGTCAAATGCAGAAGGGTCAGTGGTCAGCAGGACCGCCAACAAGCCTTGGCCAAAGCAAAAGGAGTGTTGCAGAAAGAGTTGCAGTAGTTGGGACCAGCAAGGTCAGAGTGACTCAACTTTTACAGGTAATTCAGGTCCAGCCCTCAGCAGTGAGGAGAGCCAGGAGGAATTGAAGGAGACTCCAGGAGGACCCTATGGCAGCAAGCACAGGGAGTTATGAGGAGGTCTCAAGAGCACAAAGAAGATGGATGCCCACGTCGCAGGGAGGATGTCGGTCTTGAAGCTGTGTGATGTGTAAGGCTGGAGCTTCTTGGAGCTAGGAGGTCTTCAAGCTGAAGAACCAAAAAGTCTTGGTGGCGACAACAGACGTGGTGCACAGGGGATCCATCCCAGCAGCCCCAACGAGGGACCACTGTCTTCCCAGTTGCACAGAAGACAGACGGGTTAGACCTCTAGAGTGCTGCAGAACTCCCACCTGTGTTGCAGAGTCTTGAGGAGTCCGTGGAACAGCAGGATTCACAAACAGGTTGTAGGCGTCGAGGTGCCTCCGGTTGCAGGAGTGACTCCTTCAATCCAAGGGAAATTCCGTCTGAATATCGTTAGTGCAGGCAGAGTCCTTGTGACTCGGGAGGATGCAGGGCTCCGGAAGTTGCAGAGTCCTTGTAATGCTCGGGGACAAAGTAGCAGTAGGAGCCCTCCTACCAGTTGCAGTCCTGTGTTGGTTCCTGGAGCATAACTCAGTGTCGAGGTCACAGAAGAAGTCGTGAAGATGAATCCGGGGTCCTACCCTCAGGGGAACCCTTAAATAACCCAGGAAGGGGGTTGGACGACTACTGCAGTGACAAACCTATTTGGGGGAGGGGGTCAGGGACGCTACTCCACTGGACTGACCAGTCAGCTGCTCCCAAAAGCCTCTGCTTATCCTGTTTCCAAGATGGCAGAATCAAGTGGCCAACTGGCAGAGCTCTGGGCACCCCCCCCAGAGGGAGATGCTAGACAGAGTGGTGGTCACTCCCCTGTCCTTTGTGTGTCTTGCACCAGAGTGGGAGCTTGGGGGCTCCTCTAGTGGAAGGAATGGGTTTTGGGAGAAGGGCACCAAATGTGCCCTTCAAAGAAGCCTGGTGGCGCTTAGGAGAACCCCCAGAGACACCTATTTCTAAAGGAGAGGGGTCAACACTTCTCCTCTAAAGGAAATCCTTTGTTCTGCCTTCCACTGCCTGAGTTAAATTCAGCAGCAGGAGGGCAGAACAGTGTCTAGGGTTGGCGGCAGCACTGGCTTGCACGCAGACTGTGCAAGGTTGAACAGGCAGACAAGGGGGATCCTATAAGGAACCTCCACAGTACATGGTATCGTGCAACTAACACTGGAAACTGTGTGAATGCATGCTACCAAACATGACTAGGTTAGAAGAAACCATTATGTAGTTGGACTACAATTAATGACCAGAGTCCACTACATACCTTAGAATGGTTTCCCCACACTTTCAAAACCCAGAAAATGGGAGTCTGGAGTTTGTAGGGGTGCCTTTGCTCATGCAGGGGTACCCTCACACTTCGAACCGTGCACGCTGTCCTTGGGCTGAAGGGCCTATCTTACGGGTGACTTATAGGGTCAAAGTGCAGTGACTGCGATAGAAGGTAAATCTTATATCTGGGTATGAAAGGTGCATGCACCATTTCACACAGGCTGCAATGGCAGGCGTGTAGACACACTTTGCATGGGCTCCCATGGGTGGCATAATACATGCTGCAGCCCATGGGGCCCCTGGTGTACCAATGCCCTAGGTACCTAAGTACCATATACCAGGGAGTTACGGGGTATGCCAGTAAGCCAATTGTGCCAAGAGCCAACTTCCTACACATACCCACAGCAATAGGGTTCAGGTTCAACCCTGGGCACAGCAGAGCCCATGGAAAACAAAATTGTTGTCGAGCAACATTGTTCTGGCTCCGGGTCGTCGGGGATACGTATAGGGTCAATGACGCTTGTGGGCCCATCGGCGCCTGGAGCGTCGACGTCTGACCCGACGCCGGGGAAGGTCGTGTTGGCACGACTGGCAGCAGGACGGATCCAGAAGCGGATCCTGAGGTGCCCTCTGGAGTAGGGACCGAAGTCGCCGATGTGGAGCCCGAGGGGGCCCTCACTGACTCCCCTGGGTCTGAAGGTGCCTAGGGTGGGCCGGGCTGCCTAAATATGAGGCACCTGGCCACATAGAACTCTTCAGGTTGGGCAGGGGTAGCACCGGCTCCTGGAAAGTTGGGGAGGCGCGGAGCAGACCCAGGCTGAGGCTCCATAGACAGAGGCCTAGAGTGTCGATGCTCTTCCTGCGTCGCGTGAGCGACGGGGCGAAGTCGAAGAACATTTTGCCTTCTTCGACTTCTTCTTCTTACCCGAATGTCCAGATGACTTGGATGAAGATGAATGGTGGTGACTCTGCAACCGGTCTCCTGACCTTCCTCTCGAATGGGACCGGGAACGACGTGGAGTCGAGTGTCGGGCTGCCATGAGCTTCAGGGACCGCTCCCTCAAAGCTTTCGGGTTCATGGCCCAACACTCAGAGCACGACTTTGGGTTGTGGTCACGCTCCAAACACCAGAGGCACATGAGGTGCGGATCCGCCACCGACATCATGCGGTGACAGCAGTCGCAGGGCTTGAAACTGGTTTTACGGGACATCCCTCGACGCAAACTAAAACTCATCAAAAACGAATTTTACAAAATGTCGTAGTTAGTTAAAAAATGACTGGGGTAGCTTTTCTCCAAATCTGTGCGTAGGTTGGTGCGGAAAGAAAAGAACTGATGTCAGGGCGCCGGGATGGCCTATATACGACCACGACATCATCATGCGGAGTCGACCGATACCACCTAGTGGCGCGCAGAGGTACTGCTCGAAGAAAAATGTCCGGATCCAGTCTGACGCCTGGGGGAAATTCTAAGGTAAGGAAGGAATCTAAGGTAAGGAATCTACAACTAGAAGTCTCAATCAGATACTCAGCAGCGTACTTGCGGCTTGGCTCCTTTCGTGTCTTCCATCCCTTATACACCCAGACCAGTCACGTTTACGCCCAGGAGAAGCACACTGCATAGATTAAGGCAACTCTCCCACATTTATAACACCACACAATACCGTTGGGATGTGTTAGCCCTTCTAGACTTCGAGTAGGTGTTTAATTCTTTATGCTAGACGTACCTGTGGCATGTCCTCTGTAAAGTTGGGAGATGTGGGGGACCTACACTTTTCCAGTGGATTCAGCTGTTATGCATAGACCCCTATGCCCGAATGCGTTTGGGAGGAGAGGTCTCCGGATTGTTTAGTATGTGTAGGGGCACCAGGCAGGGCTGCCCTCTGACCCCACTCTTGTTCCCGCTTGCAAAGCCACTGGCGGAGAGGGTTTGCAAAACATTAGGTCCCTGGGGGAATACAATAGGAGAGACCACTCATGTGGTCTCCCTCTGTGCTGACAATGCCCTGATATATCTCCGTCACCCAACCTCCTTTGTGCCCATACTTATGCAGGTGATGCAGGAATTTGGGGAGATCTCCGGGCTGTGGGTCAACCCCTCTAAGTTGAAACTCTATTCCATAGGGGTCATCAGCCGGGGTCTCTCTTGATCTTCCCCCAATGGAACTCCCTTGAGAGTTTCAGGGCATCCGTTATCTGGGAATTCAATTAGGGCCTACTAAGGATTTGTTCCTAGATTGTAATATTGGGAGGGTAGATTTGAAGTCTACAAGCCTCAATGTGTTTTTGGTGAGACCTACCTCTCTCCCTTATGAGAAAACTGGCCATTGCAAAAATGATACTACTTGCTAGATGTCTGTACGTTTGCAGGGCAAGTTTTATGCGATCCCACAATACTTTAGGTCAACTGATAGGCTCTTGGTTGACTTATCATGGGCAGACAGGCGTAGACAGGTGTGCCTTTCCACTCTGAAGAAACCATGGTCCCAAGGGGGTATCGAGGCCCCTTGCATGGAATTTTATTACATGGCTGCACACCTCCAGCATGCGGTTTTGTGGCTCGATACGCAGAACTCATGGGAGAAGTCCCTTTTGAGGGGCTCCCATTCAGATGGTGCACTCCCAGCGCTGCCACCCTTTCACCCCTTATTTGATATGTCAGGTAGTGGAAGTCTGGGAAAGTGCGAATAAAAGGGTATTACCAAGAGCTCCCTATGCTCCGGGACTTACCGCTCTGGTAAGTGTAATCCTTGTTGGTTCAGCGATGGAAGGATGGTGGATGTCATACAGTGGGAGACCTCCACCCGGAAGGGCGTTTTATTGCATACGCCGCTGTGGTGTCCACATCAGATCTTGGCCCGGGGCAAATTTTTGCAATATCAAAAACTTTCAGCCACAGTGCGGGGTTTGGCCCATGTTTCCTGAGGCCCTAAAAAGTTCTGATATGCTCATCACACTATTAGAAATGACCGGAGGTCAACGGTTAGTATTGCATATTTACAGAGCACTCTGCAAGGATCTCCCAAAAGAGACCTTTCCAATTCAAGCCAAGTAGGAGAGAATACTGCCAGACCCTTTAACGGAAAAAGAATGGGAACGCATCCATGGGGGGGGGGAGGGTCCATGAGACCAGCTCCAATGCAAGGTTTAAACTTACACAATATAACTTTATTTACCAAACCTATCTCATCCCCAAAACCTTACATGACATCTACCCTACACGCTCTGACACATGTCCTTGATGCCAAATCTTAATGGTGGATTTTATCATACTGGCAGCTGGTCCTTGATGGCCTCAATAGGGCCACAGAATGGAAGGTGCCATTGGTATTGCAACAAGTGATACTAAGCCTAGTCCCTCCCCCCTCAGGGGGGAACCGCAGCAGGAGATTTGTTTTATTAGGCTTTACACTAGCGACACTCAGAACAGCCATAAAGTGGTTAGGTAAAACCTCTCCCACATAGGCAGAGTGGCTCTGGGATATTAACGAGTGGGCCACAGCAGAGGAGATTCGAATGAAGCATGTCCGGAAAGATGATAAATTACAGGACAACCTCCAAGCATGGGCACCTATTCTCTGTGACCTGCAGGGATCTTCCATAGCTGTACCCACTGTGTCACTCACCAATACTGCTCAGAACCAATGTGGTATTTATCCAGATTCTGCCATTATTACATACATTGCATCTGATCTATCCTAATTTGGACTAACTGCACAAGAGCTTGGGGGGCGTTAAACATGTTACTATGGCCTTATTGAAGCAATTCTCGACTAGTCTACATTGAAGTCCTGTATACAACAGGATTAATCTCTGCTCTTTTAAAAAAAAAAAAAAAAAAACTCAATAAAGATCATTTAAAAAAAAAGAAGTAGTAGACCTTGTTACACACTTTCAGCTCGCTAACCAGAGAACACTAACTATAATTTGCAACTTTACCATGCACTGTGTTGTGACAAATAAAGTAATTGGCAAAGTTATAAGTGCTATAATGAATGTTATGATTTCACATGCTATAAGCGATGTAGTATGCAAGGAGATAAAACGTACGTGGAAAAGGCATGAGTTATAGTTAATGTAGTGTAGCGAGTGAGGTGACAAGACTATGTTCGGAGCTGCACAACAGTAATTTGAAGGTGGTACGTAAATTATAAATTGAAGTTATAATTATACCTTCACAGTTTTTAATGTCAGTGTATTTTAAGTTGGGTCTGTATAGAAAAAATACCTAATGTATTTATAACTATAAATTATCCTTAACCTTTGTTTTTTTCAAAGCATGTTAACAGTTTTTATTCTTTAATAAAAATGGGTTTCGCAGTATGGAGTGTCATTGATTGGGGTGTTGTAAAGTGGAGAATAGTACAGTACAGGGAGGGAGAGTGTCGTAGAGTCTAGTGTCAGAGTGGAGAATTGTAGAGTGGAGTAGAGCGACGTAGTGTACAGTGGAGTAAAGTGTTTTGCAGGGAGTGTCGTATCGTGGAGTGGACTATCGTAGACTATCGCATTTTGTACAGTGTAGTGGTGTGTTGTACAGTGGAGTGTCGTCAAATGGAGTATCATGAAATGGAGTGTGGAGGGTGGAGTGTCATTCACTAGAGTGTTTGAGAGTGGCACAGAGTGTAGCAGAGTGCTGT